>NC_133429.1:29785625-30415625 GCF_011762505.2 Arvicanthis niloticus | reverse complement strand
AGCTGTGTCCTCAGAGCAGGATTATAAAAAGTTATGTCTTCAACATCGGGGCCTTGCCTAAATAGGAAGTCTGGAAATCACCTGAACAAAGACTTGGCTCTGTGGCTGCCAAAGGCAGTTAGTTTATTATATTCTGGCTAGGAACACTAGCCTAAGTCATTATTTTTATTTATTTATTTATTTAAATGTAAGCGTACATTTTAGAAAATGCTCATCATCAAAGACAAATTATAGAACGTTGATGTATCAGATGAAGAAGTTGTAACCAGGCTAGAAACACCAGGAAGCCATCATTTAAATCTAGACAAATTGTAAGGATTCCCCGAATAGTACCTGAACTTTTACTAGTCCTACGTGGCTGTAGCCGCCTTTTAGTCAGCCGTCGCTTGAAGCAGATGGCCGTTTCTATCTTTCTAAATGAGAAGAGTTCAAGGAGAGAAAGTTTAGGGATCCTGCTCCAGGTCTCGGATAGAAAGTAGCCAAAACCGGCTTTAAAAGCCTGGTGTACTCCAGTGCCAAAGGTCTTGTACTTGACCACGTGAGGTCATTATGTGCTTCCTTCTTGCTCATTATTAGTGACTGACCTGGAGTAATAATATTTTTGTCCTGTTAGGTTGTGAAATACTGAAGAGATTAGCAGACTTATTGGAAACCAAGCTTCCAATAAATTCCCCTGAATTTAATCAATGTTTTTATGCCCTAATGTGAGCTGAGGTAGTTCAGTGGTTGAGCCCTACTCAGCTTGTGAGGTGAAGCACTGGATCCATATAACTAACACACTCAGCTGGGGATGTAGCTCAGTTGGCAGTGTGCTTGCCCAGTGTACTGGCTGGTTTTTGTCTGTCAACTGGACACAAGCTGGAGTTATCACAGAGAAAGGAGCCTCCCTCGAGGAAATGCCTCCATGAGATCCAGCTATAAGGCATTTTCTCAAATTAGTGATCAAGGGGGGAGGACCTAACCCATTGTGGGTGGTATTGTGGGTGGAGCCATCCCTGGGCTGGTAGTCTTAGTCTATATTGGGAACAAGCATTCTCATGTATGTAGGTAAGAAAGAGTATTGGCAGAAGAGTTGAAAGAACCTTCTAGAGTCCTTTATGTAAAGTCACGAATCCTACCATGATTGTGCCTATTCAAAGAGAAGATTTCAGCTTGTGAATTTACCTGGATATAAATATTCCATCCATTGCAACAACCAAGTTCTTATTGTATAGAGAGAGACCTTTTGAGAATAAGAGACAATTTGATAGACCTTAACTGTAAGCATGTATCACACTGTCCTGAAATTTGAGAGATGTAGAGTCACATGTCTCTGTCTCTCTCTGTCTCTCTGTCTCTCTGTCTCTCTCTCTCTCTCTCTCTCTCTCTCTCTCTCTCTCTCTCTCTCTCTCTCTATATATATATATATATATATATATATATATATATGCCATGTGGGTATATGTTTTGAAGTTGCAAAATTGGAATCTTCACCAGACTCTACTGAAGAACATTAATATGGGTCCAGGAGTCTGTTATGAAAAAGAAGTATATCTCTCACTCTGTGCTTTCATGTTCTCTACAAGGGTGTATGGGTAAATCTGTGAGCTGATCTTGGAATGTATGCCTGGGCAAAGAGTGTGAATATTTGTAGCTATGATAGGCATTTCAAAATCACACTGCAGAAAGTTTAGCCAATACTCTTTCTTACCTACATACACGAGAACGCTTGTTCCCAATGTATTTGCCAACATATTGTGCAATAAACATTTTGGCTCCTTGCCTATCTGATAGATGAAAAATGAGATTTCACTGTGGAGCTTTATTTGCATTTCTCTCATTTCATTTCCTTTTTGATGAATCCTTTATTTGTAATCGTTCTCCCTTTCCCCCTTGGTTGGATGGATGGCTTTGCTATGTGAATAGTTTCAACCCTCTACTTTATTTCTTTTGTGACACTAGTTGAAAGTGCATTTTTTTTGCATCTACCATTTGTCTTTATACTTTGCTTTTTATTTGCAGAATTTTTCTTTCACGTAGCACATACCTGATTTTATGTCTTTAGGCTTTGAATCCTTCATAGAAAGTACCCCATAACACAGTATTATACGTTGCTTTTAAATATTTATTTTTATTTAATTGTATGTATGTGTATCCCCGAGTGTGTCTTGTGCTCCCAGAGGCCGGAAGTGGGTGTCTGATTCCTAGAGTGGAAGTTACAAGTATCTGTGAACATCATCCTGATGTGGGTACTGAGACTCAAACTCAGGACCTCTGAGATGGAACACATGCTCTTAACCACTGAGCACTTTCTCCAGCTCAAGACTCTAAACACCCACCATGGTTCCTTTTGTAGTGTTGAACATTTCATTTCTTGTGCTTTGCTCTGGGTCCATTTGAAATCTGGCTTGCATAAAGATGCCCCCAGATAGAATAAATTTGTTTTGCAGATCACGACTAACCAGTTTCCCAACACCACTTATACATCTATCTTTCCTTCACAATTCACAATGCCATTCTTCATTAAATCCTGGTAGGTATTTGGGTCCATTTCTAACTTTTTTTCTAGGGATATTTTACATATTATGTTCCATTCAGTTCCTTCTTCAGTCATGTGTTGGTACAGATTGAATTGTAGCTTTGTAATAAGTTTTAAATAACTATTAAGTCTAATTTTATCTCTCTTCTTTGGAATTGTTCTAACGTATTTTTTCTCTGTTTAATTGCTTGACAATTTTATGTTTATATAATGAATTTGATACATTTTCACTACCCTCATTCCCGTCTGTCCCCCACCTGCTGCTTCATATGTTCCTGCCTTTCATGTCTTCTTTTGTTTTGTGGCCCATTGGGGTTCAATTAGAACTACTTGCCCAAGCTGAGTAGGAAGTTATTCAATGGAGTGAGGGCAATTTATCAGTGGTTACACCCCTCAAGAAAGAGATAACCCTCTCCCAACAAGAACTGGCAATAGTCCCTCCAGGAGAGGTGGGACCTCATGGGCCCTCCCTCATCCATGATGAAATGTTCATGAGTCCAATCTTGTGCAAGTTGTGTGCAGCTAAACACTGCTGCAGTATGAGTGTGAGGGTGCAACAGCTACATTGTGGATAGAAGACACCTTTCTGTGACACAGCTCACCATCTTCTTTTTGTCTTATATAAGCCACTCTCGTTCTCTCTGCCTTACATGTAAACCAGGATGATAGAAAGTCAAGATTCCAAGAAATGAACATAACAAAATTTGTAAAATATTCATCAAGAAAATGTTTTAGGAATTGTATAAAGAAACCAAAGAAAACATGGGGAAGGCAGAAAGGCATGTTCTTGAATTGAAGTGCATGGCACAGTGACTTTCCTGGAAAGCCCACCCCATTCTAGGGTATGCCCTCCTGTCCTCTTTGTCTCCCCTGATAGCTCTTTTTGTTTGTTTGTTTGTTTTTTATTTTTGCTTTTGAGACAAGGTCTTTATGTAGCCCTGGGTGTCCTGGAGCTTTCTATCTATACCAGGCTGGCCTTGGACTCACAGAAATCTGTCCATTTCTGTCTCCAAAGTGCTGAGATTCAATGTATAAGTTGCCATCCCTGGCTTCCCCTCAGCTCTTAATGTCCATGGTTAAATCTACATACAATACAATGAATAATAATTTTCTCAACTATAATTTATATAATTAACATAATCTCATTAACACTTCCACAGGATTTTTTGGTACTAAGCAAGCTATTTCCAAAATTTACATATAAAATAAGTGTATAAAAATTGCAAGGCTGATGTGCTCTCTTATTCCCCCACCCCCACCCTCAACCCCCATCTCCCACCTCTCATCCCATGCCCAACCCCCCACCCCAACCCCAATACCCAGCCCTAATTCTCAACCCCCACCCTAACCCCGACTAGAGCCCCCATTCCTACCCCCACCTGCCATGGGCCCTATCATCCTGGCTTATACCAATGCACAATGACTTTTATTGCTATTGAACATGGGCTTTTCAAACTCAAAACCATGCTGTCAAGATGGCCAAATGGTCTAATATGTCAGATTTAAATCCAAAAGAGAGAGTTCTGTCTCTCCAAGAAACCCCATAGTTGTTCTGTGTGGAGCTGAATATTCACACACACACACACAAAATGTTGAACAAAGGTCTAGTGAGATCATCATGCACACACATCAGTCCGTTGCCTCCGGGACGCTTCTATTTACATTTAGACGGGGCTCCATTTTATTAGGAAGAATCATTTTGGTTTTTTTAAGCCACCTGGTTAAGTCATAGGAATTCCAAGTTAAATTCATGTGCTTTGGTTCTACCAGTTCTTTCTTGAAATATGAGATACAGGTGACCTCAGCTGGATAATTCTAATCTCTTTAAGAAAAGTAAGGGAAATAGAGAAAAGGAGAAAAAGGAAACTAAACTAACCTAACTTAATCTAAACTGAACTAAAAACCCAAAGTTCACTGCTCCTTGGTTGGCTCCTCAGTCCCTGAGGAGAACTAGGAAGCCACTCTTGTTCTCTCTGTGATGCAACTGTGTTGGATTCAGAACACGTTTACTCAACTCAAGGAAGGAGACTATGTTCTCTTTTGGTAACAACTGGGTTTTGCTTCAGTAGTTATACAGTGAAATAAAAGCAATGTCCTGTTTCGACCACAGGCCTGTCTTCTTCCCTAGAATTATTTTGCTAGCACAGTTTTGCCAGTCTCTTCAGTAATCTCTGCCTGGCTTACTTAGGTAAATTCTGCCTTTCTTAGTGACTGGGCTGACATTGCTTTGAGAAGAAACACTGTTGGTACATAACCTGGCAGACCTGGGGCTGTCAGCTGGCACAACAAGGCTGCACTCACTTAAATTTATTCTGATTGTGTTTGGCTTGGTTTGGTTTTTGCCCCAAATGAACTTCTTATAATATTTGAGGAACAGTTTCTTCAATGAGAAAAAAAAAAAAAAAAAAAAACCAAACAAAATGGAAAAGTTCCTATCCTTACCACCTAAAACCTTTATTAGGATTGTGCCACTGATGGTAATTTTGGAGAGTCATTTCTGCACCACGAGAGACGTTTTTTGCCCGTTTTCTTTGACAGCGCAAAGTGTTCAAGATGGGGACTTCTCTAAACAAATGGCTTAATGTGAAAATGATTTTAAATGTTTGGAAATTCCACGCGGTCTGTGTGGAGGGGAAAGAGTCGTTCTGTTAGGCGGCGAATGCTGCTGCCTAGGCTGAGTGCATACCAGTGTCTTGTAACGGAAACATTAACGGTACAAAAGTTAGAGGTGCTATTAAGATGTGATTTTCTAGCCAAACAGTGCCATTGGTGGCTGCAGAAGTCAGAAAGGCCTGCATGTGAACCCAGCTTCACAGTATACAAAGGTCACGAACTTGTATGTTTGCCCTCATCTCTCTAGACCTCATTTTCATTAATCATTGACACAAACACACTCTCTCTTTGTGAATGTTAACTTGGCCAAACTAGCTGGGGCACAAAACCACCTAAGAACTGTAAGGATATCAGAGATAATTTTTAAGCTTAAGAAAAAATGGCTGTTGTAAGAATGTGCTAAGAAAGAGCTGGGGTGTACTGAATATAACCCAAGAGTCAGAACTCAGTGGATGTGCGCCTATCGTCCTAGCCACTCAAGACTCCTGGCTGAAGCTTAGGAGTTCTGGGTCAGCCAGGGCAACATTGTAAGACTCATTTAAAAAAATAAACAGGGTGCTAGGGAGATGTTTCAGTTGGTTAGAGAACTTTCCAGGCCAACGTGAGCCCCCGAGTTTGTATCCACAGCTTTCTTGTAAAACGCTGGGTATGACAGTGCACACTTGCAATCCCAGTGCAGGAGATCCAGATACGGATGGGTCCCTAGAGCTTGTTGACCACCCAGCTTATCCTCATCTATGAGCTCCAGGTTCTTTAAGGGATCCTATCTCAAGAAATAAGTAGAAAGTGATTGGGGAAGACACCTGACACTGGCTTCTGCCTACCACATGCATGTACACTCGGACCTGCACACATGTATACACATACACACCCGTGACTACATCCATACCCATACATATAATGGAAACAAACTAACAAAGCAAAAGACTCAACAGGCAATTTTATTTCCAGTATGTGGAGCTGGAGCAGCAACCAAGTTTCCAGTGGGGACCCCTGTGAGCAAAGGCTTTGAGTAAGATATAAATAAGAGGTGAACAATAGCAAAATGGTGATGATCTCCCTAAAACCATTGCTATAAACACGAGTTCTCACGTGAGACTTTCTAATTAGACAAAAATGCATCAGAATTACATGAGTTTAGTCCGTTTCCCAAGGAGATTACCACCTCATTGACTTTTTGTTTGGGGGGACTCATGATACCCATAAACTGAGCAATAAAAAGCTTTACAGCCAACCAGACTTTGTACTAATGTGCCAACCAAACAAAAAGGCTTCTTGCTTAGATTTTGGGATGACCTACTGTTTCTTTCAGTTGGAGACTTCTGTCCCCTTCTTAATCCTTTTTTTTTTTTTTTTTTTGAGTAATGGCACTTTCTTAGCTACAGTCATATAGTTGTAGGAGGGATTTGTAATTCTTGTCTCCAGACTTGCTGTGTATACTTCCCCGGAGTTCATTGTCTTCCCGGGATGGATGGGTGACCCAGGTTACACCAACATGCCACTTTACCCCTCACGGGGATTCATCATAAGTTGAAGCATGACTCATGTCCAGTCAGGTGGCACGGTGCCCTGCTTTCCATTGCTGTTGACACATAGCTTTGAGTCAGGCTCCTGTCACGCTCTGTCAGAGCCCGAAGTTTAAGTGCTTCTGTCCCGTAGGCCTTGCTCACCTCAGATGTCTATTTTAGTCCTGAGAAGGATGACTGTATCTGCCATTTAAGTCTAAGCCAGGCCCCTCTCTGTAACAAACTCCAGCCCATATCCTTTACATCAGGACCACAAAAGGATTAGTTGAGAAGAACAAAAATAATCAACATATTGAGGATGTAATCACTTTCTCCTTTTAGAGTTAGCTATGTGGTGGTGGAGTTTCTACTTTTTGGATTTATGACTTGGGGATAAAATATTATACTCCTTACCTAACAGACAGTATAGGGTAATAGTAAAAAGTGTGAGGGAGAAAATTTCCCTACAGTCAAGTTCTCCCTTTATCATTTGCTTGTTTAAGGCTGTGTTTCTAAGCAAATTGCTTGATCTTCAGAAGCACTTGTTTCCGTATTTGTAGGATGGAGTGATATTGTGATGTCACATTTCGTTCCGTCAAGTTTCACATGAGGAATTTCTACATCCCAGAAATTCCCAGTGGGATGGTGTAGGAGGTGGAACCCTTTGAGAGACAGTTACGCTTAGAGGAGATCATGTGTGTGGATCCCCAATGTTGGGATTCGTGTTTCCCTGAGAAGGAAATTAAAGTTTGCTTCTTTGCCAAATGATGAGGACAAAGCTTGTGGTGGCAGAGCACTGCACTCAGAAGGTAGTGGATCTGCCATCTGTGTAACAGAGGGGTACAGGGCAGTGGGTCCTCCATCTGTGCAGCAGACAGTTCTCTCACTCAGCTGATAATAGATTGTCCATCTGATATGGTAGTCCTGTTTTAAACCTTTTAAGAAAACTTCCATGCTGTGGTGGTGGTGTTTGTTCGTGAATGTGTGTGCGTGTGCGTGTGCATGTGCATGTGCATGTGTGTGTTTCCACACAAATTTTAGATATTTTTTTCTGGCTAGTTTTGTTAAAATTGTCTTGGGGGTTGGTTTAAATGCTCAGTGGATAAAAAGATGCTTGCAGTGTGAGCTTGGTGATCCAAGTTTCATCCCTCAGAGCTTATTTAAAGGTGGATGAGGGAACTGAGTAAAACACACACACACACACACACACACACACACACACACACACACACACACACACACAAGTAACACATACAAAATAGTAACAACAGAATATCACTGGGGCTTCATTGAATCTGCAGAACTCTTCCAATACTGTGATCATTCTAATAACATTGATACATGAACATAGAATCTTTTTTCATTTTGGGGAGCTATCTTCAATTTCTTTAATGTTTATAGCTTTAATTATATAAATATTAGTATACTACCCATTGAATAAAATTTTTTTCTTGGGTATTTTGTTTTTAAGAGCTATTGAAAATGCTGTCTTGATTTCCATTTCAGATAATTTTCTGTGCTATTGGATTTTATGTGCTGAGTTCTGTATCCTGCAGCATCACTGCATTCATTTTTGGTTGTAATTGTCTTTCGTCAGAGTCTTTGAGGTTTTCTTTATCTGTAATTATCATCTCATCTCCTAACTGTGACAGCTTGATTCTTCTTTGCCTCTTGAGATAGTTGTTTTGCCTGTTTGTCTGTTTGCCTTTTGTGTCTTCCCTCCCTCCCTCCCTCCCTCCCTCCCTCCTTCCCTCCCTCCCTCCCTTCCCCCTCCCTCCCTTCCTTCCTTTCTTCCTTCCTTTGTTCCTTCCTTCCTTCTTTTCTTTCTTCCAATTGATTACTCTGTCTAGTACTCCAGTACTGTGCTAAATAAGAGTGATGACAGTGAAAATCTTTCTTTTTTCCCAGGCCTTTCCAGAAAGCTTTTGGTATTTTCCTGACTCACTATGTGTTAGCAGTTGCCTTATTATATATAGCACTTATGTTGAGTCATTTGCCCCTGTACTCTTTTGTACCTAATTACAGTTTATTAAGAAGATGTTAAATCTCATCAAATAATTTTCTGCATCGACCGAGACAATCGTATGATTTCAGCCCTTCATTGTGTTGGCATATCACACTGATTGATTTGATTATGCTGAGTGGTCTTTATGCCTTTGAAAATGGCTTTTCAACCTCTAAACTGAGAAAGCACAGTGCTGTAAGACTTAACACTTAGTGTAGTTTTCTGTGGCTGCTGTATTTGTGCTATTTTTGACAGCAATCTCACCACTGTTTCTCTTTGAATCATGAATACAAATATTAGTGCTATGAGAAAGTCGATAAAATATACTATCCCATGTGTAGAGGAATTTTAATTCCTTTTCTGGCAAAGGATCACATCCAAAGACCTTCTAGGTCTGTGATCTAGCTGGAATGGAGACATGTGCTTAGTATAGACCTTTAATCCCAAACAATATGGGTAACGTTAGTTTGTAGAAGCATATATCCATGTTTAAAAGTGACATCTAATTGAAGGACAAAGTGAGGAATGAGATAAAGACTTGACTGAGTGAGTCAGAGATAGGATACACTTAACTCTCACAACATATAGGAAGGAGAGGCTATTTAAGAGCAGCACAAGGAGAGAGAGTGAGAGAGAAAAAGAGAGAGAGAGAGAGAGAGAGAGAGAGAGAGAGAGAGAGAGAGAGAGAGAGAAAGAGAGAGAGAATGAATCAGTTTGGAGAGTTCAGTTCATGAAGTTCAGAGGCAGTTTTTCCAAGCAGAGCAATCCAGTCAGAAGTGGAGAGAAGCCAGTTTGAGACAGTTAGTTTGAAGAAGAGTTTGGGCCAAAATAGCTGAGTTGAACCAGCCAGCCAGAATTCAGAAAGAGCTAGAAAGAGTGAGCTTATTCATCAGTCAGTCTTGGAGGCTGAAACATTTCTAGATCTATGTTAGTAGATAGAGGCTGGAAGCTGAAGCCCTCAAGTCCAGACTTGTAGAAGATTAGATTGTACAGAGGCTAGATTTTCCAGGCCTAGGCTGAGGCATAGTTAAAACAGAGAAGGAAATGCTCTAGACTCTCGCAGCCATGTATTTGTAAAGCTTGGGCATGGTTCTCATCTCATCACTTCATCTGAGGAAGCTACATTTACATTTATACCCATGTCCTTAGATCATATTTTGAGGACTGAGAAGGTAGAGACCTGTTTGGAGGTTGCTATCAGGTGAAACTGGAGATAGCATGAACCCCTATTAGAAAGCAGGAGAGCACAGGAATTTGAGAATTGGAGTACTACCCTAGTCAGTTCATCATACTGTATCAAAATACCACAAACTAGGTATTTTCTCAATTAATTATTTATTCACTTTATATGCCCATAGAATCTGTCCCTCTCCTCCCAGCCCCTCCACAACCCCTCCCCACTCTCCTCCTCGGAGAAAGGGGAGTCCCCCGGTCAGGTAACAACCCACCCTGGCATATCAAGCCTTTGCAGTCCAGGCAAGTCCTCTCCCATTGAGAGCAGACAAGGAAGCCCAGCTGGGGGAACAGGATCCACAGGCAGGTAACAGATTCAGGGACAGCTCCCACTCCAGTGGTGTGGGGTGGGCTGGGGGTCAGAGGGTGCATCTCTAGGGTGTGCCAGAGACCTGGGATGGGGGAGGCTCCTGGGAGTCTAGGAGAATGACTCTAGCTGAGACTCCCAGCAGTAAGGGATATGGAGCCTAAAGTGGCTACCTCCTGAAGCCTGATAGGACTCCTAGTACAGGGATAAGGATACCAACCCACCCACAAAACCTTAGACCTTCAACCCCAAATTTGTAGTGTTTTCAAGAATTGCAAGGACAAAGAAGGAGCAGAGACTGAGGAAATGTCCAAGCAAACTAGGTATTTTATCAATTATAAAAGTTTGTTCTTCACACTTTGGAGTCTGGGAAGTCCAAGATCAAGGTTATGACTAGACTCAGTATCTGATAAGAACCTGCTTCCTAATTGCCTTCTTGCTATATGATAGAAAGGGCAAGACATCTGAGGCCCCATTTCAGTTTTTAATGTTTTCAATTAGCATATGGTAATTATGCTCACCAGTGGACTTCCTTGTGATGTTTTCATATGGCAGCAATGTATTTCAGTCATGTTCACCCATCTGTTACCAACCTCTTTGCCGCTCTCATTCCCACAAATCCCCTTCCTCTTCACAACATTTTTTTATTTTTTTTATTTTGGTAAGCCAATGACTCATTAATTTGGTCTTTCACAGAGCATGCATTTTTAAAGACGATCATTTTATTTTTATTTTTGATGCACCCTGGTGCTCTGCCCACAAGTGCACCGTGTACATGCCACGTGTCTTGAGGAGTCTAGATGATGTCAGCTCACCTGAGACTGGGCCTACAGATCGATCGGTCTGAGCTGCTCTAGAGGGTGCTGGGACTTTGAACCTTGGTCCTCAGGAAGAGCTAGTCCTTTGAATCATGGAATCCTCTCTCTAGCCTCACAGAAACGTGAGTAGAAATTTGTTTACAGAAGCATGTGTACCGTATCAATAAGTACTTCACAGAAGAAAATGTCTCCCTTACCCTACTAGTCATAAAATTTAATGTAAACCCGCAGGGAGGCTTGAGGTCCCATTAGCTCCTCCCCTTCCAATAACAGAGTGCTGATGGGCCCAACCTTCTTATTTATCTTTACATACCCCATTTCCATCTCCCCAACTCCTTCTGTTACCACTTTGTACCCTCCCATCATTTTGTGCCCAACTTTGAGATTACGTTTTTTTCTCCCCTGCCCCGGAGTCCAGTTTGTGTTACTCAGCTACTCCTGGGAGTGATATCTGCTTTGAGATGTGGTCAACTCATCAGGGGACACATCAGTATACAAGAGCCATCAAATGCCGATGGTTCCTCAGTTAGTGGTAGGCTTTTGTTGCCATCTCTCCACTTCTACGTTGGGATATCCCCCCCCCCCCAACCCACCCACCCCCGGCTGGAGTTTGTTCAGGTCTTGTGCCTGCTGCCACAGTAACTATGAGTTCATGTGTCATTGCCTTGTTCTGTCTTGAAAACTTGGTTTCCTTGATGCCATCAGGAACCTCCGACACTCAGAGTCTTTTTACCCGCTCTTCCGTACAGACCTCTGAGCCTCGAGGCTGTGGTACAGACGTCCGAGCCTCCAGGGAAGGGCTGTGATGTGAACATTCCATTAGGGCTGAGCATTCCAGTCCTTTGTTTTTGTCCTTTGTGATGGACACAATCTTACGGAGATCTCATGCAGGTAATTACAGAGGCTGAGAGTTCGGAAGAGTGCAGCAGCCATGCTGTGCCTGCCAGTCACTGTCCTGTCCACCATGGACCACCTTCCTCTGGCTTTTGCTGCATCTCTGCCGCTTCCTCCGCGATGTTTCCAGAGCCTGGGGAGGGGTTTCACAGACGTGTTGCTTATGTCTGGGCATTCAGCGGTCATTTATTCTCTGTGCTTTGACCGGTTATGAAGCTCTACAATTATCAGTGACCATCGTTTAAGCATCTCTGATCAAAGCTGACAGCAATGCTAATTTAGGACCATAAACATAGTTATGTAGAAGGCCATTTGACAGACACAGCATGCCTATTAAGCAATACAACAGCAGGAGCTCTGTCACCCAGGGCCTAGGACATTCTCAGCCACAGGCTTTTGACCAGGTTTACAGTAGCACCAAATGTGAATGTCCTTCTGTGGGATAGGCATCAAATGCAATTGGGAAGTGGCTTGTTACCCCTGTAGCAGACCTGAGGCTGTTTCAGCAGTGGGCTCTCTCATCTTTCCTGAGTGATTGGTAGAGTTGCACACAGTTCTTCCCCAGCAGTCTGCATCGCGTGGTCCAGCACTGTGAGCTAACCAGCAGGGATGAAGCCTTCAGCCCCGAGTCCCAGTTTGGTTTCTTTGTGTCCTATAATCAAAGCGTGTGGCATACTGAGCAATAAAGTCTGACCAACTGTCCTGGAAAAGAACCAATAACAGGACAAATGTGTCTGTATCATTTTTTTGGGGGGGGGAGAGGGGCTCAGATGTCTCCCCCACCAACAGCTTGTAGTGTGGTAACCCAGTTCTAGCCCTGAGGTTTTTTCAGTGAACCGTGGCTTCTGGGAGCAGTTTTATTCACCGAGAAAAGAATATTACTTCAGTCTTTCTGTTAATTATTTGATTAGATACCCACGCATCAGAGTGCTGTATGCCTTTTCCATACCTCAATAGTTTTAGTTGCTCTGCCCCTCACTCTCTCTCTTCATCTCTCTGCTTCCCTCTTTGTATGAACCTCCCTACCTTAGGTATTCTTGCCAATTTCACAGCGTGTGTGCTGTTCTATAGCGCCCTGCTTTAAAGACTCTCCTCTCCCTTCCCCCACAGACCTCTACTTACTTTTCTAGGCTTTACTTGCAAATTCTAGCATAGATGCACATATAGAAAAGTAAGAAGGTAGGACCCACACATTTAAATGTATATCTTTTTTTATCTTGGGTTGCATAATTAATATAATATATTTCAATCTATCAATTTCCTGCAAATTTAATAATTTTAATTTTTCTTTGCAGATGAATAATCCATATATAAATATATATATACTTTTACATAAAAGTATATGTAATATATATATATATATTATATATACTTAATTTTCATTATTCATTTTATTTTCTTGCTACTGTGAAGAGAGAGGCAATAAACATGAATGTACACATACCTCTGTGGTTCCATATACTCCTTACAAATATTGTAGTATATAATTATCATAAAAACCATTTAAGACAGATGGTATTTATTTTCTAGTTTTCTAGATATGCATGACAAGCCACAAACTAATTTAGAGGCACCCTAAAAACATATATATATATATATATATATATATATATATATATATATATGTAACATTATATGGACTGAACAGATTGTATTTATGTATTTAGGAACACACATGTGTGTATATAACAGCCCTTGGCAAATAAACACACTATGAATTTTAAAATGAGCAAGGAGGAATAAATGGAAGGTCTTGGAGGGAGAAAAGAGAAGGGGGAACTGATGTAATTATAACCTCAGAAATGAAAAGAATAAAAAAAGAAACTGTCAGAACTAGAGTAGGGACCATCAAAGACCATGATCTTATCAACCTTGTCAGGCACATTGCCACGCCTTCATCTTGTCAGTAGAGGGGTGTCTCTATGAAGTAGAGACATTAAATTGCAATTTTCTATATTCAGACTCTGTCTATACTACAGGCATATGTAGCAGACAATTTCAAGACAGCACAGAACTGTTTTGCCTGCGATGGTTTGTTCCCACCATCATTCTTGTGTGGGATTCCTCACCCCAATGATAGTGGTATAGTGAGACCTCTGGGATGTGGTGGGTCGCAAGAGCAAAGCACTCATGGATGACATCAGAACTTTTATGAAAGAGGCCTCAGGCATGTGCCCCAGGGACTCTATGTTTTTGCACCCCATTTTCAGAGTGCCTTAGACTAAGTGGATTTCATTAAATTAATTTTAGAACCAGTTTATTTAATTACAGTATTTTCACTATGTCCCTGCTCATGAACTTTCTAAGGAAAGCATACTGAGAGGTCTTTAATTTGGCCACATTCCTCTTTCTCTATTTTTAAATTTACTTGACTTTATTGTTTTTGTATGCATTGGTGTGAGGTGTCAGAACCCATGGAGCTGGAGTTATAGACAGTTGTGAACTGGCATGTGGGTGCTGGGAATTGAACCTGGGTCCTTTGAAAGAACAGCCAGGGCTCTTAACCACTGAGCCATCTCTCCAGCCCCCCTTTTATCTATTATTCTCATAAGCCATATCCTATGGCTCTCCTATTTTATTTCTTTCTGTCACTTTATTTAACATTGTGTCTTTAAAAGCACTGTATAAAATTAAACATATGTTAGAATATTTTTTATGTTATATTTTCTAGTGAATTATTATTATTGAGGCTTAGGAATATGATATGATATCACTTTTTATACACCATTTTTAAATACATAAATCTTTGGATTCTTAAAGTTCTAATAGATGAATACAGTGATTCTTGAGTTTTCTGAGTTGATAACTTCTACCAAAGGTAGTCAGCTGTCAGTCTTTCTAATATTTATAGCAAAAATTATTGACTTGAATTCAATCTTGTTACACTGAAAATTTCAACAGGAAGCAGTTGCTGGCATCCTTGTCTTTCTGGTTGTCAGTTAAAGGAATCCTTCCTCAAATTCACCACCAAGCCACTTAGTGACAACTTTATCCATATAGGACATTACTACTTGGAGACTGCTGCTGTTTTTCAGGCAAGATCTCAGACTGGTTGGTTCCAGAGGTCCCCTTCTGTCTCCTAAGCATCAGGACTATGCTGCATACGCCTGAGAGTCAGTGTTCTGAAGGGCTAAGACTGTGGGTCAGTCTGTCCTGCTTTCAACTCTAGCCCTGTCACCCACACTGTGTTACACCGGGCAAATAATCTCTGCCTCAATTTCCTCATTTGTTTTTTTTTTGTTTTTTGTTTTGTTTTTTTGTTTTTTTTGAGACAGGGTTTCTCTGTGGAGCCCTGGCTGTCCTGGAACTCACTCTGTAGACCAGGCTGGCCTCGAACTCAGAAATCTGCCTGCCTCTGCCTCCCAAGTGCTGGGATTAAAGGTGTGTGCCACCACCGCCCGGCTTCCTCATTTGTAATAAGGGAAGACAGCACTTATATAACAGGCTTTTGGTAGAGATATTGAGTCAATGCACATAAAATGCTAAAAAACCAAAACCAAACCAAACCAAAACAAAACAAAAACCCAACAATCAACCAACCAACCAACCAACCAAAAAGCCAAACAGATATGCTACAGGCATGGTATGTGTTTTTTTATGTAAAGAAACTGATACACATACATTAAATTTCTTCCAAAATATCTCATTTTAATTGATATTGCTATATTATGATATTATTATGCTTTGCTATAAACATAATCACATTATAGCCTTTAAATTCTTTTTTTATTAGTTAACTTACTTATTCATTTTATAATCCTGATTTCAGTCCTCCTCCTTCCTCTCCTCCCAATTCCACCTTCACACCTTCCCCTCTTCAGAGAAGGGAAAGCCTTCATGGGTACCAACTCTCCCTGGCACATTCTCTCCCACTAACACCAGCCAGACAAGGCAGTCTAAGTAGGGGAAAGGGATCCATAGGCAGGCAACAAAGTCAGAGTCATCCCCTAATCCAGTTGGTAGGGGACTCACATGAAGACCAAGCTACACATCTGCTACTATGTGCACGGGGGCTAGTTACAACCCCTGTGTGCTCTTTGGTTAGTGATTCAGTCTCTGTGAGCTCCCATGGGCCCAGGTTAGTTGACTCTGTAGGTGTTCTTGTGGTGTCCTTGACCCTCCAGCTCCCTTAATTCTTTCTCCCACTCTTCCTAAGACTCTCCAAGACTCCACCTAATGTTTGGTTGTGGATCTCTGGATCTGTTTCCATCAGCTACTGGATGAAGCCTATCAGAAGATAGTTATGCTAGGTTCCTGTCTTCAAGCATAGCAGAGTATCATTAATTGTATTATGGGTTGGCTCTCCTCCATAGGATGGGTCTCAACTTAAGACAATCATTGGTTGGCCATTCCCTCAGTCTCTGCTCTAGCTTTATCCCTAAACATCTTGTAGCCTGTACAAATTTTGGGTCTAAGGTTTTGTGTGTGGGTTGATATTCCCCTCCCTTTACTGGGAGTCCCACTTGGCTACAAGAGGTGGCCACTTCAGGCTCCATATCACTCTGCTGTTAGGAGTCTCAGCTAGGGTCACCCCCATAGACTTCCCAAGGCCTCCCACCTTCCAGGTCTTAGGCTCATTCCAGATATGACCTCCACTGATTTCCATTCTCTCCCCCAACTCTTTCTTCCCACCCTGCTCCCCCATCTGAGCTTTTAAATTCTCGAAGTAAGTCATGTATGATTATAAGTTTTAAAAACATTTAGTTAATTTCTATTCAATTTTAGTTATTTTTATGAAAGTTCTAAGACAACCAAGCAAGAAGAGTAAATGAAAGAACTGTAAATTGGCAAGGAAGAGGTACAATTATATACAAGATAATGATATTATATACAGAAATGATAATGAACACACACACACACACACACACACACACACACACACACACAACCTCATAGGGTTAGTAAGTAAGTCAACAGCAAATTCTGCAATATTGAAGATTCAGAAATCAATATATGGAATCAATTGAGTTCCTACACACCAACATTAAATAATCAAAGGGAAGTTAGAAATTAACTCAGTTTACAGTACATCAAAAATAGCAAAGTAAGCCCGGCAGTGGTGGCGCACGCCTTTGATCCCAGCACTTGGGAGGCAGAGGCAGGCAGATTTCTGAGTTCGAGTCCAGCCTGGTCTACAGAGTGAGTTCCAGGTCAGCCAAAGCTGTACAGAGAAACCCTGTCTCAAAAAACAAAAAAACAAAACAAACAAACAAAAAAAGCAAAGTAAAACACATTTCATGTTTACATTTATATTAAATTTTCAGGATGGGAAAACTCAAATACGTAGCAGGTAGATTAGGGATTTTGAGAGCTTGGGAGTCCAGCTGGTAAGTAAGGGCTGAGTTACTGAGCTGATGACAATTCTTTCCAGGTTGTGTGGGTTGAACAGCTTTGCAAATTAATTTTAAAAAACCACTTTACGTTCTAAAATGATGAATTTTGTGGTATCTGAGTAGCATTTCCCTCAAAATGATAAAAAGACCATTGATGAATTTTACGTCGTTGTCTTCTCTTCACATATCTGCAGATACCCATCTTGAGCCTTTCTTCTCTACTCTTATGCTGTTTTTAGTTTTCTTCCAGAGCACAGATAATCTGGCTTTCTTTGAAAGTGTATGTACTTTAAGAAACATTCAACGGTCTACATACAGTTTTGCTATTTATACAATCTGAAGGGAAACTTACATGATAATGAGATGGATTTTCCCATAAAGCATTAAGTATTAATCCCACATTTGATGCTAGAACATAGAGAAGCCTCATGTTTTTCAAGATTGGTATCTGATTTTATAATCATAAAGGCACATTTCACATAAATACATGATACAAAGTGGCAGAAATATTTAGGGCCATTTGGAAAATTGTTGGAAATTCTGTCTTAAACCTAAGCCAACATTACTTTACTTATTTTTTTTTAATGAAGCTCAAGTCAGAAACTCAAAGCACATTTAACAAAAATCAAACATTTTAATAAAAAGACACTAATTTGATACGTAAGGAAGAATGATAGTAGGAAAATATTTAAAGTTGTTTTTTCTTAGTTATACCACGATGTTTCTAATTATACAAACACATTTCTATAAATTAGATGATATTGTATATTTAGTAAAATCATCGCAATTCATCAACTCTCGTCTTGAATCGTAGATGTTAGGTGAAAGACACCATATATCTCAGTCACAGAACATGATGAAGTTAAGCTGGGATGCACCTGGCTAGCCTTGAAAGCACTTAAAGGTGCTGGGTAAGCTACTGGAGAAGAAAAGTAACCATCAATTAGACCTGTGAATGCTGTGAGCGCCAGTAATGACTGGCCAGGTACAATGTGCCCACTGGTGCAATAGTGACAGGAACATCATGGGGACAACTAAGCACTTTCAGATTGAACTCAGGTTTCACTCCACAAGGTGAAACCTATACTTGGTACCATTACTGGGCTAAGAACCTATGGCTAGACAGGTCATAGGCGCTAGGCGATAACCTATTATGCTGCTAAAGGAACACAGTATTAAACTGGCTTCTAACGATTTATTGTTACACCTATAGAGCAATACATACTTCAACCTTCATCTGAAGAGCTTCTGTTTGCAATAGACAGTGATTAACACAGAGACTTATAACTCTCTAAGGTACAGAGAATGGGAGACTGCCAAAAGCTCAGTCGGAAAGAGAAGATGTTTCCTGCACCATCCCTCCAAGGCTCAGGGATCATTTTGGAAGAAGAGGGGGAAAGAGTGTAAGAGCAAGAGACAGCGGATGACGCCAAGGAGACAGTGTCTCCTAGACACAGCAGGGCAGCTGCATGAGTGAACTTCCAGTGGTTGAGGCTGTGTGTACGAGGCCTGGGTAAGTCCAAGCCAGATCAAACCTCAGCATGCACAGGGAAACTGGACACACAATCTCATTCTTCTTCTTCTTCTTCTTTTTTTTTTTTAATAGAACAGCAAACACCTTTATTACACAAGCTATTAAGGATGCTTATTTGCCTTTCCGGGCTTTGATCTTCTGCAGATAGAACGCCAGCTCTTTGCCTTCGAGCACATGGCCATCTGCTCTGCCACACTGACCTGGTCTTGAGGCAATACAGGCCAGAAGCTTGCCCTGTTGGAACTGCTCCTCCAGAAGACTGCTGATTTTGGCATTTTTTTCCTTTTGTCATATTTCTTTTGAATCTTCTTTGATCGTTTTTTGTTTAAAATCTCTTCCTCTTCGGGAGTCAGCTTGGCCCCCTTCTTGCGGTCCAGGGGCAGTGCATAGTGGGACTCGTACCACTGCCGGTATGGTGTGCTGTCAATAAGCACAATGCAGTTCTTCACCAGGATCTTGGTGCGGACAAGCTCATTATTGGCTGCATTGTAGATGACATCAATGATCCTTGTTTTTCCGAGTACAACACCCAGAACCCCAGGAAAAGTTCCCCACATCCAATCTCAGAGCACGGCACTTCTTATTGCCTCCTCGAACTCGGACTGTGTGTATGCGCGGGGGCCAATCTTAGTGTTGGCAGCAGGCCGTCCCAGCTCATACTTCCGCTTCTTGTGGTAGGGTTTTCTCTTACCCCCGGTCTTATGGCGCTGGTGCCAGTTGTCTCGAGAGATGCCCATCGCTCCACACAATCTCAGTCTTAACTCTGGAATTATGGGCAATTGTTAGCTGTTGGAAAATGGAGCAACAATGTTCTCTCAGAGGGTATTATATTGCCTTAGAGATGACTTCGATGACTATCCTCTAGTGGAAGACCACATATCCAAGAATACTTAGGCAGCACAGATCCATCTTGAAAGATTTTTTTGTTTGTTTAAGGACATGAAGTGGGGTGTTTAAGTAAGACAAGTAGATCTGGGAAGGGTTGGGGAAGAAGAGATCAGAATACATTGTTGGGGGTGCGTGAAAAGAATAGGTGGTGTGGAGAATCATCAACACTAAAGAAGTCCCCCCTAAAATGTTTCAAAATTAAAGTCATACTAGATCTGAGGTATGTATGGCAGCAGAAAGCATGTTGCTTTGTGTGACTCCCTTGCTGCCTTGGTTCTGAACGCACACTGCATCCCTTGCACTGCATATGCCATTAGGCTGAACAATGCCAGTAGCGAATCTGTTATTTAGAACATAAAACATAGAAAAGAATTTGTTTGTTCCAATTCCACTTTTGTATGAATCCCTACTTCCCACCCACCCCCCACCCACTTAAGGCTACAACTCCAGGAAATTCTCCCTCTTTACGATATCCTTCTATTTATTGACTCCAGTGAATATTCAAACATGAGGAAAACCTCTGGTTTAAAAACAATGCTAGTGGTCTCACTTCCTCTTGTGCCTTTTTAGGAGTCGTTACCAGAATAGTATTCCTTTTGACTTACTACAAGTGAATATATATTTGAACCTCACCACATACCAAGATTATTACATGGTCTATTGAGTAAGAGGTACGTGGCAAGTCCTGCCCACGTTCAAGGGGTGGGATCTTACAGACCATGAAGCGTAAGACTCAGAATTCATTTATACTTCTGCCTGTCATACTCCTACTGTTCTTGGTTTTACTGCTCCTGTCTTGTTCTAGAATCCCTGAATTTTAGGACTCTATTCTTGGGCTTTTTCTTCTTTGCCTACTGTGTTGGAAGTGTCCCGTTAGCCTGTCTTTGCTTGTACTTCATCTCTTCTTTGTGTTTGCATAAACAGCATTTGAGAACAACAGGTTCCTTTGCCACTTCATTCTTGCTGGAGGTTGGAAAAGTTTAGGCTGGGCAATTTATTACTCTGGCCTCCTGGCCAATGGGCTGCCTCCAGTGACTAAGAGCTGTAGATCCAAACAAGCAGAATCTCAATTAGTGATCTTCTCTCTGTTGTTAGTAACTCCTTCTTTCCCTGAACCCTTTGAACTGTCCATTTTGGGGGCAGTGCTTTACTTAATTAGCACTCTAAATTTCACCACACTCTTTAAATAGGCACTTTATACATTCTCAAACCACATGCCTGGAGCAGCTACTTAACTGACTCATGAGTCTGCATACTCTCCTTTTTCTGACGTCATCTAGCCTGGTGGATTTCAACTGCATTGTTCTACCATCTTACCTTTTTTTTTTTTTTTTTCACACCCTTGTCCCTCTTCCTGAATTCCTATAAGAAGTTTCCACTGGACTATCTTCTATATACTTTATATTTAATAAGTCTCAAAACTTCAACTCAAACCCTCACCTTCTGTACTGGTTGGTTTTGTGTGTCAACCTGACAGAAGCTGGACTTATCACAGAGAAAGGAGCCTCCCTTGAGGAAATGCCTCCATGAGATCCAGCCATAGAGCATTTCCTCAGTTATTGACCATGGGGAGAGTCCATTGTGACTGGTGCCATCCCGGGGCTGGTGGTCCTGGTTTCTATAAGAAAGCAAGCTGAGCAAGCCAGGGGAAGCAAGCCAGTAAGTAACATCCCTCCATTTTCTCCAGTAAGTAACATCAGCTCCTGCCTCCAAGTTCCTGCCCTGACTTGCCCTGTGTGAGTTCCTGTTCTGACTTCCTTTGGTGATGAACAGCAATGTGGAAGTGTAAGTTGAATAAACCTTTTCCTCCCCAACTTGCTTCTTGGTCATGATGTTTTGTACAGGAATACAAACCCTGAGTAAGACACCTTCCAAACCTAATCTGTCTATATACATAGACATTCCAGACTTCGTAAGTAGCAGTATCATTTTGGCAGCTAGGAGAGCCTGCTGGAGTCATTCTTTTCTCCCATCTTCTTCTCACACTCTTCTTTTTTCTTCTTCTTTTTCTCCTCCTCCTCCTCCTCCTTCTTCTTCTCCTTCTCCTTTTTCTTCCTCCTATTTTTCTTCTTTTCCTCCTCCTCTTCCTCCTCTTCCTCCACCTCTCCACCTCCTCCTCCTCTTCTTCTTCTCCTTCTCCTTTTTCTTCCTCCTATTTTTTCTTCTTTTCCTCCTCCTCCTCCACCTCCACCTCTCTTCTTTTTCTTCTTCTTCTTCTTCTTCTTCTTCTTCTTCTTCTTCTTCTTCTTCTTCTTCTTCTTCTTCTTCTTCTTCCTCTTCCTCTTCCTCTTCCTCTTCCTCTTCCTCCTCTTCCTCTTCCCCTTCCTCTTCCTCTTCTTCTTTCCATCTAAATGACTTCCTTATATGTCACATTCTCACGGGGTCTTCTGATTCATCACTCAAGTTAGTCAAGTTATTGGCCTTCTTGACATTTCTGCTTTATTCTCTCCTTACATTGGTTTATTTTTGTTCCCTCTGTTTATCCTCTGACATGTTGTTCATTTATTTTCCTACTTGTGACTTGGTTCCCATGTTGGCCTTCCAGGTCAACTAAATACAACTTCAGTAGAATACAAACAATTTGGTTGCCCCTTTGCCTCCCAGCATCTTGCATGCTAACTAACTTATCAGAGATATACAAAATACAGTTGTTGACTAAATAGACAAATAAAAATTATTGTTTCATTAAGGCATTAATATCATTTTCAAAATTGGCTTCAGTTGTCAACTTTATACACTTCGGAAGTTGGAACCTCAATTGAGGAATTGCATCATCAGACCGACCTGTGGACATTTCTGTGGAAGGAACTTTCTGATTTGCTAACGGATGTAGGGGTGGCCCATCCCACTATAGGTGGTTCCATCCCTAGGCAGCTGCAACTGAGTTTCATAAGAAAGGTAGCTGAATATAAGCCTGGAAGCAATCAGCCTTCCTCCAAGGTCTTTGCTTCAGTTCCTGCCTTTAGGTTCCTGCTTGAGCTCCTGCTCTGGTTTCCACTGATGATGGGCTATAGCTTATGAATTGAAATAAGCCTTTTCTGTTCCCAAATTGGTTTTGGTAACTTAGCACTGCAGCAGAAAGTAAAATAGAAACAACAATGTAAGTCTTGTAAACAATAGCCATTAAACTTACAGAATGGCTTTGGAGTGCTTGTTCCATATTTGTATACAGAGTCAATATGTTAATGGAGCTTTAGGGTCCTTGGGTTAGCTCCTGGTCTTATGGTAGTATTGTTCTTCTCCTCTTTGCTTGCTCATGTCTAACATTTCCTAATAAACCACATACCTAGCAGCAAGTGGACTGCTGTTTAAGCTTCCTCTGTGTTTACAGAAGTGTCAATCCAGCTGCAACTGCAGGCTGGCTGCCTAGTTCTGGCCACTAGCCTCTTCTTACTGCCTTGGCTCTGTGTTCTGTTTGTGGTTTATAGAGATATTTATCTTGATTTTGTACCCGTTAATGTCATAATACTTTTATCTTCTTTATATAGTTCTAATCATGGCAGAGTGCTTGGAACAGAGAGGGTGTGGCAATTTATGAACTCACTGAGATCTTCTGGTTAGCAGTCACCATACATTTCCTAAGCAACGTTTGAATGGTTGCCATATTGAAACCCTAGGAGACAGTGCATAAAAATTCAGATTTACAGTTTATCTTGAAAATTGGTAACATCTGGCAAAGGAGGCCTGTGTTTTTGTATGTGACATCTGCTTGGAGGTGAGTTAGCTCTGAGAGAGGCAGTGGGTCATGTTCTCTGCCACTTGCCAAGTTCTCACACGGCATACTTTCCTGAACCTGACAGGATGACTTCACTTTGCTGCCTTATCTGTGTGACCCCTGTCGGTATTTTAAGTTGTGCGTCCCTATTTTGAGTACATCATGAGCTAAAGAATCAGGCAATTTATTTAAAAGGTTAAAAATAAAACTTGTGAGACAAAAAGCTTAGTCTTTGAACAGGAGGGAGAGAGAGAGAGAGAGAGAGAGAGAGAGAGAGAGAGAGAGAGAGACAGATAATGAGAGAAGGAAAGAAGAGGGGAGGGAAAGAATATGAGAGACAGAATCAGAATGAGACAGAGACAGGGAAAGAAAAGATGAGAGAAGGGAGAATGAGGAGGAATAAAAGAGGGGGTTGGAGGACAGGATCGAGAGACAAAGGCAGAAACAGGGAAGGATGAAAGAAAGAGATGATGAGAGAGAAAGGAGAATGTGTGAGTGTATGTGTGTGTGTGTGTGAGAGAGAGAAAGGGGCAGAGGGAGACACTAGGGAAAGAGAGGGAGGGAGGGAGGGAAGGACAGAGGGAGTAAGGAAGAGAGAAAAGAATATGATGTTCTGTTTAGTTCTGTTTATCATCATGCTATTATTTTTTTCCTCTTTATGGGTACAAAGCTTCAAACCCTACCAAACCTGCACTTTTCCCATTTTAGGTGAGACTATGCCATTAAGGAATGTTTCCCTCATAAAAACGTCCTATGAAACTTTATATCGAGGGTACCCCGGGATAGAGTGAGGTGTTCACAAAGAGAGGAGCAGGGCCCTGAGCTGGCAATGTGTGTGTGTGTGTGTTTTTTTTTTCTTGTCAAAGTAAATCTTGACATTAAGACAGAGATGACTCATTTGATGATGTTGTTGAGTTTCTCATCGTAAATGGCACCGTGGCAACTGATGTTCTCAAGACTCAGGGCTGTATAGGTAAACGGCTCCTTCTGTACACTGACTATGGATGCTACACGGTAAATAGTGACTTCTGTCTAATTGCATATCATTGTTTTGCAGGGTAAGGGTGGAATAGATAGCAGCCAGAGGCAGACACCTGTCAGTCTGTGTGTTTTGTACAGCATCAGGAAATCCATGTTTTTTTCCGCTGCTGTTATGTCACGATGGCAGAAGTGACCATGTCCTTCATTTATACAGTGTAATGTTAGGATGCTATTGTTGAATAATAAGGACATCCTCTTAGGCTTGTGGTATTTATCCTCTGATCAGTGACGTCAGGCCTGAATGGGGACTTTACACACTGTTACCTAGCATGTCCTGAATACGTATCTTACCAGGAGCCTTCTTCTGCCATGATTTTCTGCTTGAGTAGCTTTTTTTTTTTTTTTTTTTTTTTTTTTAAACTTACCTGTACCCAGGTAAGGTATTGTCATTCATTTTAATTGCATTGTTATCATAAGTGGTGCTGTTACATATAAGTATATTCTCGAATACATTATACATGGAAACTATGTGTTTGAAGTTGCGGTTGTACCTGCTGTACTAATTCATGGCAGTTTCCTACATATAAAATTTAAAATGCTTTCTCCAAAAGGAAAACACCATCACAGAGTCACCCATTTCTAATACCCACCCACTGCATGGGAGATGTGTCAAGAAAATCAAACATCAAGCAGAATTAAAGTTGAGCCATTAAACATCGTGAATTTCTAATAACATGACTTTTGAACAGGATTTTGCATTTCTCCTAAACTTGTCACCAAAATACTACTTTTTAATTCACCATGAATTATAATTTTTGCTTTTATTTGTTATTTTTGCTTTGTTGGCTACAAGTTCCAGGGATCCATTCAGTACTTGATCTCTTTGTAAAAGAAAAAAAACAAAACAAAACAAAAAAAAACAAAAAACAAACAAAACAAAAAAAACAAAAAAAACTTTAGTTTCTTATGTAGGAACTAAAAGCCAAATTACAATGTTTTGAGAAAGTTTGGCTAGATGACAGAAACAATTTATGGTTTTTTTGTTTGTTTGCTTGTATGATTGTTTTTGTCTTTTTGATCCTTCTATAGCACGTGATCCAGAGTCGATTTAATGATTTTTTTTTGAGCCATGTAGACTTATATGTCATGACTTAACGTCTTTCTTCCCTGAAATTCTGACAGTGTTCATTCCCCCGTCTTGCTATTATTGTGTATCCCTCTCTGACATCCTTTTCTCCTCCATTACTTTACAGATCTGCTTAGTGTGCCCTCCTGAGCTTCTGGGATGCACTGGAAGTTTATGATGAAATTCTAATTTCAATAGTTATTTTTTAAAAGTCCAGCTAGTGTGTGTGTGTGTGTGTGTGTGTGTTCCTACTCTCTGTATCATAGATTACTGATGTTATCATTGGATTAGAGTCTAGTGGACCAAGATAGCAAGGCATATCCTTTGTTAGACTTCCTCAGGTATGCAGGATAGACCTGTTCAGGTCATTTCATGTGCTTGAGATATTGGCAAACGTGTGTTGGATTGTGTACTTAGTGGAATTCACTTAGCCCTGCTCAGAATTAATCTACCGCAGTTCTAGTGACCCAAGAGAGACCTCCTCATCTCCTTCTTCTTCTTTCCTCAAATTCAACACTGTTTGGTCTTATTGGAAAATCTAATTTATTATTCCTATTAAGTTTAATATGCAGCCAGCACTATCAGTATTTCTCAAGAACCTGTAGACTCTTAGGTCCCTCTCTCAACTCAAATCATACTCTTAATATTATCAGAAACCTCAATCCTTGAGAAGCACGACCTTAATATGCTGCCCCAATCTCTCCCTTTCTCTTCTGTCCTTTCTCTTCTTTTCTTCATTTTTTTTTTGGGACAGGATCTCATATGCCAATGCTGATCTTGAATTCACTTTATAGGAGAATGACCTTGATTTCTGGTCATCTTGTCACTATCTCATGGGTGCTGGGATTACAGGAATGAGGTCCCATGTGGTGCTGGGAATGGAACCCGGGACCTCATGCATGCTATGCAAGCCCTCCGACCAAGTGAGCCCTCATCTTTTCTTGTCACGTGCTTATCATTCCCTGGTGGAGACCCCACAGTCAACTGAGCGAGTAACAACACTCAGCAATACTCCCAGCTCCTGAGGATACATGAGCCTGTCCTTTCTCAGCCTGTAACTGAAGCAGCCTGGAACAGTTACAAGCATCACTCATTGGAGCAGACAGGTGCCAAGGAAGTCATCTCATCCAACCTGCCAGTGTTTCTGTTTCCCTGGCAAGTCTCGTCCTCTCTGCAGCAACTCTTTTGTGAGCATTCTGCATTCTACTCAAGCATCATATTTTCCCAACTCCTCAGTTTAAACAGATGAATTTTCCTTCTACTTCCTGAAGAAAATAGAAGGCATCAGATGGAACTCCCTCGGCTTCTTGCTACCAAGCCCATATTCTGTCCGGACTCATGCCCTCTTGGTTATCAGCTGATCTCATTATCTGTTCTTAGAATCCTATCCCCTCATCATAGACTCTCACTTGATCCCGCCTCTTCAGTGGTCCTCCACTCTGCTGTCTACCAGATATCTTCACAATTTGATTGTTCCCACTTACACGTAAGACTATTTGCCCTTCTCCCATCTCAAAAACAACAACTTTCTCTTGAAAAACACATTTTTTTTTTTCAAAACCCCCTTTGTGTTTTTCTCCCAAGAGTTCTCATTATACAGTGAATTTCTTTTCCCGTTTCTAATTCCTCAACCTCTTCCAACTTGGCTGTTACTCCTAGTTGGTAACAATGCTCACCAAGGTCACCAGTGAGCCCAGTGATTTAAATACAATGGACACTTTGCATTTTTTTTTCTGGGTTCCCAGAATTCTTGCCCACTCTTGTTCGTGTGTGTGTGTGTGTGTGTGTGTGTGTGTGTGTGTGTGTGTGTGTGTGAAATATGTGGTGTGTTTATTCTAGCATCTAAGACACCATGCCATCCAGATGTGCCTTCTTGCTTTTTAGCTATTTCTTCTTCTTTATTTTACAGTTTCCTTTCTCTAACCATGATAGTGATCACTTTGCTCTTTTCATCCTGTACTTCATTAGTTTACTTCTCTAGACTAGTTGTGATTGAGATTTAGTTTCAAAGCCATTAGATTTATTATAATAAGGCCCTTGTGGGGCTGGTAAAGAGTGGCTCTGTCCACAAGGCACTTGCCTTACAAATATGAGTTTGATTCCCAGAACCCACCTAAAGATGCCAGGTGTGATGGCTCTTCCTTGTACTCCTTCTTCCAGGGATGTGGAAACATTAGGATCCCTGGAGTTCAACAGCCAGTGAGTCTAAGGTAATTGTTGAGCTCTGTGCTGCTGAGAGATTATGTTTCAAAAGAGGTGGGTGGTATTCCTGAGGCTAACCCCTGAAGCCGTGGACCAACCTCCATGTACACAAGCGTGCACATACATGTTCTTCGGCATATACACACACACCGACTCTCACGTGAACATGCATTCGTTCTCACACATGAACATGTACACAACCACATGTTTTTTTGTTGTTTGTTTGTTTTTTCGAGACAGGGTTTGGTTTCTCTGTGTAGCCCTGGCTGTCCTGGAACTCATTCTGTAGACCAGGCTGGCCTCAAACTCCGAAATCCGCCTGCCTCTTCCTCCCAAGTACTGAGATTAAAGGCATGCGCCACCACATGTAAAAAAAAAAAAAAAAAAAAAAAAAAAAAAAAAAAAAAAAAAAAGCAGTGTCTGTGGAAAGAAGACAACTAAAGGGGAAAGAACTTGAATTTACAAACAGGTCCTGCAAAGCTTTGGCCAAACCAGCGGGTATTATGATTATGAATCACCTGTTCATCCTTCATTAGACTGAAACATCTTTACCGTTTACATTGCTGCCTTGTCATTTGCCAGAGGTAGGGTGCAGGAAAGAATTTCTCATGAAGAGGCTTAGGGCAGGCAATAGAGAGCTCAGAGATGAAGTCTCTCTGCTATCCTAATTCTTGACAATTCAGGCATCAACTCTTCTTTTGGAGGGAGATCTGAGTGCTCCATCTCTTTATAGCTCACATAGTCTATTCTATATAGATTTTAAAACTATCTCTGACTCAGTTTTAATCAGTTGTCTGATAAGTCCTGAACTTACACCCAGACTTTTGTGTTCTTGACCTGTATACACAAATGTCTACTCAAAATCATTATCCAGACATCTCAAAGGACCCCAGGATCAACTTGTCTAAGCCATATCAATGAACAAAGCTTGCCAGATTTCTCTCTTAAATTTCTGTGAAGTTATTTAATTTCCTTTTTTTCTGTTGCCACCATTCTAGCACACACTACTACTTTCTCTAGCCTGGGTTCCCGCACAGTCATTCTATTTGGTTTTTCCAAGGTCCCTTCCTTCCTTTTCCTACAGTGTATCCTCCTGTTGCCAGTGCAACACTTTCAAATGCAAAAGATTTCTTTTGTGCCTAAAATCCCTTCGGTGACTTATCACGATTGTTTTGGGATCGAGGCTATCATAACTTTGATGGGGTTTTCTGTCTGTGCTCCCAGACCATTCTAATTTGACTCCTTTTTTTGCTCAATTTCTATAGTCCAGTGACAATGTTCTCTGCCCCTTCCTCCACCCCTTTGAAGGGAGAATCTCTGAAGGTATCATAGGGGCTCAGAACACTATTTCCTTTGCTAGAAATAATTGCCTCCCACTCTCCAGCTTGATGGCGTTTTCATTTTCACTTCTATCCTTACCCCTCATTTCTCAGATAATAATTTTAGCCTGATTCTTATAGCATTTTGTTTTATTCATTCCTAGCACATATGGTAGGATGCAAGTGTATACATGCCCACAATCATTTAAGTAATGTTTGACTTCATATAAGTGCTCCTCATGAGTATAGAAAACCACTTCCATTTTTAAAGCATTCTCAGTGTTTGGCACTGTCCCATAATAGCTCGTTCTCTCGCTCTCTCTCGCTGTCTCTCTCGCTCTATCTCTCTCTCTCTCTCTCTTCATATATATATATATATATATATATATATATATATATATATATATATATAACCTCCTAATCTAGAGCACCTGATAGGTTTGTTATTCACTATTCAATACAGAGTTTATTGTGCCAAACTATTCTAGGCTATTTAACAGGCTCTTGATTCAGCCTATCTATGAAAGAGATTGATTTGTTGTATCCGAATAAGCTCAACCCATGCCACTCTTGATTTAGAAAGTAGGTGTGATTTGTTTCTCAGAAGGTTGGTGTAGTGGGTCTTAAAAGAATGAGGACCTCTTCTCTGCTTTAGACTTCTGTTGTGCATATTGATTAAATGACCCTATCAGTCTCTGGTGGAATAAGAGCCATTCATGTTCTGTTTCCCTGGTTGGGTACAATGCCCTTCTAGGCACAATTATTAGCAAGCAAACCATTCGCAACCCACTGTTAACTACCATTGAGTAGAGTTGGAGGGAAGTTACCTTAAGAATGCTCATTGTAGCTGAAAACCACAGAAACACTGCAACATTTTGCTCATATCAGCCTCTGACAAGTGATGGATTCATTTGATTGAAAGACACTCAGTGTGCTTTGCCTGCACACAGAACATTCACCCAGCCAGCCAGGTCTAAGGCTGTAGCTGGGGATAGCTGATTAAGGCAGCACAATAAAGCTTTCAAAATGCAAATGCAAAGAAGTACCTTATTCATCTGCAGCTTCAGGGGAAATTGAGAAAGTCAAATGCAATTATGCAAATAGGACAGCTGCCAAAGAAGAAGTTGGCCAACATCTTTAATTTTGCAAAGAGGGATATTATCAATTTTTACATATAAATCTCCATCTGCCTCTGGAGAGATAATGAGTCCTCCAGGGTACAAAGTGAGGAGGTATTTTTCATGGAGAATCACTAATATATAAACAAATAATGTTGATGCCAAGGTACATATAGTATCTGTTATCAAGCAGATAATTATGCTGCATATAATTAAACAGTGTTAAAACATGGGCCAAAGTCAATTTTCCTTATGAATGAGTTTTTATTTTTGTATTTTGATTAACACCTTGATGAGAGTAGACATATGATAATCACATCACTCAGCAGGCTGTCTCCCCAAATGCTTTGAAAAATGAAAAGTCAAACCTATAACTCATGTTTAAGAAGTAAATATCAATAAATACATACTTAAAATGTTTTTTATCCTTAAAGTGAAATCCTGAATCAGATGAGAATTCTTTAACGTTATATCATAGTCTTTTTTTTTTTTTTTTTTGTCTCCTTGGAAAACCAAAAAGAAATAGAAATTATTATTTTATTTGAAGAAATAAAATAATAATAGCTGGACCTAGTGGCATAAGCATTTAATATCAGGACTTGGGATGTCGAAGTGGAGATAGAAGGATCAGGAGCTCAATGTCAACCTTGGCTACCTAATGAGTTCAAGGATAGCCCGGACTATATAACACCCTGTCTCCAAAACCAAAAGCAGAACAACAACAACAACAACAACAACAACAACAACAAAAAGTTCAAATGTAAATCGATTGATTCCTTCAATATGGAGTCACTTGGTTGGGCAGTGGCAATATATTTGGTTTTGGGTATACAACCTTAAGCACAGTTCCTAAACCCTTGGAGTTTATGACGGCAGAGCAAACACACAAAGAACTGAAAAGCCATAGATACTGCGAGGCACCCATGAGATGCACCCAGAGAGTTGCATTAAAGTGGAAATTACCTGAATGGGTTAGATAGAGTTAAAAGCTGTCGGGAAGGGCTCATGTGGACCTGGAAGTTTGCACAGGATGCAAACAACTTTTCACAGGGAGAAATGAGCACATATTATGGAAGGTCTGGAGGGAGAGGTCACCCTATTGGGTGAAGAGCAGATGGAAGGCCAGTGAGGTTACAGCAGAAGCAACCCATGGAGGTCAGCTGTGACTTGGGTCAGCAGCAGTTAGAGATGCTGTGAGTGACATGTTCATGTATTTGACTTCCCGTTTGAGAGCAACACAAAATGTCCAGGGGTCTCACTAGAGGGTAACTGAGTCCGAGCTATATTAAATTACTCTGAAGTTATCTTAATATCTTGCTTCATTTTACATCCTTGTATTTGAGGGTCAGCCTTGGCTACCTCTAGGATCTTACTTGTAGATCAGGCTGGCCTTATCCTTACAGTCCTACTTTGATCACCTGGTACTAGGATTACGGGTGTGCAGCACCTATAGCCATCTCATACTTGAGATATTTTAAGTGTTTTCAATACACATGAGTAAAAGCATGCTTCCAGGAGGAGGATGGGATATGAAGAGGAGAAAGTGAAAAGTATAATGTAAAGTTGTAAAGTTTGGATAGTACACACACACACACACACACACACACACACACACACACACACGTATGTGTGTATGTGTATATGTGTATTTGTATATATGTGTAATGTGTATATGTGTATATATATTCATAGATGAAAAAAATTAGTTTGAATTCCAAGGAAATAAGGAAATACTTAGAAATAAAATGAAGATAAATTTTAGGTCTTGAATTCCTCCCTCCCTTCCTTTTGTTTGTCACTTCCAGGAGAAGCTGGTCTGAGTATTTCATTTCTTACACTACAATGATTGACTCAGGGCCAAGGGAGTCCAGTGGGAATCTTTTTTTTTCTTTGAATAATTTCTGAACTGAATAGAAAACGTGTATCTCTTAGGGGATGGTGGCAAGATGACGCTGGTACAGTAAATTAAGATCCAGTTATACTTCCTTGCTACCAAGAAAGAAATTTCCTGAAAAATTAGATGATACAAAAGAAAGAGGAGTCAAGGAACAGAGAAGAAAATGGCCAGAACAATAGCTAGGTGCCTGGAACCACAGACATGTGTATTGTTTTATTTTGCTTTGGTACTATTTTACTATTTGTTTTTTGTTTGTTTGGTTTTTTTGGTCTTACTGTTTTTTTGTGTCTGTTTGCTCTGATCTTTCATTTTTGTTTTTAAGGAGAGACATGGAGAACATGAAGTTGGGTAGGTAGGTAAGGAGGATCTTGGAGGAGTTGAAGGAGCAGAAAGAATATAATCAAAATATATTCTTCGGAAAAAAATCTAAATTAAAAAAGGCTTAATGTTGCAAGAAGCAGTAGCAAGGACTAGCAGGTAGACTCTCCAGCGACTGAGGGAAGCGGCAGACTACGGGAGCAGAGGTAGAGAAAATCTTAGACTGCTGCATATCTCACAGGGTGCAATATCTAGAATATGTAGAGAACATATTAACAACAGATTAATTAGCTAACAGATTAAACACCCAAATTCCATTAGTAATTCAATCAATAAATCTGGGAGTGAACCGAATGGCCAGGCAAATTGAAAGTAAAGTTAGATTTCATCTCAATCCAGTCACAGTGACTAATGTAAAACAAGTGGGCAGCAGTGTGTAGAGAAGATGGTATGACGAGAAAAGAATCATTTTTCATCAAACTGCTGATAGCAATGTAAATTAATGTGCGCTCACCGTGGAAGTTAGCATGGAACTTGCTCAAAAACCTAAACTTGGGGTCTAAAGAGATGGCTCAGCACTTAGTGCTCTTGCGGAGGACCTGGGCTCTGTTCCAGTATGCACATGGCAACTCCCAGTCATCTGGAATCCCAATTCTGAGCATCCTTTGGTTTTCAAAGGCATTGCATGCACATTGTACACTTAACACACATGCAGTTTATGTAAATATCCATATACATAAACTTTTTAAAAATGAACTAAAATTGGAATTTCTGTATTTCCCACTTATTCCTCCTCTTAGGAATATATTCCAAGGAATTCAAGACAGCTTAGCCTAGAGACACTTGAACATGCTTGTCTATATTGTAAAGCTATTCTTTAAAAAAAGCAAAACAAAACCTTTTTTATTGGTTCTTTGTGAGTTTCCCATCATGCACCCCAATCCCACTCATTTCCTTACCCCTTTATATCCACCCTTCGCTTTTGCAACCTTCCCCCCCCAAAGGAAACAAAAAATAAAAATGGAAAAGAACCCTCCAAAACATAAAAAGCCATCTCATCAGGGAAGCTGTAGTGTGCCACAGGGTGTTCTGCAGTACACTCTTTTGTCCACATATCGTTACTTGCAAATGCTCATTACGGTGAGCCATTGGTCTGGTTTGAGACTTCTGGCTTCTGCTACACCGTTGTCTTAGTTTGGGTTGTATTTCTGTGAAAAGACACTATGACCAAGGCAACTCTTTTAAAGGAAAACATTTTAATTGGGGCTGGCTTATAATTTCTAATGTTTAGTTCATTATCATCATGGTGGGAAGTAGGGTAGTATGCAGGCAGACCTGGAGCTGGAGAATCTGAGAGTTCTACATCTTGATCTGAAGGCAGCTGAAGGGGACTGGATTCTACATTCGGCAAAGTTTGAGCATAGGAGACTCAAAGCTCACCTTCACCATGACACATGTCCTTCAACAAGACCACACCCATCCAACAAGGCCACACCCACCCAACAAGGCCACACCTCCTCATAAAAGCACAACGGGTCAAACATTTAAACACATGAATCTATGGGGGACATACTTATTCAAACCACCACTATCAATACTGGATCTTCACTGGGACTCCTCTTGAGTATCCTGTTGTTGCCCTGTTGTCATGGAGATCCTGCAGCTTTGGATATGCAGGACCCACTCTTTCACACATTCTAGCAGTTCATAGATGAGGTAGATGTTAGGCTGGGCCAACTGTAAGCCCTGGATGTGGACCTAGGTGGTAGCTGAGTGGGTCTGATAGCTCTCCCACACCCACACCACCAGGGAGAGCTCTTTAGCATTGCCCCAGTTAGCTCACCCAAAACTACAGCTGGCAAAGTTCAGGGCCAACTCTTCTGATCTCCTGCCCTTGGGGATGGCTCTCCAGCACCTATGCCACCAGAGTCCGATCTACTGTGCTGCTCAGTTGAGGTATAGGGCCCATTCTCCAGAGTGCTACATGTGGCACTATTGACAATCAATTATGGGATCAGCCTAAATGGCCACTCACAGACAAATGTGGTACACACAGACACACAGCACACAGACAGACACACAGCACACAGACAAATGTGGTACACACAGACACACAGACACACAGCACACAGACAAATGTGGTACACACAGACACACAGAAACACAGCACACAGACAAATGTGGTACACATAGACACACAGACACACAGCACACAGACACACAGCACACAGACACACAGACACACATAGATGTGGGAGAGAGAGAGAGAGAGAGAGAGAGAGAGAGAGAGAGAGAGAGAGAGATTGAGAGATAAAGCTTTTGTTATTTGCTAGAAATTTTATAAAAGCAGAGACAACATGTTTAGTGAAATTAGCCAGACTCAAAATTAACATATGTATCACATATTTCTTCTCAAGCACAGAGTAAAATTGTTTTTAAAAATGTAAAGTATGTGAGAGCTGACAGGGACCTGGAAAGAGGGGAAAGTGTGATAATATTCTCATGAAAGTGAATATGGTCAAGTACATGATACTTGCACATGAGAATGTCTTGTGCAATTAATTGTCTAGTAACTGTATGCTAATAAAGAAATACAGTATGTTATTAACTGTAAACATACCCATTACATTGTTCCATGAATCTCTTTAACCTATTCTTTCTACCCAACTGAAAGTTTATGCCCTTTGACCAATATTTTCCCAACTGACTACTGCTACCTCAATCCATGACTTTTTACCCCTAGTTTCCACCATTCCATTCTGCTTATATGAATTGAAATTTCTCTTCTCTTCTAGTCTCGTCTCGTCTCGTCTCGTCTCGTCTCGTCTCGTCTCGTCTCTCCCCTCCCCTCCCCTCCCCTCCCCTCCCCTCCCCTCCCCTCCTCTAGTCTTTTGTATTCTCTCTTCTCTTTCCTATTTCTCCCCCTCCTCCTCCTCCTCCTTCCTTCTTCTCCCCCTCCCTCCCTCCCTCCCTCCCTCCCTCCCTCCCTCCCTCCCTCCCTCCCTCTCTTCTCCCCCCTGTCTGTCTTTCTTTGAGACTTTGAGATGCAGGGTCTCATATAGTCTGGAACTCACTAGGAAGTTAAGAGCTTGCCTCAAACTTGATCTTCCTGCCTCCACTTCATACAGAAGCTTATATGACAGGCATGTGCCACCATGCTTGGTAGCCCCAACTTTCTTACACCCCAACTGAATGAAGACGAGATGCTGCATTTCTCCCCTGCCATGTTTAGATCACTTAGCAAACTGTCTTCCAGACTCATTCATGCTGACACAAGGAACAGGATTTTCTTTTGAAAGCAAAATAGTATTTTATTGTATCCATGTAACACATATTCTATATAATTCGTTTATTTATGGACATTTAGGTGGGTTCTACATCTTAGCCACTGAAGACCATGCTAAAATAAAGACGTGGGGGGGGGGGTGTGCAACAATATCTCTCCCACACACCCTAATGATTTTTAAAGAACATTCTATTATTGTATCTTGGATTCTATCATTTCTAGCATCACTCTGGTCACCGTGGCTGAGAGTTCTTCAACGGGAAATTGGAACCATCTGGTCCACTTCCCTACTCACCAGTCGCTCAGCATCTGTGCTCATCCTTTCTTCTTTTTCCTCCCATACCCAAGAAGTGATGTTCTTACCCGTGCTCAAGATAACTTCTTACACATTGCTTTCCATTTCCTTCCCTTCCTTATGAACCTCATTTTGTCTCCTTGCTACAGTTTCTGTTGGGGTTTCGTATGTAAAAATACCCAGTTAAAATATTTCTTCATTTCATGTCCCCTTCTGCTTTTGATCCTCTCCTCACCTCCTCTTCTTCCTGCTTCCATATCCTCTTCTTTTCTCCTTTACCTTCCTCTCCCTTAGTCTGCTTTCATTCTCCACCCATTCTCTTCTACAAAGTCTTCTTGAAAGAGCCATAACACACACACACACACACACACACACACACACACACACACGCACATGCGCACATGCGCACGCACACACACACACACACACACTCTCTCTCTCTCTCTCACACACACACACACACACACACACACACATACACACACACACACACACACACACACGCACATGCGCACATGCGCACGCACACACACACACACACACTCTCTCTCTCTCTCTCTCTCACACACACACACACACACACACACACGCGCGCGCGCGCACACACACACACATACACACTCTCACACACACACACACACACACACACGCACGCACACGCGCGCACACACACACTCTCACACGCGCGTACACACATATCTCTTTGGTGTTTTAACATATTACAGCACAATGTCTGCTCCAAGCTTTACTAAATCTGCTCAGGCAAAGCTCACCCTTGCCTTCCATGCTCAAGGTCTGTTCTCTCCTTATCTCCGTTGACCTCTCTGCGGCACTTGGCACTGTTGATGGCTCTTGCTGAGAAATGGTCTTCCTCCTTATCTTCCCTGCCGGGAGCCCTCTCTTCCATCACATTCCTTTTAGCTCTCAGGGTGTTTTCATTTACAGCTGCCCACGGAGGACTCAATCTGTCTCATGACGCTGACTAACTAATACTAGCACTTTTGTTCACTGGATATTGATCTAGTGCCAAACCCATCAGCTTTACGTCATTACTGTAACTCTTTGAGGTAACTGAGATCTTGTTTTGTGAAGAGAAGAGGTGAGGCTGAGACAGAGTTTGTTCAAGGTTGTGCAGGTTGGAAGACACAGAATCAGGACTTGGGTTCACAATCCGGCTTATGGTAAGCAGTTAAGTGATTAAAGTATAGTGTACAAACAGAAACATGGACAACTGGGATCGGGAACCTGGGTGGACTTTGATAAAGTAGACACATCTGAGGAGCAACGACACAGACAAAAGCCAGAGTGTTTCTAGCATTTTGGACCATCTCTATCATCATGGCATCCCACAAAGGTAAATGGCATCCAGAATTCTCACATTGACCATGCGCTTGGCCTATTTTCAACCTGAGATAAATAGAATTATGGAACCATACTGTGTATATTTGACCTCTGTGTTGTCCTTAAGCACTGTGTAAGAAAAGCTCATTGTTAAACTTTAGTATTTCACCAGCAATGCATTGTCTGGACAACCATTGTTTGATTCTCTAGTGAGGTTTTAGGGTTTTTTTTTTTTTTTTCTTAATGTCTTTCTACTACAAATAGTGTCTATGAATATTTTTCTGTGCTCTTTTCAGTGGACAGCACATGCATTTCTTTTTTGCTGTATACACAGAAGTGGAATTTTTGGGTCATGAAGCATGCTTGGATTGGTTTTAGTAGACGCTATTAAATGATTTCCCAACAACATTTTTTTGTAATAACTGACTAAATCAGATATTATCTCTCTAACGACATCAGTTTTCTAGTATATGAAAAAAGGTTTGGCTCTGAGAGGTTGCTGAGGATTTAAAAGCACTGGCTGCTTTTCCAGAGACCTGGAGTTGGTTCCTAGTATCCAAATGGTAGCTCACAACCATCTATAACCCCAGTTCCAGGGGATTCTACCCTCTTCTGGCCTTGGCAGGCTCCAGGCATGTCTATGTTGCACAGGCATACTTGCAGGCAAAACACACACACACATAAAAATAAATACATCTTTTTTTCTTTCTTTCTTTTTTTTTTTTTTTTTTTTTTTTTGGTTTTTCGAGACAGGGTTTCCTCTGTGTAGTCCTGGCTGTCCTGGAACTCACTCTGTAGAACAGGCTGGCCTTGAACTCAGAAATCCACCTGCCTCTGCCTCCCAAGTGCTGGGATTAAAGGCGTGCGCCACCACTGCCCGGCATCTTTACATATTCTTAAGTCAGATTATTATTTTTTTTTTTTAAAAAAGATTTCATGTGGGTTTGTGCCTTCATATATATGTGTGTGTGTGTGTCACAGGCATGCAGGTATTTATAGAACCAGAACAAAGCATTGGATTCCTAGAAGTAGAGTTGCTGCCAGTTATGAGCTACCTGCTCTGGGCTTGGGAACCAAACACAGATCCTTTGCAAGAGCAGCAAGTGCCTCTTATCTGCTGAGCCCAGCATTAGTTCTTAAATTTGATCTGCATGTTCATTCTAAACTTAATGTTTTCATTATGTTAACATATTTATTTTCCTTCATTTAATCTTGCTCTCAAAGTATCTGCCTGAGTCCAATGGTTTTTTAAGTGTACTTTATTCTTTGATTTTTCATCTTGATACAAATGCCTGGCCCATATCTGTTAGTAGTTGTCACATGTGTGTCTGGTCCCCCCCCCCCCCAAACTTCCTCAGGTGGAAACATTGTTCTTACGCTGAGAAAATCTATGGTCTCATCATTCTGTTTCAGATTTTTCCTGGGTAGGGAGATTCTGCTTCATCTAGTGCTGCAATGGGAGCTGTGACTTCACAGGGCTGCTATTGTTCATCCTGCTTGGACCAGCTGACTGACTCTCCAGAACGCCATGAGTGATGGATTACATACTGCTCTCCCAGTGGTTCTCGGTAAAGGAACGTTATTGTGAGGGCTAATTTCCACTTTTGAATAAGGTCTCTCTTCATTCTTCGAGAGATTCCTCTGTCCCACAGATATGCATAAGTTAGAGCCGAACACTAGCCAGCTGAAATGTCATGTGAACATATGCCAGTAAAGAAAATGTCCCAAATAATACCCCCATGTGTTCGGTCAGCTTACATTTGGTTCATGATTGCACCAGTCATATGCCCTGCTATGACATCTCTTCTACCCATTTCATCAGGAGAGCCTCACAACCACCCAGGCACTTAAACCTACTGTATGGTTTAAAAGGCAGAGAACAAAGCTGTCTGCTATTTGTATTTTATTCTTTCACAAAGTTCCATGTTAAAAAGCCGTTTTTATATGTAATATACATAAGAGGGTGCATGTGAATACTCTGGAAATACATACTTCAAGATACCTTAGAAAACAGAAGTCCTTTGTTGGGCGTAAATACTTTAACAGGATTCTGATGTTGTAATGCACAGTGACAGCTAACATTCAGAGTCCTCTGGATTATTTTTGTATAGAAATAATGAGGAAAAATACATCTGCAGAAATGAACTATTTTTCTTTACCTCGAACAGACTCAATATCTACATGTACTACACATACCACATGCACATCCACAGCTAAGAAAGTTTGTGACTTGATTTAAAACGTGACAATAATTTTACTCAAATGCTAAAATACGGGATCCAGGCAGCCATAACGGGAGAGAAAACCGAGAGAGAGGTGGGTGCTGCCCAAGATTGTTTTCCTGAGGTTGAGTAACTTATGTCTGATATTTAGTCATTTCAAAGCTTCTCTCTCTCTTTTTAAAATCATGTTCTTTCTATTTTAAAAATTTTAAAATTTGGATGCCAAGGAACTTTTTGCTGAGTGTCCACAGCATTCTAGGCATGCCCATGCCTAGGTGAAATGGAAAGATCCACCCACAGTCATATGCCATGATTCAGATCAGGTACCCAACATGGGGAAGAGGGAATGCCTGTGCTCCTTCTTCTTGCATGAGGTGCCTGAAAGCAGCAGGAAGGGGTTTCTTAATGTCAAATTGGTTCCTTCAGTTATAAACCTGAAAGGCTTGGTCATTTTTATTTCATAAGCTATTTCAAAATCTTAATGTCTTTCTCCACTCTTTATTCAAATTCACTAGTGTACCAAGACAACCTTCTTTCCCTCCTTTTCTGCTTTTTGTTTTCATTAGTACTTTGATTTTTTTTCCCCAAGGGAAAGGAGGATCTGTGGCAAGCTGGTAGCTGGTACAATGAAAATCTCACTTGAACTTCTCTGGAGTCATCTGGGGCTACAGGTCCTTGATTAGTACTTCAGTTTCTTCAGTCACTTAAGTTTGCCATCATCCGTTCATTCTAGAGCATGGTTCCAGCTTTATGAGATACACATTGACTTTAGCTTCTTTTCCTCATTGTTGTGTCTTTTTCCGTTCATTCATTGACTATGTTGCAACTGTCATAATGGCTCAGGTTTACTGAACCAGCCATCATGCTAAGCACTGTATATATACAGTATATATATTATATATATATATATATATATATATATATAATATATATGTATATAATTTAAATACCTACACAATAGCTCTTACAGATAGTATCAGACTCTCTGATTTATTGATAAAGAAAATATATCATTATTATATTAATTTATGAATGAAGAAATTCATGTCTCTGGTGGTTAAATTACTTACTCAGCCAGAGAACACACACACACACACACACACACACACACACACACACACACACACATATATATATATATATATATATATATATATATATATAGAGAGAGAGAGAGAGAGAGAAACAAAGAGGAGAGGAGAGAGATAAAGCATATGGGTTCATTGACTAATCATGTTTGTTTCTTTTGTAGAGGATTGAAGTTTGGTTACCAGCACCCAAACACCCAAGTCAGTAACCTTATAACCCTGTAACTCCAAGGAATTGGACACCCTCTCTAGCCTCTAAGGGTACTGGCACTCTCTGCACACACCAAATTAAAAATAAAATAAGGGCTGGAGAGATGGCTCAGAGGTTAAGAGCACTGGCTGGTCTTTCAGGGGTCCTGAGTTCAATTCCCAGCAACCACATGGTGGCTCATAACCATCTATAATGAGATCTGGTGCCCTTTTCTGGCCTGCAGACATACATGCAGGCAGAATGCTGTATACATAATAAATAAACCAATCTTAAAATAAAAATAAAATAAATCTTAAATAAAAGAAATGAACCACACTACACTGCATTAGTCAGGTCAAGTTGTGAGCACCAAATGGGTAGTTTGGTTAAACACATACAGTAAATACCACCTTGTAAATACTCAGTTAATAGTGACTATTATTTCACTGGGTGAATAGGCAGACAGAAGATACAATGGTGATGATGGGAGGTAAGATACCTATGATACTTCCTGTGGCCTAGAATAGCACTTTCCATTGAGCAAGTGAATAAATAAACGTCTATCTAAAAATTGATCTTTGGACAGTAATAGGTTGGGCACAGCTGACAAAAAATAAGCTATTTTAAGAATGTCCTGAATAGTTTCATGCAATCAATGATCCTCACAGCTGGTTTCAGTAGTGATAATAAAATCGAGGAAGGGTATTAGAATAGAGTAAAAGAAGGCTATAAAAGAAGGGATCATGAGATTGTTTATTGTAAGAATTTTTATCAAATGTTCTTATTAACAGTAATTATGATGTTCTGCTTTTCTGTTACTGTGATAATACACTCTGACCAGAGGCAACTTAGAAAAGGAAGGAGATTATTTCTTTTTTCATTTTCAGGTCACAGTCCATCATTGGGGGGGAGTCGGGACAAGAACTCAGGGAAGAAACCTGAAGCAGATACCTTCATGAATGAATGCTGCTTGGTGCCTTGCTCACTGGTTCACACTTAGCTAGCTTCTATATACAGCCCAGGACTGCCTGTCCAGGAAAAAGTGCTTCTTCCTACAGTGGGCTGGGTGTTCCTTCATCAATTACCAATGAAGACAATCCCTCAGAACCATGCCCGTAGACCAACCTGATAAAGAAAATTGCTCAATTGTTTTGATTTCAGGGTATGCCAAGTTGATAGGTAATGCTAACTAGGACATGTGCCAACTAAGAGAAAAGAAGAAGGAGTGAAAGAAGAAAACAAAGGAAAAAACCATAATAAGTTGTCAGGGAGTTATAAATTTATCATGAATAAAAAAGGAAGCACTGATCTTCTTGCTTTGAAAAGTAATTGTCATCCAATACTTTGAAATTTTATTAAAACATTTCAATTTTATTATACCTGCTCCAATTTTTTGAATGAATACCAGAAATAATGCCAAATTAATTTTTTGTTAATTTATCTTTATGAGAAGACCCACTCTATTATAGTATACATAGATCTGCAAACATTCCAAGGAATAATATTTCATTAAAACAATTTAATAGCATTCATTACTTGATGGATAATAGCAAAACTTTTAAGATAATTAAAGAACATATTTTATCTTTAATGGCTCAGGATAATAACACAGTTTTAATAGATATAGTTAATTAACAGAAAAGTATTACCATATGATTGACAAGTTATAAATGATATGTGCTTTCTTTTCTTACATATTATAATCATGTTTGAATTGTTTTTATAGAGGGACTAAAGGTCAGAGTTCAGCATTGAAATAAGCAGTGTCTATCTGCAATCCCAGGATGGTTCAAGCTTTGAGTCTTTAGATGTCCAGATAGTACCTTATTATTTTTCTTGAGAAAGCCAAACAATTAATTTTTTGCAATATTATTTATTTTTGAATCACAGTAAAAGTGTATAGCTTCATTTTAGACAAAGAGAGTTTAATACTAATAATTCACCATAGATGAAGACAATAAAATATTCCATGATAAAGTCAAATTTAAGCAATATCTACCTATAAATCTAGCCCTACAGAAGGTTATAAAAGGGAACACTCCAACTTAAAGAGGTTAACTACAACAATGAAGGCACAGGGGATAAGTAATCTCAGACCAACAAAGTCAAAAGAAGGGAAGCATGTGAATACACACACATACACACACACACAAACACACGCACACACACACACACACACACACACACACACAAAATCATTCTCATCAGTCTCATTACTGTCACCACCACCATAACAACAACAACAACAAAATAACCATAATTAATAATCACTGGTCATTGATATTTTTTAATATTAGTGTTATCATTTTCCCAGTAAAAATAAACTAACAGAATGAATTTCATAACAGAATCCATGCTTCTACTGCATCCATGAAACACACCTCAACATCACAGATAGACATTGTTGTAGGGTAAAGTATTGAAAAAGGATATTCCAAACAAATGAATCTAAGAAAAAAGCTGGTGTAGTCTTTTTAATATCTAACAAAATAGAATTTAAACCTAAATCAATAAAAAAAGATAAGGAATGAAACTACATACTCATCAAAGGAGAAATCCACTAAGTTGACATTTTAATTCTTAATAGCTATGCTGAAAACACAAAGGCAACAAAATTTGTAAAAGAAACCCTACTACTGCTTAAGTTATGTATTGACCTTCAGAACTAATAGTGGGAGACTTCAATATTCACTCTCACCAATGAACAGGTCATCCAGGCAAACACTTAACAGAGAGCTACTGGAGATAATATATATGATAAACCCAATGAACCAAACAGATATTTACAGAACATCTCACCCAAACAATATACCTTTTCCTTAGCATTTCATGGAACCTTCTCCAAAATTGACCATATACTCAGACACAAGGCAACTATTAGTAGATAAGAGAAAATTGAAATAACTCCCTGTTTTCTATCATACTAGCATGAATTAATGTTAGATGTTAATAACAACAGAAAGATCAGAAAGCTTACAATTTAATGAAAACTGAACAAACTCACTACCAAATGAAAAATGGGTCAAGTTAGAAGTATAGAAAGAAATGAAAGACTTTTTAGAGTTCAATGAAAATGAACACATAACATACACAAACTTCTGGTACACAATGAAAGTGTTGCAAAGAGGAAAGTCCATAGCACTGCATAAAAAAAATTGGAGAGCTCTCATACCATCAACTTAACAGCACACCTGACCGCTCTAGAACAAACAGACATAGTCACACTCAGGAGAAATAGAAGGCAAGAAATAAAATAAAAACAAATCAGTAAAATAAATCAATAAAATAAAACCAATAAAACAAAACCAAAACAATACAAAGAATCAATTAAACAAAAAATTGATTCTTGGAAAAAAATCAATAAGACATCAAAACCCTTATCCAAAGTAACTAAAAGACACAGAGAGAGTATCCAAATTAACAAAATAAGAAACAAAGAGGCAGACATAATAATAGACACTGAGGAAATCCAGGGAATCATATAAGGACATATTTTAAAATTCTGTTGTGTTGGTTTGACTAGGTATGGCCTCCATAGACTCATGTGTTTGAATGCTTGACCCCTAGGGAGTGGCACTTTTAGGAGGTGTGGACTTGTTGAAGGACGTGTGTCACTGTTGTCTTTGAGATTCTTTTATGCCCAAGCTTCACCCAGTGTGACACAGTCTTCTTCTGCTGCCTCTGGATCAAACTCCCAGTTCCTTCTACAGCAACATGTCTGTCAGCACTCCACTGTTTCTTGCCCTGAGGATAATGGACTGAACCTGTCTTGCAGGATATTTGACCACACTGTGAACCCTGAGATTGTGTTATTTACTGAAATAAACTGTTTTTTAGTTGTGGTATATCTCAGCCACTGTCAGGAGCCATTTTGCCTGCTTCTGTGAAAGCCTGCCTGTCAGGCAGAGTCAAGTCAGGCTAGGGACTGCTGGCAATTTCCTGGACTGCTGACACATGGAATGATAAGAGGGGATACACTTGAAGCTCAAGGCGAGGGGGCTGAATGTTCTGTTAATCTTGGAGGAAGGAACAGAGAGGCCTCCAGATAGGAATAGATATCCAATGTACGTCAGCCATTGTCTCTGCTGGCTTGTGATTCTGTTTCACATGATATTGTAAAGTATATAAAGTCTATGAGAATTAAACTCCAGGCTGCTGCAATATTCACTGGACAGCCCTCCAGATTTGTAACTTTTGTCTCTGAGTCTTCTTTCTGTCTTTTCGATAATCATCCTTACTCCCTCCTCAGGGGGACTGGTGCATAGCACACACCTTTAATCCCTCTGGCTGGAATACAGACAGGCCCTTAGTACATACCTTCAATCTAGACAATGAAGGTAGAGTTAGTTTGTACAAAAAAAAAAAAAAAAGCACCATTTTTGAAAGTGATTTCTAATTGAATGGCAGACAAACTGAAGAATCAGAGAAAGATTTGAAAGATAGGATATGCTCAATTTTCACAGTAAGAGAGAGAGGAAAGAGAAGCTTTTAGAGAGAGCAGTGCAGGGGGAGGGAGAGGAGACAGTTTTACTGAGTGAATTATAGAGACAGGCTGCAGAAAGAATAAGCCAGATACAGGTAGAGAAAGAACCAGCCAGAGAATGAGATGAAGCCAGAAGATTAGAACAGATTGCTAGAGTCTGAGGCCAAGCAGAATAATTCAGGAGAAGCTCAGAGAAGCCAGTCTGAATCAGTCATCTTGGATAGTTTGAGCCAAAACAGCTGAGTTGAATCATCCAGCCAGAGATCAGAAAGAACTAGGAAGAGGTGAGCTTATTCAACAATAAATCTCAGAGGCAGAAAACATTCTAGGCCTAAATAAGATTGTATGGAGGCTAGAAGCTTCTAGGCCTAGGCCTAGGTTATCACACTGATGCAATAAGCCTCAGAGATGATAATTACATCAGGCAAATAAAAGTACATTTACAAACCTATGAATCTAAGCCAGATCCAATTCAACATTTTTCTTTATAGAAGTTGGCAGGGTCATGGTGTTTCTTCACATCAATAAAACACTAAGACTCCTGTACTGCATCAGATTGGAAAATCTAAAAGAAATGGATATTTTTCTCAATATACACCACTTACCAAAGTTAAAGCAAGATCAGATAAATAATGCAAACAGACCTATCACCTCTAGTGATATAAAAACAGGTGTTAAATGTCTTCCAACCCAAAATATCTTAGAGCCAGATTGTTTTAGTATAGAATTCTACCAGATTTCCAAAGAAGAGATAATGCCATTACTCCTCAAATTATTTCTCACAAAATAGAAACAGAAGAAACATAGTACCGGATTAATACAGATGCAGATACTCATAGTCAGCCATAAAACTGAACCCAGGGACCCCAATGGAAGAGTTAGGGGAAGGACTGAAGGAGCTGAAGGGGATTGCAATCCCATAGGAAGAACAACATCCACTAACTGGAACCCCCAGAGCTCCTAGGGACTAAACCACCAACCAAAGAGTATACATGGATGGTTCCATGGCTCCAGATACATACATATGTAGCAGAGGATTGCTTTATTTGACATCAATTGGAGGGGATGTGCTTGGTCCTGCTTGGTCCTGTGGAGGCTTGATGCCCCAGTATAGGGGGATGCTGGAGGGGTGAAGCAGGAGTGGGTGAGTGGGTGGGGGAGTACCCTCTCAGAGGCAAAGGGGAGTGGGGAAGGAATGGGTGGTTGTGAAGCAGAGATCAGGAAGGAGGGCAACATTTGAAATGTAAATAACTAAAATAACCAATAATAAAACAGAAGCATTGCCCAATTCATTTTATAAGAACATAATTACTATGTTACCTCAAAAACATAAAGACTCAACGAAGAAATAGAATTACAGATTAATTTCCCTTATGAACACACATGCAAAGATGCCCAATAAAATACTCATAAACTGGATCCAAGATAACACAAAAAGATCATTCATATGGTCAAGTAGGCTTCATACCAGAATTCCAGGGGTGTTTCAATACATAAAAATCAGTAAATGTAATTTACCACATACACAAACTGAAAGAAGAAAAACCCACATGATCATCTTATTAGATGAATATAAAATCCAACATCCCCTCATGAGAAAAGTCCTGGAGATACTAGTGAAGCAATGAGCATACCTAAACATAATGAAGTCAGACTGCAACCATCCCACAGTCCCAACATCAACTTAAATGGAGAGAAACTCAAAGCAATTCTACTAAAATCAGAGACAAGACAAGGTTGTCCACTCTATTAAATAAAGTACTTGAAATATTAGCTAGAGCCATAAGACAACTAAAAAAAGAGAAAGGGGTTATACACTGGAAAGAAAGAAGCCAAAGTATTATTTAAAGTTATATGATAGTATACATTGGTGGCCCTAAAAATTCCACTAGGGAACTCATACATCTGGTAAACACTTTCAGCAAAGTAGCTGGATACAAGGGTAACTCAAAAAAAATTAGTAACCCCTCCTATGTATGAATGAGAAAAGGCCGAGGTAGAAATTAGGGAAATAACTCCTTTCTTAATAGCCTCAAATAATATGAAAGATCTTGTGGTGACTCTAACCAAATAAATGAAATTTGCTTTGAATTTGTATGACTAAAACCCTCAAGTCTTTGATGAAACAAATTGAGGAAGATATCAGAAGGTGAAAAGATCTCCCATGACCATGACCAGTGGGATTAACTTAGTAACAATGTCCATTCGACCAAAAGCTATTCACAGATTCAATGCAATCTCCATGAAAATTCTAACACAATTCTTTACTGATCTTGAAAGGATAGTTCTCAATTTCATACTGGAAAAAACAAACAAACAAACAAACAAACAAACAGTCAAGATAACTAAAGCAATCCTGAACTGTAAAATTCCTGCTGGATGTCTGGGTCTCACCATTGCTGTTTTCAGATTGTACAGAGCTATAGTCTTCTAACTGACATATTAACCAGTGGAATTTAATTAAAGACCAAGACAAAAGTACACACACCTGAGACATCTGACCTTTTTTCTTTTCTTTTCTCTTCTTATTTTTCTTTTCTTTTTAAAATAAAGCCAGAAATACACACTGGGAAAAAAAAAAACATGTTCAACAAATGGTGACGATCATATTGGATGTCTGCATGTGGGAGAATGCAAATAGACTTATACCTATCACTTTGGACAAAACTCAAGTACAGGTAGATTAAAGAAGTCAACATAAAACCAGACATGCTGAACCTGATAGAAGAGAGAGTGGTGCATAGCCTTGAGCAAATTGACTTAGGAGACAACTTTCCAAACAGAACAACTATGGCATAGGCACTAAGAACAATTAGTAAATGAAACCTCATGGAACTAAAAAGCTTTTATAAGGCAAAGAGCACCATCAACTTAAAAAAAGAGAAAGCCTACAGAATGGTAAAAGATTTTTACCAACTCCACATCTGAGAGAGGACTACTATCCAAAATATACAAAGAATTTAAGAAACTAGATAGTAAAAATCTGAATAATCCAAGTTTAAAATGGGGTATAGATCTAAACAGAGAAGTCTCAATTTCTATTTAGAGGTTAGTGGTTGTGAAGCTTTGAATATGCTTGGCTCAGGGAGTGGCACTATTAGGAGGTGTGGCCTTGTTGGAGTAGGTGTGGTCTTGTTGGAGGAAGTGTGTCACAGTGGGGGTGGGCTTTGAGACCCTCCTCTTAGTTGCCTTGAAGCCAGTCTTCTGTTTGCCTTTGGAACAAGAAATAGAACTCTCAGCTCCTTCTCTAGCACTGTCTCTGCCTGGATGCTGCTTTCTTTCTGCCTGGTGATAATGGACTGAACCTCTGAACCTGTAAGCCAGTCCCAATTAAATGTTGTCCTTATAAGTGTTGCCTTGGTCATGGTGTCTCTTCACAGCAATGGAAACTCTAAGACAGTAGTGGTTCTCATGCTTTGGGTCATGACCTCTTTGGAGTTGAATGACCTTGTCACAGGGATTGCGTAAGAGCATTGGAAAACACAGATATTTACATTATGAGTCATAACAGTAGAACAATTACACTTATGAAGTAGCAATGAAAATAATTTCATGGTTGGGTGGGGGTGGGGCGTCTCCGTAGCAGGAGGCACTATATTAAAGGGCTGCAACATTAGGAAGGTTGAAAACCACTACAAAAGATGAATCTCAAATGGCTGAGAAACATTTAAAGAAATGCTCAACATCCTCAGCCATCAGGGAAAGGCAAAGCAAAACTACTCTGAGATTCCATCTTACATCTGTCAGAATGGCTAAGATCAATAACACAAGTGACAGCTCATGCTTTCCAAGATGTGGAACAAGGTGAACCCTTCATTGCTGGTGAAAGTACAAACTTGTACAACCACTATGGAAATCAATATGGCAGTTCCTCAGAAAACTGAGAATTGATGTACCTCAAGACTCAGTTGTACCACTCTTGGACATATGCCCAAAGGGTGCTTCATTTTACCACAAGGACATATGATGAACAATGTTCATTTCATAATTATTCATAATAGCCAGAGACTGGAAGTAACCTGGATGTCCCTAGACAGAAAAATGAATTAAAAAAATGCGGTATGTTTACACAATGTTTACTCAGCTATTAAAATAAATAACATCATGAAATTTTCAGGCATATGGATGGAACTAGTAAAAATCATCCTGAGTAAGCTAACCCCAAACCAGAAAGATGAAATATTGTATGTATTTACTTATAAATGGCTATTAGCTGTTAAGTAAATGGCAACTAAGCTACACAATCAGTAGATCCAGAAAGGTTACATAAAGGGAAGGTGTCTATGTGATATGCATGATTCTCCCTGGGAAGGGGAAATAGACTATTCTATTTTAAGGGTGTCCTGGAAAGATGGAAGCTGAGGGTAGGATCAGGTAGTAGGGAGAGACAGAATTGGTGGGATTTTGGCAGGGGATAGAAACCTAGTGAAGGGGAAATTGCCTGGAATTTATAAAGGTGATCCAATGAGGACTCCTAGTAACGGGGGGGGGGGGGGGATATGATGTCATAACAGACCATCTCTTGTTGCCAGGCAACGCTTCTAGTGCTTGGATTGGGTTGCATTCATTTGAGTTGTTGGTCTAGGGGGTTCCATGGAAATCTCCAAACAACCCAGGCTAGTGCTATGACAGTGGGGCGGCTCTTTGCAAATTGACAGTGGGGAACCATTGCTGAGGACAAAACATGGAAAAATTCATCTGGTGCCTGCAGGGAGCTCTCACCTCTATATTCTATTCTCTTTTGTGCAGAAAGGTACTCTGCAGGCTACTAAGAGAAATGGGGACACCTACCCAGACACAAAACTTTTGACCTACAATCTATCTTAATCTTGCCTACAAGATATGCTAGGGTAATGGTGGCCAAAAACTTGTGGGAGTAGCCAATCAATATCTTGGGCCCACTCCAGAAGAAGGAACCTATACCTGACATTGCTATGATAATCAAGAGGTAGAGACTAGATAACCCATACTCCTAGGGTAAAACCAAATACTATTGCTAAAAAAAAAAAAAAAACCTGTATATATAAGATGGTATTCTATTTTACTCATAGATCAGTGTGTTATCCAGTCATTCATCAGAGAGGCTTTCCCTGGCAACAGACGGGAACAGATACAGAGACTCATAGCTAGATATTATGTGGAGAGAGACTAAGTGAGAGTTTCCATCAAATCCCCCATATAATAAATAGCTCAAGGAATCCTGTAGAGATTTTAAGAGCCAGAGGTGATAGAGGAAATCAGAAAAGCAACACCCTTTGAATCTACTAAGCAAGGCACAAATGAGCTCACACAGACTGAAGCAGCAAGCACAGCCTACTTGGCTCTGCACCAGGTCCTCTGCATGTACATAACACACCGTGAGAACTAGTGGTTCTCTGATTCTTTTGCCAATTCTTAGGACTCTTTTTCTCCTGTTGGGTAACCATGTCCTACTGTGATATGATGGTTTTTGCTTCATCTTACTATATTTTATTTGGTCAGATATGGTTGCTATCTCTTAGAAGCCTGTTCTTTACTAATGAGAAACAGAAAGGGAGTAGATTGCAGAAGTGAGAAACTGAGAGAAGTAAAGAGAGAGGAAATTAGAATTAGGATATATTAGATGAGAAAGTAATCTATTTTCAATAAAAGTGGGAAAAGTGAAAAAATATTAGAATAAAAAATTTAAGTTTTTATTATTTTCTTTGAGATAAATTAACCAGGAGTGTTTTAAATATACTCAAACAGCAGCAGCAACAACAACAAAGACAATTTAATGTTTTTAGTAACACAGTGGCTAACACTCATATAGTAGTTATATGTCAGGTACAGTCCATATAATTCAGTTGATACGCATTGGAAACTTATTGTTATCTTTTATGTTTTATTTTTATCTTTTTATTTTTTTTTGAAAAATTGTATACATGTATACAATAGGTCTTCATCATACCCATTTTCCATACTCTCACCTCTATTTCCCCATGGAACTCAATCATATCTTCCCTTCAACTTCACGGATTTATTTATCCATTTATTTATCTACTGAATCCACGTAATGCTGCCTATGGACATAGGGTCATCTATTGGGCTATGAGGAACCTACCAGTGATCACATGTCTAAAGAAAATGATGTCCGCCCCCCATTCCCCCTTTACCCCTTGACAGTCATTAACTAACTGCCAGGAGGATCTCAACTAGGCCTGGGATCTCAAGACTCATCCCAACTTCACACTGTCATTTTTTTAATCCTATTTGAATATATGAAAAACTGGATGTACAAAAAGATTGAATACCTTATTAAAAAAACCACACAGCAAGCAAAGTATTTGGGAAGTCTATTTGTGCTAGGTCTAGCCTAAGCACTAAAGGTACATACTTGAATAAAACAGAAGAAAAGAAAAAAAGTATCGGCTATTTGCAAGTTTAGATAGGAAAATGGGAAATCTTTACTGGGAGGTCAGTAAGTCAAAAAGGCATTGATGAAAAATAACTTTGTTTTACAAAATCAAGAAACATTTCCAGATATGAAGCCCTTTGGAGGAAACTATTTGGTGGCAATCTGGCTTGGGAAAAATGTTAACACCGACTGACCAATTTTGATATCTTTGCCTGGCCAGATCCCTTGCTACAATTCATCATCTCTCCTGGTGACTGTGAGCCATTTCCTGAACTCTTTTGTCCTTTGGCTTCTAGTTCAGTTTGGCCAGTGGGAGTCTCAGCAAGAACTGAGGGACAGGAAGAGAGGTCAGTGTGTGTGTGTGTGTGTGTGTGTGTGTGTGTGTGTATGTATTGTATGTTCATTAGGAACCAGTCAAATTTTCCTTTCACCAAAATTTATGATTTCAATCAGACAGCTCTCTCTGTAACACTTTCCTATCTTCAGATTAAGGGTGTAAAGTCCTCTTACAATTGGTCCTAGACCACCCCTGTGATCTCTTATACTTCGGAGAGTATTTCTATTAAACTCTCTACAGATTATCCAACTTGAGTTGCTTGCATTTTCTACTATAGTTCTGAAAAGCATGGTGGAGGATTGGAGGACTATATAGTCCAATCTGCCACTGAGCTTATCACTATAACTCCCTCTAAAGGATGTATTAAAGCACATACCTAATCAGGTGTCTAATGCATTTAGCATGTATTCTTTCTTTCCATCTTCCTTCAATTATATAAAATGGACTCTAAAATCATTTAACGTTGAACTTTTATCCTTAGAGTGGCTTGGGCACAATCCCAGATTACTGTGGAAAACCATTGTTAAAACAAGAAGTACTCAAATAAAGCAGTCCTTTCAAAAATAAGCAACATTTGACTTGCAGGAAACAAGTTTTTGAAGTGCTAGGAAGTTGAAGACAATTTGTTCCTGGAAAGTAAGCTGAATGGAATTTTTAGAGGAATGGTGTTCCCTTCCCTTAATGAGAATTTCGAAGGCTTTTTTTTTTTTTAGTATCTGAATAAGTTCAGGTGAGCATAGATCTTACATGTTATGTAAATTACAGAGGTATATAATTTAGAAGTGAGGCATTGGGCCCAGAAGGCAAAACATCTCACGTTGAGTGCCTCTTCTATTGCTTGCCCAGTGCTGGGTGACCTAAAAAAATGTACTATTGAAAAATTACAATCACTCTACATATCTGTTTCATTACCTAATGATGGGAAGAACTTACCTGAAAAGATCATTGTAATGAGCAAATACTTTATTACACAGTAATAAAGTCAATTAGAATGGTGCTTCACATACAATAAACAACAGGAAAAATAAATTTGATAACACTTTTTTATTTTTTCTTTTATTTATTTTAGTTTTTATTTTTATTTTGTTATTTTTGTTTTGTTTTGTTTTTTTGAGACAGGGTTTCACTGTATAGCTTTGGCTGTCCTGGAACTCACTCTGTAGACTAGGCTGGCCTCGAACTCAGAAATCTACCTGCTTCTGCCTCCCAAGTGCTGGGATTAAAGGAGTGTGCCACCACTGCCCGGCTTTGATAAAACTTTTTTTTCAGTGCCAATCAATGAAAATTAATTAGCTAAATGCAAGGCATCACAAATTAAGTGCAAAATCTCCATCCAAATTCAGATGCAAACCTCTATAGCTACAGAAGTTAAAAGGCTTTACAACAGCATTTCAAACATTTTTTCTAAAGACTGTTCAATGTTGACAATTTTCTGTTTAAAATATTATTTAAATATACACAAACATTACACTAGTCTTAAATTTCCAGGACCTTTAGTTGTTACATGACAATAAAATTAAAATAAATGGAGGAAACCATAAAACCAATAAAATGTAAATTAGAGATATTAATTTAATGTGATAGATGAAGTTTGGTTGAAAGGAAATTGCTACTTATAAAAACTTGTTTTTCTAGCCTTGGGTCATTGGAGTCTGGCTGCCTGCAATATTTTATAGGATGACTCACTTTTACCACCTTAAGGAAGGTTCGAATAGAAGGAAACCTTTGTACAGACTTTCATGATGTCACTTTATCTTCATGTGCCATCGTCTCATCACCTAAGTATTAGGTCCACCCCAGTTCCTTCTCATTAGTAGTGACAAGTAAGTCAGTGATGCCTGTTGGCAGCACAGTCATCAAGCCAGTCACATTAGGTAGGCATCAAAGCTGAGTGGAAGCATGTAGTCACCAAAGCAAAATACCCTTGTTGTCATCTAAATGTATTAGCCTAACACCAAAGTCAAAATACACTGTTTTTAAAAATTGGTAGAGAACTCTTAATGCTTCACAGGCCCTTCCAAAGACATTTGATTAGTAACAGTCATTGATTTTTTTTTTCCCCCAAAGACTGGAGATATCACTAAATTTTAAAACAATTATTATTTTTTTTTAAAGGAAAGCACATCTTATACAGAAGGGATGATGTGCTTTTGAAGAATGATGACACAGGTAAGGAATGGATTGTTTGAAGGAAAAAACAGTGCAAAATGGATTTCGGGGAATGTATGTTGAATCTGGTATCTTAGAGCAAATGCAATTTCACGGTTGATCCGAGCAATGTGTTATCACTTATTTAGTATTTAAAAGTGGTGTAATAGGTAAATCAGAATAGCAAACAACATAGCTCTTAAACATTGAGAAAAATCTTCTTACATATGTGATTGAACTGCTAAAAATGGCATTGTTGACAGAACATTTAAGATGACATTCATTGTTCCTGCATTCTAAATTAATAGTAATTGACAGCATTTATTCTTAATCAAACTACACTATAAACTCAGAAAATCAAAGTTATACAGAGAATTGAGACGAAACAATTACTCTACAACAAATATTTGTTAAAAATTTACATTGAAAAATGACTTTTGGCCCTTTGAACTCTTCTCAGCTGCATAGTAAATTCTTCCATTGTTTGAATTGCCCGCTTTTTGATGAAAACATTATACAGCCACATTGCAATGTCAGATGCTAAAAGCAAGCATGGAATGCATCTGTTTCATAAGGTCTAGTAGAGAAGAATGCTCAACATAACCAAACAAATAATTAAGTAAGGTGGCATTGAAAGCATTGTCTATAATAGATCAGCAAAACAATTTTTAATTGGCAGGAATTCAAGGGTAGAAATAAACAGTGTAATGTTATAGCCATTCTTTGATGTGAATATATATATCTAAACAAATGAAAAAAGGAAAGAGATGAATCAGACCATGTACATTCTTACTTGGAATTTGAATTTAGTTTTATTTTTCATTTTTGAGAGATATGTTAATTCTTGAACATCGTGGTATAAAAAAAGAACAAGATGCAAATTTCATATTAAACAGATATGTGATTTTCTGTCTTTATAAGTTGACTCAGGTCCTTATAAATAGAAGTTCAAAGAAGACAGAAGCACATTTTAGCCACATATAACAATTTACACATTACTAAAGTCTATGTGCTAATTTGACATACGTTATATAATGTGTAATGACCAAGTCAGTGGAATTATTATTTGCTATGTTGGAAATCTTTATTTCTCTATCTGGTATGTGTGCATGTATATGGATAAGCATGCATATGTGTGCTCATGAGGGTGGAGGCCAGAGGTCAACTTTGGGTGCTATTTCTTGAAGCTGTCTATCTTGCTTCTTGATACAGGGTTTTGAGTTTCTCAACAGGTTCTTCAATGGACCTGTCTGGCTGGGAAGACTGGCTAGAGAACCTCAGGAATCCTTATGTCTACACCACTTAAGAATTAGTATTACAATCACATGGCACCAGACTCAACTTTTTGCATGGATGCTAGAGATCAAAGTCATGCTTGCATGTTAGATGCCTTTTTTGTTCAGCCCCTAGACATCTCCCTTTTATAAAATATATGATAAGTTGTAACCTATAGTTAGCCTTTTGTGTTGTAATACTAGAACTTATTCTACACATAGAATTGTATTTTGATATCCATTGTCCAACTTCTATTCCTACCGTCTCTCTCTCCTACCTAACTTCTAGTGCTTGTTAGTCTACTCTCTCTAAAAATCAACTTAAAAAAGTTCCTGCATGTGAGAATATGTGGTATATGACTTTTTGTACTTAGCTTGCTTCAGTTAACATTATATACTCTTTCATCCATATTAATGCAAATAAAAGGATTTTACTTTATTTTCATATTGGAATATATTTTATTGTGTTACATACCACAATGTCATCTGTTTTTGAAATACATTATCTGTATTTGAACACACTGTGTATTAGTTACTCTTCTTGTTTCTGTAACCAGATATATAACAAGAACTACGGTGGTGGTTTGAATAAGAACAGTTTTCTAGGCTCTTATAGTTGAATGCTTGCTTCCCAGTTGGTGAACATTTTAGGAAGGATTAGGAGATATAGTCTTGTTGGAGGAGGTGTGTCACTGGCAGTTATTATGACGTTTCAAAGGCATATACCAGGCCTAGCCTTGATCTTTCTGCTGTGTGCTTGTGGACCCAACGCTCTGCCTATCTCCTTCCTGCCATGCTTCCTTCTGTGATGGAAATGAACCAACTCTATGCAAATTTGTGCAAACGTCCAACTAAATATTTCCTTTTATAAGTTACCTTAGTCTCTCTATAGCAAAAGAATGACAACTAAAAGACTAACTTAAAGGAGAAAGACTTTATTTTGCTTCACAGTGTGAGTATATAGCCCATCATGGTAAAGAAAGCATGGTAGATGGAATTGAGGCAGCTGGTTACATTGTGCACACAGTCAACCAGAGAGTGGTGAATGCTGGTGTTTGCTTGTTTTTCTCTTTATTTCAGTCTCAGACCCCAACTCATGGATTGGCATCATCCACAGTTAAGATGCATTTGCCTTAACTAAGCTAACCTAAAACTTCCTCACAGACACACTCAGAGGGTTATCTGCTAAATAATACCTGATCTTGTCAAACTGGCAACATTAATCGCCACACTTTGGTTAACTTTATAGATCTCAGCTAATGAAAATTTTTATCATATAGGTATTTTCACTTTTGTGGTTAGATTTACCCAAAAATATTTTATATTATTTGAGGCTATTGTGAAAGGTGTTGTTTCCATCATTTTATTTTTAGTCTGTTTGTCATTTGTATATAGGAAGGCTACTTGACTTAATTTTATATCTGGCCACTTTGTTGAAAGTGTTTATCAGTTGTAGGAATCCCTGGTGGAAATTTCAGGGTAGCTTATGTATGCTAGCATGTCATCTGCAAATAATGATACTTTGACTTCTTCCCTTCTAGTTTGTACACACTTGCTCTCCTTCTGTTGTCTTATTGCTCTAGGTATGACTTTACATACCAAATTGAAAAGGTATGTCTTGTTCCTAATTTTAGTGAAATTTCTCTCAATTTAAGTTGATGTTTGCTATTGGCTTGCTGTATATTGCCTTTATTATGTTTAGGTATGTGCCTTGTATCCTTAATTTCTTCTGGACTTTTATTATGAAGGGGATTGGATTCTGTCAAAGGCCTTTTCTGCATCTGATGAGATGATCATGTAATTTCTTTCGATATGCTTATATTCTTTCAATATATTTATATGGTGGATTACATGTATTGATCTTTGTGTATTGAACTGTCCCTGAATCTCTGGGATGAAACCTATTTGATCATGGTGGATGATCTTTTTGGAGTATTTTTTTGGATTCGATTTGCAAGTATTTTGTTAGGTGTTTTTGTAGTCTATATTCATAATAAAGTAAACTGGTCTGAAATTCTCTTTTCTTGCTGGGTCTTTATATGGTTTGGGTATCAAGGTAAGTGTGGCTTCATACAAGGAATTGGGTAATGTTTCTTCAACTTCTATTTTGTGGAATAATTTGAAAAGTATGGCATTAACTATTCTTTGAAAGTCTGGTAGAATTATTATCTGGCCCTGGGATTTTTTCATTGGGAGTCTTTTAATGACTGCTTATGTTTCACTAGGGGCTATAGATCTATTTAAATTGTTTATCTCATCTTGATTTAACTTTGGTAAGTAGTTACCTATCAAGCAAATGATCCATTTTCTTCTGTTTTAGCTATGTTGCACTATTCATGGCTGACTGGGATAGGATTACTGGGCTATATTGGAGCCATAGTATCTTGTCTTTTATTGATTTTTTTTTTATGCTGCCCTCTAGGCTGGGATTGGGAAGATACCTGGGTTTGTCTTTGGAGAATGGGCATTCCCCCTCTTGGTTCCTTCTGTTTTTAGTAGAATTTGATGGCTGTGTGTTACCTGGTAGAAAATTTTGGATCTGAGAGTCATGGCCACTAGAGAGGTACCAGGTAAAATGTGTTTCTGGGCATTGGAAGCTGACTCTTAGGGATGGATATAGGTGAGGGGTTTGAGACAGTTCACAGGAGGGAGGAAAAAGAGACTGTTCCACCAGGATCTGATCGTTTAATCTCCTTTATTGGAGGCAGGTTACCCCAGAAGGTCTACTGTAGAGCTAGGGATGAGACTGGGAGGGTTGGATCTAGAGCTATGGAGGGAGGCATGAGGATCTGCAGAAAGACTGCTTACTTCCCTGACAGGAGTGAACTGTAGGTTCACAGGGAATGCCTGCTGGAATAAAACAAGTAGAGGGTATGGAGGTAAGGAGGGAAAGATATGTGGGATCCATGGAAGATGTGTGGATGGTGGTGGAGGGAAGGTTGCAGTAAGTGTCCTTTTGAGTTAGGGATGACTCTGTGGGAACAAAGGAAGAGGTGAAGATTGCTGTCAGCCTGCCTGCTTCCTTTCATCCTCTTTCTGAACAGTGTAAGTTGGGTATCTTTTGATGACTTTATACTAAGATGTAACTTCCGTGCCTCCTCCTTGCTAACAGTATATCTTAGATACCTTTCAATGACTTTATATTGAAATGTTGTATTCCCCTAATGGCTACCTCTATTCCATTGTGTCATGATTAATTTAATTGATTCTTTATTTATATCTTTGGAATTGTTTACAGTTTTCTGGCAGGAATGACAGATACAATCAGTAGAGTTGTATATTTTCAATTACGTAAAACTTAGTGACTATGTCAGTCAGAACAAATCAAATTGTGCTTTATTAAAAGGTTATGATTAAATTAATTAATTTCTTCTGTTTGAAAAGCTCTTAGCAGGTTCAGGTGAATCATCAGAACAATTGTCCTGATATGTTAGTTGTGAATTATGGGACACTTAGATCTTACATCTTACCTATATCAACAAATATTTTTATCATCACTGCCAACTAGAAATCCAGGCAGTGGCAATTATAGTGTCCTGGAGAACGTAACCTTTGCTACTAAATTATAGACCTAAGAAAATCAAATAGTAATATTTACCTTCATTAGGATTAGAAATTAGGATGTGCCCTTGTTCTTTGTCCCAGAAGTACAGAAAGTCTCAATTCGGACACACAGAGCCTTATTCAGTGATTATGCAAACCAAGGGAGTTCAAGATAACACAGAGGTTGTAAGCTTAAGAAAGTAGAGGAATGCCATTAATCAAATCCTAGACTTCATCTGGGAATGATCAGTTAACTAAGATAGGACAAAGGCTTTAGGAAGAAATGGAATGAGAAATAATACAAGCTCTTGACACTGGACGGTGGCCCTGGCAAGCAGTGTGGTCAGGGAATTCCCAACTAGAGGGGAAAAGGAGTGACAGTGTTGAAGGAGAAGGTGTGGTCTCAGTTTAGCAGACAAGGAGGTGTCAGGAATACGAAGGTGAGTATACTATTCTGGTGTCAGATCAAAAGGTTGGAGACTAGGACTGAGGAATCCATAGTTGATGGCCACTAAAGCTCTAGCCTCACAATTGGCTTTGGAAAATAATATGAGATGATGTTCCGGGATATGATCTCTGTCCAGAGATGTAAAATCTGTGTGACGTTTGCCGATGCCATTACAGCCTTGCTTCTGGGTTTCTGAGCATATCGTGTATTTTCTATTTCTAGAATCTAAATCTAGAATGATTATTGTAGAAACTAAATCTAGAAAAATTATTATTATTTTTAAGAGCAACCATCTTTAAATGGTTAAAAATATCATACAGCAGTTGCACACTTCACTGTATATTCATTTGTGCTGCTCATTTGTTTGAGTAGAATCGGTTGTTTTTCTAAATATCCCCCTTTCCGTGGAGACAGCTACTTCAGAAATCTTGGTCCCCTGTTCTTCTCTTGCTTCTGTGATGGAGTCTCATCAGTTACCACACATTCTACCTGGTAATTTTTCTTTATCCTCCATTAATTTCCCTACATCATCATCAGCAGCATAGCTTAAACTGGACTCTCATATCCTGGATATTAATGTTTTATAATTGGCCTAGGTTCAGCCACATGGGCCACCTCTAAATTATTCCACATATTCCAATACTGTAGGCTTGTAGTCAGATTGAATAATACATACACACCCAGGACTTAAAATGCTTCAAATGGTTTTCTATTGACTTTAGATCTGAGAAAAAAAAAATACTGTGTTAATGATCTACAGGATATTAGTAGTTTGGTCACAATCTACTTTGGCTTTATAAACTCACAACACTATGTGCCTTGGTCATCCAAAACAGCATTTCTCAGATGTGTGTTCATCTGCCTCTCTCTTCCCCATCCTGCCTCTGATTCTTCAAATTCCATTCCCCTGTTTTGAATGCTGTTCCTACCATTCCTCTTCTGAATGATGTGAATGCATCCTTCTAATCTCTGCCAAGACTGTTCTTTAAGCAATGGAGCTGTCTTAGTTCGTTTTCTATAACTATAACAGAATTCAGGTAGCTGGGTAATTTATAATGAATAGAAATTGTTTTTACACCTAGTTCTGGAGATTGGTGGAATCTGAGAGCATTATGCCAGTATCTGTGGGGATTTAAGTGAGGCTTTTGTACTACTTACTACATCTCGTGGGTGAAAGTAGATGAGCAAGGGGGCAACCTGAGAAAAAGGCAAGCTCACGAGCCTCCTCCCTTTTAAATAGCCTACTTTGGTATTTATGAATACAGTCCCTCATAAGTGAGTATTCACTAAGTAGAAAAATACACAAATCTATTTCGAGGTTTCAAGAAAAAAACGCCAAAAGAGAAAAAGGAAAGGAAATGTATGATGCACTCAAGCTAGAAAGCAGGGAAGAGACAGCTTTGGAAAACAAAACAAAACAAAACAAAACAAAACAAAACAAAACACCAGTAGATTTGGTGAGCAAGAGATTAGAGAGGCCTTGAAGAGAGAAGCAATAGATGTAATAGCTAGACTTCACGAAATTAAGGAAAGCCAAGAATACTTCCGAGTATATAGACCGTTCTTTTCAAGAGAGTTTGATCAGCGTTACGCTTAATTGTAGAGGAAACAAGCCAGGGCATGGCAAGAGAAAATAGAAATGAGCAATGCAAAATATTAACTAAGGGGAGAGAATGTACAGAAGAAGCCCAAATGTTGAACTTCACATTGGCAGCAGCAAAGTAGCAAAGGGGAGGCTTGAGAGGAAACATCCATCCCCTAGTAGGTGTGGAGGCTCACACAGTTCCTCGCAATACATGTGGGGAAAGCCCTATAACCTAACTGTTGTGGCATAGTTCCAGAAGCCGTTGACTCTGGTGAGGATCCAAGAAGGAAAAGAAGTGTCTCCGGAGAGGACAGGTGGCACTGTACAGCTAAGGGTCTACTTGTGAAGGTTTGTGATCGTGTGTCCAGCCCTGAGACCTTTAGTGAGAGCCTCAGGGCTCTTGTGTTTTAGTTTCCTGTTCCGTGAAACCATCATCACCTGGGAAGGTTAGCACTGAGTGAATGTTGACCGTGCCATTGTACACTTATACATGCCAATTTCAAATGCATCACCAAATTTAATGTCCACATTGAGCCTCTGGGGCAGATTGTATTTTTTTAAAATTTGGTTTCTTAGTATATTTGTAAGGGGGGGGGGAAAGAAGCAAATGGTATTCTGAAGATGAATGTTGTATCTCTTGCTAGTGTCAGTTGGCACTAAGGCTGAGAAAAGATTCCAGCATCGGTGGCTGGTAGACAAATAGAAAGCCTCAATGTGCTCTGGGGTACAGTTGCCAGAACTTTATACTGGGTGAACTGGGATGAAATTACCATGGGTGTCATATGATTTTTCAAAGGTTGTACACATTGTGTGGAAAAGAGAATCTTATGGCTTTTTACCAAGTGACATTCATGGATTAGAGAGGGCTATCTCAGAGGACCAAACTAGGAACTAAAAGGAAAACATGGAAACCAAGAAGCATCATCTCTGCAACACGCTGAGACTTATGACAGTCGGAAACAATCCAGAGAGATTTGTGAATTTCAGGGAGTCTGCTGTCCTAGCCTCAGGATTTTGCCTGAGGAGGAACTGGACCTCCTGAGACTTAAACCAGAGACAATTATGTTGATGGACTGAAAGTCCTGAAATTCCAGATTTTCCTGCGTCTCATGACCCTGTTGAAGAGGTTTACTTTTCCTTATTAGAAACACTTCCACTTTCTTTTGTCTTCTCCCCTGACATTAGAAGCTTCAGAAGATACCTATCTAAGCAGTATGCCAACCCTTCCTCTCGTTCCTTATCAGTTCTCACCTTAAAAACAAAAGAAATTTGAACAGAGGTACCTTGTGTACTGGGTGGGCAATGCTGCTCCCAGGAGCCATGGGTTTTTAAGGGAAAAATTGATACTTCCTTATAAGTTGCTGCTTAGGGAGACCATAGAGGCTTAAAGGTACAGGTTACTTGCCTTGCTCTTGGTTGCCCACCAGAACCAGATGGTAAAGACCCTATTGCTGAAGACACTGTACACTTTGGTTGTAGGATACAGAGCTGTGAAACTGCAGTTGGCCTCTTTCATAATGCCAGAGCAAGCTATGCAGGCTGCCATGGAAGGAAAATTATCAACAATTGTACCCAGCAGTGGGATCGACATGCTATAGGTATGTATGGAGATGGTATATATGTATTGTGACATATATATATAGATGATATATATATATATCATCTATATATATATACCACATATATATATACACATATATATGTGACATATATATATACCATATATATATGTCACTATATACATGCATACATACATATATATATGTGTGTGTATGATGTATATGTATATATGCATTTCTATGTTATCTATATATGTTTTCAGATCTCAGTGCCTTTACCTGTAAAAGGAAGTAACAATACCACAAAAAAACTGCTAAGAATGTTCATATTCAAGCCCGATTTTGTCCTTAGGACCTATGAGTTTAGAAAGTTACTTACCTTTCTTTCTACCTGTATTCTAATAGAATACTTTTAATGATTAAAGGGAGTTCCTCTACATAAAGGACTAAACAGTATTTGAAAAATCATAGCTACCCAATATATAACAGGGATGTGAAATCTGATTATCAGATTAGCATAATGGAAATTTATACAGATGACTTCGCTCTCCAAAATGGTCAGCTAATGAAATGTGTGACAAGAATGAGGATAGCAAAATCAGTTTAATTTTCAGCAAGTTTTATGGGGTTGTCTTGGTACTAGACAACATCATACATTTAGAGGTGATGAAGTTCCGGGCTAAGAGGAGCTTGCAATTTAAGGTGGGAGATGAATCATCCACACAGGGGAGATGGTTCCTAAAGCTCTCAAAACTGATTGCTTTCATAGTGGTAACTCAACCTCTGAGAACTGATACTTGTAATTATGTCATTTTTAATAACAATGCACTTGACAAATGACTAAGTAACACATGCCAATAGTTATAGTATAAGGTGAAGAACCATGAAGGGTTAACCAGGAGAAAGCATATAGTTTAAAATGAGAGGCATATGAGTTTATGTTAGGGTTGACTGCTGTTACCCATAGCTGTGAAGTCAACACAGCACAGAAGGTCACAGGGCAGTGCACAGCTTCCTTGAGCCTTTGGTTAAAACATCTTCCTCACTAATCAATGCATATAAACATATTTGTTTGTATTTTGTTTATTTGCATGCAAGTATGTGTGTGTGTGTGTGTGTGTGTGTGTGTGTGTGTGTGTGTGTGTGTGGTGTGCTTGTGTTTGTGCATATTCACCGGAGAGTGCACAAATTCCTTTTTCTTTTTTTTATTGGTTATTTTATTTATTGACATTTCAAATGTTATTCCCGTTCCCAGTTTCCCTTCCACAAATCCCCCATCCCATCCTTCCTCTACCTGCCTCTATGAGGATGCTCCCCAACCCACCTACCTGGGTCATTGAGCCTCCACAGGACCAAGGGGCTCACCTCCTTAGTGATGCCTGATAAGGCAATTCTCTGCTACATGTTCAGCTGGGGCCATCAGTGGCCCTATGTGTACTCTTTGGTTGGTGGTTCAGTCCTTGAGAGCTTTGGGGGTCTGGTTGGTTGATTTTGTTCTTCCTATGGGATTGCAAACCCCTCCAGCTCCTTCAGTCCTTGCCCTAAGTCCTCCATTGGTGTCCCCGTGCATTTGTATTGGTCGGGCTCTGGCAGAGCCTCTCAGGGGACAGCTATAGCAGGCTCCGGTCAGCAAGTACTTCCTGGCATCAGCAATGGTGTCTGGATTTGGTGACTGTATATGGAATGGATCCCTAGGTGGGGCAGTCTCTCAATGGCCTTTCCTTTAGTCTCTGCACTTCCTTTTGACAGGAGGAATTCTGGATTAATATTTTTGAGGTGGGAGGGTAGCCCCATCCCTCAACCAGGGGCCATGCCTATCCACTGGATATGGTCTGTACAGGTTCTAGCTCCCCTTTGTTGGGTATTTTGGTTAATGTCCTCCCTGTTGGGTCCTGGGAACCTCTTGGGTCCCTAGCATCTGGGACTTTTTAGTGGCTACCCCTATTAACCCCTCCTCCACTGCTACTGTCCTCCTTTCAAATTTCTGACCCTCTGTACTTCTCTTCCATCTCTTCCCATACCTGAACTGCCCCCCCTTTCCCTCTCTCTTCTAGAGTGCACAATTTTCAATGAGTGTGAGTATCCATGTGAGTCAGTGCATAGCCATATATGGGGGGGCGCATGTGGAGGCCGGAAGCTAAAGTCAAGTGTCTTCCTTGTTTGCTTTTTGATTTATATATTGAGTTAGAGTCTCTAGCTGAACTTAGACCTCATCAATTTGATAAGTTTAACTAGTCAACTTGTTTCCAGGATCCCTTGTCTCTGCCTCTTGAGGGCTGACATTATATACATGGTTGCCATTTTTACCTGGTAATTCTGTGGGTTGTGAGAATTAAACTCCTGTCCTCGTTGAGACATCTCCCAGTCTCCATTATATTTAAACCTTAATGAGTATAAAACATTTTTGATTTGGTAATATTAAACTCATGGCCAACAGCACTGTACCTAATGTGATGTTGAATATTAACATTTTCTTTGTAAAACTCAGCCAGATTTCATGTGCTTATGTCTCTGTCTTAGTCAGGGCTTCTATTCCTGCACAAACATCATGACAAAGAAGCAAGTTGGGGAGGAAAGGGCTTATTCAGCTTACACTTCCACATTGCTGTTCATCACCAAAGGAAGTCAGGACATGAACTCAAACAGGGCAGGAACCTGGAGGCATGAGCTGATGCAGAGGCCGTGGAGAAGTGGTACTTACTAGCTTGCTTTCCCTGGCTTGCTCAGCTTGCTTTCTTATGGAACCCAAGATTACTGTCGCAGGAAGACTACCACCCACAATGGTAATGACAGATGAGATGAACTATGTCCTCATGGGCTCCTGTTCCATCACTCTCCAAGTTCTGATCATAAATCTTCTTCTTACTCTAGTATTCTATGCTGTCCTTAAGCTGGATCCTTGAACTTCACAGCTTATTACAGAAGGAGTTTTATAGTAGAACACAAAAGATGTCTAATATATAGAATAAATATTATCCAACCTTTCTCCATATCTAAGATAAACTTCTGTCTGAGAATTAGAGAAGTCTGGGGATTTCATTCGTGTAAAAAGTTATTAAGTTAAGACTTTGGCCGGTTGTAGTGGTTTTGAATAGGTTTGGTCCCCACAGACTTAGGTATTTGAATGCTTGGCCCATAGGGAGTGGCACTATTATGAGGTTTGGCCTTGTTGGAGTAGGTGTGGCCTTGTTGTAGAGGACCTTGTTGGGGGAGTGTGTCACTGTGGATGTGGGCTTTGAGGGTATGTATGCTCAAGTTCTGATCAGTGAGACAATCTCCTCCTGGATGCCTGCAAATCAAGATGTAGAACTCTCAGCTCCTTCTCCAGCACCATGTCTGTCTGGATGTTGCCATGCTTCCCATCATGATGGTAATGGACTGAATGTCTGAAACTGTAAGCTAGTCCCAATTAAATGCTTTCATTTATAAGAGTTGCTTTGGTCATGGAGTCTCTTCACAGCAATGAAACCCTAACCAAGGTACCCGTCCAATACTAATCTTCAAACAGGACAGATTAATGCTAGTATTTTGTTACTGTATACCCACGTTTCGCTGAGCTGAGTTAGAAGAGTGGAGGGGGGTTAATGATAGCCCTTCAAGTCTCTCTACTTCATAAATTAGCTTATGCTATCTTTGATTGTCTTTGTTAAGTGGGAAAAAATGAGCGCCCCCCCCCACTCTATATTTCAAACATTACAGCTCAGTAGTGATAAAAATAGCGTGTAGGTATTAGTCTAAGATTATTTTTTCAAGATTTGGCTCAGTGCCAAAGTAAAACTTCCGTGTGCTCCAGTAAATCTCGTGTTTCTCATAGGTTGCTATTTTTGATCCCCGTTGCTATGACAATGGGCTTTACATCAGCAGAAAGGGGATGAGGTATTGAGTGATTTATACCCACTGTTTGGTATTTTAAGCTACTCACCACTCTTCTTTTCCTTTTCTGTAGAAAGTGTATATGAATATTTTTCTTGTAGAGTTTTAGGATCTTAAGATAAAGGGGGTCAAAAAAAATCCAGCTGTTTAAAATCACAATCATTGTCTCTCTTACAAGATGTGTGGCCAGAAGCTGCAGTGGTCCTAGAGAACAAACCTAGAAGTCACAGTCACTGGCTTCCTCTATTCAAAATTGTTCTGCGGAAATGAAAGTTCTGTGAAGCATTGTTTCTAGAATGCCAAGTTGGGGGAGAACATTTAAAATTATTATTAAAATAAGCTACCTCCAGAATGACTAAGAATGACTAATTTCCCTTTGAAGACTAATTTGTTCCTTGATAAGTCCAAGAGTACAGAATCCTCACTAAATAGGAAGGTTTGTTTCTAATGGTGTTATAGAGGGGGAAGCTAGCAATTCTGTGGCCCACGCTCTGTAGCCATTACTATTGGTTATGCTTTAAAGGAAATATTTCATTGATTAAAAGTCAGTTTGGAAAGGATCAGTGGTACGTGAGGCTCTGATTTGCTTCCTTGGGCCAATCTCTTCTCATATCTCCCAGCATAGCGGTCAGGGGTTCCCTCCATCCATAGTCAATACATTAATAGTCTGAATCTTTGTCCAAGAACTCAGGGCTTTGAAATGTCCAGTTTGTAGCAGTTATTGTAACCTTAAAAGAATATTTACAATGACCCTAATGAACAGTGAACAGAGGTGCATATAAATTGACATAGTTGATGATAACTTTTGAAAATACGCTGTCTTTCAAAGTGCTAGAAAGTGTTTGAATTCACTGGAAATTAGTAAGTTTAGTATTTTACAGAAACTAGCCACTTTCTTAGTTCTTTCCAGTTGGGGTTGGGGCAAAAGCCATTTTTACATTTTTTTTTTCCAGAGAAAGAGTGATCCAGATTGGCTGTAATTATTGTGCTAGACTGAACAAATTTTTCCCTGCTTTTCTCTAGTTCCTCTACATTCACATGGCCCCTCCCAGTCTTTCCCATTTCAAATGGAGAAAATGCTAACATAGATTAAAAATCATTCCGTTCTCCCAACCCTATGCCATCTGGAAACCTGCAAGCTGAGTTTCAGTCCTGACCCTATGGACACTCTTTGTTGGTTAGCCATCCCCTCTGCTATAGCTACCACCCTGCCTCAAAGAAGCTTCTCTTTACAGCTGATAGAGTCACCACCGATAAGTACAACTGGATGTAATACAGAGATGAGTGGATGCTGAGGAACCCAGCCCCAGTGAAGACATCTGTGTCACACAGCTCCTGTGTCTGTGGCTAAAGCAACAAGGTGGAAGAGGAGGCAGAAAGATTCTAAGAGCCAGACTATCAGGAACTCTTCTGTGAAACAAGTCTCTTTTAGCGATGGTTGCATAAATAAGACTGAAACAGTGGGGCAGTATCAATAGATGTGTTAATATGATAGGAGGGAAATTTCATGAGGTCCCACCCCTATGCAAAGAACTATAGGATACTAGTAGTTTCTGGGAGAGAGAGAATTAGCCAATAGTGGTTATCCATGCAAAATCATCAGCCCTGAAACCATATCCATACAAGCAACAGAAACAGACTCATCAAGTTATATTTATACATTTCTGCATACATATACAAATGTATGTATGTAACAATTCTAATTAAAGAAAAAGATGCTTTCAATTTGAGACTGAGAGGCCATGGAAAAGGTTGAAGGGAGGGGCTGGAGAGAGGGAAAAGAAGGGAAAATAATGTAATTCTATTTAATTGAAGTGTACAAAAATTGAACTTCAAAAAAAAAAGGATCTGGAAAGTTGAAAATTCTTTTTAGTAATCAGGCTTCAAGTAATATACACGCATACACCTGTAAGCTTCTCCACATATATTCCTCGGTCTAATAGTGGACAGACTTGATATTCAGAGTTGTTTTCTTTATAAAACAAACTGTATTAGCTCTGAATACTCAGTTACTACTGATCTGAGAATATTAATAAATGCATGATGAAAATTTGGTAATTCCAGTGTGCCGGTGAATAAGCCTTCAGTGAAAGGCAAAAGTGGAGAGGCCTTGGGTTTGGAAGAGGGAGTTTCTCTTGCTACAATTCCAATGTTTGCTTTCAAAGCACTTAAGAAGTTCCCTGTAGAATCTCTTGCTCTCTCTTTTTGGACAAATACAGATTGCTCCTCCTGTGGGAAGGTTGATGTTACCAGAAGAGTTTAAAGAAAACGTGTGATACAAGTCAGGACAGGCCGAATGCCTCTGAATGCCTCTGAGTTCTTTTAGTTCTTGTGGTGGTGAGTGGGTGGAATGCACATGCAGGTATTTTTTTTTTTTAACGTGAGGAATTCTAAGTACTCAGAATATCTGGGTGTAAGAAGACTCAAGGTAGTCACACACCTCCTCATCCTGAAACTCTTCTTTTTCACTACCCATTCTCAACATCCTCCCTTCTCACATGAAGGGTCCTGAGTGCTTGCCAAACATAGAATCCTGAACAGGAACTGGTTTCCCTCTCCTTCTCCATGTATGTTTTCTTACAGCCACAAACATAATTCAATAAATGGAATTATTTTTCTTATGATAACATGTTTGTCTGGAGGCTGTGAGGAGGGATAGTATACTATAGATAGTGAAATACGAAGTCTTTGATTTCGTGTTGAATTCGTACCATCTCACTGTTACACTAATGTTTTTTATTGTGAAAGCAGTGTCTTAAGTACTTATATGATTGACAGAATGACATCTCATGCAAATGATGCATTTGTTAAGGAAACAAAACTAATTACGAGGAAATCTGGATGTATGAGCCCCACGCTCAAGTTGCTCTAGGCAGAATCCTGTGGTATTGATGTCTTCCTTGTATTAAAACACAAAATCCTTTGAGAAGGGCTCAGGGATTTGTTCCCTTTCGAATTTAAAAAAAATTCTGGTGAAAGGACGTTTGGTCTCCAAGGATCAAGTCATGTTTTTAATTCTGAAATGCAACCTTATGTTCTCTTGTGTAATCATTTTTCCTAAAAAAAGATTTCTAGTATTTTTCTTTCCTCTCTCTTTTTCTTCAGACTTTTACAAACTCTAGACCCATGAATCCATTGATTGACAAATCGACAATGTCTCCTAGATAACATCCCCGGGGTAGGGGTAGTCAGGCTGCCCAATGTGGCCAGAGGACTCTGTTGCACATTTCCTGTGAAGCTGAACAGCTTACCTAGTTCCTCATGTCTTATTTTGTTCATTGGAAATACAGAACCCACCTCACAGAATAGCTCTGAGACTTTGGGAAAACAGCCTATAGATGTGGGTGTCTCTAGTGCTTACACTTGCAACCGTCCAGGGACAACATTCTTGCTATGTAGGTTTTGCTTGCTTATCACTCAAATGGCCTTACTACTCTTCCACCCAAGCTGGACCCTTTTATGTGTTCCTTATGTGAGCTTCATCAGTCAGAAGAAAGGGAGTCAACTTTTATTCCTTCTCTTCCGTCAGCTTTATGCTCAATTTATTATCAAACCCTACTGATTTATATTTTAAGGGTTCTGGGACCCATCTCATTTGTCTACTTAGAGATACATTTTTTGCTTATCTTGACTACGTGGGTCAACATCCAGGTGATTATTTTTTTGAACCCACTCTTAACATCTTTTCTCTTTACAACAAGCATAGTGGTTTGAAAGAAATCTGGTCATACTCACCTCAGGTTCCATAATTTTTTAAATACTAAAAGCATTTTTGAAACTCCTAACCACCTTGTAGGGAATCTCTTTGCTCTCTGACCTCTAGTTAAAAGCTGCTCCCCCTTCTTCTCCTCCTCCTCCTTCTCCTCCTCCTTTTCCTTCTCCTCTTGCTGTTCTTTCTCCTTTTCCTCCTCTTCTTCTTTCTGCTTTTTTTCTTTTCCTTTTGTGGTTCTCATGTTTCTGACTCCCGGTCTCCTTACTTGTTTTCCCCTCAGCCAGAATATTCTTTCTTCTCATCCTATGGTTGAATAGTATTAATTAACAATGCTTAGATTAAATGGTGTTTCTCTGGCCACTCCAGTTGGATCAGTTTGTCATATATTCAATTTAGTTCATGTTTTCTTTTCATAAAATTCATTTAAAATGCAACTTTATCACCACTGAGCTCTGCAGCTAGGAAGCCAGCTCCACAAAAGCCGTGCTGTAAATCTTGTCCACCTTTCACCAGCAGAACGCCTTGAACATATTTGACATTCATTAGATGTTTATTGCATGACTTTTTTCACTTGAGAACTTAGAAATAGTTAAATATACAGGAAGTCCTGTATTTTAAAAATATACATACCAGGTTTAAGGCATGCAACTCAGTGATAAACTGCATAAACAAGGCACCGGATTTAATGCAACACTCCCTGCCCCTCCCCCCATACACACTTCAAACCTTTGCTAACAGTGAGTGTAGTTTTTAGATCCTATGTTCTAGACAGTTGACAGCAAACACTCGCTAAATGCTACTTCTGAACACTCAAATTTGATTGGGCTTTATGGCTTACATTTTAAATTCAATTTAATTTATATAAAAGACAGACTGGCATTTTCCTGACCTATTGACTGAGCCTACCTACTAGATCTGTGCTACAGGAATGGAAATTCTGAGTGTTCACTTATATTTTAATTTGAAAATGATTTCAGTGCTATTAGATGTGAATACAGAGCTGGGTGCTGTGTGGGAAATAAAAGAGGTAAGAGGCAAAGAACCAACTCTTTTATAACACCAATCTTCAAAAACATCTGGGTGAATTAATTTGTTTTAAAATTTGAAAGCAGCTTTCAGATCAACAAAGGAGGTAAGAGAAGCCTTTGAATACAGTGATTAGTTGTTTTTGCTGTTGACTTTACTGAAATCCTGTTAAGGGGGGGACGATTTGTTTTGAATCACAGTTTCAGTCTGTCTTAGTGGAGAGGCTGTGGCAGAACAGCTCATTCCACATCTGGTAGGGACAGGAAGCAGAGAGCAAAATAGGAAGTAGTTAGGAATAACATCTGTCAAGGATCTGTCCCAGTGATACGTTTCCCTACACTTGTGGGACCACCACAAATACCAATTATTTTGTGAGAATGAGGTAGACTCTACACATTCAAACCATAATATGCAAATGCAATAGATTCAGGGTGGAGACAGGTTCTACCTAAGAAACATTCTAACACCATCTTTTGTCCCGCATCCAAGTTTAGGACTTAGAAAAGTCATAAGCCTCAAGACTGTTTGTTGGACTGTGAAAGGACAGCATGGTTTCTGGTTGAGCACCGGCTAGAAATCGCCAGAGACTGTGCAGGTGGGAGACCGCACAGGTTTCCCTGCAAAGGGATGGCATGCTTTTCGCCATGTTCCCAGATGCTAGGCTCCTGACACAAGGCTGAAGACCTCCATAGAGTGGGGTCCTCTGGTCACGTAGGACAATGCCCCTAATAGCCCCTCCACAGGTAGATGGCATGACTACAAGCCGCAGAGCCTTAAGACAGATAGATTTCCATATTAAGATGCCTAAAGGCCAGAGGGTGTAGCCAATTAAGCATTTCTTCCCAGGCCCTCCTCCTTACAAAAGGCCTACCCTGAAAATACTTCATCCATTTTTCACCATGACAATAAATATCTGAAGACCATATCCTATTTCTCTTGTTTGGGACCCTCCGTGGGGAACTGTGGAGAGGGTTTTTAACTATCAAACCACCGCCTAATCTCCCACAAATGACTTCTCTAGCCGTGACCAAGCCTAGGGAGTCACCTTGACCCAAGACTCTCATCCCCGAGGGACACAGCCAGAGCTTCTTCCTCTTCCCTCGGTACCTCAAACTGTGTTCCCGAACCCTGAATGGAGTCCTGAAACTTCTCATAGCCCAATGTTCACATGTAGAGTTCAGTGCCAGTGTAGAGTGAACACAGTTAAATTCCCGCCTCTCTGACTCTCTGAGCAACGGCCCTAGCCCCTTGGGGGTGCAGATGGGGGAACCCACAATTCAACCTCCAAACAGACCTATGAGCACACTACAACCCCACAGTTTGTGTCTCTCATCTTGCCTTTTATTATAATCATTCAAAGAGATTGATAATATTTTATATGTCTCAGTTTAATATCTATGTATACATATGTATGTATATATGTATATTTGGGGAAAGGACCCAACTCAGGAAGGCAACCTTGGGTGGGAGAGGGCTAACAGCAAGGGCTAAGGTTGGGAAGGAGTCTCCTGCACAGGCATGTCATTTGTGCTAGGCTCTTTCTTAGATGTCTACTGATAATGTCACAGAGAAATGTTCATAAATCACAATACCGATCTTCAGAAACATGTGAGTGAATTAACCAATTTTTTTTTATTTTTATTTTATTTTATTTTATTTTATTTTATTTTGGTTTTTCGAGACAGGGTTTCTCTGTGTAGTCCTTGCTGTCCTGGAACTCACTCTGTAGACCAGGCTGGCCTCGAACTCAGAAATCCGCCTGCTTCTGTCTCCCAAGTGCTGGGATTAAAGGCGTGCACCACGCCAGGCGAATTAACCAATTTTTAAATTAGCAACCAAAATGTGTTAGAACACGAACAGTAAAATTATAAAAATATGCTGAGGAGAAAAATGTGATTGCATTAGCAATTCTTGGCTTTAAGTTAAATTTATTTAAAGCTATTGTAAGAACATATTCAATAGAAGTAAATGTGGATTACAACATTTGTGGAGGGGAAGCCATATTAAAATAAATTTAATTATAAATCAAGTGTGGAATGTAGACATAAAAAGGTCCTGGTGCTCATCTTTTATTTTAAAGTGAAGGTTATAGAGAAACAACCTTAGGTGGCTTGCCTGGGTCACACACTAACTATTTGGGGATGGTTTCTTTCATACTAGCTAATTTGTAAAGGGAATGGAAACAGTGGTGTTAATTCTGGAGATCTTCCTTTAAGATAACTTACAAGTTTAATATTTGTAATAGTTATCATCACTGTTTTTTGACAGTGTATTAATCAAATGTCTCTAGAGCAGTGGCTCTCAACTGTGGCTTGTGACTCTTTTGGGAGTCATCTATCAGACATCCTGTACATCAGGTATTTATATTACAGTTCGTAACAGCAGCAAAATTACAGTTATGAAGTAGCAACAAAATAATTTTGTGGTTGGGGGGGCACCACAACATGAATTACTGTATTAAAGAGTAGCAGCATTAGGAAGGTTGAGAACCACTGCTCTTAAAGAACAGAGCAAATATAATGACTATATACTGAGATGGGCATATTAGACTGGCTTACACAATGTAGTCCTGGTAGTCCAACCACAGCAGTCTCCTCAGCGGAGACGCTGAGTACTTGTAATTGTTCAGTTCAGGAGGCTGGATGGCTCAGTCGTCCTGACTTGAAACCTTTTTCTCTAGAGCTTTTGACTAGGCCATGATGGGAAGATGCTGCCCACATTTAATGTGGATCTTCTCACCTCAGATAACTCAATCAAGAAAAGTCCTAAAAAGTATGCCCAGAGACTTGGCTGTTAGCTGATCTCAGATCTAGACCACATGACAACCAAGATTATTCATCACAGACTGTGTCCAAATTATTGTGACTGTGACATTAATCAATGAATTAAATTGATTACTCTTTATTTAGCCCCTACTGAATCTTTAAATATATATTAAAAATTGCAATTATCACGAACCTTTAAGTGACTATAAAAACTAATCATTTTAATGACATTTATATTTCTACCAAAAAAACCTCATATGTTTCTACTTGCCCATTCCTTGCAGATTTCATGATTCTGAATAAGAAATGTTAAATCAATGTGACTCTATTTCAAGAACAGTTACTAACTGTAGTTTATGAAACAGTTGACAAAAACTGGGGCTTTGCTATCAATATGTAACATTGTTTTCACCAGAAATCTGGAAAGGCTGGTTCCCAAAGGTATCAGGATAAAAAATCCACTCACAAATAGAAATCCTCCCACCAAAATATGAGCAGGTTCTTACTATATTTTGTATCAGTTCAGTTAAACACAGGACAAAAGATTGTGATATCATTAAAAATGACAAGGAATCCTTCCAAGATCCACAGATTCAAATCATAACCGCTATGTTGTATTGACTAGTACTTTTGTTGACTCTGTAGCCCTGGTGTTTCATAAAAATGTTAGCGTTCAGTGTCTGTGTGTGGCCATATTCATGCACAGATGATGAAGGGAGGCCTTTGGCTCTTGGCAGCTGCTTCTTTGTATGAGATCATTATTTTCCCCTGCCCTTCCTGGGACAAGGTAGCCTCTATATTTCAAGGACCATCTTCATGCTGACGGCACAGCATCTGGTCTGCATAGCTTATGTCTAAGGCCCCAGAGCCTCATACTGGTAATCATTTTTAGGTCCATTTCTCTGTGGATGGTTCACATGTTTTGTTTGTTGTATTTTTCCAGATATCGTTTTTCTTTTATATCTTTCTTTTTCTTTTCTTACCATATCTTTAGTTATCTTTGCCTTGTCTTCTATATGGATATTCTAAACCAAGATACACTCAGATTTTTAGGTACATATTCTACAGAAGTTGAAGGCTTTTGGAGCCATCTTGTCACACACACACACACACACACACACACACACACACACACAACCTATACCTTATGCTACAATAATAGTCATTATGTGCGATGATTTGGGTTGTATTATTCTATACTCTATTAACTCTTGTCTATAATTAGCAAATCCTTAAATTATAGAAGACAGTGTAGCAGTGGCCTAAACTCTTACTGGTTAAACTTATTCTTCTATTTTTTAAATTAATTTAGCCACAAACATAATTACACTTACATGTCTTTGAGGTATTTTCTCACACCTTAGTTAATTTGCTGAGAATTCTGCTTAATGCCTATTTGAAAACTTTAAAAAGTTTTTCTATTTGCCAAGATGTATTTGTTTAATTGTTCAAGAAGTTTATAATAATCAATTAAGTGGGGTGTTTTATTCTTTCCTTGGTTTAGGCTGAGATTCCCCAGTTGTCTGGGACCAACTCCTGCCATGTCTATTAATGGACGAGTCACTGATGGCAGTATGAGTTTCTTGTTGCTGCTGTTATAAATTATTTTGAATGAGGTGGACTATTTTCCAGATGGTTGAAAGAAAAAAAAAAAAACCACTTATAAATTTTAACATCAGGAAGTTGGCATGTAGACATAAGTTTTTAATTTAGGCATTTAATTGATTTTCAGTGAACTGATTTTAGAATATTTGATTTTTGGTATATTGACTTGATTCTCTATGAAATGCATTATGTCATTTGACTTTTACAGGAATTCTGATTAGCACAGTACTTCTGAATAATTCTTCTTGTGAGGGACAAGTAGATATACTTCTTATTCAGTTTTTTTTTCTTGGCACAGATGACTTGAGATGCTGTGACTCATGTCATAAAGTATATGTATCACCATTTTGTCCTAAATGAGTCTTGTAAAATTGATCTCTTAGCTAAAGTGGCATTTGGCAGATTTTTCTATTATTATTATTTTTCTCTTTCACTGTAGTCTACATAGGGGTTTCTTTCAGAATGTGTAAATGTTCTCTGTATCTGATGGTTTTAGGATCCACTGGTAGTTCCTACTTGAATCAATTATTATATGGCTGACAATGCAAAAGGAGTTTTCTAGTATTTGTAAACCTTATTTTTACTTTTTATGTGTGTGGATGTCTTTGCAGCACATGCGTGCAATATTGGCAAAAGCCCAGGAGAACATTGGGCTCTCTAGATCTTGTGTAACAGATGTTTGTGAGCATCTCGAGTTGCTAGGAGTTGAACTCCTTCCTCTGAAAGAGCAGCCAGTGTCCGTGAATGCTGTATCATCTCTTCAGCCCAAAGTTTCAATGGTAAGATTTCTTCTATATTAGCTACTTTATGTATTGCTGAGATAAAGTGCCTGGCAAAAAGAAGGATAGAAGAGCTTACTTTAACTTATAGTCTAAAGGTAGAATCCTTCGTGGTGGGTAAAGCACAGAAGAAAGGGATTGAACCAGATGATCACATTGCATGTGCAGTCGGGAAGCAGGCAGATGGGTGCTGGTCCTCAGCTCACTGTTTCCTTTCCTTCATTCCAGGATCCCAGTATGGTGCCACCCACATTTACAATGTGTTTTCCACCTTAATTAACACAGTCTAGAAAATCTATTATAGATACTTTCAGAAGTTTATTCTTGTGGTGATTCTAGGCACATCATTGACAATCTAGATGGGTGATTATTTTTTTGTTATCATTATTATTCTTGATGCTCAACTTAGTTCAAGTCTGAATTTGTGACTCCTCTTGAGTCTTTATGACTTTTCTTCATTAGGTTTTAGGCTTCTTTCTGCTCAACACACACACACACACACACACACACACACACAAGAGGGGGGAGGGAGAGAGGGGGAAGAGGGGGAGGGAGAGGGGGAGAAGGAGAGGAAGAGAGAGAGAGGGAAAGAGAGAGGGGGAGGGAGAGAGAGAAAGAGGGAGGGAGAGGGGGAGAGGGAGAGGGAGAGGGAGGGAGGGAGGGAGAGAGAGAGAGAGAGAGAGAGAGAGAGAGAGAGAGAGAGAGAGAGAGAGAATCCCAGTCTTGTCTTGTATACCCTTCGTCTAAGATATGAAATCATTAATCTTTGAAGGAGAGAGTATGGAACTTAATGTTTTCACTGTTACTAAATATTTGCCCCTTTCTGGTTTCTTTGGAGACTTAGTTGTGTCATGTGATGTCTTTCAGGGAACTGCCTTATGAGAGGATATTTTGCTGAAGCAAACACATAGGAAGATATTTTGCTGCAAACAGACATATAGTGTTTTTTTTGGAAGCTGCCTAGAAAAAGAGCATGTGATGTTTTGCTGGAGTGGATGCTTGAGAGGACACGCGATGTTTGGAAAGGGTGTAAGTATAAACCAATAGACAGTGGATGACACTGTGGCATTTGTGTGCCTTGCCCCTCTTTGCTGGTCTTTGTTGAGCTATGCTGATGCTGGTCTTTGGTGACAACACTGTGTCATTGTTTTCTTCACTGATCATTGTTTGTTGTGACTACATAGAGTGAAACACACCAAAGAAGTTCTTGTGATATTCTGGTGGCTTCGTGTTGCTTCTGCTTCTGTATGGACTTGGGCTGATTGGCAGAGCCTTGCAGTTTCTTTTGATTCATGTGAGCTCAACTGCTGATATCCTGACAATGAATACTGGAATCACCCCAAAGAACTATTTCTAAACAGGCCCACATTCCCTTTGCCCTATTAATCTTTCCTTTCCACTACCTCTGGTGGGCGGTGTGTTACAAGGGAGATTCAAGTGTTTAAGAACCCTTATTAAAATAGGTTTTGAGAAATCTAAGTTTACAGTGATGAGTGCCTTTTCCATCACTTCAAAAGCAAAGGCAGGCAGATTTATGTGTATTTGTGGCTAGCCTTGTCTACATAGTGAGTTCCAGGCCACTCAGGGCTAAATTTTAAGAATATCTTTGTGGTGGTTTAAAAGAAAATAGCTCCCATAGGCTCATGGAGAGTGACACTATTAGGAGATGTGGTCTTATTGGAGTGTGTGACCTTGTTGGAGGAAGTGTGTCACTGGGGTTGGACACTTGAGGTGGGACTGTCTGCCTCGGTGGCAATGAAAAACTCAAAGGCATAGAAGGTGAAGGATGATCTATTAGCACCAGGTCTGGGCAATTGGAGACTATTAAAGCTTGTATAGAATTTGTTATGGAATTGGACCAAGACAAAAGTTGTCGAGAGCCATCTATGATGGGATGAGAGGTGTCTGATATAGTCACCTTTACTCCTGCATCTTGGTAGAGACACAATAGCTATCCATAATATGCTAAAATATAAAATAAGACTCATTACATGTTTCATAAATAAGACATGTTTTTTCCTGTTTTCATATCACTGTGGCTCATAAACTGTTCATCTTGAGGGAGGCTCAAGATGTTGGGAAAATCTGACTTCTACTAATGGCTCAGCAGTTACACTAAAAGTCTTGTCGTTCTGACCCAGCCTCCATGATGGCATGATGGTCACTGAATCTTTTATCTCATCCTCCCTCTACTGGGCTGTCCTTTTTCCTCATGTTCTGAGTTCTTTTTGCTTGAAACAACCGCCCGATGTTTCTCCTCTTGCCTCATCTTTCTTCTGCCAGAATAATCTTGAAGCATCTGAGCATAATATTGTTTTCTTCTCCCGAACATCAGTTGCTTTCAGAAGTCTACTCAATTAGATGAAGCCTCCTTCTGAAGGATGTACAGACTTTTAGAAATTAATGAAATCTGCCTTTTCTAGTTTCTTCTGTTTTAGTAGTATCCATATACATAATTGCAGCCACCAAACTGGATTTCCAGTTTTCTCAGACACATACTCTACTTTAAGTCATTCCTTACCCTTATTCTTCTATGGTCTCAGTACCTTTCCTGCAACCACCTTAGAAATAATTCCTGTTTTGTTGTTGCTGTTGTTTCCAAAGCACATCTTTGAAACTAACTTTTTCAGGAAACTTGGGTATCTTGGTCAAACCTGGTTTCATCAGGACCAGTGCTGAATCAGTTTTCATGATATTCCTTGCTAGTCTGTGGGTCATTATTTATTATTGTTAGTAGCTCTCCCTAACGAGGTGGAGGGTTATTCAGCTTCTCTGTTAATGGAGCTACAGGAATATTTCAAGTAGATCTCTAGTTTAGAGCCTAGGTTTAAGGCTGGGAAGAGATAAATCCAGCAGGCTCTGATGATAGGATGGGAGGGAATTAGTCTGCAAAGATGCTTATGTTTTGTATTCTTAGATTGATTGTTCTCTATCACAGACATCCACAGAAAAGAAGTCTTCCCTTCTGGGATGAGAAAGCTGTATTGCATGATGGAGACAGATATTGACTGATTTTTTTTTAGACATTTAATTGATTCTTTGTGAGTTTCCCATCATGCACCCCAGTCCTGTTCATCTCCTTGTCCCTCATATTTACTCTTTGCATGTGCAACCTCCTTCCCCACAAAAAAACAACCACACACACCACCACCACACCCTACCACGACCACTACCACCACCACCACCACCACCACCACCACCACCACCACCACCACCACCACCACCACCAATAATAACAACAAAGCACAGAAAACATCTCATCATGGAAGCTGTAGTGTGTCACAGTGTGTCCCACAGTATATCCCTCTGTCCATACATCTTCACTTACAAGTATTCACTGCAATGCGTCATTGATCTGGTTCAAGATCTCTGGTTTCTGTGACACCATCAGTATTGAATCCTCCCCAGGCCTCTTCCCAGTTATCCTGTTGTTGTCCTGTGTCATGGAGATCCTGCAGCTTTGGATCACCAGGACTGGCCCTTTTACAGGTCCCAAGTGCTAGCAGATGAAAACGATTTTGGGGTGGTCCAACTCAGAGCCCCAGATCTGAGCTTGAGTGGCAGCTGATCTGGTCATCCAACTGGCTCTTCCTTATTCATGCCACCATGGCTAGCTTTCCAGAAGTCCTCTGGCTAGGCTACCCAATGCCACCATTGGCAGGAGGCAGGGTCAGCTCTCCTGCTGTAATGTTCTCAGGGTCAGCTCATCTGTATGTATGTCTCCTGGGCCAGTCCACTGTGCCGTTCAGTCAGACCTACTCTGCCAAGTGCTGCAGCCCGCTAGGGGCTAGACTAGCTCTCTTGCTCTCTCATCCTTGGGGCTCACCTGTGCTGCGGACTTCACTGTGTAGCCCAGGTGAGGTTTCCAAATTCCCAAGTGCTACAGCCTATAAGGGGATCGCCTTAGACAGGGTCTCCTATTCTCAAGCTCTCAGGGCCAGCTCTCCCTACTACTGACTACTGCAGGTGATAAGTAAGAACATCACTCTCGCACCCACACTACCTCATGGCAGATGAGTTGCCAAGCCAGCTCTCCCATACTCTTGCCCTCAGGGCCAGCTCACTTGGACCCCCATCACCAGGGTCAGCTCTGCTGTGCTGTCAAGGTGATGTGCAGGACCTGCTCTCCCAAGTGCTTCAGCCGATGAGGGCCAGGCCTAGTTCTCTTGTGCTCAAGACCCCGTGGAGAGCTTTTGTGACCTCAGAGGTAGGGGTGGGGATCAACTCTGTGTTAATGTCATTCTAAGGCAGACACATGGAGGGTCAACTCTCCTATAATCACTCAGCTGGGGCCTGCTCCCCCACTTCCCCATCACTCGGGCCAGCTCCAATGTGCTTCCTGGCTAGGCACAATGCCCACTGGGCAATGACAGGTGACTGCTACCACCAGTGAGGCTCTCCAGAGCTAGTGAGGGGAAGGGCCAGTTCCGCACACCCTCTGGACATCCACATGGCCCCTGATGGCTGTTCCAACTAGAGATGACCCATGTTCTCTAGTGGTGATATGAGTTATATACATCAACACTGATCCCTGCTGATGCATAGACACAAACACAGACATGGCCCTCAGCAGCAGCTTGGGCTGGGACCTCACCATGGCCACAGGTGGCAGAGCTGGCCAGTCACAACAGTCTGCTCCTCTCCACCCTTGAGTCTCTCGTTCCATCACTCTCCATAGTGCTCAAGCTGCTCCATTTCTCTTTCTCTCCTGTCTGACCATGACATACTTACACACTGTGGAGGTTCCTGCTGACACCATGCAGCTGGCAGGCCCCTGGGTGACATCCTCTGGTAAGAGAGTGTCTATGGCCTGCCTACGTCATATGCCGGGTGGCATGGCGATCCACAGGTCTGTGTCTTCTTCCCATGTTGTGCCACATGGTGGTAGGCTGAGCTCTGTGTGTCTATGGTCTGCCCATGCTGTGGGGGGTGGAGGGCAGGTCTGTGGGCATCTTTCTTCACCTGCACTGGGTGACATGGTGGAATGCAGCTCTGTCTTCCTCCTCCCACTCTGTGATGCCTGAATTTGATTACATTTGATTTTTATGAGTCCTAGGCATAGGACAGCTTTGGCCACTGAGCCAGGCATCAAGCTAGGATGAACAAAGGACTGCCATCTGCTCTGCCCCTGACTGATAGAAGAACACAATCACCAAAAGGAGTTGTTTTGCCCACTGCCAGGGGGTGCTGACTGGTGTTTTTTAAAGACAATGTCCAGGATTTGCTAATGTGGACCATCTGGTAAAATTGGAATGGGAGCAGAAGAATATAAGGTTTTCTTTTTTCTACATAATAGAACCTTTCGGTCTCCTATGTCCACAGTGTGCAAATTATAAGCGGATGATAAATTCAATACACTTATATAATGCAGTAATAATAGCTCAAACAATTAATCTCGACACGGTCATCTGACATAGTTATCTGTTGGAGTCACATGAAATCTGGTCTCCATTGACATTTCAAACGCTCAGATGCCATTTGCTTTACAGGGGTGGAGTTATTTTTACTAATCACACAACTGGGGAGAAATGAGTCTTAGTGCATGTAAGCTAACATTTTGTACCAGTGAGAACATATTTTGGTAGGGAAAAGACGAGGGCTAAAAATAGCAACCTGGAAAAGCCATTTTTATCAGGTTGCTTCGACTGAGAAAGGTCCTTGAACTCTTGTCTTAAATATGAGGTCTGTTTTTCCTTGTTAGTCAGCTTCAGCAAGGGGAAAAGGTTGCTATTGCATATTAAATAGTTTACAGTTTTAAGGCAAATAGAATTGTGTCGATGGAGAAGTTTCTTCTAAGGAGAAAACTGGTTAATTTTGGCTCATCTCCCTAGAGTCACAGTTTCCTATCTGGTGGGAATCCAAGAAGCTTGACTGTACATACTGAGAAAAGGCAGTGGGAAGAAGAGACGCAGTGGGATTAGAGAGTGCCCTTTTGAACTAGAGGACAGCTACAGAATCCAAGGTTTTAGAATTCGGATTGCAGGGCAATTAGGGGGCAGTGTAGCATCTTGAGACAAACCAAACATAAATGAGAGTCCTGTGGACACAGAACCTGTTTGTCTTGAATCTGTAGCCATCAAACCTTCCTTACAGGATTGATGCATCAGCCGGCTGGCTGAGCCCCTGGCCACCAGAGTCAGCCTGGCCTCAGTTCAGTCGGATACTGGGGTCATAATGGCAGAAAAGATTGGTTTTTCTCACCAATATGATAACTGGCAATAAATGATAAAGAGATTTTTTTAATGTAAAAAAAATGAATAGATTTTCTAAAGCAGCAAATTCAATTCTCCTATGTTTGTACACTTCTGTTGGTTTGCTCTTGGTCATAATAAAATGTCTAGTCCCCTTACAGTGACCATTCCTATCAGTTAGTAGTTACTGTCTATGTTGTCATTGCACTGTCCTGATTGTGTGTGTGTGTGTGTGTGTGTGTGTGTGTATGTGTGTATACTTTGTCCTTTAAGGCAATACCAGGACCAATGGACACTTTGGGGCAAGACAAGGGGAGTGGCTCGTGTCCCTGCATTCTCTGTTCTCCACCCCCATAGTCCACTTTGTGCTACATACTTTATAGCAGAATCAGCCGTCACAGTGGTGACCTTGTTCCCTTGGGGATCAGAAGTGCTGAGTACAGAGAGCTTGTTCCCACTTTCCTCCTCATTTCCTTCTTGGAAGCTGTATAGCTTCTATGGCTGGTTGATTTGAGTGGAGGAATGAGGTAAGAATGACACAGAGGCCTGGCTCCTTGCTTCGGTTCAGCTCAGATGTGAGGGGACAGTCCTTCCGAGGACTCTATGGGGACACACCACGCTGGTGCTGAGACTGCAATTTTATTCTAACATTCCCCACTTTCCATCCTATTTGTTTTCAATCCTTGGAAGTATAACTGATGTAGACATCTCCAGATGCTCACCTGTAGGAAAATATCCGGTCTTGGGAGTCTATACAAGACCAAAAGTCAAGTCAAGGGAACACTTAATTCCAATAAAAGAGAATGATTTCTAGGTGTGCTTAGCATAAGACAGGACAAGTGGGCCTGCTTCTCAGCTGGCAGTCATTTTGTAAGCTCGTCCCTCACATATACTGGGAAGTAAATTCTTGACGTTAATACGTGGAGTATAGATGTCACATATATGTGACAACCTCTTCACTCTGGGGCATGGTTTCACAGAGGTCTCTTACTCTTCCCTATATGGGAGGATCTGTACCAGAAGGTAGATTCAATCAAGTTGTTTGGGTTTCTAAATTGGCCAAGTAAACAGAACAATGATCACCACTGTCCACTCTGTATCACGTAGGTGATCTACAATTATAATATAGTATCTAAGGTAACAGAGCTCGGTTGACATTATGAGATGACAATACAATAAATCAGGAATGTGAGCAGCTCTATGGGTTTATATATGACTAGTGGCCAATCCCTTTCTCCTTCAGTAATCTTGTTTTTTTTTAATTGGTTATTTTATTTATTTACATTTCAAATGTTGCCCCACTTCCCAGTTTCCCCTCTGCAAACCCCCTATCCCATCCCTCCTCCCCCCTGCTTCTATGAGGGTGCTCCCCCACTCTCCCACCTACTCCAGCCCCCCTGCCCTAGCATTTCCCCACACTGGGGCATGGAGCCTCCATAGGACTAAGGGCCTCCCCTCCCATTGATGCCAGATAAGGCCATCCTCTGCTACATATGTATCTGGAGCCATGGGTTTCTCCTCTTTGGTTGGTGGTTTAGTCCCTAGGCACTCGGGGGGGGGGGGGTCGTTGGTTGATATTGTTGTTCTTCCTATGGGATTGCAAACCCTTTCAGCTTCTTCAGTCCTTCTCCTAACTCTTCCATTGAGGTACCCTTGCTCGGTCAGATGGTTGGCTTCGAGCATCGTTATCTGTATTGGTCAGGTTCTGGCTGTGCTTGTCAGGGGACAGCTATACCAGGCTCCTGTCAGCAAGCATTTCTTGGCATCAGCAATAGTGTCTGGGTTTGGTGTCTGCAGATGGGATGGAGAAATATTAAATGGGAACAACTTGTATTGAGTTTTAGTAGCTGAAGGTGTGCCTGAGTTACTGAGGAGTAAGAATGCAAACACACACACACACACACACACACACACACACACACACACACACACACACAGAGAGAGAGAGAGAGAGAGAGAGAGAGAGAGAGAGAGAGAGAGAGAGAGAGAGAGAGAGAATACAGAGTAACACCCGGTTAGCATGTGAATTTAGTCTCAGAACATGACATAGGAAAGAATACAACGTCATCATATGACTTATATAAATAGAGCCCCAATCCCTCTTAGGTTTAGACCATCTCATCTGAATCTTTTTTTTTTTTTTTTTTTTTTTTTTTGGGGGGTGGTGGTGGTTAAGATTTTAAAAGAACAATAACAAAATCCCAAGAATAATTTGCTGAGTCTGTTGTCTTCCTTTGAATTGTTTAGGTAGATTAAACATATTCAAGGCAACATTTAGATGGAAGTCCCCGTACACCTCCACCTTCTTAATTCAGTTCAAGGATAACATTCTAACATAGGAGCAAAAGAAGAAATGAATGAGCTGTAACCCCAGCAACAAGGTAATTTTCAGTGTTTCCATGTTCCCTTTGCCTGGCCATCAGCACACATTGGGATGGCTAGTGGAATACAAAGGTGACACAAAGGGCTTTCATTTCACCCTGCTGTGACAAAGAGAAGATGCTATTCCTAGTCAAAAAGGAAGTTAGACAAGAGACACAAGGCAAGGCACAGAGCACTGCAAATTATCATTGCTGAATGGAAGAGAATGACTTTCTTAGCTGGTTTAAAATGTGGCAGCCAAGAAAAACTCCAGATGTAGATTCGAAGGCTAATTTCTTTGCACAGTCTTTGCTGATTGTGTTTATAAAAGTAAATGTCAAGGTAAGCTTGGCAAGGAGCAAAAGGGATGAGTTCCATCTCTGCAGTCCCATTCCCCAGATGCTGTCTTTTACCTTTCTGAGTGTGCACAAGTCTGAGGCTGGGTCTCTGCTGGGAAACAGCATGCAAACACTCACGGAACAGTAGGGCAGTCATTTTTCATACACGCTTTGTTTTCATTTCTGCGGCTTGGAAAGACCAAGTTTCCAAATGCAGAAATCCATGTAATTGCTCTGCAACTTAGTTCCTAGCTTGCACTCTGGACTTTGTAAAGCATCTAGTTTATAAAAAAAAAAAAATGCATTTGGAAGAGTGTGAGCTTTGAATTAAAACTCTCCTTTTCGTGTCTAGCTTTTATATCAGACAAAACGAAGTTTGTTTAGAGAATAGAAAGGTGTGGAGAACACTTGTCAGTACCTTGGCTGGGCTTTGCTTTATGCTTTTTTTTCCTGTGACTGTATTTATGCCATCAAGGACTATGTCATAATCCACAAAGCTAAGTGTTCTGAAATGAGAACAATTAGCTCAGCACCTTTGAAATCAGTAGGGGGGGGGGGTCTCAAAAAATTAAAAATCCACATGAAATATATGATCCATAAATTTGTGGGTATGCCATCAAGATATCAAAGTCAACTTACTATAAAGATAATTGTATATCCATGTTTATTGCTTCACAATATTCAAACTGTGAGATCAGCTTAGATGACAATTAACAGCTTGCACTGGCTAGTGTTTTGTTCACATGGCACAAGCTGGGGTCACCTGAGAAGAGGGAACCAGAACTGAGAAACTGCCTCCCTATGATTATCTTGTAGGCTAGCCTGTGGGACTATTTTTTTTTTTTTTTTTTTTGTGATTGATGTGTAAGAGTCAGGTTCAATGTGAGTAGAGCCATATCTAGGCTGGGAGTATATAAGAATGTTGGCTGCAGAAGTCATTAGGAACAAGACAGTAAGCAGCATTTAACCAGATTTTTCCATCAGTTTCTGTCTCCAGGTTCCTGTCTTGAGTTCCTTGCCTGACTTCCCTGGACAGCGGTAGACTGTAAAGTGTAAGATGAAACAGACCTTTTCCTTTTCAAGTTGCTTTCGGTCATAATGTTTTATCATAGCAATAGAAAGGTAGCTAAGACACAGATGGATAATAAATGAAAAAAAAAATATATGACACATTTTTTCATTTATAAAGAAGAACGATGTGTTGCTTGGAGGAAAATGAATAGAACCAAAGGTCTTCTTACAAAGTCAAGCATCGCATACTTTCTCTCAAATATGGACTCCAAAGGCAAGGAGGACATGAATATAAAAAAAGGAATTATGATGGATGTGAGGGGGGGAAAGAAAGGATAAGGAAAGCTAATAAAGGGGTGAAATGACCGACCAACACATATGCAGGTACAGAAATGTGACAATGAAACCCATTCTTTGTCCAGTTATTAGGTGTTGAAATGTTGATCATAATGCCGTGTAGACACCATTTTTAAGGCTACTCATTGTTCTATAATGAGGACAGGATGCTGTTGTCTCAACGTCAGCATCTTGAATCCCCGTTTCTTGTTTTTAGCTTTGTTTTCATTTCCAAACTTACCTAAATAGTTTTGTATATGTAACCCCACTTTGTCACTGCAGTTACTTCCTGGTGTCTGAGTTCTGCCTCATCGCTTTCTGGAAATGTTGACAGTCACCAGTGACGTTTTAGGAAGAGAATGTAAAGACTTTAAAGGCTGATTCACGGTTTTGACCTCCCTATAGCACTTGCCTCATTGATCATCCACACTAAAACCCTTCCTTGTTCTCTAAATTCCATAAAACTGTGCTATGAGGCTGATTCTCAAAACCAGCATGTCTTCTTAAGGGTAGCACTGAAAACCACAAAGTTATTTTTGATGTATCTCCACCTGTTTATTTCTGAGCCTTGCCCATATTTCCTTTTTAATATTCTATCTTTATGGTTTTAAATCTCATGATTCCTACTGTTGTCCAAGTCCAGAAGCATTCTTGTTCTTAATTGAATTTTTCCACGTCATTCCAATCATTACAAAACTACTGTGGTTGGTTTTTTTTTTTTTGTTTGTTTGTTTGGTTTGGTGTGCTTTTTTCTCTCCATAAATCACTTTTTACTGAATAAGTCACTTCATCATATTCTATACTTGGAATTGGCTGAATTCAAGCTAGTGGGAAACACATCTGTTCTAATAGTACATTTTGTTAAATAGTAAAGCACTTCCTGTGAATATGTAGAAAAACCCCTCCACCAGTATTTGTCATGAAGATCAGAACATTGCTAAAAGCCTCATCAGAGATCTTGCAGTAGATGGGAACTAACAGAGACCCACAACTGGACAATTTGCAAAGAATGAGAGATTTTGGATCTCTCATTTCTAAATAGGATGTTTTTATCAAAGCCCCTTTCAGGATTCAGGGATATAAGTGGAAGAGAAGGCAGAAAGATGGCAAGGACCAGAGGAGATGGATAACTCCAAAGAAACAATGTCTTCTGATGCACATAAGAACTAACAGAGACTGTGGCCGCACACACAAGGACGTGCACAGATTTAAGCCAGATGAGGTCCCAGCACTGAAAGAGAAGTAGACAGCAGTTCTACTTTACCCTAACCAAGAAGCTATTTGCAAATGATACCTGCTGGGAAAAGGAAGACCAGTAATCTCCAATGGAGTGACACCAAGTGTATCAACCACACTTCAGGGCAGGTCCCATGCCTAGGAGTAGTTGAAAATGAACGCTATGGTTTTGGGTTACTTTGTGTATGTTCTGGCATTTATTTATTTGATGCATGAGTACACTGTAACTTTCTTCAGACACATGCAGAAGAGGATCCCATTACAGATGGTTGTGAGCTACCATGTGGCTGCTGGGAATTGAACTCAGGACCTTTGGAATTGTAGTCAGTCAGTGCTCTAAACCACTGAGGCGTCTCTTCAGCCTGCATTTTTTTTGGGGGGGGTATTAGTGATTGATGATTTATCTTGATTATTTTTTCATGCACATGAATTTTGTTTGTTTTTTTTTTTTTTTGAGATAGGAGAGAGATGGCAGAGAAGGAGCAGGGGGACAGAAAGAGAACATTGAGTTGGGAAGACAGGTGGGGAGGATCTGAGGGGAGTTGGGGTAGGGAAGTACAATAGTGGCTGTGTAGGTTTTCACTCCCACCAGACATTCGATGAGTATTCACTTACCTCCACATCCTCACCAGCATGATTTAAAATTTAAATACAATTTAAGATATACTGAGGTAGGCCAATTTGGTCTCAACCTCTGATTTGGATTGCCTAGGGGCAGAGTTCAGAGACAGGCAAGAAGATAAAATGATAATATGAAGACCTAGTCGCTGGAGTGGATGGGAAGCAAAACCCTGTGCAGAATATTAGAGACACTAACACAGCAAAACAAAGAATTTGAACGTAGTTGCTATGCAGGTGGCTCGACAGTAGAGGCGGACAAGCAAATTCTGGTTGATCCACTTTTAGGGATGGCGTAGGGACTACCAGGAGACGTTAGCATGGCAGCTGCCTCCACTGATCAGCTTCGTGGAGTCCATGTCCCAAAGCATGGCCCCGGGTTCAACTCTGCCACCCCCATAATGCTCGGCTAAGCCCCAGACAATATCTGCCACGCTCGAGGTACCCGGTAGTAATGAGACTCTTAAAGCTTAAAGATTATCCAATAGATTTATATATTCGGAAAAGCTCAATACACAAGACGCCCACACAATTAGAATTGTAACCCAACATCTAACCTTTTGTTATGAATTGCTACCTGAGACTCCTAGCCACCCATACATCTTGTTTTCCTCCATGTTCATTCCTCTCTCCTTCTCTCCTCCTCCTCTCTCCTCTCTCCTCCACCCAACCCTGATTCCACCTACCTCTTCTACTGCCCAATCACTGAGCTCCACTGCAAAAACAATGTGGTAGGAAAATTCCTGCAACAGCTCCCAAGGAATTCCAGATGCCAGAGCATCCTGGGAGGATGGTAGAATTCACTCTTGGCCAGGAAACACAAGCAGGCACTAAGGAATCCCCGAAAGAAGCAAGAAATGCAAGTGTCATGGAAAGATGAGCCTGCTAAGATCTATGTCACTGTCACAATTGCTGCCATGAGCTTGATCTCAAACTATGCTTTGTCCTTTTATCTCCCTCAAAACACTGTAGAGCATCCAGTTAGACAACCAACACCTGCCTAGGAAGCACACGTTTTCAATTGTTTCCATCTGTTCCTGTATTGTTTGAAGAACATTAGCTGTAACTGAATTCTCAAGTTGGAGACTTTCCCCAAGGAGGAGATTGCTTAGAAAAGAATCATCAGATACTAAGTGGATCCAAAATGACAAATTTCTACAAACCACTTCTTCGCTAAGTCATTTTTCTACACCCAAACTCTTAATGACTGCCCTGCTCTTTAAAGTTTTATTCCTGACTACTAATTTTATCTATTGCCACCAACATTTAATGTTGATTCTCAATATTATTTATGCTCAAGACCATGGAAAAACCTTGGGGGATAGAGACTTTATTTTGATATCCCTACACTCAGAAAAGGAATTTCCACGTTGCCTGTACTAAATACATTTTCAAAATTTTATATTGATCCTATGCTTCCTTTTAAGGGGTTCGTGCCCCATGAGAATTCATGGTGGGTTTTATTTATTTTCATGAATGAACCAGAAGAAGGCAAATGGCATTTGCCACATGCTATTTTTCTAGGAACAATGGAGAGGGTATTCTACTTATAACAAGAATGAAAATCAAAACAGCTGGGGTCTTCTTAGTCATTATGAGCCATGTATAAAACTGATAACAAATTATTTCATTCGCAGCCAGTTAAGGTAGGTCCTATTGTTTTGGTCCTTTTATAGAAATGGATACCATTAGGTTCTAGAGAGATGGTTCAGAAGTTGAACATTTGCTGTTCTTCCACAGGACCCAAGTTCAATTCCTGTCACCCATAATGGATGGCTCACAGTAGCTTGTAACACTACAAGGTGTCTGATAGCCTTTTCTGGGTTTTGAGGGTAACTTCACGCTTGTGGTAGACACATGGACACATATAGATAGATTGCAGATCCCGAAGTGGATAAGAACTCCATAAGAAGACCAATAGAGTCAACTAATTTGGACCATTGGGACTCTCAGAGACTGAACCACCAGCCAAAGAGCATACATGGGCTGGACCTAGGCCTCCCGACACATACGTAGCAAATGTGCAGCTTGGTCTTCATGTGGGTTACCTTGTCTGGCTTCAGTGGAAGAGGTTGTGCCTCACAGAGACTTGATGTACCAAAGTATTTTTGTGTAGGGGAGACAGCCAGTGATACCCTACCCGCTCAGGAGGAGAGGGAAGGAATGTGGGAAGGGCTGATCAGAAGCGGGCAGTGAGCAGGATGTAAAGTGAATAAGTTAAAAAAAAAAAAAGAATAAATATTTTTTTTTTAAAAAAATGAGAGAACCTTAGTAATTTTTTTAAAGTTTCATAAAGAACTGAAATCCATTGCCTCTTCAGTGTTTTATATTGCTGGGGAAGCAAGAACGGCTCAGGGAAAGCTTTTTTTTTTGTTTGTTTGATGACTAACTCCTTCAGTTTCTCAGGGTTGCTTAGGGGATTATTTGAAATTCAAATTCTCTGGGCTTCTACATCACCAGCAACTGTGGAGGTGGGGTGGAGAAATCTGTATTTCTCCACACGCTCTAGCTGATTCCAGAATGCATTAATGTCTGAGGGCTACAAGCTGATACTCTGTCTCTAACAAGCATCTTCATAAAGTTTTACACATTCATGACATATACTGAAGCCCTACTATCTAATTACTGTATTCCTTTGTATATCATTTATTTGTATTTTACCATATTTTGGGTATATGTATGGACATTTTGCCTGCCTGTCTGTCTGCAGGAACCACATGTGTGCTTAGTGCCCTCAGATGCTAAAAGAATGTGTCAGATCCTCTTGGACTGGATTGTTTGTTGTGAGCTGTCCTGTGGATGCTGGGAATCTGACACCATATTTTTCATCCTTGTACTAATAAATTCCTATTCTCATTGATTTTTTTCACTTTAAAATACTCTAAGAATGTTCAGACTCTAGCACTTGCTCTTTTCTCTACGTGGAATGTATTTTCTCCAAACAACTATTCACAAGGCTATATAGGTTGCTGTTCAAATTACCCCTCCCAGAAAGGCCTTTCTGGCCTACCCTGTGTAAAATGACCGTTTTTACATCACTTCAACATTTTCAGCTATGTCTTCATTCTCTGTAATTTCCCTGCCCCTTTCCCCCCATAATGGATTTTTTAGGCATTTGATGTTTCATTTATTTATGTTTCTTTCTTACGTTTTCTTTTCTCTCCTCCTATGCACCTGGAAGGTAAGATCCACTGTGGTAAAGACCTTATCTATCTTTATTGCCAGAGACTAGAATTTTGCTTGGCACATAACAATATTACATAATTATTTGTTGGCTAAGATTAATGTTCTCATTTACACAGAATTATACATTTTTATCATAAAATAGTTCTGTAAATGAGATTTTACTCAATTAGAAAGACTATCTTCTCTCTTTTATTGAAAATAAATTTTTTTCATATAATATATTCTTATCATGGTTTCCCTTCTCCAACCCCCTCTGAGATCACCCCCACGTTCCCTTGCATTTAGCTTAAAATGTAGTGGTTCATCTGAATATAGTCAACAGGAAATATTTTCAATTTTAGTCTATTAAGTCAGTTGTAGTCATTCAAAAGTCCTATGTGGTGTCTATAATGAAATACTAGTGACTAATATAATTTTATGTTATTAGTGACTTTTTAGGTTAGTAGGAGAAAAATGGCACTGAATTGATGTTTTACTAAACACCCAATTACTGCTTAGCTACAGATGCTTTTAGAATATTTCTTTGTGAGTAATTGCTCCTTTTTGGTTTATATAACAAAGGTCATTGGTAGCAAGTTTCAAAAGGATGACTTTAACCGCTTGGGCTGTCCTTCGATGACCTTGTTTAGAAATAGAATTGACTAAAATCTCTTGCCAAATTAGAGAGATGACCCAAAACAGAGCAGAGCATTGATGTCGGTCTTAGCACTCAGGACTTCATCTACTTTCTACTTCCAAATAATAATTAATGCTGAAAAAATATCTGGCGAGTTTAATTCTAATCCCAATTTTATAAACGAGGAGCCAAAAGGGAAAGAAATTAAATGGCTTATTTAAAACACATCACAGATTAACAGCAAACTGGGGCTCCATGTAAGGCTCTCTGCTTATGTTTGAAAATTCATTCCTGTCTTGATCTATTGCTAGTACAGTCACTAGTGTCTGGACCTGGGAAGTTGATAATTGATAATTGGCCTTCTCCACTACTATTCTGGTGACTAAAAGCTCCCATTAAAATTTTATTCTTGGGCTGTGACCTGGCTAAAGTTGACAAAAATGGATCTCTAACTGTATTTGTATCGTTATTTTGATTTCTCCCAACTCTATAGATAGAGGAGTTAAACCAGTAGGCTCCATGAAATCTACATGGAGTTACATGGCCATATACAAATCTCCACATATCCTGATGTTAGCATAAGAGCATATTATTGTATATAAGTAAATCTAGGGTTGTATTTTCTTTTTCAGAGGTAATAGGGTGATCGTATAACACATTTGAGAACCACCACAACTCAGTTATAGAAATGCAGAGGCGAGTCTAATAAAAATGTACCATTTCCTTATAGGGAACAGATAATTTCTTCTGAATCTCACCTTTGGGTGTGGACTCCTTTATTTTAGAAAGAAACTCTTCAAAGTGTCATTATACTTGTAAAACCATCAGCTTGTTGGTATGATTATTTTGTATTTTATACACACATATACCTAGATATACACACAGTCACATACAGATCCAGACATGTGTGTGTGTGTGTGTATGTATGTATGTATGTATGTATATGTGGTTTGTTCCTCAAATGATTGTCATGGAAAAACTTCGCTAGTTGAAGCAAGAATTAGATAAAATGGTTCAGATTGAGTGTTTAGCATAGAGGACACAGGAACCAAGAGCAGCCTGGGACAGGATCCTTCTGGTTTCTGTCTTTGCCCGGAGCTGATCCTGCGTCAGAGTGCCCGGAGCTGATTCTATGCCACAGTGCTTCACACCCAAATATCGCCTGGAGAGAGCTGGTCTCCTGGAAGTGCTGACACACCTGTGAGCACAGGTAAGACCACCACTTCTGCTTAAATTCCTGGCCCAAGAGGGGCCAGACCAGTCATCAGGACACAGGAACTAAGGAACAGATGGGACAGGACCCTTCCAGTTTCCTTCTGTACCCCAGAGCTGACCCTGTGTCACAGCTCTCCAACCCAAATTAATCCCAGAGAGAATTGGTCTCCCAGGAGTACTAACACACAGGCTTTCGGGGCAGACAAGCCACAGTCAGAGACAGCAAGACCAGATAACACTGGAGATATCCAGATGGTGAGAGGCAAGGACAAGAACATAAGCAACAGAAACCAAGGCTACTTGGCATCATCATAACCCAGTTCTCCCACCACAGCGAGCCCCGAATACCCTAACGTACCAGAAAAGCAAGACTCTGATTTAAAGTCACATTTCATGATTGTGATAGAGGACTTCAAGAAGGACATAAATAACCCCCTTAAAGAAATACAGGAGAACACAGGTAAACAGGTAGAAGCCCTTAAAGAGGAAACATACAAATCCCTTAAGGAATCACAGGAAAATACAACCAAACAGGTGAAGGAATTGAACAAAACCATCCAGGATGTAAAAATGGAAATAGAAACAATGAAATCATAGAGGGAGACAACCCTGGAGATAGAAAACCTAGGAAAGAAATCAGGAGTCATAGACACAAGCATCACCAACAGAATACAAGAGATAGGAGAGAGAATCTCATGTGCAGAAGATACTATGGAAAACACTGACACAACTGTCAAAGAAAATGCAAAAATGCAAAAAGAATGAGTTGCCCATAAACATACAAGAAGTATACAGAACTCCAAATAGACTGGACCAGAGAGTTTAGCATAGTGCTTGACATATGACAAGTACTATGTAGTTATTAGTGTGATCAATCCTCTCATCCTGTTTCCCCTTGATATTAAATGATGATGGCTATTCAGTCAAGATGGAAACAGTTAACTCAATATGAATGTGAATGGGAATAGTAGGTGATCATTTTTTCCCCTTGCATTTCAAACACTGGCTAGGAACACTTCTGCCAATGAGATACAAGTACGACCATTAAGTGCTTCAGTAGTCAGATAATTCCAGTACGCAGAAACGACAGTTCAAGATGTAATTAAGCAGCAAAAGGTAAAATATAATCTTCTCTTTTAGAATAAAGAAATTGCAGAAGCACAATAGCTGGCTACAATGGACCAGTGAATTAGTTGTCCTCAGACAGCAGAAGCCAGAGTGAAGGCAGAAATGCCAAGTTACTATTTATTCATCTGTTGTTTTAGCAAGCCTGAGATGCTTTTTAAAGTGAGTATAGCATAAACTGGTGGATGTGTAGGTCATTCCTATTCTAGGCACAACATTTGGGCATAGTTATTAAGACAGACATGTAGATTGTGTTACATAGCAAATCATTAACTTCCTTTCAATGAGCCCTTTTGTTTTGCAGAGAATGGAAAGCTAAAAAATCCACATTTCCAGACTTCATTAAGGTAGGAATATCTGTCTGATGTGATTTGAGTTAAGTCTGTTGAATGAGTTCATGTGAGACGTCAGTTCAGGTCTTGAATCACTCAGTGTGAAGAGAAAGAGAAGGAAGCATCAGCTGTTTGGTTGGCGCAAATGGTCCTGAGTGCCTGGAACAGGGCTGGTCTTGGAGGTAGCTGCTTCTAGAAGCTGTTATGTTGAAAGCCCATTTTTGTGGCTGTGCCTTGGCAGTTGTCCTAGGACTCTCTGCTCAAGTTTATTAACTTATCTATTATAATCATTCTGTAAAACTCTTAATATTTGGAAAGAGTGGAGGTCTCTTTCTGTCCAGAAAGGCCTGAATGGAATCCACTAATCAACTGTTTTCTCCTGGTTATAGCTTTTAGTGTTGAAATTCAATGACACATGGGATGAGGAATTTCAATTTTATTCTTCTCATCTTTTTTTTTTAAATCTCACCTTGATAAATCTCTACTTCCTTCCTTAAATACCCCCCGATGCTCCTGAGCTAATGTTTTTTTCTTTGATCCTCTAGTTTTGTGAATTTCATACATGTGTTTGACCAATCAAATGTGTTGTTTTGTTTCTGTTTGATTTCATTTTTTCCCTTCTTACCAAAATGTAAGTGCTTTGGGGGGGGGAGCTGTGGTATTAAAATATTACTTTAAGACCTTTGAATTCCCACAATGCCTATTACACTGTCACAGGTATAGTGAGTGCTGAGGAATACTGGAGGGATTTAACCAGGACACTGTCTAAGTTAGAGTTTCATTGGTGTGAAGAGATACCATGACCAAGGCAACTTATATAAGGGACAACATTCATTTAACTGGGGCTGGTTTATGGATTCAGAGGTTCAGTCCATGACCATCATGGCAGAAAGCATGGCAAGCAGACATGGTGCTAGAAAAGGAGATGAGAGTTTTGGCATCTTGATCAGAAGGCAGGCAGGAGAGGACTGACTTTTCTTCACCGGGCAGAGCTTCAAATCCCACCTCCACACTGACACACTTACAAGGCCACACCTCCTAATTGTGCCATTCCCTGGGCCAAGCACATTCAAACCACCACATTCTACTCCCTGGCTCCCATAGGATGTTCCTAGCCATAGCATAATGCAAAAAATACATTTAGTTCAACTTCAAAAGTCCCATAGTCTATAACAGTCTCAACAATGTTAAAAGTCCGAAGTTCAAAATCTCTTCTGAGATTCATGCAATCTCTTAAATGTAACCCCCTATAAAATCAAAATCAAAGAGCAGAAGGCATACCTCAAACATCACAGGATATACATTAACATCCCAAAACATAGTGAGGAAATACTGGACCAAAGCAAGACCAAAACCAAGCTGGACAAACTCCAAACTCTGCATCTCCATATCTCATGTCAAAGAACTCTTCAGATCTCCAACTCCTTTCATCTTTGTTGCTTACAATAAACTTCTTTCTCTTGGGCTGGTTCTATTCCATGTTTGCAGCTTTACTCAGTAGGTATCCCATGGCTCTGGCATCTCTAACATCTTGGGATATCCAAAGGCAATGTCTGGGATTCACACATGATAGTCTGGGTTCTTCCAAAGGGCTTGGGTCACTTCTTCAGCTCTACTCTCTGGCGCACTTTCAACCACAAAAGCATAAACAATAAGCCTAGCTGGGTGGGATCATGCTTCTAGGTCACCACTCCCTTAATCTGTTTATCTCCTTGAACATAGGATCCATTTTCATTCTGCTTCCTGGCGCCCCTTTATTCTTAGAACCATACATTTTGTACTTTTCCTTTCTAAGCTTGCTATGCTTTATCAAAACACTCGTCATAAGACTAAAGCAGAGAATAAAATCTGTGCTGGGCTTTTCTGAGACTTCCTTAATCAATGCAATTAATTGAAATCTTTTTACCTTAGCGTCAGATGGACCCTTAAGACAAGGGCAAAAGTAGCCATATTCTATCAAAATATCACAAAAACGGTCTCTAGGCCACATACTAACATTCTTCTCCTCCGAAACCTTTATAGCCAGGTCCCCAGAGTTCAAATCACCCTCAGTACCTTTCATCTTTCATATACCTACTAGGATAGCTCATTAAGCCCCACTTAAAGCATTTCACTGCTTTTCAAACCCAAAGTTTCAAAAATCCATATTCTTCCAAACAAAAACATGGCCAGGCCGATCACAGCAATACCCCAGTCCCTCCTACCAACTTCTGTCTTAGGGTTTCATTGCTGTGAAGAGATCCCATGACCAAGGCAACTCATATAAGAGACAACATTTAGTTGGGGCTGGCTTACAGGTTCAGAGGTTCAATCCATGACCATCATGGCAGGAAGCACGGCAGTGTCCAGGCAGACATGGTGCTAGAGAAGGAGATGAGAGTTCTGACATCTTGATCAGAAAGCAGCCAGCAGAGGGCGGACTCTTCTGCACTGGGCGGAGCTTCAAAGCCCACTCCCACAGTGACACATTTACTCCAACAAGGCCACACCTCCTAATAGCACCACCCTGTGGGCCAAGCATATCAAACCACCACAATTACTTAGGAAGGCTTCATTTGAATCGCCACACCTAGGGGTAGTTTAGATACAGCTGGGACAATGAAATGCTCACTGACAGCTGCTCAATTTCTCTTCCTCTCCCTTAAGTTTCAGACCCATCGTATCCACTATCCTATCATTCCCAGGCATTCCACTCGAATGTGCTGCTATACTCTAAGCTGAATATTCTTCAAATTTAATTCCTTACTTATACTGTCAAGACTGCCTTCCTTTCAGCCTGCTGTTCATGAGTGGGAGATCCGTTTACCACACCATTTAAGCAATAAAAAACCCAGAACAAAGTTGAACAGCAACAACTCCAGAGTTAACCTCACTGGGTTAGGCTCACCCTGGCTCTGTCATCTGATGATTTGTCTATGTAACTTAATTTCTGATTACTTTAGCTTTCTCTATAAAATGTGACTGACAGTCACACCTTCTGTTATAAGGTTTTAATACATTAGAATATATAGAAAGTGCTTTTACTCTTATTATTAAATATTTATTTAATTTTTCCAAGCTTTTAAATTATCTTGATGTTGTGAAATTCTTGCTGAATAAAAGATAAAAGCCAGTATCTCAGAAAATACATAGATGTCAGTTTTTTTTAATATTTAGACCCCTAACATTTTTTGAAATAAATGACTATAAAACTTTCTAAAATTTGCCTTATCTACCAACTTTATTTCTAAAAATTTAGTGTCTACAGGTAGGATTAAATCCTGAGAACATTTAGAACTTCTTAATGAAGTGATGGTCTGCCCTATGAAAAGCATAGAGAACCATGATGTTTATATAGCTCTACAGATATGCACTATAATTTGGAAATCTTTTTATTCATGTACCTCTTATTTTTAAAGCAGGCATTGGTTATAATTTATCACATTTCCTGAGCTTTTATATTGTATAAAGTAGGATGGTGACATCAGCAAAAAAAAAAAAAAAAAAAAAAAAATTGAAACCAGGAATTGAGATAAAATTAAGATGTGTAATTATCTTCCCATTCTTATCTTTTAACTTTTTTTTAAACTTCAATATCTTTGTGAAATATACTTTCAGATACGCAAGACATAATATAACCAATATAACTATACCAAACATCTATACAAGTTAATGAAATTATATGGAGTTGGCATTTTCCTATCTTAATGGACTTCCTTTTGAGACATTAAGATGCACCATGGAAATAGAAAACGGGCTCATGCTCATTGTCTCCTGCTGCTGACAGGGAGGGGAGATGTTGCTGCATCCAGAAAATGTCAGCAGTCTGATCCGCCACTGTTGGGCCCTCATGCTCGACTCTGTTAGCTGCTCAGTACGCAGAAAGAGAGGCATCTTCTCCCACCAAAGAACGTCTGTCTCTTTCTGCTTTCCTTCCTGAGTCATGTTTTTGGAGTCTTATAGACTGAAAGGATCATCTGTCATTTAAGTTTTTTTTTTGTTGTTGTTGTTTCATGTCAATTTCACAAATGGAAGGAAGGAAGCGGGTTAACTTTTAGGTCCCTTGGATTCTACACAGACTCTGCAAAGTTCATAATTATAAATGGTCTTTCTATCAACAAATGGAAGGGAATTATTTTGGTCTTTTAAGGCTAGCAGCAGGGTTCATTTTAAATATGCTATTTGTAGAAAGCACAGAATGGCCACTCTGAGAATGTTTAATTGAACTTGAGTCCTCTGAAAGAGCAGCTAGTCTTCAACTTCTGAACCATCTCTCTAGAACCTAATGATATTAATTTCTTTTTTTATTGGATATTTTATTTACATTTCAGATGCCATCCCCTTTACCCATTTCCCTTCCCTAGAAAACCCCTATCCCATACCCCCTCCTCCTTTTTGCTTTTATACAATTTTTTAAATGTTAACCAATGGCTTTATAAATTTGGTAATGCTCAATATCAATCAGAAGTGTAACCTAATACCCAACCTAGATATATCAACTATCTTTGACTGGCGGAGACATGTGAACATCTGCCTCCATGTCTGTCCCCCCCCTCTTTCTCTCTCATCACCTAGCTCCTCCTTTCCTTCTCCTCCTCCTCTCCTTACTCCTCCTTTCCTTACTCCTCCCACCTTAGCTCCTCCTACATATCACTCTTCCTGTTAAAATAAAACTTTTCTCTCAAAATACAGTTAGAGCATAACTATACCAATTTATGTCAGTAAGGTGCAAGATAAACCTAATACCCAGTCCATCATTTTGTTGACTAAGCAGAACCTCTGTCATCTATCCTAAATAAAAGACTTAGTTCTGAACCTGGCTTTTTTTTTTCTCTTGGCTTTAGAATGAATGTCAGCTGAAAACCTTCCTCTCAAATCTTTTCTCTCAAAGTAAATAGCAAGGATTGGCTATGAGACTATAAGTTTTCAACCCCATCAGAAATCCAGAATGACTGAGTTAACTGAAATTATGGGAAGCACAAAGCATAGCTTCTAAAACATGGCCAATTTATAGAGACCGCTGAACACCTGGACAGTCCCTATACTGCAGAACGTTGGAGCATCCAATCTTCAGCCTTCTGGCCCAGGATCATCTGACAGACCTAGTGATGCAGAATTATTAAGGGTTGATTACTCTGTCTTGGCAGATATAATCAGTCGACTATTCTGCAAGTGTGTCCTTTTCTGGACAGTGATTTGTCTGTAGATGGAAAGAGGCAATTCTTGCCTAGTGGCTGACTCACAACAATTGGAATAACTCCAAAGATGTTCAATTTCTTCTTAGAATCCAAGACAGGAAGCTGTCAGGAGCAGACAGGTCTCTAATCAAAATGAACATTAATACAGAAATGTTTGTAACATCAATTCTGTGGATTTCTGATGTTTTGAAAACCAACTATTTATGTAAGGCAATCTGGACTGTTGTCTGTTAACTCCTCTCAGCTATTTCTAAAGAAAGTATAGAAAACACCCTAACAATAAACTCCAAGCCATGAATTTGCTGTAGTCCCTTAACTCACAGGCTAACCATCTCAAATCAGTTAAAAAAGTTAAAGAAGTACTGGGTCTAAGCCTTGTATTCCTAAATGTGTTATACAGACACAATGCCTATGATAGTAACAATATTCATCTCACTTTTATATTAATAAGAAGCTCATACCAATGAAAACCTTAAATTTGAAATCAAAGTAAATTTTGTACCATTTAAGAAATTACAACTTCATCTTAATAACAATTATACATATTTCTACCAGTAGGTTATAGCTATGCAATAAATCCTAGCTAATCCTCCCTGTTCCACCAAAACCACTACTTTCCCCTAGAAAGACAGCCCAATATTAACTACCTCAGTCCCCAAGACCAGGGAATAGGGGCGCCGACTCTTCAATAACTTCTTCAAGCTGATTATGGGTGTTGAGATATTAGAAGAGGGGTTGGGGGAAGAGTAAATTGATAAGCCTCTGACACTGTGTCTTCACTGCATCCAGCTGGAATTCCAGGACATCACAGGTTCAAGTAGGTCTGCTCAGCTTGCCTGATGATTAGATACACCAAGGCTATGTATTCTGCAATATACAATTCTCAAAACAAATTTTAGTATCAAGATAATTGTTTGTTTGAATTCTGGAATCTAGTCTTCTGGCAACCTACCTCTGTCATGTCTAATCCATATAATTCTGGGAGTTTCTATGAGGGTGTGCTCCCACCATCCTCCCATTTTTGCCTTCCTGCTCTAAAATTTCCCAACATCAGGGAATCCAAACTTTCAAGCACCTAGGCCCTTCACTTCCACTGATGCCTAACCCCTTACCCCATCCCCCCACCTCCAATTACTATGAGGGTGTGCTCCCACCATCCTCTCACTCCTGCCTCCCTGCTCTTGCAATTCCCCAACACTAGGGAATCCAAACTTTCAGGAACCAAGGATATCCACTTCCACTGATGCCTGGGAAGGCCACCCTCACCTACCTATACAGGTGTAACCAGGAGTCCTCCCCTTTGTGTTCTCGGGCTGGAGATTTTAGAATGGCTACTTCAGCTTGTTTCTTAGGACCATTTGCTTGAAAAATTGTTTTCTAGCCTTTTATTCTAAGGTAGAGTCTGTCTTTGTACTGCGGTGGGTTTCCTGTATGCAGCAAAATGCTGGGTCCCGTTCATGTATCCAGTCCATTAGCTTATGTCTTTTAATTGGGGAACTGAGTCCATTGATGTTAAGAGATATTAAGGAACAGTGATTCTTGTCTCCTGTTATTTTTGTTATTAGAGGTGTAATTATCTTTGTGTGGCTATCTTCTTTTGGATTTGTTGGAAGAGGGTTACTTTCTTGCTCTTTCTAGGGTATAATTTCTCTCCTTGTATTGGAGCTTTCCTGCTATTATCTTTGTAATGCTGGGTTTGTGGAAAGATATTGTGTAAATTTGGTTTTGTCATGGAATATCTTGATTTCTCCATCTATGGTAATTGAGAGTTTTGCTGGGTATAGTAGCCTGGGCTGGCATTTGTGTTCTCTTAGGGTCTGTATGATATCTGTCCAGCATCTTCTAGCTTTTATAGTATCTGGTGAGAAGTCTGGTGTAATTCTGATAGGTCTGCCTTTATATGTTACTTGGCCTTTTCCCTTACTGCATTTAATATTCTTTCTTTGTTTTGTGCACTTGGTGCTTTGATTATTATGTGACGGGAGGTATTTCTTTTCTGGTCTAGTCTTTGGCATTCTATTGGCTTCTTGTATGTTTATGTTTAATCTCTTTCTTTAGATTAGGGAAGTTTTCTTCTATACTTTTGTTGAAGATATTTATTGGCCCTTTAAGTTGGGAATCTTCACTCTCATCTATACCTATTATCCTTAGGTTTGGTCTCCTCATTGTGTCCTGGATTTCCTAGATATTTTGTGTTAAGAACTTTTTGCATTTTGCATTTTCTTTGACAGTTGTATTGATGTTTTCTATGGTATCTTCTGCACCTGAGATTCTCTCTTCTATCTCTTGTATTCTGTTGGTGATGCTTATGTCTATGACTCCTGATTTCTTTCCTAGGTTTTCTATCTCTAATGTAGTCTCCCTTTGTGATTTCTTGATTGTTTCTACTTCCATTTTTATGTCCTGGATGGTTTTGTTCAATTCCTTCACCTGTTTGGTTGTGTTCTCTTGTAATTCTTTAAGGGATTAAGGGATGTGTTTTAATTGGGAGTACTGATCTTAGTTCTCATAACCTACCCACATCAAGTCTTCTACTCCCACCCTACAGTCATCCTGAAGCATAAATGAATTGGCATAAGGATGACATTTTTCCCCTCTCACATGCAACGTGAATTTTCTTATATTTTGCAGCATGTGATTTTTTAAATATTGTGCATCATAAATGTTAATGTTTGTCAGTGCTTCCCAGAATCTTGCTATGGGAAGTTACATAATTTAGGGAGGGAGGATTGTAGGATCCAGAGAAGTAAAGAACACCACAAGAACATGGCCTGCAGAATCAACCAAGCAGAGCTTGTAGAGGTTCACAAAGACTGAAGTGACAATCACATAGTCTGTATGGACCTAAGCTAGGCCTTCCACATATATGTTATAGTGTGTAGCTTGGTCTTCTTGTGGGACTCCTAACAGTAGGAGTGGAGGGTGTATCTGACTCTTTTACCTGCTTTTGGGATCCTCTTCCTCTTACTGAATTGTTTTTTTCCAGCCTTGATATGAAAGTCTGTTCCTAGTCCTATTGTAATTTGTTATGGTGTGTTCGGTTGTTATTCCTGGGACATGTTCTTTTCTGAAGGGACATAGAGGAGTGGATCTGGGGGAGATTGGGGGTGGTCCGGGTAGGGCCTGGGAGGAGTGGAGGGAGGGGGGAGCTGCAGCCAGGATGTAATATATTAGAGGCAGATTTTAAAAATTAAAAAAGAAACCCTACTAACGTTCTGATATTCAAAAGATTCAGAATTTGAAGCTATAGCAGTCTCTTAGATTTTCAGGGAGGAACTGTGAACTAGAATTTGTATTTGGTGCTGGGGTGAATGGGTGTAGTTTTTCTGGTACCCCTTAAATCAGAGCCTGAGGGGGCATTGCTGAAGTTACCTGTCTATATATTTAAAGTGGTTCTTATAGATGTAGACCCATCCATTAGACTTAACAAGCTTTCTTTTTATACAGTTCTTGACATGCAATTTTTGCATTGCAGGTCTTCTGAGGAAACTCTTGAGTTAAGGATGCTATCAGTCAGACGTGTACTTCAGAGGTCCTTGCGGACAGCAGAGGATGTATGGATGCAGGTCCATTACAGCTGATATGTATGACGTTAGTTGTTCTTGATGGCATGAAGTCAGAACTGGGATGCTAAATGTGCTCACTGGTACCCTGCCCTCTGCTTTCTTTGTAGCACAGAGACTGGTCATGTAAGAGAGGTAAGCTATTACTATTCCTGTGTGGTGTTTCCATGTCTAGAAAATATTTCATGCTGAGAGATAGAATGTTAGTCTAGGAAGGGATAATCCACACTCACAAAACAACTTCTTCTTTGGATACAGAGCTCCATACATGTCTTTTATGTATTGATAGTCTTTTGACTATCAGAACATTAGTAGGGTTTCTTTTTCAATTTTTAAAATCAGTCTCTCATATATTACAACGTGGCTGCAGTCTCCCCCCCCCACTCCTCCCAGTCCCCTCACTGTCACTTTGTGCCTCTGTTAAGATGATCTCTGATGGAAGAAATGCCAGCAACTGTAGAAAGGACTATGTTCTTTTTAAAATAGAGTCCTACATGACCAAAGGCCTTTGTTCTCTGTAAATTTCCTTCGGAGTTTTTTTTTTTTTTTTTTTTTTTTTTTTTTTTTTTTTTTTTGTTTACCGCGCTGAGCCAAACTTCTTTCAAAAATTATATCTGTCCTCTATGAGATATTCATTTTAAGAATGCTTCTTTGTCTATGTAGCCATGACAGAATAATGTGTTCCTCGCTGAGCAGAATGCCAAGTGATTTCTTATCCAATAAAAATGAAAAAATGAAGCTGTTCCAAAGCAACTTCCAAGTGTCTCTGCAAGCTAAGCTTCAGAAGGATACCCCAGCAGCCTTGAAGGCCAGATAGCGCTGTTCTGGACCCACCCCCTCACCTCTGTTTATCCTTCATCTTGGCAGTGGGTGATGTGACAGTCATCCAGATTTCTCATAAAACTGGAGTTCTGCAATTTCTAACACAGAAAATGAATAGTACAATTCCTGGGGAAAGCCCCAAAGTCATATACAAAGCAAAAAATCAGAAGCAGGTCTGAAGTTCACTAACAATAACTGTAATTGGTTCTCCGTGAGGTCCTAGCAGCAGGGGGCAGCTACTGTTTACTGGGCTGTGGATGAGTGTTGTATACAGACCCATTCCCCAGAAAGATGCATGTACCCACGACAATCTCACATATTATTAGAAATCTCATATCTGCACACAGTGTAAGTGTACAAAAAGAAGCAGAGAAAACAAGTAGGTATAAATGCTTTTAAAATGTCCTTTTAAAGAGGTTGTTTCTGTAAATTATGTTACTTACTATGTGTGCTTTAAAGAAATAATAATGCATCCAAATAATTTTATTTGTTTAACTATGAAAGTATTTCTAACTGACATAGTAGGTAACAGAAATCACAACACAATTATGTTCAAAAATTCATGCAAAAGGGTAGGTCCAAAGAAATCATCACGTGTTTTTTTTTTTTTTTTTCCATAAGTCCAAAATACTGATTTATCTAGAGACATTTAAAAAGGAAGGACATTGACAAAGATCAGGGGACATGGAGCCATCATACGCGTTTGAGTCAGCACAGCCTTTTCACGGATGGGGATTTTGGCTGTTTACTGACTCCTTTTCATGGAGTCCTTGCATGCTGCAAATTGTTCAGAGCAGAAAAGATAATGGTAGTGACAGATGGGAAATGGTACCAAAGTCATTAACCATGGCAAGTGGGGATGGCTGTCCAGATTAGGAGAGTTTGAGCATTACCCTCTACTTACAGAGCATCAAATAAATGGCTGAATGAAGTCCAGCAGAAACAGCGGAGCACTCCACAGGTGCCAGTATAGTTGGTTCTCTTTACAACTGTGGATCTTAGTTAGTATTATTAAATATTACCATCTTTCCATTTCAAAGATATTAATGTCAGAAGGGTAAAATAACTGGCCCTTTCAAATTGTTACATTCGAGTGTCTGGTATCTTCTCTTTTCACGTTGTCAAGAATAGCTCATTTTCTACTAGAGACACTCAGTGAGGATTTGTGAAATTGAACCACGGACTCTTAGGGGAGAGGGAATGAAGGATAATTGAGCATGGTGGACTGACCTACAAAGGTAGGACTTGGGGAAGAGCAGTGGCTTATGGGTACAAGGAGTTTGGTAGTGGAGAACAGAGAATCAGTTTCCTTATTTCCTGTACTGTCAGAGATCATCCCCAAATATTCAAGTTTGATCATGATGAGAAAAGAATTCTTTAGGAAAGTGGGGAACAGATGCCTAGTCAGTTTTGTGTTTTATTCTTTGCTAATGAAGATCCAGAAGGTTTTTTTTTCCCCCTCTCAAATTCCAGCTCAGTGCTGGAGGGTCAGAGGTGCTGGAACAAATTGCGACAAAGACACGCTATGTTCTAAACCAAGTGACAAAGTAGATGCAAATAAACAACTGAACTTGAGGGCACCTATCCAAAAGAACCCCGAGAACCCAGGAGCAAAACAGTTTTTGGCTCTTAGACAATTTATGGTAGCAGATGATTTTTGCATGCTCCTAAAATTTGAAGCTAGGTATTAGACTCGGTTCCCTGAATCAAAATATTCAGCCTTTGTCATCTTTAATATCTATCTATCTATCTATCTATCTATCTATCTATCTATCTATCATCTATCTATCCATTTATCTATCCATCTATCATCCATCTATCATCATTTATCTATCTATCTACCTATATACCTTATTAGTCTTTAGAGCCATTTTAGATTTACTACAAAGTTGAAAGAAACACATGTAGATTTTACATGTATCATCTGTCTCAGTCCTTTGGAGCTGCTAATAAGAAAGTGCTCTCTGTGTGGTGGACAGACAACAGAAATGTGTTTCTTATAGTTCTGGAAGGTAGGAAAACAAACGAGAATGTATAAGCAGATTTGGGGTCTGATGAGGACCTGGAGCCTTGGTCACAGACAACTATCTATTCACTGGGTTTTCACGTGGCAAAAAAGGTGGGAGCTGTATGGATTTCCCTTTTACTGTAATGCTAATCTCATCAATGAAGGCTCTGCAATAATAATCTTCACTGCATCTCCCTACCTGACCTAACATTATCACTCATCACACTGGTTTATAAGATATTGATGTAAGGACTTGGGGGTGGGAATGTGTCCAGTCTACAGCCTCCTTCCCTCCATACATGCAAAGTCTCCCTCTGTCAATAGTCTCCATTAAGATGGTTCATTTGTTACAACTGCTTCATCTGTGCTGGCACACTGTGATCACTTAAACTCAGAGGGCACCTTAAGGCAGAGGTCCCCAACCTGTGGGTCATGGCCCATTTAGAGAGTGAATGATCCTTTCATGGGGGTCACCTAAGACCATCAGAAAACACAGACATTCACAGTATGTTCATAGCAGTTTAAAAATTAGTTATGAAGTAGCAATGAAAATAATTTTATGGTTGGGCGTCAGCGTAAATGAGGAACTATATTAAAGGGTCTTAGCATTAGGAAGGTTGAGAACCATGCTGCCTTAAGTTTCCTTAAATTTTTCCCCCTTGTGGCTCCTCTCTACCTGAGAAACTTCATGTGATTCTGGAGTTTAGGCATGTAAAACAGGTACTCAAATAAAATATTTACTAATAAACAAGAAAGAAATAAACTATTCTTTGGAACACATACAATTTTATCATTTACTAAGGACAAACAGTTGTACATGAATGAGATGAATACACATTTTTGCTTTTGCAGAAAGGATTAAATCTTGTTTAAGAATTTGACTCTGCAGGACATAGGGCATTTCTAGCATGTCTCAGAGCTGACCAATATTTTTGTTTTTATAATAATCAGTACTTTGGGTGTGGCTTCACATAACTATATAGTACAAAATGGCAGTTGGTGTTCATTTAAGAAGTGGTTGGAAATTCTGTCCAAAATTCATTTAGTAATTTTTTTTAATGAAGTCAGCAACTCAAATAGATATTCTTTAAATGAAGCATTTGAACACAACACAAATCTAAGATATGTAACTCTGTACTACATGTTGAGGCATAAGAGTATTAAAAGGTCTTTGCACTCCTTGACTAAACTTCACATTTCTATAAGAGGGAAAAATATCTCATCTACAGTAATAGCAATTGGTAGTAAATAATAGTCTAGACTCTGGAGCTGAATTTAAATGGAGACCAGGGATGAAAGAATACCAGTCAGGCCTCATAAGTGACTTTATCCTTGTTTGACTTGCAAACACAACTGAAACTTAACCTGAGCTATTTCTTGTAAATGCCAATATGAAAAAAAAAAAGTGAAACTCAAGTTCAACCCATAAAAGCCACTAATTAACTTTTAAATGTATAACTAGAGCCTTCTATCAAGGCAGACCTAGGAAGGTAATTTTATAGCCAGAACCAAACAATTTTTTTCTGCTCTATTTGTGTATGTGCATCTTATAAAAGATGTCCACTTGCAATTCTTGTTCCAGTACTGTGACATCCACAAACCATTATTTGTCCAAGTGAATGCTTTATAATTCTACTGGGTCTCAGGTTACCTTTGTGGAAAATAGTTGTTTTGAATATGACAATTTGTTAATTTATACACACACTTACAAGTTGGCGCTGTCATAAATAAAGACTTAAAATATCCATGTAAAAAGTGTTGTGCTGTGTGTGTGTGTGTGTGTGTGTGTGTGTGTGTGTGTACCAAAGCTTTGGATTCTTCTGGATAAGTACTAAGGAGGCTTGTATTCCCATGAGAAAAAGTGTGCTTGTGGGGTTGGGGATTTAGCTCAGTAGTAGAGCGAGCAAGCACAAGGCCCTGGGTTTGGTCCTCAGCTCTGAAAAAAACAAAACCAAAACAAACAAACAAACAAAAAAACCCAAGTGTGCTTGGTTTCCTAAAACACAGCAAAACCAGGGTTGGGGTTGTAACTCTGTTAGTAGACTGTCTAGCATAAACAAAGCATGGTGATGTGTGGGTTACCCTTCTCCTCGGGGGTCATGGACCACTGACTCATGAGAGCAGCAAGCAGGGTTCAGAGGGCTATGAGGATGACAGAAGGACCTCTGGAGGCAGCTTCAGTGAGAAGCTCCACTTTAATTTTCAGGGGTAGGGTATGTAAGGGATGACCTAGTACTTAATTATCCTATGCTATGGCAAGGGAAGCTGAGTAAGACTTAGGCTCTGAATCATGCAGCGCTTGCAGGAAGCTCTGTGCAGGCTCATCCTCCAGTAAGGGCAGGCATCTGTGCTTAGAGATACTCTCCAGATCAGGTCAGTGGAGAAAGGGAGTCCTCCATTTTATGCTGAGCTCAGAGAGCTATTTGGTCATGGTGGACTGCTACCTTAATAGCAAGGGTCTTCCAACAGTGGTGCGCATTTATAACCCCAGCTCTCTAGAAATCAGAGGCAGGAGGATCAGAAGTTGAAGGTTATTCTTGGTTATCTAATGAGTGTCAGGCTTACCTGTGCTACCGAAGACCTGTTTCAAACCAGACCAAACAAGAATAAGCCCCTAACAAAGTGGCTTGCAAAGTGGCTGTACCATTCATTCTGCATTCCCGCCAGCCACAAATCAGAGTCCTTGGTGCTCTCTATACTGGCCAGAATTGGATGCTTGTCAGCATTGCTGACATCCATGAGTTGTCTTTCCACATGCTGATTTATCATCTTGTGCAGCTTCTCCAGTGCGCTATCTCCATGTCCTGTTTTAAAATTAGGGTGATTGTTTACTTATCGTTGAGCTTTAGGAATCGTCGTGAAGTTTAGGTGGCGGTCCCTATGTGCCACTTGTAAACATTATCCGGAACTTATCTTCTCATTTCCTTGACATTCTTTTCAGCTTATCAGTTATTTGTTCATGGATCTTGCCTTCTATACTGGACTTTTAAAGATCATTACCCTATGTAAGCCATCTAAGGCTTCTTCTTTGTTGGCTTATAGGAGTTTCCATAGTTTCAACTTTAAGTCTAGGTTTATCATCTACTTTGTGACAATGTCTCTGAAGATGTTTCTAGATAAATTTTTAAGGAGGACATCACATTCCAGCATATTCAATGAAAAGACTGTCCTTTGCTAGAGAAAACTTGACTCTATTTATGAGTCTACTTTGGGTTCCTTTTGTGTTCTGTTGAGCTAGTTGTCTTTTCCCTCATAAATGACACTGTCTTGATTATGGCAGTCCGACAGTCTTTAAGCTGTGTCACATCTCTTCTTAAACTTTATTCTTCTCATTCAGCATTGTCTTGTCTACTATGAGTCTCTTGTCTCTTTCCATGAATTTTTAGAGTCACTTCATTGACACCTGTGAAATGGCTCTCTGAGATTTTGACTTGGATTAAATTGAGTCTGTAGGTCACATCAGGACTTACTAACTTGACTTTTTCTGCTGGGCAGACTTATCAGGATTCTTTTTTTCTTAACCCTGGGTTCTTGCATCATTATCACCAACCTTATCTGTATACCCTAGAGGTGGCAGACAGTTGCTGATAGTGCCACTCTGTGGTTTCCTCCTTCATGTCTGCTTGTTCAGCTCCACTAGTCACTTATGTGACTGATGCCCCTAAGTTAAGCTTTCTTTAAGGGATTCTGAAGTGGTTTCTGTTTGTCTGGTGGGTTCCTATTGATTTATGAATATAAAGTATTCAATATAGTACCTGCACAATAATTTTTCTTATGTGATGCTATAAACAAAATAAAGGAAGTAGGTATTAGTCCATTTATAAAGATTTTTAAATCTGAGGAAAGTACCACACAGGCCCACAACACTTTTCATAATTCCCAAATCTATAAAGCTCTGAAAACTGAATTTAAAATAAAATTGCAGAGAACTTATTTGAACTTATTTGCAGGTTCTGAGTTGAATTGTTATGAAGCTACCTGGAGTTTTTACAGTTGGTTATCTATAGGTCTTACTGCAGCAAGATTAATGAATTGAATTTCAGAAGACAACCAGACTCCAGTGAGGAGGTCATGCAATACATGGAATTTGCACATATAAACTCCAAATGATTGGGTTCATAAATCCACTGGACTTAGGCATAGGGTAGAAGTTGTACAACTCTAGAACATTTTAATTAAGAAAGAGTTATTTTTGAAATTGGTCCCGTGGAATTGGGTGAATGGCAGAGTCTAGCAGTAAGGGCATTCGGGGTAAGACAAAAGTTACAAAGAAAGCCATGGGAAAGGGAACATGCATACACGTAGTAAATAGTAAATAAGAGTAGGAGTGGGTAAAGAAGGGGGAATGAGTACAATATACATAATAAAGTCATCATACATTGGACATTATTTTTAGCAATTGGACAACTTTTAAGGATAATAACTTTGACATTGTATGAAAAAGTCATTAAACTAAATGGCTGGCTTAGCAGTGCAGGGACGTATTGGAGATGGGGTACATTTAATAGGCTGCCTTAGTAGGAAAGGCAGGTAAATTGCAATAAGGCAACATGGTTCTAAACAAATGTAGATTATATGAATATAAAATCTATAAGATATGGTCATTAGTGCCATGGGGTTACAGGGTGGGAGGAAAAATCAACAGAAATATCCAAGGCAGAAAGCAGGAGCTGGGAGATGAATGTTTAAGTTAGGATATACTGAGGGACACAAATATAAAAGCCATGTGGATCCGATAGAATTTACTGAAGACTGCAAATAAATTTCTGCTTCCCTAAAGTAATTTGTGGATTCACGGGTTGTGCAAAAGTGATTTCAAGTATGTTCAACATGCGAAATTAGCATATGGAGATCTGACTCTGGAATGGAAAGATTTGCTTTCACAAGCACTTTGAAACAAAAAGTCTTGCCAATGCTAAAATGTAAATAGATTTCTGTAACTAAGAATAGAGACCCCTATTTTCCCATGAACAAGTCACTTCCCTAGCGCATGTGCCACGGCTCTATGAGTATAAGCTGAGTGCTCACACACTCTAAAAAGAAAAAATTCAAAATGATTTCATGGTTTAGACTTCATGATGAGTTTGCATGACCTTCCAAAGATGGTATGAGAAGTCTCACTCCTCAAAGGTACGGTTACTTAGACAATTTCCCCCTTCCTTTGTGCAATGCCAGCCACAAAGCCACAGACATATTTTTTATCATTGCTCAAGAAACATTGAAAGTGCCCAGTCACTGCAGCAGATGTACCTTTCTTATGGAGGCGATGTCTTGCTTACAGGCAAACATGGTTTCTAAATTTACAAGTAGTTTCTTTTGACCAAGTGGGTCCCTTTGTGCTTAGAATGGGCTAACCTGGGGTATGTGTGATACCAGGATGCTTTCACTAGTTTGTCAGGACGGCTGTGACAACCTAACATAAACTGAATTTTACTCTCCAAGGTCTGGTGCTAGAAGCCTGACATCAAGGTGCCAGAGATCTGTTGTCAGACAGTAGGATCTGTCCTAGGCCTGCCCCCTTGACTCATAGACACTGTCTTTCCTTGTGTCTTGTCACTTCCTCCTCTCTGTGCTTGTCAATGTCTCTTTATAAATTTTCTCTTTTATAAGAATGTTAGTCACTTTGGATCAGGGTCTACTCTGGCCTCCTCATTTTTATGGATCACTTTTATAAAGTCCCTGTCTCCAATTAAGGGCATTCACAGAGGTACATGATGCTAGGAAGGCAGCATTTCTTTTTGAGGCACATAGTTCAAACCATAACACATTATTATTAGGTGTGTTCCGGTGGCTTATGTGTTATTGCTCCCCACTGCAACATGTAAAAGACTACTACATGGATTCAAAACTGGAGAGAACTGGCTGCTCTGGACTCCCAGTGAGCCTCGAGGATTAGTAACTGGAAGGTGACTATTTGTTCATGGAGTCTTCCGTTACTGTGCAATAATATTATTTTCTTGGGATGGGAGTGTAGCTAAGTGGTAAAGTGCTTCCTAGGCATGTATGGGAATTATGGGTTTAATTTCTAGCATTGAATTTTTTTCTGTTAAAAAAAACTTATTACGAATATAGCACAACTGTTTATCTGTAACTAAAAGCAGTAATGTTGTTATGGAAAAAGCTTGAAGAGGGGCATAACCATCCTTTAAAAAACAGTGTTCATATGAGTGAGGTAACCCAGTCACAAAAGAACACACATGGTATGCACTCATGGATAAGTGGATATTAGCCCAAATGCTTAGAATACCCAAGATATAATTCACAGACCACATGAAGTTCAAGAAGAAAGATCAAAGTGTGGGTGCTTCGGTCCTTCTTAGAAAGATGAACAAAATACTCAGGGGAACAAATACGGAGACAAAGTATGGAGAAGAGACTGAAGGAAAGGCCATCCAAAGACTGTCCTACCTGGGGATCAATTCCATATATAGTTACCAAATCCAGACACTATTGTGGATACCAATAAGTGCATGCTGACAGGAGCCTGATATAGTTGTCTCCTGAGAAGCTCTGCCAGAGCCTGACAAATACAGAAGCAGATGCTTGCAGCCAACCACAGGACTGAGCATGGGGTCCCCAATGAGGTCCCCAATGGAGGAGTTAGTGGAAGGACTGAAGGAGCTGAAGGGGTTTGCAACCCCAGGAAGAACAATAGGAAGAACAATAATATCAACCAACCAGACTCCCCAGAGCTCCCAGGGACTAAACCACCAACCACAGAGTAGACATGGAGGGACCCATGGCTCCAGCTGCATATGTAGCAGAGGATGGCCTTGTCAGGCATCAATGAGAGGATCACAGGCCCTTGGTCCTGTGAAGGCTCGATGTCCAAGTGTAGGGGAATTAGAGGGCAGGGAGGCAGGACGGGTGGGGGAACATCCTCATAGAAGCAAAGGGGGGGGGGATGGGATAGGGAGTTCCAGGGGTGGTAAACTGGGAAAAGGGATAACATTTGAAACAAAATAAAGAAAATATCCAATAAAAAAAAGAAAGTAAGGTAGAAGGCAGAAAAAAAATCAGTGTCCACTGAAGCATTGCTTTCAGTAGGAACAACTAGAAGAGACATGCCTGCCTACTTATAGAATGCATAAATAAATATTTTATACCTCTGTATAGTGAACATAGTGCGCTTAGCATAATTAGTTTTTATTAATTACCTATGGTAAGTTTCTGATTGCTGGGCTTTGTCCTTTGCCCAACATATAAGTTATTTTATTTAACTGAGTTATATTATATACATATACAGCATATACATACACACATATATGTGTATGTATATGTATATATGTTATAATATATATTATATAAGCTGTAACATATATAAACATATATATATACATATATAATATATGTATATATGTATGTATATATATACATATATACAAGCTGTAGTAACTGATGAACATATCATCTATCAGATTTTATTATTACCACTGATCTATCATTCATGGAAAAGAATGAAAAAGAGGAAACAAATAATGGAGTGACAATCTTTAATGATCACAACAATACTGTAATTTTAGCACCTATACACCGGCATAAGGAGTCCAGCCCATTCTTTTGCAATGCCAATCCAGATTCAAAGAGATCAATGTTTCTGAACTTACCCTGCTAGTTAGCATCAGGCTGAACTTACCCTGCTAATTCATAATGCTGCACGGAGGAGGAGCAGGCACTGTGAAGGAGGTCTACTTGTTGCTGTTTCTTACATAGCAATCTTTTAAATCAGCAGGTCAGTTGAGGGTTGGCTGATCTCAGCCAGGCTCAGCTGGGTGGTCATGTGGGGATCATCTGGGCTCACTCCTGGTGTCTGGAAGACAGCTAATGTAGGCTTGGCGCCTGGATGACTTGGCTTTGTTTTCTGTGCCTCATTCTTCTCCTGGGATCAGTGGGACAACTAGAGTATGCTGTCAAGGCAATGGTGGTGGAAAAAGTGAGCAAGTACAAACACTTTAAGCACTTTCTGAGCCTCAGGATATGTTATGAATTCAAATTCTATTAATGAAGTCAAAACAAGGAGCCAAGACAAGGAAAAGAATATCCAGAATATCCTCTCTCCCCATTGGGAGGAACTGTGATGTCACATGGCAAATGATATTGATATGGTGTGTGTGTGTGTGTGTGTGTGTGTGCATGTGTGTACTATAAAGAATCAGTCCCACAAACCTACCACAAATGGTACAAGATGAGAATGGGAGAGGAAGAGTTTATGTGTTCTTCTCAGTCTAAGAATATGGTACATGAATCTTTGCTTTAATGTGCAAGTTTGTGAAAATTAGCCATCTTTAACTTATTGCAAACAGAGTATAGCAAGTATCTGTATTATTGAATAATTATAATATAATATACAATTATAATAAAGAGATACTATTTATCAAACACTAGGATTGTAGTATATCTTGAATTTATGGTAGAAAGATTCGAATTTATCCTTCAGGATATGATTTAGGGAGCAATATGCCTAAAATTAAAAAAGACAAAAGTATACAGAAAAACAACGTATATAATGACATTTTAAATGAATGTAGAAGAAGAGTAAGGGGAAACTTTCATGGTATGAAGAAAATATTTGGTACCATTAGTGAAAAGGACAGAGAGGGGTAGGCACAGTGGCATAAAATCAAATAAAATGATGTTGAATCCATTTACCAAGGTGTCTCTAGATAAATGCTTTCCCCCTGTTTAACAGACTCTTGGAAAAAATGCGGGATAGTTCTTTTATTCTTCTCTCTGGTACCCTTTCTTATAAGATTCTTTATAGATTTGTAAATCTGGAGAGAGGACCCAAGGAGCTTGAAACTTGATATGGGGTTTACGTTTCTCTTAGCTTCTGACCTATCCACAACTTTACTATTATCTCTAACTCTAACTAGAATTGCACATTCTTATAATATTTATGCATTAGATACTTTCCAGGGGCCACCAGCTTGTAAAGCATTATAGATGATGTGGGTTGGGCTGATGAGGTATGGTGACCACATGTCTGTATAGAGGTCAATGACAAAGGAACTGACATGGTTCAGGAATCTAGATATTCTGTATTTGTTTCCTAATAATTTCTATCCTCCTCTATATTGACTTCTCTGTTCTGTGCCTCAGGCTTGCATCTGTGAGCAGCTTCAGCTGAGTTTTGTAGCTGTTTGGCTTCCATTTGAATCAAGACCAGAGGATGTGCCAGAGGCGACAAGAGGCTGGGAACAGCATTTGGTTCCTGCTAGCCTGAGGATTGGAGCGACTTTATTCACAGACATCTACTTCCATTCAGTAGGGGGAACCACTTTTTCCCTAGACGCTCCAGCTGCGATCTCCCCATGAGTTCTAGGAACTATTTCTTCTCTTGGCCTTTAAGACCTTACTCATCCTAAAGTATTTCTTCAGTATCCCACACGTACTTCTGTAGACAATCTCATCACTCACCCTTCTTTAACTGCTCTTTATTATTACATGGGGGATAACTTAGAATTGTAAAGGTAATAAATATGTTGAGTGCCAAGTATTGATAATATATATTTTCTTCCCGAATGCAGGGCTTTCTGGGTTAGCGCTACCTTACTTGGTTTTTATATGTCTTCCTACACTCAGTTTTGGTTTGGTAATGCCCTTTTCACCTGTGCTGTTTGCCTTTTCTGACATAGTAAGGATAGAATGAGAGGGAAGTGTGCTATCTCTCCCCTCTCCTCCCTCCTCTCACTCTCCTTGCTTTTCTTTCTTTCCTTCCTCCTTCTCCTCTCCTTTCCCCTCTCCTTTTCTTTTCCTTAAATTCTGTATGGAGGAGGTCACAAAAGTCACATATGAGGTCAGAGGAATGCCTGGGCAAAAGTAGTGATTTATGGAAAGATATAAACATTTGGGCCAATGATGAGATACCCATGATATCTTAAAATTTAAGCTGCTAGCATTGCATCTTTCCACACCTTATAGTTCTAGTCCAAATAGTCCTCTGCCAGCAACTTCTATGTCTCTCATGGGTTCTTTCAGAATATTAGATATTCTACTTCCCCAATATCTTAGGGATTTCTTACTATCAGTCCTATAATTTCCTCTTGCAACTTCATCCTATGATGCATTAGAAATAGGAAAAAGTAAATATTCAAAGGCTTAATGGTCTGTTATGTTTTCCCTGTAGAAAAATTTGGTGTAGCTCATAGACACCATGTGTAGAAGCTCCTTGGCGGCTCCTGCTTGCTGAATTCAGGGTAACTCAGGCCTGCCATCAGTTTCCTTGTGGAGCTAAGACCCTTGAGATGGGATATCAAACAAGAATCTCCTAGTCTGTCCTCTAAATACTGCTTACTGTGTTTGCTGACTCACCCTTTGATGGTCATCTCTGTTTATATGAAGTCACACTGACCCACTTTCTGTTCCCCAAACAGTGTGCTTGATGATTTTCCTGGATCTGTTTCGATGATGAAGCCTTTTCTTTCTCCTCTTTCTTCAGCTTCTTTGCTTCAAATGAACAAATGCCTATTCTATTTGTCCTCTCTCATAAAAATGATTAGCTTGCAAAGCTCTTCGGAAGTAAGGTCATTCTCATTGTACAAATTGGGAGTTGAGGCTCAGAGATTTAAAAAAAAAAAAAACCCCAGAATCATAAAATTGATAAATATGTAGGTTGCCAAGGTACAATTAATTAGAATTCCTGATATTTCCAAATTTTGCGTCTCAGTTTGTCAGTAAACTTTGTGTTTATATTGAAATACTTGAAATAATTAGGTTAGAAAGGAAAAAAATATTTATTTGGCTTGCAGTTATAGAATTACTGGTCCAATAGTGTTTCAGGGAGGGATATTGAGGTGACACACATTGCTCTGAGCCTCTGATGAGACAACACAAAATGGAAAATGTGTGTCAACTCAAACTCATCAGTAAGGAAGAAAGAGAAGAGACTGGGATTCTTTGATTTTTTTCAAAGGCATATCCTTCGTGACGGATAGACCCTTTCACCAGGGCCTGTTTACTGAAGGTTGCCTACCTTCCATAGCTTCCATGCTGGATAGCTTTATGTCAATTTGACACACGACAGTGTCATCTGAGAGGAGGGAACTTTCATTTAGAAAATGCCTCCATAAGATTGGACTGTAGGGCATTTTCTTTATTAGCGACCAATAGGGGAGGGCACAGCCTATTGTTGGTAATGCCATCCCTGGGATGGTGTTCCCAGGTTGTATAAGAAAACAGGATGAGCAAGCCATGAGGATAAAGTCAGCATGTAGCACCCTCTATGGCCTCTGCACCAACTCCTGTCTCTAGGTTCCAGCCCTTGTCTGAGTTCCTGTTCTGACTTCCTTTGATAATAATCAGTGATATGGAAATGTGAATGAAACAAACCTTTTCCTCCCCAGTTTGCTTTTTTAGTGTTCAGTGAAGCAATAGAAACCCTAACTAAGTCCACCATTGGATCCAAGTCATTGACACATGGTTCTCATAAAGTCTGCTCACATAATGAACAAACATGGAACTCATAATATGCCTGAATTAAGGGATTTAGAAATGATTTAAAAGCTTTCATGTTTTGAGCAGAAGAAGAGATAGGAAAGGCATACAGCACAAAATAGAGAAAGGTTAAATTGTGATAGACGTATCAGAGGAAGATGATGGGAAACCAAGAGAGTCTTCTCGGAGAACTTGAAGATAACGTTTAAATGTAAGCAAGACTCTCTTAAATGCAATGGACTTCAGGTTGTGATGGTTGTTACTGTCTTTATTTGAAGTGTTGATACTTTGAATTTTAAAAATTATATTTAAGTAGTTGTCTTAAGTAGATGATTGTGGTCTTGGTATCCCTTTAAACTTCCTTCTGGCAGGGAATGATACCTCCCCTTACTCTGTTCTGTTCCCAATAAAAACAATAAAGAGTTTGGGCCAGTATGAATTTATAGTTGAGTCTTTTGAGTTTCTTTTCCACTAACTATGCAGTTACTAGTTTGTTTTTCAAGGAAGGCTCAAGGATTAGCTTAAACATGTCATTATTTGATGTCCCTTTTAATCTAGCTCATTTTTAGTTAAGGGATAACATACTTAAAGTTATCCCTTAGTTGAGGTGACTTTAAACTAAGTTAAGCAATGAAGCAGGCACATCTCTGTGCCTCCACCACGCAATACCTTATCTGATGAACACTGCCTTCCTTTGTTCTAAAAACATCAGCTGCAGGAAACCTCAGTGTTTAGCTCACTAGTATACTACCACCTACTGAGGTCAAAAAGTAAACTAAGGGTGAAAGCCTGCAGGACTGAAAATACACTCTAGTTACTTAAGAATCTTCACTCTTTTTATGTCACAGCTCCAGGTAGGAGAAAAGAGGTCCACAGTGTCAATGTTCAGCTCATCTTACTGTAGAATTTTTCTTCATTTATTGATTTAATAACATCTTTTGACTCTATGATGTCTTAAAAAAATGTAGCCTCAACCAATAACCTGCCCAACTTGAGACCCACCCCATGGGCAAGCACCAATCCCTAACACTATTAATGATATTCTGTTATGCAAGCAGACGGGAGCGCGTTGTCCTCTGAGAGGCTCCACCCAGCAGCTTACTCAGACAGATACAGACACTCACAGCCAAACAGTGGATGGAGCTTTGGGATTCTTATGGAAGAATAGGAGGGAGGGTTGAGGCTCTGAAGGGCTAGGAATGCCACAGAAAGACCAACAGAGTCAAATAATCTGGACTCTTGGGGCTCTCAGAGATGAACTGCCAACCAGAGAACATACATAAACTGGACCTAGGCTTCCCTACACGTATAACAGATACACAGCTTGACCTTCATGTAGGTTCCAAACAACTGGAGCAGGGGCTATACTGTTGCCTGTATGTGGGATATGTTCTTCTAGCTGGGATGCCTTGTCTGGTTTCAGTGGGAGAGGAAGTGCCTAGTCTAGCAGATACTTGAAGTGCCAGAATTGGGGCGGGGGTGGTTATACTGTTATTTTACTCTTCTTTTAAAAATTAGGAGAAGGAGTTTAACTCAGTCATAGAGTGTCTTTCTAATGAAGGAAGAGGGGGGATCTGTTCAAAGGAGGAGAGAGGATCTTAGGAGGGGGGACCTGGGAAGGGAGCAGTGAGCAGGATATAAAGTGAATAAGTAAAAAAAAAAATTAAATTAAATTAAATTAAAAAACATAGCCTAAGTTTTTATAGGAGTAAACTTTGATTTAGTTAATAAAATAAGTATCTTTAAAAAACAATTTGTTCAAGCAGAAGTCAACAGAAGGTACGTCATTCTTCATTACTTAAATTGTGCTGGCTCGGAGGGGAAGGTCAGAGTTCCTATTCCAGGATGGGAAGATATAATACTATGAAAATGATGTACAAAAGGGACAAAGCTCTGAGGATGGTGATGTTTAACGTTTTCAAGTTTTCTACTTTCAACACTGTTATAGCACGAGATTACAAAGACGGGCGCTAAGGCTGGAGCGAGTTTTCCTGGAAAATGTGTCATGTTGGGAGACGATAAGTAACTTTATCTTGGCAGTGGCTCCTGGCTGACTTGGAGCGTATTGTTTAATAGATTTTTCTAAGTGTTTTCCTAATAGGGCATCTTCCTCACAAGCCTCAGTGCCAAGGGCCTTATCCTGGATATTACATATTTTCATTTCGTTTACTTAGGGAAGTGAGCCGAGCAACTTGTGGTGAGTTTGGAGAATAGAACCTTTCCTCAGTAATTAGGGTTCTGTCCTCTTCGCCCTCCCTCTTTGTTACCCTTTCTTTCCTATTCATTCGGGAGCTTGTCTATCCCAGAAGTTTCAAATAACATCTCTAGGTTTGGGACTACATCGTCCTAAACTCATTCCCAATCTCAGAGACCTCAGAGAATAGACTTATTCATCCTCTGGACTTTACTCATTTCTCTATTAGACTGTTCATTTCCTGCCTATGTAACCTTGTAGCGTTTGATTAACTTTTGGTACCACTCTATTCCCCTTTTGTCTTCCTGATATCTCCACTCTCTTCAGAATGGCTGTACTCACAGCCAACATAGTAAAGAAGTTGTCATGACATGCCTAGACCACTGCAAGGGCTCCCCGCCACCATCTTTCCACCCCCCATGCTTTTGCCTCTGCCTATTCCTTGCATCTCTACTGTACCCCCAAAGATATGAGAACTATTATTTTACTCTTCTATTAAAAATTAGGCAAAGGGGTTTAGCTCAGTCATAGAGCGTCTTTCTAATGAAGGAAAGGTGTAAGGTTTGGCCCTCCAAGTATAAACTTATTGTATCAGAGCTAGATAGAGAACATAGAAGATTGTCTTCCAAGAGAAAGGACCAGAGTTTGCTCTGCAGAACTCACACTAAAAATGAAAAGTCAGATGCAGTGGCATATGCTTTGAATGCCAGCACTGGGAAGACAGTGACAGGTAGATTTGTGGATTATAGGGTTTCTTGTCCAGCCAAGAATCTTCAGGACAGTGAGAGACTCTTTCTCCAGAAAGGTAGATGATGCCTAAGCAACAACACTTGAGATTGTCTTTTAACACACACATATATATGTGCACACGTGTTTGTGCACCTACATACACACACTCAGAGACACATGTGCATTCCTGCAGGCAAGTGAACACACAGACACACAGACACACAGACACACACACACACACACACACAGACACACACAGACACACACAGACACACACACACACACCATTGTCTGCTTTTTCTGTTTATCAATTCATGCCAAATATCCCAATCTTATCTTTATTCTTGTTTATGGTTTCTTCTCTTTTATGTTTGAATTTATATAACATAAAACTTAATTCTCTTTTCCTCCTTGCGCTCTCTCTCTCTCTCTCTCTCTCTCTCTCTCTCTCTCTCTCTCTCTCTCGTGCGTGTGTGTCTCTCTGTGTGTATGTGTGTGTGTGTGCACAACCATGGGAGCACAATCAATTCTGGATATGTTTTTATCACCATAGTAAGAAACAAAGTTTTTATCTTTCCTCAATTCTCATCCCATGATGTCTTTCTGTAACTATTCTTCTTCACCTTTGTCTCTGGCAACCATCGATTATTTTTCTATCCTTATACTTTGACTTTTCAAGATCATGCCTAAACTAGAATCATGCAACTGCGTCTAGATTCTCTCCAATAGTATAATGAATTTGAGAGTCATTCTTTTTTTTTTTTTGTTGAACATATCAATAGTTCATTCTTTTTTTATTGATGAGAAACATTGTTTCATAAGGACTACCACATTCTGCTTATTCACTCACTCACTCATTCATTCATTCACTCATTTATCAATGCAGCGAAAAATATTTTCTTCATTCTTGCAAGATTAAATATAAGTTAAATAAATATAAATGTTCATATGTAGCTCACTTATATGAATATGTTTTTATTCATCTAGAGTGAATATCTAAAAGTAGAAGGTTTGGTTCATATAGCACATGCATAATTGACTGTCAGAAACCAACAAACTGTTTTGTGGACTCATAAGACCATTTTGGTTTCAGCTGCAGTGTTAACAGCATTCCTGTTGTTTTGTATTCACTAGCACTTTTAAAAACATTAACTGAAGCAGAATTTAATTTTTCATCACTAGTTCCCTCCTAGAAACCCTCTCTTGAATCCCTCCCATAGCTCTTCCCCAAGTTGATACCCAAACAAAGTTTTCAGTCACTCAGAGGCATAGTTTCAGTCAGTAGAAGTAGGTTAGTAGGTAACTAGTTATGTTGTCTCTCATGGCTAACCAGTTTTCGTTTGAAATGACAGTGGTGAGCTACGGGGCTAGTGAAGTAGCCTTTCCAACGTTCTACCCTGTGATTTTTGTTTAGTGTTGGACAGCGGCTGTTTATCCATGAATAGAAATTCATAATTCAAAGAGTTTTGATTGCAGGAAATCTTCTCAGATGTCTGTACATACTGAATCCCAACTACATATGTACAATAGGCTTTGCCAAACACTGGTATTAATTTTAAAGAGTTTTCTTGAGAGTTGATTGACATCCATTTAATATTATATATTTAAAATGTAAATGATTAAGTTCCTGTCCCTAGGATTACATATTAGAGCCTGTCTTAAGGAAAAGAAACAAGGAAGCACAATGGTAATTTTAACATATGAAAGAAGCCATCAAACTATACAACCATCAACAAACAAGAGACATCTTCACTATCTCGGAAAGATTTCTTTAGCCTCTGTAGTTTCTCCCTGCCATTCTTTTGAAAAGAGTGACTCTTCATCCTCCCTAGGTAGCCACTGATCTGCTTTACGTAATCATAGACTAGTTTGCAGAATCTGAATTTTATAAGAACACAGTATATAAATCATGGGTCCTTTCTTTGTCGGAGTTAATTTACTCAGCATACCTTTTGCTGTATGTTCTAGAACATCAATTATTCTATTACTCTGTGAAGGAGGAGTATGCCATCATTATAAATGCATATCAGTATATTAACACAGTCCTCTCATCATGACTTCCGGGTGGTTTTCAGTTTTGTCTATTATAAAAAAAATAACTTCTATGGATATTCACATGTAATTTTGTGTTTATAAATGAATTCATTTCTCTTTGTTAAAAATTGAGAATGGGGTGAGAGATTAAATAATAGACATATATTTAACTTTAATCTTAAATTATCTGTAAAATGATTGTGCCATTTCCTACTCCCATCAACACTGAATAAGAAATCCAGTTGTTTTCTGTCATTCCTAGCTATTGACAAGATTTAGAATTTTTATTTCAATCTATACTACCCTAATGACTAGTGATAACATATGTATGTATGTATGTATGTATGTATGTATGTATGTATGTATTCATTTATATCTATTCACTTTACCTCCTGCTCACTGCCCCCTCCTGGTTGGTCACTCTTTCTGACAATCCTTCCCCTATCCCCTTCTTTCCTTCTCCCCTTCTCCTCTGAGCAGATGGGCTCCCTGCTTATCCCCCAACCCTGGGACATAAAGTCTCTGTAGGGTTAGGCTCATTCTTTCCCACTGAGACCAAACAAGGCAGCCTTGCCACAAGAACATATCTCACATACAGCTTTTGGGATAGCTCCCTTCTCCAGTTGTTCAGGACCCTCATGAAGACCAAGCTGCATATCTGCTACATCGGAGTGGGGAGGCCTAGGCTCAGCCTGTGTATGTTCTTTGGTTGGTGGTTCAGACTCTGAGAGCCTCAAGGGTCCAGGTTAGTTGACTCTACTGGACTTCCTGTGGGGTTCCTATCTTTTTTGGGGCCTGCAATCCTTCCCCCTAGTTTCCCATAAGAGTCCCCAAGCTCCATCCACTGTTTGGCGGTGGGTGTGTATCTGTCTAAGTCAGCTGTTGGGTGGACCCTCTCAGAGGACAGCCATGGTTGACTCCTGTCTGTAAGCATAACAGAGTATCATTAATAGTGTTAGGGATTGGTGCTTGCTCTTGGGATGGGTCGCTAGTTGGGTCGATTATTGATTGGTAATTCCATCAGTCTATGCTTCATCCCCTGTCCCTGCATTTCTTGTAGACAGAATCATTTTTGGGTCAAAAGTTTTTGTGAGTAGATGGGTATCCTTTTCACTCCACTGGGATTCCTGTATGGCTACAGGAAGTGGCCTCTCCAAGTTCTATATCCTCAATGCTGTGAGTCACTGCTAAGGTCACCCCCATTGATTCTTGGGCACCTCCTTTATCTCAGGTCTCTGTCTCGTCTTGGAGATGTCCCCCACCTCCTCACTCCTGTCAGTTACAGGTTTTCATGTACTTATTTATTCTCTCTCTCTCTCTCTCTCTCTCTCTCTCTCTCTCTCTCTCTCTCTCTCTCTTTCTCTCTCTTGCATTTTGTGTCAGGTTGTCACAAAGTTGGGATGGGCTAAGGAGGTGGAGGGCAGACCTTGAAAGAGTTATGGGGGAGAATGGAGGATGAGTATGATCAAAATATGTAGTATGAATTTCTCAAGGAATTGAGAAAATATCACATTAAATAATTTTCTTGTTTTATTAGCAAGTTAATAAGGAAAAACTAACAAGAATAAATTCTATGCCCTATTTTTTTTTTAGGTGGGTTGTTTATTTCCTTGGCATCTTTTCTTTCTCTCCTCTCCTCTCCTCTCCTCTCCTCTCCTCTCCTCTCCTCTCCTCTCCTCTCCTCTCCTCTCCTCTCCTCTCCTCTCCTCTCCTCTCCCCTCCCCTCCCCTCCCCTCCCCTCCCCTCCCCTCCCCTCCCCTCCCCTCCCCTCCCCTTCCCCCTTCTCTTCTCTATTGTATAGTCTAGGTACTTACTCACCCTGTCAGATGTATAGTTGGTAAAGAATACCCCCCACCTCTGTTCACTTGAGCACTGGTGTCCTTTGTGGTACAGAAACTTTTAAGTTTCACTTATCAGTTGTTGATCTTAAGTCAGGATTTTGTTCAGATAGTCCTTTCCTGTTCCGATGAGTTCAAACATATTCTCTACTGTCTCTTCTGTTAGCCTTAGGATTCTAGGTCTTGTGCTATGGTCCACGGTCCATTCGGAGAAGAGTTTTGTTCAGGGACCAAGATAAGGATAAGATGTCATTCTTCTTCATGTAGCTCCTTATTTGACCAGCACCATTTGTTGAAGATGCTGCCTTTTCTTCAGTGTATATTGTTGGTTCCTTTGTTAAAGAATCAGATGGATTCAAGAGTGTGGGTTTTCAACTCTGTTACTTTGATCAACGAGTCTGGTTTTATGCCATTACCATGCGGTTTTAATCATCAGAGCTCTGTGGTACAACTTGAAATCTGGAAAGGTGACACCTTCCTCAGTTTTTGCTTTTGTTTTGTTTTGTTTAGGATTGTTTTGGTTGTCTTCTTTCCCCCTTTGGTATTTCCACATGAAATTTTAGATATTTCTCTCTCTCTCTCTCTGTGTTTGTGTGTATATTGAAATCATTATGGAGGTCACAATGAATCTGCAGATTGCTTTTCACAATATTAATCATGCTAATACATGTGCTTGGGATAGTTTCCCTAATTCTGCCCCTCCTTGGTATATTTCCTGCTTGTATATAGGAAGGACACTGGGTTTTGTGTGTTAATTTACTATTCTGCTGTGTTGCTGAATGCATTCATCAAATATAGGAGTATCCCAGTGGAGACTGTACCATTTAGAACTGTATTATCTGCAAATGAAGATACTTTGAATTCTTCCTTTATTATTAATATTTCATTTGTCTTCTTTACTTGTCTGATTATTCAGGTCAAGACTTCAAGTCATATGTTTAACAGGAACAGGAACAGTAGATGACTTTGCCTTATCTCTGATTTTAGTGGAAATGCTTAGAGTTTTTCTTTGTTTAGGGTGATATTGACTGTGAGCTTCCTGCCTGTTGCTTTTATCATGTTGATCTGTATTCTCTGCCTTCTTATTCTTTTCAGGATTTTTTTTTTAATCATGAATAGATACTGGATTTAACATAAGTTTTTTTTTCTGCATCTAAGGAGATGGTCATATGGTTTGTGTCATTTAGTCTATGTATATGGTGAATTTAACAATTTCACTTATGATATATATTTTTTCCTCTGTTATCCTCTTATCTTCTCCACTTCCATCTGAACCTCTTTATCTTTTGAAAAAAGTACTCTTCTGTAACTAATCAGGTTAGTGTACATGAGCATGATAAATATGAGATATGAGTGAAGTTTTTTTTTTTAACTTGGAACATGCAGACTTACCAGTGGCTATACTGCTGATGAAAAACGATGCCGATCTATTCCTTCAGTGCTAGCAGCTCCTCAAGCAGAATTGAGTCCTCGTGAACTCCCTCTCCATACATGAGAGGATGTGGCATGTTGACCAGTTCATTTTGTCTATGCACTGACAGCTGCTATACTGGGATGAAATCTCACATTTTGTCTAAAGGCTCCATGCAGTTCTCCCAAGCACCATTCACCTTTCCCAACCAATCTCTTGGATAACTGGTGGCCAAGTTAACCTTTCTAGTGCACTATTGTTTATAATAATTACTACTCAGAAGCCATCAGTATATGCGCCCACCTATTAAAAACACATGTTTCATGGCTAATCTGCTCTGTGAGCCTCGTCTTCTGAGGGAACTTCCAAGGCAATATACATATATATCATATACATATACACATACACATACACATACACATATACATAGTCTGTTGTTTACTTTTGCTTCTGTGTCTTACTCATCATATGTTAAACTCTGGCAGAAATTGCACATAGTATATGATTGGTATATATTAAGCATCTACCAAATGACTAAATGAATGGACCTGCTCCTACGCATTAGTTGGTAAAATGAACTAATAAAAATGTCCATGTTAGTATTCATTAAGATAGTCAGAATCTTTGGCCTTAAAAAGAATATTTTTGAAACTATATTACAAAGGGATCTTTCAGTTAGGAAATGATATGTTGAGATATGACTTCTAGTAATGGGATGCCAGGTGGACTGAAAGCGCAATAACAGAATGATTAAGTACAGTCAGATAAAGTCCATTCAACTGAATACTACAGAGTCAATAAAATTATTGTAAAGAATGACTGGCATGGAACATTCTTAAAAGTTACCTCTCCTTTCAAAAACATTGAAAATTAAGACTGTATCTTATTTGACCTAGTAGTGATAGTTTTTTTTTTTTTTTTCCTTAAAGTGCTCAAAGCCAGGCACAGTGACTACCACCTGTAGTTTTACGACTTGGCAGTCTGAGGCAGGAGGATTGATGTGAGTTTAAGTCCAGCTTGGACTATACAGTGCATTCTTTACTAGCCTGGGCTACAGAGTGAGATGTTATCTCAAAGCCATTAAACTAAACGAAAATGGAAATTCTGAAAAATGAAAGTCACGGTGCTATTGCAGGAACACACCCCTTTTATGCAGACTTCTATTGATGTTTTGATGACAGGTGACTTCTTGACTGAGGACAAGTCACTAATTCAATGGCTTCCTAAACCCCCAAATTAGCCTAGCAGTTCAGACAATAAACAGTCTCCTCCCAAATTATATTTCTATGATCATTTTTTCCTGATATGCATTTAAAGCACAGAGAAAGTGAAGCTGTGTGATGCTGTGCTTCCTATAGCAAATGACTTCATGGCTGCTCTCAATACACCCTCCACTGCCCACCCCTTTTGTACTACTGAGGAAGCTACCATTTTTATATGTATTATGTTGCTCCTGGTTTCTTTTTAAAGTCTGAAAGTAGACTTTCTAGGAAGAAAATAGTCCTCTCTTCAAGGGTTAGGGGAAGAAGGAATGGCCCCTCTAGGGGAGAGAGTTATTAAGACTCCTGAACTGAAGATAGTCTGAGTAGGCTTGTGAAGCCAGGAGCTGGAGGCATGTGACTTGTGGCTCTCCAGGAATACTGAGCTTGAAGCACTCACCTCTCAATCAGAGTTGAAACCTCCATGCCTAACTTGCTGAGTTAGTTTTCAGAGGAAAGAATAACAACACCGAAGGGCTCTTTTGACGCTGGCTAGATGCAGGCAAATTAAATATAAGAAAAATTCATAAGCAAACCTGGCTTCACAAACACCCCTTTCCCTTTCTTTCTTTTCTGTTATAAACATCAAGTATGTAAAGAGAAAGTAGGTCACCCAGTGACAGGTATTATTAGACTGTCACCAGTCTGCCTTGGTGTGTAGGGGCTCAGAGAAGATTTAGTTCAGATTTAGAAAAGAAGAGTGAAACTTCTCTCAAGTAATTTATCTTCTTAGATGATGACAGCTAGCTTCTTGACATTAGATCCTACCTCTGGTGGTGCCCGTCCCTTCAATTGAGAAAATAGTTACCTCTCTATGCCCTGGGACATACAGAAGGATCCAGAAGAAAGTGATGTCATGAGAGGAGGAATCTGGACAGAAAAGAAGTAGGTGTAGTGTTTACGGACGTTGACTCTGATGTCAGACCACTCTGCTTGTGATGCAAGGTTTGTTCTATTACCGGTTAATATTAACCTCACGGTGTTGCAATTTCCTGATCTGCACGACGGAAGGATGATAGAATGACCTCACACCATTGTTTTATGATGTTCATGATTAAATGAAATGATATGCACAAAACTTAGTGTCTAGCACAGTGGCTTTTAATAAATGCTAGTGATACTTCAAATGGTGGGGTCTTCAGGTTTATGTAGAAAATATTATAATCAAAATTAATTGATGCTTTCACAATCTATTACAAAAGGGTTTTGGTATCCCTACTACACGGTGCAAGCACAATAAGACATTTCTTAAAAACTACATGCATTCTAAGAAGTGCATTCATTGTTATGCGAACATCACAGTGTTTCCACAAACTGAATGGCTATGATGTCACTGTTCTCAGATACAGTCTTATGGAATCTTCACTGTATGTGTGGCCAGTTGTTGCCTAAAATGTTGCTATGAGGCATGACTAAAACAACAGTAGAAAAGAGAAAGAGAGAGTAGGGTGAGGTCAGGAGGGCATAGCTCATAAATGCCCAGTACTGTATCTACAAGTGAGTCATTTTGTCAGCACTGGGATTCCATCTGGAAAAAGGAGCTTACAGTAAGCATTCATGATTAGTTTTTAAAACAATCTTTGGGGCAATCTCCTTTCTGCATTTCCTCCTGCACCGCATTGTTTCTTAGCAGTGTAGTAATGACTTAATTTCTCCAAAGGAGAAATGTTTTCAAAACTGAATTCATTATGGTTGCTTTCAAATGAGTTGTCTCTTCCTGGATTCCTAATAGGTCAACGGCTTGACACTATGATTAAATTTCAGACAGGAAACATTGGGGTTCACATCAGACCCCTTTTGGCCTTCCTCTATTCAATAAAGTGACCCTCTATATTTCATAGTGTCCCCACCAGGTCTACCTTCCTATTTTCCCTGATCTTTCTGGTTCAATTCCTCACTTTTTGTAAAGTGTTTTTCCCGCCCCAATCTGGTTTTCCTTTGACTTCCTCTTCCCCTCTTACCTTGTTTCAATATCTTGAATATTTCCCCCTTGGATGCATATTCCCCAGAGACAGAGTCAAGTCATATTCCTTACCCCAAACCTTTGTGGGATTGCTCAGTGGATAAAGGCATGAGCTACCAAGACTGATGACCTGGAATTCAATTCCGAGGTCTCATCAGGGTAGAAGAAAAGAACTAACTCTCACACGTTGTCCTCTGACCTCCATATCCAGGCCAGGGTATATGCGTACATGTACATATGCACACACATACACAGTATTTAAAAATATCATAAAGCTTTGAGTGCTTTTTTTTTCATTATGTTTCAAACCAAGAAAAAACACCCGATAATCATTCTCATTGCATTAAAACTTTTCCAGCAAAAGTTTTAACAACAAACACACAGCTCTATCATCTATCGTAACCGCTGTTCCAAGAGTGCGGTTCTTTCCTTATTTTTGTATATCTGGATCTGTGTTCTCTTCCTTTTTATATCTCCCGTGACACAGAGTACATTTGCCTTGCTATGGTAGAGTTCAGTGAGAAACCAAGACTTTGCTTCCTGAGAATTCAAACCCCATGGAGTGCTGCCCTCTTTTGGTTATAACAGCCAAGAGTGCCGACCACCAAATACGGAATAGAGCTGAGTGACTCATCTTTTCCTTTCAGTCAGAGCCCTCATGGAAACAAACAAGGCAGGGTGAAATAATTCCACTCTCTCTCTCTCTCTTTTTTTTTTCTTCATCTTAACTGACTTCAAAGGTTATTTGTTTAGGGAGATAGAAAGAAGATAAAAATCTGTATAAGAAACAGAACTTTCATATAGTAAGCATAAACTCGAGGAAAGCCAATGATTACTTTGACCACATCCACTGGGCCAGGGATCTTCAGATGAACACAGACTTTTATGTCTAAGGTTGAGGATGCTGAGAGCAAACGTCCTAAAGGCCCTTTTTAGATTAAGAACAACTTCCTGATTTAGAGATGGAAGAGACAAGTGCAGGCTTATTTTTTTCATACTGATGTTAAGCATCTGCACAAATAAGAAATAGAGAAGCTGGCCTAGAAGGTAAAAGTCATCTTCTTTAGACCTCGTGGGTACCAGGCCCGCATCAGCCATTCTGTTCTTGAATATTTAGTAGGAGCAAAGCAGAGGATGATTTGAGCCCAGTGAGAACTAAAGTCACATTTTTAACAAAGGGTGATTGATGAGAGACCAACAGGGAAAGAGTGGCTCAGTGACTAAGGGAATCTCATAGGACAGAACTGTTCTACGAAAGTATTATTCGGAGTCATTTCATTTACTCCCCCCCCCCCCCCCGCCTTTGTCTGTCTCTGTCTCTCTGTGTCTCTGTCTCCCTCTGTGTCTCTGTGTCTGCCTATCTCCCTGTGTGTCTCTCTGCCTCTTTCTGCCTCTCTCTGTCTGTTTCTCTTAATATAGATTGGTGCCTAGTCTAATTGTTATCAGACTGGCCTCACCCAGTTACTGATGGAAACAGATGGCAAAGACCCACAGCCACACATTAGGCAGAGCTTGGGGAACCCTGAGGAAGATGGTGAGGAGGAAGGATTATAGGAGCCAGAGGGAACAAGGACAACTCAAGAAAACTCACAGAATCAACTAATTTGGGCCCATAAAAGCTCATAGAGACTGAACCGACAACCAGGGAGCTTACATAGGATTGGCCTACACCCTCAGCACATATGTTACAGTTGTGTAGCTTGTTCTTCTTGTGGGACTCCTAACAGCAGGAGCAGGAGCTATCTTGACTCTATTTCTTGTCTTTGGGACCCTTTCTGTTACTGGGTTACCTCCACTAGCCTTACTAGGAGAGGACGTGCCTAGTCTTATTGCAACTTGATATGCCATGGCTGGTTGATGCCTATGGGAGGCCTGCCGTTTTCTGAAGAGAAACAGAGGAGTGGGTGGAGGGATAAAAGGGGGGAGGTAGGTAAGAGAGCAAGGGACTGGGAGGAGGAAAGAAAGGGAAAATTGAGACTGGGGTGTAAAAAAAGTGTTTCAGGATAGTTGATTTTAGAATGCTTTATGTCTTTGCTGTGAATCTCACTGAACATCAGTGGATACAAAGACAATGACAGTAGACAGGCATGCACTATTAATAACGGGAAAGCTCAACTGAGAGTGGCCTTGAGCTTTATCTCACATGTCAGTAAAATCCAGCTTCCTTGGATCTGAAAGGGAAAGGCATTCCAACACTGAAACCCAGCGGGTAACAGGAAGCTCCACACCTCTTGGAGGAGGAGAGGTTTGTGGGCTGGTGCTTGATGTGATCTTGGCACCATCTTTGATTAGGAGCTAATGTTAGCAGAAGGATCAGGTGTCAGTCATGGGAAGAGCTGCCTGCCACTGTCCTGAGAAGGTCAGCAGATCCCCACCCCTTCTTTTTGAAACGTGATCTGGGGTCCACAAGCAGCCACAATGAGTTGGATCACTGCCACGTGATCTAAATTGGGCTAAAGAGGTTGACTTGGTGCCAAGACTTGATACAGGATGCAGCTTGAAATATTTGACTGGAGAGGGGGGTTGGGGCTTCTTTTTTTTCATTTTCAATAATGCTATTTGAGGAGATAGGATTGTACAGGGACATCAAAGAGCAAATTAAGTGTGATTTGTCATGCACTAAGCAGAAGGGATCCAGAAATGCCTGAAACTTTCTTGGGTTCAATTTTAGTTCCTGTAGATTACTTAGCAGCATCAGGAAGATGATGCTTCTTTTAAAAGAGACTGGCTTCCTAAAATATTACACATGCAAATTTTGTATAAAGGTCCATCAGAAACAAAGGAAATCAGTCTTCCAAGCAAGGATATGAATGCGTGTATAAATACAGTTTCTTTTATTTGCATGTGAATTTGCAAGCAGCACCTCACTAGAGCTGAACTTTTGCTGCATAAATAAAACCATCTGGTCTATCCAAGAATTTCAGTCTCTAGAGAACAGGATAATAAACAATCGATCCTCCACAGGCCGGTCAGTGTTTGAGTTTGAGTGAAGCTTTCCCACAGCATTGCTCTAATCATTCTGGTCTTTTTAATTTTCAAAAGATTTTTTTATAAGTTGGCTTTTCCAATCCAGAGTTTTTGTATTTTAGTGAAAAAGTCTACCCCATTATTCTGGCAATGTGATGGAAGAACAATGCACCTTTTTAGGTATTTTGATTAATGAGTTTTCATTTAATATATACACAGGCAGATTAATAGGACATTTCAAAGAGGAAGAGTTTCATTCCAGTTTTCTGATGGGAAAAAGAGACACAAAGTGACAAGTTCAAGGTCCCATGTCCCATAACTATTAGCTTCTAAACATGATCCAGATTTTGTGAGTCCCAGTTGAATAATCTTTTTTTTTTCTCACAGTAACTTTAATTTCATGTTTATTTTTGTTTAAGCATGGCTAGCAAGCATGTCTCTGAATTAAATATAGAGAATCCAGTCTCTGACCAGTTGACCAAGTTAAGATCTAACACCTAGGACATTGGTTAAATTTCATAGGTTATATTTTTTTTCTTTTTCTTTAATCTCTCCTTCCTTTCATTAGGGAAAGCATTCAGTATCAATCTACTTTTTAGGAAAAGAATTCTGAAACTAGAATATATTTGTTTGGAAGACCAAAATAGACTGTTAGCAAAAGTCACATCATAGAAGGCTGATTAAAGAATATCCACATTCAGAAAGCAGAACAAGAAAGCACCCTGGAAGCATTGGGAGCAGAAGGCAAAGGATTGGGTCCTATGAGTAGAAGGGTAGATCTTACTGGTCCAGGCACGGCTCCCTAAGGTAATTCTAAATGTTAAGGTTAGGTTAGTGAACAATTGCAGCACCTGGAATTGTCATTCATGGGGACAGAGTGGATGGGGGTTCTTATCGTTATCCTAGGGCACTTTCTTTGTTCAGCAATAATTTGAAGTGAACCTAAACGCATCGGGTATTGATGAGAAAGGGAGTTTAGGTGGGAGAGAGAATGGTTTAAATAATAGGAAAGCTTTCTCCAACCCATTTTCTACAGTTTTCTGAGGTTGACCAGATGGCTGATGTAGCCTCAATGAATGAGGTATGTTATAGAGGTTCCTTGTCTCAGCTTCAGAAAAAAAAAAAATGGCCATGGAACCTCAGGCTTTAACAATTTTTTTTTTTTGGTTATAATATAGACTCATCCTTTTTAAATCTGGACATACAGCGGTGTTGTTATTAATGTGATTTATGTTGGCACGTGTGTGGCAATTATCTTCACTGCTTTATGCATACACTGATACTGAGTCATTTGCTTGGGAACAGTATGTGCTCTGGACCTTAGTGGACCTACCTAAAAGCCTCCCCCAGTCTAGGAAAAGACAGACTCCAACTAGTACAAGGTTAAAAAACGGTAAGGTTTTAGAGTAATAAAAAGATAACAAAGAAGCTTAAAAAGTACTTAAAGCTAATGTCTGCCTTTTCCTTTGAGAGTTTACCCTTCACCATTATGTAGCAAGTATGGGCAGCTTGGTGAGAATCTATTCATGACTTAGCTTTTACCAAAACCATAGGCAGGGTAGGTCATTGAATCTCAGCGTGAGAGTGAATCCAAGTTTTGTTTAGTGGTAGTATTCTTAGTGGTTCCTTTTTAAAAATAATTTTTCCTTTACTTTGTAGTTCATGCTTTTCCCAGGCTGATAGAGTGAACCCTGGTACATCTGCAGCTAGTAGGGAAGTTAGCCTGTTCATTCAAGGAGGTTGAGTCTCCTATTCAGCAGGCTTTCCACTACTGCAAGAAAGTGTGCTTAGGTTATACAGTCTACAGGTCTTGGAGTGCTATTTTTTTCTTTCTTTCTTTTTTTTTTTACCTTCCAGAGTTGGTCAAACTTTACCAAAAGGTGTCTTGAAGTTTGTTTTTATATTGTTGTCTAAAATTATTGGATAGTGACCAGAAACTGTTTTGGAACAAGACAGTAAGATCTCAGTGAATTAAAATGTGTGAGCTCTCTCTCTCTCACACACACACACACACACACACACACACACACACACACACACACACACACTTAATATGTCTTAATATATTCATATCAACTCAAAAGAACCAAATATGGTTATATTTTTATAAAGTTTTATTCTGTTTGTTATTTGTCCCTTTAAAAATGCAACAATTGAACAGTTGACCTCTCAAGATAGGATACCAAGTGTTTATTGGCATCTGGGTCTATGCAGGCTTTGACATTACCTAGTTTAATGATGCAATACAAAGCAATGGAGTTCAGCAAGAGTGAGTGAGTCCTGGTCCCAGCTTCATCATAAGAGTTCTGTAACTTTGCACAAATGATCTTAAGGCTCAGGGCACATGGGAAGAGGATTCGGAACCTACTGCAGCACTTTTACTGTGCTGCATCTGGTGACATTTACAGTTTATTGGCTCCTTGGTGAAATCTCATTCAGACTTGCATTCAGGAACGTGGTATCTAAATGTGAGTTACTCCATCAGTCATCTGTTAGAGGACTCAAAAGGTCTCAAGAATATAGTATTTAGCAGAATGTTTGTGAAAGACACATCAGTGCTGGCTCTGACCATTCTTTTCCCTTTATTTGCCCCTTCATCTCTCACTATTTCCTTTTATGGAAACCAGCATTGGGATCTTGGAGATTTGGACACACTATTTGTCACTGTTGCGTTTGCACAAGATATACTATAAACTTTCGGAAATGAAGGTGGTGGGTTTTTTTTTTTTTTTTTTTTTTTTTTTTTTTTTTGAGCTGGATGAACCCAGAGGAAAACTTCCTGCTCAGCTACAGCTTCCATTTCCACAAACTCTATCATCTAATGATGGTTTTCTACCTCCTACAGAACCTGAGCAATACCAGAAGGGCTCTGACCCTTTTGTCTAGCCAGAGTTGACTGCATAGTACTAAGAAACATGGCTACAGCCCAAGTTCTACAAGGAAGCCCCTTTTTTGGCCACAGAATCTTTCCTCATCCTATTCAAACCTTACCTCCTTTCCTCTCACTGTAGGGTGCTTTTTTTCTCATGAATTTAGTTAAAAAACAGAGGGGTGCTCCATTAGATTAAATGTACATTTTCATCTGCAAAGACTGCTTTCAGTAGAATACACTGTTAAACATTTTTTTTTTTTCAAAAGTAAGTTTCTCCCAGGGGCTGGTGAGAGATCACTCCATGGTAACCCTGGTTACAAAAAACAAAATTAGCATACACTTTTAAGAAGCAGAACATTTTCAAAGAAAATGCTGTGTTAAATGAAGGGAAGAAAGAACATGCATATTTTTGTCTAATGTTTTATTTTATATTTAACAAGGTCAAATTTCCGTCACAAAAAAACCTTTTGGTAGTTGATAAAGTTGATTAAAAAGTAGAAAGTGGTTTTTAAAAATCATATTTACTTTCTGTGTGTGTATGTATTATATGTATTTAGATATGTGTACTGCTTTGCATGGAGGCCAGAGCCTGATGGTAGGTGCTCAATGGTTCCTCACCTCATTCCATGAGACAGAGTCTCTCCCTGAATGTGACTATTGTAATTCAGGTAGTCTGACTGCCCAGTGAGCTCCTGGATGCCCCTGTTTCTACCTCCCTGAGCTGGGACTGAAGGCCTACACTTCCATATTCTGAGTTTTACATGTCTCTTGGGGATCTAAATTGAGGTTCTAATTATTGTGTGGTAAGTGGTTTCCAGATCTCTAGCCTTCATATTTAAAATTTTAACCCATAAAAACTCTGAGCAGTAAGCACAGTGTGTGTGTGTGTATATATATATATATATATATATATATATATATATATATATGTAATTTTATTTATTTACATTCAGATGTTATCCCCTTTCCCCCTTTCCCCCCAGGAACCCCCATCCCATCCCCTTTCCTCCTGCTTCTGTGAGTGTGTGCTCCTACCCATCCACTCACCCCTGCTTCCCTGCTCTCGAATTCCCCCACACTGGGGCATCCAGCCTTCACAGGACCAAGGACCTCCTTTCTTACTGATGCTCGACAAGGTCATCCTCCACTACATATACAGCTGGAACCATGTATCCCTCCATGTGTGTTCCCAGACTAGAGGTTTAGACCCTGGGAGCTCTGGTTCATTGGTATTGTGCTCTCCCCATTGGGCCGCAAGCTCCTTCAGCTCTTTCAGCCTTCTCTCTACAGAATATATATTTTATAACTAAAGAAAAAAGTTATCACCCTGACAATGAACAGTTCTTCATTATTAGGTAGAATAGGTATATTGGCAATATTTTAAAAAGATGAGATGATATCTAGAAAACCATTTTAAGAGTTATAACAAGAACTGGAGGGCTCTAGGCATCTTTGAGAAGCCCCCTCAACCTCTTCAACTGAAGAACTCAAAATGTCCTCTAGGTGGAGCACCAGGCTTTGCTTTGTGAGGATAAACACTCATATTCTTGTAAAACTAACCTCAAAACTTCATTTTTAAACTAAAAATAATGTAAAGAACTGAATTTTCCACCATGACTCATATTGCTGTAAATTCTACCTTTTGATGAGAAAAATGTGATTTTTGTGATGTAATCTATTTTTTTGGTTATTTATTTTTATTAATTATATTATTCATTTACATTTCAAATATTATCCCCCTTCCTGGTCCCCCCTTTATAAGTCCCCCACCCCATCCTCTCTACCATACCCACCCATCCACTCCCACCTCACCCCTCTAGCATCCCCCTTCTATGGGGCATCGAACCTCTACAGGACCAACTGCATCCAGACCACTGAGACCAGACAAGGCAGTCCTCTGCTACATATGTAGTGGGGACTATGGACTGGTCCATGTATGCTTTTTAGTTGGTGGTTTATTTCTTGGGAGCTCTAAGGGATCTGGTTGGTTGATATTGTTGTTCTTCCTATGGGGGTTACAAATTCCCTTCAGCTCCTTCAGTCTTTCCTCTAACTTTTCCATTGGGGTCCCCAGGATAGTTTAGTGGTTGGCTAAGAGTACCTGCATCTGTCTTAGTCAGGTGCTGGCAGAGCCTCTCAGAGGACAGCCACACCAGGCTCCTGTTTGCAAGCATATCTTGGCATCAACAACACTGTTGGGGTTTGGTGTCTGCGTATGGAATGAACCCCAAGGTGGGGCAGTCTCTGGATGGCTTTTCCTTCAGTCTCTGCTCCATTTTTTTGTCCCTGCATTTCCTTTAGACAGAAACAATTCTGGGCTAAAAATTTTCAGATGTGTAGGTGGCCCTATCCCTCCACTGTGGGCCATGTCTGGAGGTGGTCTTTTCAGGTTCTAGCTCTCTGCTGTTGGGCCTTTCAGCCAATGTTGTCTGCATTGGGTCTTGGGAGCCTCTTGCATCCTTGGTGTTTGGGACTTTCTAGTGATTTCCTATTCCCCACCCCACACTGCTACATATTTTTATTCATTCTCCTGGCCCTCTGGGCTTCTCTCCTGTTTTCCCCACCATACCTGATCCTGCCCCTCTTTTCCCCTCCCAGCAGGTACCTCTCTTCCTCTGCCTCCTGTGCTTATTTTGTTCTCGATTCTAAATGAAATCGAAGCACCCACACTTGGGCTTACAAAGAACTCAAGAAGTTAGAATCCAGGAAATCAAATAACCCAATTAAAAAGTGGAGTACAAAGCTAAACAGAATTCTCAACTGAGTGATCTCAAATGTCCAAGAAATACCTAAAGAAATGTTCAACACCTTTAGTCATCAGGGAAATGCAGCCCCAAATGCCCCTGAGACTCCACTTCACACCATTCAGAATAGCTAAGATCAAAAACTCAGGTGATAGCAGATGCTGGCAAGGATGTGGAGAAAGAGAAACACTCCTCCGTTGCTGGTGGAACTTCAAGCTGGTACAACCACTTTGGAAATCAGTCTGGCAGTTCCTCAGAAAACTGGAAATAGATCTATCTGAAGACCCAGCTATACCACTCCTGGGCATATACCCAAAAGATACCTCATCATACCACAAGGACATGTGCTTCACTATGTTCATGGCAGCCTTATTTGTAATAACCAGAAGCTAGAAACAACCCAGATGTCCTTCAACTGAAAAATGGATACAGAAAATGTAGTACATTTACCCAATGGAGTACTACTCAACTATTAAGAATGAGGACATCCTGAGTTTTGCAGGCAAACGGGAGTAGTTGGTAGTGTAGATCATGATAAAAGTAGCAGTAGTTTTAGACAGGAACAATTCTGTGTCAGAAAATTTGACTGTGGGTTAGAAACTCAAGAACTGCAAGGACAAAAATCGAGAAGAGACTGAAGGAAAGGTGGCCCAGTGATCATCCCAACTTGGGATCCATCACATGGCGTCGGGGGGGGGGGTGCACCAAGGCTTGACACTACTACTGATGCTATGATGTGCTTACAGACAGGAGCCTATTATGGCTATCTTCTGACTGAGACAGACAGAGATACACAAACCTGACTATTGGACTGAAATCAGGGATCCCTATGGTTGAATTAGGGGAAGGGTTGAAGAAGCTGAAGAGGAGAGTGATCCCATAGGAAGACTAGTGATATCAACTAACCCAGACCCCAGGGAGCTTCCAGAGACTGAGCCACCAACCAGGCAGCATAAACTACCTGGTCAGAGGCTCCATACACATATACAGCAGAGGACTGCCTTGTCTGGCCTCAGTGAGAGAAGATGTACCTAACCCTCGAGAGACTTGAGACCCCAGGGAGGGAGGGTGCTTGGTGGGGGGGGGAGCATCTTCTTGGAGACAGAGAGGAGGAGGAATGAGATAAGAAACTGTGGGAGGGGGCTGGGAGGGGGCCAATGGCTAGAATGTAATATATATATTTACATATATATTTATTTATATTTACATATACATATGTAAATAAAAAAAGAACTCAATTGGTCACAGCTTGCATGTGAAATAGGTATGGAAGATGAGACAGAAACATGTAATCCGGGTAGAAAGATCATATAATAGCTTGATAGATAAATAATGTTTCAGAGGTGGGAATATACTGTAAAATAGGTACTTGACTGAGATAGTTAAAACAACAAATGTATATAGAGGAATTCATGGAGAAATGAGACCAACCAGAAGCATACACAGGCTTGTCCGAGGTCCCAGGCTCATATATAGCAGAAGTCTGCCTGGTATAGCCTCAGTGGGAGAAGATGTGCTCAATCCTGAGAGACTTGAGGCCCCAGGGAAGGGGGAGGCCTGGTGTGGAGGATCAATCTCTAGGAGGCAATGGGGAGGAGGAATGGGATGAGGAACTGTGGTAGGGAGAACCAGGAGGAGCGGGGGCAAAGACTGGAATGTAAATAAATGAAATTACAAGACTGAAAAACAAGTTGCAGTACGGCGAGTCTTTGCTGCTCTAGTTGCTCCTTTGTTAGGAGCCATGCTGCGTTTGCTGAAGTAGCTATACGCTCGCCATTATAAGATGGCGCTGGCTGCCTGTTCCTGGTTCTTCTTGGCCTTGGTGTCTGCAGCTGTGTGCACGCATAGGCGCGAATTTTCCCGCTGAAAGTACTATCAGTGGATATGTAAATGAGACCCCAGTCTGTAAGCCAATGAGGACAGATTATGTCTCTTTGATAGTATATAAGTCAGACCATTCTGGGGCTTGGGGTCCTTCCTTTGTTCTCCATCTTGCATCCTTCTAACTAAAAGAGCTGTAACAATAAAAGATGCTGTCAGAAGAATCTTGAGTGTGACGTGCTCCTTATCGGCGAGGTAGCGTGTCGCACCCCTTCCCAACATCACTGATTTTTTTTTTTTGAATTCTGTTCTTCCAAGTACATGGAGTCTTGGAAAGCTAATAAAGGAAACCAAGGAGTCCCGGGAAACTTCTATGTATAAACAAACATTAGGCATGTGACCATTAGTCACTTGGAGATTTTAAGTCTTCAGTAGTTTGTAAGGAAAATAAAGCCTTTGTAATTCCTTACCTTAGGTGATAACTAATATGCAAGCCACCTACATCATTGTCCTCATTGTTCTGGAGGATTGTCTAATAACTTTTTTTTTTTTAAAGACAATTTCCCTTTGTTCTTCAACTGGCCAAATTTAATGTCTGGTATTTTTGTAACCAGGATGCTCAAGTACTTAACATATGTGCCACATTCTCTAACCACAAGATCCTTACATTACAATTCTAAAGTATTTAGAAAAGTCCTGTAAGTCACCAGGAATAATCCAAGACTGAGCCACACAGAAAAATTAGAGCATTTTTTCCAGTACCCTAATTGAAAAAATAACTACAGTATTATGTTCTGCATCATTTTAGCTATGAGTTTTAATTGTAATTAAGACTATCTGACAACAGGGTTATAGTATTCATTGAATCAACGAAAAACATTTTCTATTATACCAGAAAATATGCTAAAGTCATATCTCAACACACACACACACACACACACACACACACACACACACACACACCCCTTAAAAACTGTGTGAAATGAATAAATGTTAGTATGTTTTCCTACTGTAAATGAGGGAAAAAGAAACAGCAAGCTGGCAAGATACTACAAGCAAGAAGCCATAGGAAAAAAAGATAGCTGAGTCAGACTGAAAGCATGAGAAATTTGAGGCATAGGGCATTTTTTTTCTGCTTTCAAATCATTCTTGCAAACATCAGTTCCTTTTCATGTATCCAGCAAGTGGACCTCTCCCCACTTTGAAGAACTAAGAATGCAAACATTTAAAAAGAAGATTGATGTTTTTATGTTTCTGTGGCTATATTGTAACCATTATAACCATTGTAACCATTCTGTGTGGGCTAGCACAGCACTGTGATCTATGAACTGACGGGTCTCCTGTATTGACAAGGAACTCTCCTAGATGCTGTCAAGCCATTCATTCTTAATGGCATTTTAAGACAGAATTTGCAGTTTGGCCCAGCTTGGCAAGGCAGAGCCAAGAAAGTTGAGAACCCCAACATAGCCTCTGACTTCCAAAAGTGACCAGCAGAGGGCCTCTCTGTTCTAGCAACAAATGACTTTAATGGGCAATATCTGACACAATAGGAAAAAAACTACTTTATTAAATATCAACTCAGTTTAAGGGGAAAGCGGTTTTCTAGACATAAGATTTTTTTGAACCGAAATAAAACAAAATTATTGTTTAGATGAACAAAGTTTTTATGACTTTGTAAAGTTTAATACTTGACTTATTAATGCACTATGTTTTTGAAGAGCATGGTGTTTATTACTTAGAGAAAAGCATAGATAAAATTTTAACAGTTGGTGAGATCCACTCAAATTAGATTTTGATATAGGCAGTGATCACCTGAGGCTCTTTAACTGGTCTACAGTAGTGTGCTGCATTCAGCTTTTACTGGCTTGTGAATGTTGATTACTAAATTTGCAGGAATTTTATGAGCCGGCTGCAATTATGTTGTAGCTCAAAGTTGTCAGTAGTGTGAAGATTTATATCATGGGAACCCGAAGATGGTCCATACTTAAAAAGAAAAAAAAAAAAAAAGAGGCAAGAGGCGATTCTTTTGACATCTCATGTCATGGGAAGTATGTCCTCTGACTGTTCATGGAGGTCCTGCCCAGACTAGATGTCAGCACGGTTGCCCTGGAAACACAGTTGACTACAAACCTGCACATCTTCATAGACCTACTTGACTCTTTCTTCCCTGCTAAGTGAGCTGGAGGCTGGGCATGGCACCACCTTGGCCTCGTGTGCAGGGCAAGTTGTAGTGATGAGGTCATGAGAAGAGAGGTAGCAATGTATCTGTGAGCAGAGATCTACCATTGCTGTCTCTGCATTTTCATGGCTGATTTAGTCCTCTCTGGTCATTTACACAACGTGGCAAATGACCTTTTCCCAGGTTAACTCACATTTCAGAACTATGTTTTAAAATGCTACCACCTTTCAGTGAAACACTTCATACTGACATGATTGATGTAGTAATACTGTTATTTATAAGCATGATGGGATTTCAGATTTATTAACACCACACTCAGGCATGTAATAAATAATAATTTTTTTTCGTGTGTGTGTGTATTTGATCTTAAAGCACTGTCCTCTATTCTGTTTCCAGTTCCTTTCCTTACTGATGTAGATATGAGGGCTGGAGGTGGCAACATGAAGAATTGAGGGTTAGAGACAGCTCAATTGTCTTTGTCGCACCTAAGAGGTAGAATCTTAGGTATAGGTGTGTCATTCTCTGCAGGTGTGCCAGCCAATGGTTGGTCAAAGACTCTGTTTGAGCTATCGATCTCTGCTACATAGTTGGTCTTTCCCTAGTGTGCCTCTGACGTCACACAGTTTTGTTGTAAATTCATAACTGTAACTTTGCTATGGTCATAGATCTGATACTCAGGACAACTGATATGTGGCCCCAGTGAAAGAGTCATTTGCCCAGCAAAGGGATCGTGACCCACAGGTTGAGAAGCACTGCTCTTACTCAGTTCCACAGGAGTTTATCTTAGAGACAGTGGTGTCCTCTTTCAAGTGGACTTGAGAGCTAGGGGGCTTCCCTCAGATCTTTTCTTTGCTTACCCACACTTTTTTGTTTTCACCTTTAGCCCACACGCTGTTGCATGATCTTGCTTGCCTCTGGCCCTCTCCCATAGCCTTGACTGTGAGCAATAATTTTAATTCTTTATAATTCCCTTTTCTGGCCTCATGGGAAACTCATGTTATAGGATACTCTACGTTCTCATCCCTCACCTTTGCCTCTAACTATGTATGAAATTCCTTTGGTATTACAAAGGCTTGCTTGTCAGTTTAATTTAATATTAATTAATTAATTGAGTAATTTATTTGAGACAGAGCCTTTCATAGACTAGGCTTCTCTCAAATTCACTATGTAGCCCAGGCTCGTCTTGAATTCCTGCTACTCAGCCTCTCAAATACTAGGATTAGAAGCCATGGTGACTGTAATACACACCTTTAATCCTAGCACTCTGGAGGCAGAGGCCAGCCTGGATTACAGAGTAAATTCTAGGACAGCCAGGGCTACACAGAGAATGTCTGTATTGAAAAACAATACCACCACAAAAAGAAGGGTGAGCTATATGCTTGGCATATTGGCCTTTTGAAAACAAACTAACGATCCAGTTTTCTATGTTTGAAGCTCACTGTAATTGGAATCCCACAGGTGACACACCAGCATCATTGAAACAGCCTCCATATTATGGGTACTTGCCTTTCTACACACACACTGGCTTGAGAAGATTCCTGCCTCTTAAAATGGCCTCATTTTGAGCATCCTCTCCTGTATCTTCAGCACCTTAACTTTTTATGAGCAATTTCTATCGGCTTTAAAATAACCATGTAGGTTACATGGAATAGTGCACAAAGTGCCAGTACTCTTGAAGATGTGGCAGAGGGTTTCATTATCAAGGCCAAAGAGTCTACATAATGAATTTCAGGCTAGCCTTGCCCCATAATGAGACACCCCTGCTTCACCCCCAAACAAATAAGCAAGCAAACAAACAAAACTACCTGGCCAGCTAACCAAACCAAAATCAACCAACCAACCAACCAACCAACCAACCTACCTACCAACCAACCACACAAACAGAAAACAGACAACAAAGGATACCTGTATTTCTTTATAGCAGTGGTTCTCAACCATTCTCCCCTCATCTTTTAATTTTATTTTTAATATTATTTCTTTATCCTCCACATTCCTTCTCACCCAGATTTACTCCCTCTCTGTTTCCTCTTCAGAAAAGAGTGGGCCTTCAAGAAACAATAGCCAAACAGGACAAATCAAGATATGTATTATGTGAGAGAATGATCTATTTTCAATAATTAAAAAAATACAAAGTGAAGTAGAACTGGAAACAGGAAAAGAAAAAAATTGTTTCTTTTATTTTTCAAGATTATAATTACATCACTCCCCATTTCTCTTCTCTCTCTCCAACCCTTCCTATGTGCTTCCTTGTTCCCTCTCAAATTCATACATGCATAGGTATGTGTGTGTATGTGTTCATGTGTATGTATAGTGATCAGGAAATGGAGGAGAGGGTACCTTCAAGAGGGATTAATATAGATTTTATGTAACCTTTAGTAGTTCTTGTTGTTATAAAAATAACGACCTTGACCTCAATTCTCCCTGGCTTCCTGTCTTGCTATTTGATTTTCTACCATAGTTTCTGCCATTTTGAACCCATCTGCCCCAAGAACCTTACTAAAGTTAATCTCTTAGACTTTCAGCCTAAAAATGTGTGAATAAGAAAATAGGAATATTTATTACACCAATAGAAAATGGACTAAGATATACTCCTCAGGAGTGGGTCATTTTATTAAGGTAGAATTGTTACAGAGAGATACAGTTACTAAGACACATACAAACTCACACACAGAAACAATGAATATGTATGTATGAAATTGTCTCATGGAATCTGAGAAATATACAATCTACAATTAACAAGCCAGAGAGCCAAGAAAGCCAATAGTTAAGTCTAGCATAAAACTGAACCTGAAGAAAGAAGAAACCTTTTTGCCTTTGCTTTAATGTAATTATATACAAAGAACAAATTTTCTCTGATTTGATTTTTAAAAAAAATTTTTTTAGGCCCTCAGTACATTAGATGAAGCCTAGTTGTATCAGGCAGGGCTGTGTGCTTTGCTCAATCCACTGATTTAATGCTAATGTTATCCAGAAACAACTTCACAGAAAACCCAGAACACTTTGTTCTAATACCTAGACACCTTGTTATCCCATAAAACAGACACATAAAATCAATCATCATAAATAAGCTTCTTTCTTTAAGCTATTATCGTGTAGCAATTTCCCCCAAGATAAAACATTTCATCTTGAAAGAAGCTGGTTAAGACTCAGAGTACCCTCCTTTAGGGAGTTAAAGCATTCCATATTGTAGGGAAAGCCTTTAGAACTCAGGAAGAAACAACTCAAAAGGCCTAGGAAGTCCCTGAAATTAACCAGATTCACTAGCTCTCTCCTCTCTTGGAAGGCTTATATAAATAGTTTGGACTACCAAGCAACATTTTCAGACAAGCTCACATGCTTAGAAGAGGTTTGGACCAGTAAAGCTGCCTGGAAAACAAACTAGTTCAGTTGTTTGGAATAGGTTCAGACCAACTGAGTTGCCTCTAACAGATACTCTCTGACTTGTTGGGTTGCCTGCAAATTGTGCAATGAGCTCCAGAGATCCATCTTTTATAAGGTCCCACTGATACTGAGGTGAGCTTTTGGTGATGTCTTCGAGTCATTTCTCTTTGTGTAAATAACCTATTACCTATACTCTTTTAAGTGACCCTAGTAAGATCATTGGTTACCGAGTTCGACTTTGGTTGAGTCCTTACCTGTTGTTGATTTCCTATCTAGGATGAACAGAAATTTATTCATGTCTCCCTAAGAATTGTGTTACACACCGGCTATGTTGTCAACAACAAAAATCAAGTTAACTCAAGTTAAATAGAAGTTACTGGATAGATGTAGTCATGAAATCAGTTTATTTTTTTGCTTCTTTATGATCAACCGCCTCATTCTATTTTCTCTGCAAATTACCTGATTTTGTTTTCTCATTTAATAGCATAAATGTGGATGATCAGAGCTGCCATCTTCAATTCTGTTTGGGACTGCAAAGGCAGGGCCCACAACCTTAGGACAACAAATAACATTTGTCTTTCTGGGACTACCCATGTGTTTGTTTGAGTGAGAACTAAGTACCTGTATTGGTGGACAGAGAACGTAAGTGCTCTTTCATTACTATAAAAAGTCACCACTGACTTAGTGGCTTAACACAACACACATATAACTGATGGGTCTGGATACCAGAAATCTGAGATTGTTTCACTTGGCTAACAAGGAGACATGGGCGGGGCTGCTTTCTTCTCTGAAGCTCCGGAAGAAAATCCATTCCTTTGCCTTTTATAGTTTCTGGAGGCTGTCTTCTTCTTCCATCAGCATTTCACTCTGACTCTGTCTTAGTACTTATCTCTATCCTGGGCTCATGGTATTCTGTAGAGTAATCTCATCTAGAAAGCAAAACCACACTTTGCATGTGTGATTCATTCCTAGGTTCTTTGGATTTAGGACACAGATATCTTTTCCCATGGTTTAATGAGAGAACAGTACATCACACCTACCCAGTTGGGAGTTTTGTAGGTATGTGGCCAATGGACCAGAAGCTGCAAGAAAGTGGGAGGAATTGCTTTGTATAAGGAACCTAGAAAGAATAGAAAAACTAAATAACATGTCCATGTCTCCTTCCCAAACAATCAGCTTCTCTGCAGTGGACAGGGATGCCCACCTTTAATGCCCCCTGTTACCCCCTTAGTTTTCTTCACATTCTACTTCTTTGTTTTTCAGAGGAATTCATTTCACTGTATTTATAATTTTCCTACATTCCTTCCCCCTCTACTTGTCTTGTAGTCTCTTTTTGTAAAGCCAGATTTACTCATTATCAAAACATGGATGCCTAATGTCCTTAGACTCAAACAGAAAACGTGAACTGTAGGGGAGATAGGCTCGGGAATCTGTGCATCTGATATGCTCCCTAGGGAATTCTTGTACACACTAGTTAAAGAGCTGCCACTGTGTTCTAAGTAAAGTTGATAAACTTATCTTGTTAGAAGAGAAGACTAAGGAAAAGCTTCTAAGGGAACTAGGGCATTCTCAGTGCAGCTTTTGGTAGATAATGATAACAATTTTGTATGTAATTTAGTAAGAGTCTAATTCAGGCCCAGAGTAGAGGAGAGGTCATGTCAAGATAAGGGGTACATTCTTGGGGGTTTGACCAACTGTTATTTGATTCTTAAGTCACAATGAAGAACTTGATCTCCTCTGTCATTTTCATACTGATCTTTGGTCTACTGAAAAAATCTCAATAATACCATATCTCCAAAGACAATTCACTAGCAACCTTTCCAGTTCAGAGCAACTGGGTGATCAAACTGGTATCTGGTTACAATGGTTACAATGGTAACCATCATAAGCCAGATTGTTGGTGTTTGAATTGGAATCTTAGTATGATAGGAAACCATCCAAACATAGCACCAGGAAATCTGAATAGTTTGGTTTTGTAATTTATGTAATATGATCCAAAGAGTAGTTATTTTGATGTGCTTTCTTAAAAAAAACAATTTTGCAGTTGTTTTGAATAATTTTCACTTGTAATTAAGCTGAGAAGGAAAACTGTGATTAAGTTGATAAAGAAAACAAATATTTAAAATACATGGAAAGAAAAAATGTGTCTCTGATGATTGGTGTTTTGGTTTGGGTAATATGGTAGTTTATATGACATTAGAATTTACTAGTTGGAGTTAATAAAATAGTTAACCACAAAAATCATTTGATGCTTCCATTTAGATGTAAGTGACATTATCAAAGCCAAAGCCAAAGCAAGAATAGAATTGATTTCCTTCGATTTGAATTCAGGACTTGAATTCATACTCTGTGCTCAAAGGATTCTCTCAGAAAATGCCCTGCCAGCCATATATACAACACACAACTGTAAAACCCTTAAAGAAGTCCACTTGGAAGCAAACTCTATAATCAGGAGAATTGAAGCCATCACTGCTTATCTTCAGGACATGAAAATACTTTTACTCAGCAATTTTAAAGGTAGGTGCACACAAATGTTAATGATGCAAGCAGGAATCACTGGCACAAGAGACACACACACACACACACACACACACACACACACACAATGCTCACACAATGCTCTAGGTAATGTAAATACTGCATGTGGTCGTAGTGTAGCAAACACGAGAGGAAAAGCAAGATCTTGACAAGAAGAAGCTAATGGAAGGAACATTCCTTCTTTCCCCATTGGATATGCAAACCAAGCACTCCATGGCAACCTGGAAAATTAGTGTCCTTATAAACTCTAGAATGATGGACTTTTAGGACTAAACTTTATATTGAAATTGTGACCAGTTCAGAATGACTTATGAAGTATTACATATCCTTATATGGCAAAGCTAAGATAGATTACATGTAAATTAAATTATGTAAAACACCAAAGAAATAGCCACATAGCACACAGCTTGAAAGCCTCTGTAGAATTCTACAGACTATCTTATTATAATAAGAGCATGAGGGCTGGAGAGATGGCTCAGCGGTTAAGAGCACTGGCTGTTCTTCCAGAGGTCCTGAGTTCAATTCCCAGCAACCACATGTTGGCTCACAACCATCTGTAATAGGATCCAATGCCTTCCTCTGGTGTGTCTGAGTAGAACTACAATGTACTCACAAATGAACTCACATATTTAAAATAAATAAATTAAAAAATAAAAGCATGAAATTCAGAGAGCTAAAATTCATCTTAGAGATAGCTTCTTCTTGGTGTCTCAATGATAAGACAAATTCTGGATAAAATCATGGAATGTGCAGTGTGTTGGATTTAGCAAAACAAATGAGGAATAGATGAATTTCACTAGCAGACTGTGATATTATGGAAGTCGAATGTTATCTACTTTTTATTTGATCTCAGTTCATACAAATGAATCTTACAAAAATATGTAGGAAAATAAACAATTCTCAAAGACAACACATTTTATTACAGCATCCCTGTATCAATAACATATATACTGCGAGGTCAGATATTTCCCATTCTTGCCAGTTGTTTTGAATGTGCCGTGTTGAGGCCAACAGAATGTTAGGTGTCAACTTTCAAAGGTCACATTCCGTGTGGGAAAATTCACAGTACAGAAAGAGAACTGCTTATTGCTTGCATTCTGGGCTTGCTTCAGGATTCTTAGGAACCTAGTATCTCTTCATAAGCTGGTGGATGACTCACATTTTGTCTAAGTTCCTTTGTCAGGGTAGAAAGAAATAAAAGCTGTCATTTTGACAGTAATAATCTCACATAGCAATAGTCATAAATTCCCTTTTTTTGTGTGTCTCTGGGTCTAATCTTTCATCTAGACTCTCTGTTCAGTTGGAGCTATTCATGGAAGTCTACATTGCTTATTTTCACGCTGACTACCATTTCAGGTAACAAGTTCATGATGGAGTTCCTTGAGAAAGAACTTGACATTTAATTATTGCTTTCTTTGCAATTTCTTCCTTATGAGAAGCCTTGACGTAGAGGGGCAGAAGACAGGCACACAGTCAGCCTCTACTTAGAAAAGAATGGCCAGATTCAGCATTGTTTTGTTTTTTTGGTGTAGTAATTTTGACTACTTTCCTTATGAGACAAAACACCTTCCAGGTTCTGAACACACAGTTTAAAAACAGAAAAAAAGTGAGATGACGTAGCCTTGGAATTTGCAATTTTATTCAGCAAAAATTGAAGTAATGTTTTTGAATCAAAAGATTCCTATGCAATTTGAGGTAAGAATTCAGTTATTACAATTTAATTAATTTCACATGCTATCAAAGTTTATATGAGAAACATGCAGTTCCCATGACTTTTTATTGTTTTCTAAGTCTTTCTAGCCAGTTTTCAGGTACATTAAAAAATACCTACTTTGTAGTCAAACTATTGAATAACAAAGTTTGACTTTGATTTCAACTCAAGACTTTTCTGTATGTGCATCATTTGTGAAAAAAATTGTTTCAGGAAAAATTCAAGATGTTAGTAGACAGGGAAAAACAATTCTGAAGCATGATTTGTACATCTGTCATATCATACGTTATTTATGAGGAAAGTCAAGTTATAAATTAGCCAGGGGCATAGGAGAAAAGATTTAGTAATGTATGTTGATTTAAAACATTTTACACAAAAATTTACTTCTCTGTTTGAGAAAGTTCTTTGGAGGATAAATTTTATGTTCTAAAAAGAGTGTAACCCTAGCTTTTTCTTTATCTTATACTGACCCACTAAAAACAGAATTATTTTGTAGTTTTGACTATGGCTTAGTGGATACATATTTCTGGGCCAGTTTAGAATGTAAATATAAGTTATTAAGTGGACTATCTGTGTAGACTTAGGTGATTGTCTAGTTAGTTCAAGAACAACAGACTATTAACTTTTTAGTGAATATCATCGAGTGCATGCTTTACTTTAAAATAGATGAATTAAAATTTAAAATGAGTGTGTACATGTGTGTTGTAGACAGGTACATTATTATATTTTATAATTTAATATTATTTAAGTGTGTATTCCATGCTTGCCTTTTTATTGAATGGGTGTACATTTTCTGTTGCTTCATTGAATTAGCTGGTTTTTTTAATCAATGGAGACTAGTTAAGACCACATGGAACAATAACACATGATCAATAAATTTAGTACCATAAGAGGAAACTGTATGCAATGAATATTGGATGAGTCAACCATTGGATACTTTGAAGTCATTGCAAAAGAAGTGTCTAAAAAACAGCAGACAGTAATAACTGCTGTGTAGTACCTCTGTAATCAGATGTTTCTTGTTATTGTGCTCTATCTGCTAAGTGGGAGGGACAAGGGTAAGTTGAGTCATGGAATCTGCTATAGGAAATGTGAACCCATGGCCGAGACATGGTTTTCACTCATTTGTGGGCTTAGATCATCTCTCCAGAGTTCATTTTGAAATATGATAGCTCTTCTCTGATGCTGCTCTCGGCAGTCAATAGCTTCTGGAGAAGAATGCTCTATGGTTGGAATAAGAACACAGACTCCCCATCCCCCCTCTCGTAATCCAATCAGGTACTTGTCATAGAAGATGAAAAAAATGGATTATCAAAAACCTCTTCGGTACCTGCTGAGTTGTTTAGTTTCCCTTTTAAAGACAAATATTAGAAAATCATTGTTTTCTTTTAAAATCGAGACCTGTTCTACAATGTCTAACAGCTCGGCGGACCGATGAAAATGTCAACTTATATCAGTATCATAATAGGATTTCAGTTGAAAATACATGCACATAGTTTTAATTTACTTCTTACGTTTTGAGAATAAGATATAATATTGTAGATACTGTAGGAAAAGTTAATTAGATTTTATTCCTCCTGTTTTCAAAGGCTACTACTCTATGAATAATAAGACATAGATAATATACCAACACCAAGGTATAAGTTATCTCATGACGTTAGAAGATGTAAAGAAGTATGGTTTGGATGATTCCAATCTTTCAAAATTATGAGAAAGACCGACATGGGCTAAAACGGTGTATGATGGGCAGGTGTGTAGCTGGCTGTAACTAATCCGGGCTCAGGCAAGAGGCTGCCTTGCATTGCTAATGAGAGACCCAGCCAAAGGGCTGAGTGTGAGCTCTATCTAAAACCTCAGATACTGTGTGTAGTTGGAAAGCCTGGGTTTTTTTTTTTTTTTTTCCAGTGGCTTTATCCCATAACTGTATTCATTTGAATCTGAGCACACAACGAACACTCACCCTTGTAAGATGCCATCATAGTGAAGATCGACGCTTTGGTTTCGGTCCAGAGAAAAGGAATCCTCTGAAATGAGCATTGTGAGGGAAGTCAGTTTGATGGTACCTTGGCGTGCTCTCTCCCTTCCTATACTGCTGGTTTCGTTACGAGGTAAGAGCTTTCATATCTTGACCTTCATTTATCACACATCTCTCTCTTTAAACTGATATTGTTTCCTTTTTTGTTATTTCTCAAGTGTTTTGATGTCGTTACAACAAATATTCTAAATCATATTCAGACAACTTTCCTGGATTCTTAAGAATGTAGAGAATTTCTACCCTTGGTGTGCTTTGAATTTTCTTTAAGTGGTTATTTAAAATCATGCCTTTATCATTATATGCTATATCACTATATAAGGAATAAGTCATTCAAACTTACTCCTTTTTCCAACATGATTTACAATGATTTCCCATGTGTAATGTAAGCATTTGAAAATTTATAATAATGAGTATTTAAGGTTACAGCATGTTATTAAAATCGAAAAATCAACAAAAATGTTTTTAGATCTAACGAACATTTGAGGTTATGGATTGACTTTCCATTTTAATAACAAGTTTACCTATAAATTAATTTTTATTAAATATTTTTTTAATGGAGATGTCATTTATTTTTATGTACCTTTCCCCCCTTTTGATCCCTGATAAAGGGTCTAGGGTCTGGAGCTTATAGGAAAAATGGAAGAAAGGACAGACATGTGAAAGAGACAGAAAAGTCATACTCTTCCCATCAGAGAGGCACTTAGGTCTTAAAGGGAAAGATGCAGGATGCTATGCAGAGGGGCAGTGAGTTTGGCTTGTTCAACATTATCATTTTTTTTTTTTTTTTTTTTTTCATCATGCTTAAGCTTGCCAAATACTAAGTGGTAGGGCCAGCACTAGAATAGCTTAGCGATTCCACGTCTGCACTCTTCGGTTGTGTGACAGCACTGTGTAAATCTATGGACATTGGTCATGTTGTGTGATAGCACTGTGCACATCTACAGACATTGGCCATACTTTTAGGAACACTATCGCTCTCCCCAGGTATATTACAGATTATTTGCTGGTCAGAATCCTCTAAAAAGAAAAATAAAATAGCAGCAATCCTCAATGCATATTTTAACATTTGGATAAAAATGGTCCATTAAGTAGAAGAACCCAGATCAGGCTATTTGTATATCTTGCAGTTTCACCAACCTGTATTTATCTCTGGCAGGATACATTTGTACGTCATCTATCCTGACAGAAACATCAGAGTGAGTATTTCTTTGTCTTTACATTCTAAAACATCAAAGGAATGAGAATATGTCAAACTCAGCAGACAGTGGTGTCCACTTTTAAACTAACAAGTGAAACATTGACAAAAAGCATGAGATGTTCTTTGAAATATTTCCAAACATTAGAAACGACATTCACTTTCATATTTGTGAGAAGTCTTGGTGTTATCCACTGCCTGTAGGTACTAAAGAGACATTTGTTTCATTTCAAAGGTTTGAAAAGAAGTTATATCCAGTAATATGTCTCTTTACATTTTTCCTGTTTGCATACATTACCGACTATAAATGTACTACGTTGTTAGCATAAAGTAAGACCACTTTTAGTGACTAAGTGGCTAAAATGTGATTCTAGTAATAAATAATAAAAATAGTTTTATTTTACTACTTTGCTTAGTGAAAGGCAGAATTATGCTCATTTGATTTTTAAAAATATCTTTATTCATAAATATAACACGGAATATGAAATTCCAAAAACAGATGTCTAACTTAGTGAATTAATGATTTGGTTTTAGATAACTGTCAACTAATATTTATATCACTCTGTTTTTTTAGTGATACAGAACAGATGAAATTAGCATATTATGTACGGGAAGGTAAATGCACCTTCGGTAAATAACCACTTCACCAGACTCATGAAGTTCTAGGAAGAAGAAACTATGCCTGTTGGTGCTACAATGTTACACTATTTTGTTTATCTCTTAATCTCAAAGTTCCTTCCTAAAATTCAGTTTATGTCAGAGCCTGGAGAGATTTGGGGACAATCCCGAATTTTGTAAAACGAGACAGCTCCACCACCCAAATCTCACCCTTCCATAGAGGGGAGGGGGCCCTTTAAATGTTAAACCAAGAAAGGCCTCTTTGATAAAAGTGATGGAGATCGGAGGAAAACACCAGCTCCCTCTTGGGAAAGGCTGTTCAGGTTGCCCAGGGGCCTCTGACTACACAAGTTCTTTGTGTTTTCTTGCAGAAGTGAGTTCTATGAAAATGAACAGAGAAGGGCTCTGTTAGCAGTACAGGTAGGTTATGCCTCAGATGGAGAGAGGCAGAGAAATAACTCATTCTGCTTTGGATTCTGCTGTCACCTCAACAATGAGACCTTTGTGGAGGGGTTGAAATACTCAACACAAGACAGGAAAAAACAGGAAGAGGCCAAGGCGTTTCTCTGCAGCTTTTATCATTTTATTTTATTCTATTTTATTTTGTGATCCTAAATATATTCTCAGTTCACATAGATTTCTTTGGAATGAACCACTTTTTTTCCCTTTCTCCTCATTCACCTCAGTAACCTGTGCTTTGGCTTCAGTGTTGACAGGAATTGCATACCATCTCCTTGCTAGGACATTGGGATGATTTAGAAATTAACCACAAATACGGGACAGGGAAGAACAACAGGGCACACACACACACACACACACACACACACACACACACACACACACGAGAGCAAATGTAGAAAGACTGACATGACGTGAGTTAGAGACAAAGCAAAGCAGTGTGAGACATATTCTCATGTGCTGACAGCCTTTATGTTTTCTTAAAAAAAAAAAAAAACAAAGAATTCATGGGTGTTTCTGAAGAGCAGGATACTGTTAAATTTGAGGACTTGTTGCCTTTTTCCTTTTCTATATAGAAGATAATATGATTTGCATTTTCATCAAATTAATCAAATTATAGTTGAAAGTTAGAATGAATGAGCTTCAGAAAGTATTTGTCTGAGAGACAGACAAGTTAAATTACAGATTTAATGTGGGAAGGACAGTTTGTTTTAGAAGTAATGTAACTTGAATATTAAATAGTTAACAGCTTAAATATCCAAGGGAACCTTTGACACATGTTGAGATACAAAGCATTTATCTTTTTAAATTATTTTTAATTACATTTTGTTGTGTGTGGGTATGTGCTCCTGATCCTGAAATATAAGATCCCCTGGAGTTGGAATTACAGATGGTTGTGACTCCTGGGATGTGGGTACTAGGAACTGAATTCAGGTCTTGTGGGAGAGCAGCAAGTGCTCCTAACCAGTGAGCCATCTCTTGAACTGCTGAAATATAGCTGTTATAAGTATTTCCTGATAGGTTCCTTCCTGTGTATATTTTATCATAGTAAACTGAAGGGAACAAAGAGATAGAGAGGTCAAGTGTGATACTATGGCAGTTTAGATGACAAAACAAATTCTTTTTCTCTCTCTCAAGACTAGAGATTCTCGTGTGTGTTTACGTTTGGTGTATTTATTTGTACGTGTGCAAGTGAATGTGCCGTATTTGGACTGTAGAGGCCAGAGTCTGATGTTAACTATCTTTTTTTTATTGCTCTACACAGAGTCTTTTACTGGAGTTTGCTGGTCAGTGAGCTCCAGGACTCTCTTCCTTAGTGCTAGTATTCCAGGCATGTGGCACTGTACCTGATTTTTAAAAATAGGATGTTATAATTAATACTTAATACTTCGAGAACTTCATATAACCTATTGTAATCATGCTCACTTTATCTTCTCTCCTAGAATCACCTAGATCTACTCCTCCCTTCCCATGCTCCTCCCAAATTAACTTGCTTTTTTTTTTTTTTTTTTTTTTAATTCCCTACCCAGTCCAGTTTGTGTTGCCCATATACTCACGGGTGCGGAGTTATCCTCTGGTGAATGGTTGCCTCTCTCTCTTCCAGAGTCAGAGGCTGCTAGTATCTTCTCAGTTAATGGCAGCATGGTCTCCTCTCCATTTCATGTCGGACTGTTGACTGGCTTCATCTTGTGCAGATCTTATGCAGACAACCATGGCTACTATAGGTCTGTGATTGCAGCTGTTCCTTCAGGTTTAGGAGGTACTGTTTCAGTCCAGTCACCTTGACCTCCATCTCCTGTAGCCTTTTGGCACATTCTTCCTCGATGGTCCCTGAGCCTTGGTTGTGGAGTAATATAAATGATTCATTTGTGGCTCAACACTCTACAGGCACTCATTCTTGGTATGTTGTGCATTTCTGGGTTAATCGCAACCCACGTCATAAAGAAACGTCTCTGGGGAGCTGAACTCATCTCAAACATAGAGATAGGGATTGAGAGGGCAGTTTGATACTTTGCTTATTTAGCAAAAGAATAGTAGTTGGTTCAGCTCTGGGGCCTGTGAGCTGCCCAGCCATGGGTTGTTGGCCAGATTTATGGTATCAGGAATGTGTTTCCTCACTCCACCCTGAAATCCAGTCAGAAAGCGCTTGGTTGAATATATAGCATCTGTGCCACTATAGTATCCATAGGCATAAGATGCCATTCAGACTACTCCTGTAGTCCACAGAGTTCACAACTAGATAAATTATCAATAGATAACTTTTTGTATCCCCTGTAGGCTACTTGGCACCTTTCAGTACTATGAAAGCCAGACACCAGGAAGGAAGCTTCCTGTTCAATACCAATTTGATTTCTTCATGTCTTGGGACCAAACTTTATTATACATGGATTTGGCTTTTTATGTGGATGTTGGAGATGCAAACTTAGGCCCTTATGTTTCCATAGCAACTACTTTATCCATTGAATCATCTTCCTTGCCATGATTTATTTATTTATTTATTTATTTATTTATTTATTTATTTATAATAACTAGGGTTGTAAGTGGAAACCATATTTCAGTTTAGGAAATATTTTGTATTAGAAAAATGGCAGTAGGAGGATTGCATGTTTGGGGCTAGTTTGGGTTATACAGTAAGACCCTGTGTGAGAACAACAACAATAAAAATCTCATATATCATGTGACATAGTTAAGATGAATTTTCGATAATAAGAAGGATGTGATTGCCAATGGAGTATATTGGCAAAAATCCATCTGTATGACTCAGAAGAAAATCTGTTGATGAAAATGAAAACTTCCGTTCTGGTGTGCATTCTTGATTGAAAATCTTGTGTGAACTGTCCATCCCCTAATGTTGCAAATAAAGAGCTCTGTGGATGGGAGTGAACCCTCTGCATTTACATGTCATCAGGATCTGTGCAATGTACCCACTAGGAGTGAGGTTAGTGCCTTTCCTCTGCTACTAAGCAGGGGTGTGCTTGCTTTGTCTTCGTGCCCATTTTAGGCAGAATGAAGAGCAGGAGGCTTGCACTTCTGTTTCCTGTAGCCAGTGGGCAGGTGTCAAGATCATTTAATGTCGATTAAGTTTTCAAGGGAGAAATGTGACAGGGAGCAATGAGGTCACAGTCAGGCCATTCATTGCTTAGAAATAGGCTTTAAGGCCATTCCTACTCAGCTCATTTCTCTGCTGTAAGCAAACAGTGCTGATGGATGGATAACTGTCCTCAGAAATATGCTGGCAGTGACGTAAGCAAGTTCAGCCGAGGCATAGACTTCTATAAATGGCGTCCATGTGATTGTTACTGTGATTTCTCTGTACAGGACAGGTCTCTGTCATAATGACCATCCTCCTGTGAAGGTGTAATGGGGAAGGAGGAAGAATGGTTGCCCTCTTTTACCGGTTATGTGAATATGTGCACCCATAGCAACATTCTTTGCATTGCATTCAGTGATTCTTTTGAAGCAGGCACTGAGACCAAGGCTTAGGTGAACAGTCTCTGGAAAATATACTACAGAGCGTCAGACAAGAGTGAGAGAAGAAAGGGAGAAGACACAATTCAGGGCATGTGAATGGGGGCTTCCTGATGTAGGCATCTAAGGCTCAGTCTTATTGAGAATGTGATAAACACCCCCTCTTTATTGTTTCTGCAAAGGATGAGGAAACTGGAATATTTATCACCCATCAATTCCTGTTTTCCTACTGATCAAAGAGAGGAGCTAGTGTGTCTGAAATATCCTAAAAGCCCTGCTTGGACTCTGTCCTCAGCGAGAGATAGAAAGAAAGCTGGGCTTGGAGTTGGAGGTTCTGCATTCCCACAGAAATCCAAGTGTATATCATATGGGCTGAAAAAGCATTGCTGGAGTTTGCTTTAGTCATTGCTCTAAATATGATGAGAGGCAGATTCCCATTTGAACTATATCTTTTTTTTTCCAGTTCAGTTGGTACTTGTTGCTGGCTTGCCAGGAGTCATGTCATGCAGAATAGCCAAGCTTGTGAATTTAGAAATTTCATGTCTCTAGGGATCTGTAAAGAAATCATTTTTCATGTAAATGGTTCATTGAATCTGAGTCACCATGGATTATTGGATGTGATGTACAAAACATAAAAATGAAAAGGCCCCACTTAATAAAGTAGCATACCATTCTGAGTTTAGAAATGTTCCAAAACTCTAGTGCTGAGTGTGGAACTTTACACTTGTGAAATGCACTATGGAGCTGGATAAACAGAAGGGTTGCTGAATTGTTAGGAAGCTCGTGTGTTAAGTGGTCACTGGGATTTCTTTAGAGGAGGTCAAAGTTGAGCAGAGTAAGAAACAAATATATGTATTTGCCTTAGTCCAGTATGATACAGTATATTCATTCATTCATTCATTCATTCATTTTTGTATATATGTGTTTGTGTGTGTGTCTGTGTGCATGTCTGCATGAGTATGTGTGTGTGTGTGTGTGGTGTGTGTGTGTGTGTATGTAGCATGTATGTGTTCTTATATCATGACATGTACCTGGATGTCAGAAGACAACTTTTGGGAGTCTTTTTCTCTTTCTATCATGTGGTCCTGGAAATCTAACTGAGGTTATCAGGCTTTACCTGCTGATCTATCTTCATAGCTCCTACATTCCATTTTCATTGAATAATAATAAGAGACAGCAAGCCTATTCTTCTTATTATATGGTTAGGGTATTGTTACTCATCGATTGTTTCATTTTATCCTCCTGATTTTATAAGGGAGGCACTGTCATTCTTTTTTATTTATTGGCAACAGAGAGGCTACACCAACTAGATATTTTGTTCAGGTACTTAGGCCAGTATGAGGCAGAGTTAAGACACTATACATTTGTCATACATCAGAGATGAGGGATTGGTTTCCATGGCAAGGACTGGCACAAATTATTTCAGAGGCGAAGAGCTTCAGAGATGGTATGTGCTCAGAAATGTTAATGTCTATTTGATTTGGGCAAGCTGGGAACAGTGTGGTAGAAGAGTGAATTAACCTGGGCATCACGGTGGGAGTGTGGGCATAAACTGGAGGCCAAGTGGGTTGAGGACAAGGTGAATAAAAATGGAAGGGATTGAGAAGTGAGGATAAAACATGAACCAGTTTGAGAGGAGCAATCATAATCTTATGAACTTGGAGCCCTGGTATAGGGAAAGGCGTCCAGAAGTGAATCTTTAAGAGTTCTCAACACACGGGAGAATATAATGGTAGTATCACATAACATGGGGTGAGTTCTGTTTAAAGAACATACTGAGGGCCTAGGGAGATGGGTCAGTGGGTACCTGACATGAAAGGACAAGGACATGCTTGTGCTTTACATTCTCAGTAAAAAAGTCAGGCACGGCCCTTTGCCATTAATTACAGATCAGGGAGGTTCAGACAGGAAGATGCTTGCAGCTGATTGGCTAGTCAGTTTAACTGAATCCCTGGGCTCTAGGTCAAGAGACTCTGTCTCGAAACTAAGGTAGAGAGTCATTGAGGAAGGCAGCAAGTGTCAGCCTCTGATCTCCATAGGCGAATGCATATCCTTATGTGTACACACATGAGCAAGTGCATACATGTATCTATCGCTCTCTTTCATGCACACACACACACACACACACACACACACACGGAAAATGCTTAAATCAAATTTTTCATGTGTGAGAATAATCATCAGAATTAGAGGTCAAAGGTCTTGGTCCTTACATCATGTCACCCATCATGCTTATTTAGCATGCTGCTCCAGTTTCCCTAACATCAGCAGCTACTCAATTTGATAATCACATGTCAACGTTTGAGTGTATGTCTTCAGGTGAATATAAAGTGCCATTGATAAGATCATGATCCTGAACTATACATGCAATTGGAATTGAGTTGGGCTGAGAATCTATAAATGATTAGCTTAACCAATATATAATTATTTACAATAACTCTTAAATTATGGCATTTCATATGGGTTGTTTAAAACAGTATAAGTTTCTTTCTTCCTAACCTTCTGCGAGAGGAACTACTCGGAAAGGCTTACAGGACAGTGTTTTACTCTATTGCTATACCACACAGTGAAGCAGGTGTCATTACTGTTCCCATTCTACAGATGAACAGATGGACGCATTACGCTGATAGGAAATGTGTCTAAATAGAAGTAAAGGGTCAGAGGGTGTTTCTATGGGTGACGTTTTTACAGTCTGGAACACAGACAGGTCAGCACTGACTCTTAGTGTATCAATCCCCTGAACTCCCCATAACTCGCTTGTATCTGAAACCATCAGAGAACTGTTACTTTTGTATGCAAAGAATCAGTTAAGACAACAGTGCCTTTTTAGGGCTCCTTTCACAAAGAGGTGATGGACTGGGGTAGGTGCAAGCGGAACAAGGGCATAGAGGACAAATGCCTTGTGTAAGTAGCCAGCGACAGAAAGAAGGCTTGAAGGCGGCTCTTCTGACCATCACTCCATGGAAACCCTTCCCATTTCCCTGAGATGGGTCTGGATCATGGAAAGATACATTAAGTCAGTGCTTTATACTTTCTGTATTTATAAATGCTTCCCAGAATTTCTCCATTGGCACGTTCGGCTTATGTTAAACAAACTAATTTGCATTTGTATTTCTCTGTTTTAAAAGTTTGAAGCAACCTCTCCAAGATATTTTTTCCATGAAGCTATTAATTGGGGTGAGAGTAAAATAAAAGGTCAGTGCGGGTCGCTGTTCTTCTGTCTGTGTTTTTTGAGATGATCCCTTGGTGGGGGCGGGACTATGTTAAATCTTGCTGTTCTTCTGTCTATGTTTTCTGAGACGGTCCCTTGGTGTGTTAAATCAGTTCTTGGTTGCTTCCATATATGCTGGGAAGGACCGAGCCACGATGGTAATAATAGTAATCATGTAAGGTCATGTCCTATACAAATCCAAATTATTTTTAGATTGGCCAGAACTAAACATTTAGATAAAGCTGCCTACAGTGCGACTGGAGAGAACACGGAAGGGAAGCAGAAGCTTTCTCTTTGCTCCCAGTCAATGACCTGGTCCTTCCTTCCCCACTGTCAGCCTTTTGTCTTAGCAGTATAGTATTTCTGTTAAGCAGAAAGCTGGTGGTAGCTTAAAATGTAAGGAAACAGAAATAATTCTTATCATCATGTTTGAAGTCCCAGCAAAGTTTGATGTTTGCTTTTCAATAGAGTAAGCAGCTTTGTAAATACGTTTTCAAAAACCTAAATATTTAGACACCTACCCAGTGTAAGATAGGCATATCTCTTAAAGAAAAGCCACACTGCTTGTAAGTTCATGTGAAACATTTTCACCTGTATTTTGGTTTAACTTAAAACAGTTCCTCCCCCCTCCAGACCTCTGCCTCCCCCACTTAAAATTTACCCAGAGATTTGTAGGCTTTGAATTGTAAAGAGAAGTCAGTAGGTAATTTTAGGGGTAAAATGATAACAGGACTTTGCTCTGCTTGTATTTGGCAGACTGTGTTTGTTATTACAGTCAGACAAGTGTCTTCGCCAATGTGACATCTTCCAGACAGCCCCAGCTGTTAATATTTTCACAGTTGACTCAAAGATCTTCTCTGCTCCTGATGTGTAACTAGGGTCCTTTCAGACTGAACTTTGCCAGTTGCTATTGTCTTCTTAACAGAAGAAACGTTTTCACGGCGTTCCTTTGCTTTCTCAGTCTCACTCAGGAGATGACGTTGAGATTAGAGAACGCTTGTAGCAATTTGCTGCTTCTTTTTAATATATTTTTGTGGGGCAAGTTTTCCTTCCCTGAAAAAAGCATTTGGGAACCGAGAGGTGACTTTTGCTTCTGCCTCATCTTTGTTAAGCACCGATTTCCAAAGACTGGGTCATTTATAACCTAGCCTCAGTATTAATGGGCAAACTTCAGCTGAAATGTGTCACTCATCTCATCGAAGATGGGCGTTTCCCTTTGAGTTTTATGCTACGCTTGAGCCCTCCCTGATGTGAGCGAGGTCTGAGTTATTCTTCAGCACAGTGCTTGCTCCTGTAGGAAGGGCTGGTGGGAAGCACTCCAAACTTGGGTGCAGGGAATCATCTACAGCTTGGGCATTTCTGGTTCTCATCATCTCAGACAGGGATTCCTTACATGGGAACTTGACCTTTCAATTGCTCAAAAGGAGGCTAACCTTTTCTCTCAAAGTACTTCGAGATGTGAAAGCCTGTCTTTCTTGCTTCAGAGCACACATAATGAAATGAATAGATAGAGATTTGATGGCTTAATTCTTTAGCACCGCAAGGCAAAAGGCCCGGGTTCTGTTTAAGTTAACAGTGTTACAGTTAGTCCAAGCTCGATCGTGACATATTGTGTTTATGTGAGCTGATTCATGCCAGAAGATAAATTATTGGTTTGTCCCTCAGGTTCGTGTCCTCATGAATGCCTTAACGGGGCTTTCTGTTCTAAGACGGGTACGTGTGACTGTCAAATATTCCAAGCTCTCGGAACAAGGTGCCAGATTGGTAAGTTTCAGGAATATTTATGAGAGAATTATGGGATATGAAAGAGAACATTAAGTCATGATTTGGTTGGAAATGTTCATCCCCTGGGATTTGGGACATTAACTAGAAAGTTCAAAATTTATTTTCATCAGTTCGAAGTAATGTAGAAACATTGTAAAAGAAAATTGAAGTGTGTACTTGCCCTTCTCACCAATCTCTGTTTCCTCAAGGATATTTTTCCCTTTATTTTCTGCTATTAGCCCAGTTGAACTGTCTTCATTTATATCTCTGTTTTACTTAGTATATTTTTACTTGAAGTGTTTCTTCTTCGTGTTCCATTAGTTGGACATTAAATATGTAGATTAGAAATAATACTGAGAATTCTTTAGGTACTGGGGATAGGTTTTCATTTTTAAGTATTTTTATCCACAGTGTCTAAGGTAGGATCTTAGGTTGATAATTATCAGTGGATAATAGCCAGTATTTTACCATTTGCAAGACAGTATGTGAGGCACAAGGCAGGGTATATTTGAAGATGATATAACATGCTTCAGCACCCAGTGATACATAATAAATGGGCAATACTTAAACATGAGTGTTCTAAAGAAAAGTGCAGGATGTAAGACCCACTGTTGGGGAAGGCTGTCTTTTCCTGAGTGGGCCAAAGTTAGCCTGAGATGATAAATTTAGGTAAATGTTTCAAAAGGAGAGGAGATTAAGACTCCTCCTTATCTTTCAGATTTCCCTGGAGTATATCAAAACCCACCTAGTGACATTTTAGCAAATGTTCCTGTTTTTTACATTATTATAAAGTGAAGCATTTAAAATTGATGGTGATAGTGGTGGTGGTGGTGGTGGTGATGGTGGTGGTGGTGGTGGTGGTGATGGTGGTGATGATGATAGTGGTGGTGATGGTGGTGGTGATGATAGTGGTGGTGATGGTGGTGATGATGATAGTGGTGGTGATGGTAATAGTGGTGGTGGTGATGGTAATAGTGGTGGTGGTGATGGTGGTGATGATGATAGTGGTGGTGGTGGTGATAATGGTGGTGGTGGTGATGGTGGTGGTGATAGTGGTGGTGGTGGTGATGGTGGTGATGATGATAGTGGTGGTGGTGGTGGTGGTGATAGTGGTGGTGGTGGTGGTGATAGTGGTGGTGGTGGTGATGGTGATAGTGGTGGTGGTGATGAGATGACTCAGCAGGGAGAAGCCCTCGTTGCCAAGATTGGAGTTCTATCCCCAGAATCCACGTATGCAGAAGAAGAGAAGGAACTCCACAAAATTGTCCTTAAACACTTTCTTGCTGTAACACAATGTGACCCACCCACACCACACCCAACATGATGATGAATATTATCCACCACACAAACAAAAGTAGAACGGCATAGAGGGTTATCTAGAGGAGAGGCATGATCATAATAGATGAAGCCATTTGATTTAAAGTACATATTGTTTGAAATTTCACCAGTCTGAGGTCATCATTTTGAGATTCCTGGAAACTGAATGACTAATGCTTTCAGCTCCACTTTTCAGTCATGCATACACATCATTTATTTATTTATTAATGTTTTGGGGTGATCATTTATTTTTCTCTTTGGATACTACAAGGAGATTTAAAAAAAGAATTATGGAGAAGGGAGCATCATGCTGCCCGTGCTGTTCTAGAACATTCCATGGTGATCTATCTTTCTTTCCTGAGTCATTCATTTGCCAGGTCGTCATTACTGTATTCTTCTATCATTTTTCTTACTTTTCCTTTTTCCTTTCTTCCAGATTTGTCTCTTGGAAACAACAGGGAATTTTTAAAGTCCTTCATCACAACTTTTTATTTTTTTTTTATTTTATTTTTTTTTTGGAACTGGATTCTTTTTAAAAATAGCTGATGGTTCAATGCTACTTGTTTCTTTCTGTGCCATGGACCACTCAAAGGGGGACAATCTTATTTCAGTGAAAAATTACAATTTTCGAGACTGAACATTTTGAGATTGATGCGATTTATTTTATACTAGTAAATATTCTTTTATTTCTTTTCAGTCCCAAACATGGGAAGTGGCAGAGATGGGATTTGCAAAACCTGGGGACAGTATCACTTTGAAACATTTGATGGAATCTACTATTACTTCCCAGGAAGCTGTTCTTATATATTTGCAAAGGATTGTGGTAATTTGGAGCCTCAGTACACAGTATGGGTAGGTGGTACTTGGATTTAATTAATAAAAACAATTACTCCTAGAAAATAATGTATTTGAGAATATCAGACAAATATATAATAGACAAAAAATACCAATAGTAGTTATAGAACACCCAGGGCTCTAATCTTAATGGAATGGTCCAAATCTGTGGCCATATGGGGAGTGTCAGTTTACTGAGATGATGACGGGCATCTTAGCCACAGGGTTTGAATCTATGAGAGAACGTCTTACAAGCTGTGGGGAAATATGTGTTTACTACTATAGCAACTCTCATCAATATCCCTGACATTTGGGGTTTTATTTAATAATTTGGAAGAGGGTAGAGTCAGATATTAGTAATATCATTCATATTTTCTCCCTCCTTACTCTTTTGACTGAGATGCTCTCTTGTTTTAACTTTTTAAAAGTGCTATCCCTTGGGCTAGGGAATATAGCTCAACAGTAGAGCACATTTTTAGCATGCACAAGGCCTGGTTTGGATCCTTGGTTCCAAAAATAGATGGGTAAATAAAAATACAAAACAAAACAAAAGGAACCTTTTGTGTGCAGAGGAAACTGATGTTTGTTAAAGGGACCCCATGGATTGTGCAATTGCCAGGTAGATCCATGCTACCATCCAGCCAGCTCATACAACCAGCTGTTAGTTTCAGAATTCCCAAGTCCAGTGAATTCCTAGTAAATATCTCAAAATTCAGCTACAGTTGTTTTCCTGTGGTCTTTGTATCCCTGTAGGACTCTTCTTGACAGAGTATCTGTTTCAGGGAGCCTTTCCTTTTCAACCCTTGCTGCTGATACCCTTATCAGACTAGATGCTTCCCAGACCTGTCCACAGCTTGGGGTTTCTTCTCACCCCACGTCTTGTTTCTTAGATTCGATGAAAGGTCTGATGACCAGGGAATTTTGTCTACTTGTAGGATTTACTTTAAAAAAAAAACCTCCTGAGACCCTCCGAGCACATGGCCTGTGTTGGTGGAGGTTCCTGGTCCTGTGTTTGAAGCCCGCTAGACTTTTAACTCAGTGTCTAAAGGGGAAAGAGATGCTTGCATGAAAAATATGCATGGGAGGACAAGTTTGAAACCTTGATTGTAACTTGAAGGGCATTTCTAGAAAATGTGATTTATTTACTGATTTCTGAGTATTTGTCATTCAATCTTTTCCTTGCTTCTTAAAAGAAAAATAGTAATCTTTTCTTTATCCCCAGTAGTCTGAGATGTCATGATTGCACGAGGCTCAGATAGTTTGTCCTTCTCTCCATAAGGGGCACATTCATGGCTCACATCCTTTACTTTAGGAACATTATTTCTTCCTTTATTTCTTTTATTCCTTTTTTCTGAGTTCTGCTACTCATGCCTTGGAGTTCCGGAACTGAAGGATCTCTTCTTATTGATTTTTTCCCCCTATTTTGCATCATTTTGCTTTTTTTGTTCTATACTGTAGGAGCTTTCCAACTCATATATATTCCAATCTTCTGATGTGTTGTCGATGTTTAGCTATTTTTACTTAAACTTACTTTTTTTTCTAAACAATATTTAATGATTTTTTTTTAGAGTTCTTACATGCTCACTTTTCTGTCTGATACTAGTTGGTCTTCATGTGTATAATATATATATATATATATATATATATATATATATATATATATAACTTGTGAATCACTTTAGATTTAGAATTTAAATTATATAGATCACTTATTTAAAACAAAGAAAACTGGTATTAAATTTAATTATATAGATCACATATATTTGTTCAAAACAAAGAAATTGGTGCTGTCTCTTTGATTTCCTCTTTTCATCATTCCTTAGGTTCTGTCTTTTTTAGTATGGACCTTCTTCAAGTGATAAATGATCCATGGGTGTTAGTTCACGTTTGAGAACAAGTGTTTATAATCTGGTATGGGAACTACTGATATTTGGGGAGGACTTGTTTGTCTAATGTGAGGTTGAGCAAAATGGTCTGGTTTGATATCTCTCAACCTTTCCCCATTTTTCCCTCCAAAGAGGAACTCTGCAACAATTGAATGGGATTGGAGGGTGGGTTCTTGGAAATTGAGAACATTTTAGTCAAATTCCCACCCCCCTGGCTTCTGTATTTCTTGTCTCGTGTCTAGATCTCCCTTGGTTTTCTCTCATACTTCATCCTTTCCAGAATTTTACTGCCTTAGGGATGTTTTCCTTAGCCCGGCATCAAAAAATTTCTCCCTAAATCTCAACATGTATACTCCATGTGTTTTCTTTGTTGAATATTTTTTTCAGTGTTATTCAACACCATGTATTTTATTTCCATTTTGTACTTTTTCTCATTTTCTTGTAATGCAATATAAATTTAAGTAAGGCAGATATTCCATCTGTTTTGATCCTGCTTGTATCCCTAGAATGTGGAACAGAGTTAGATATATAAGAAGTGATTAATAACATTTACTACTTACACATTGCATTTATTTTTTAGTGTCCTATTATTAGTGATGTTCTTATCCTTTTTATATTTGAACTTTCTTTTCTATTTGTTTAGCTACCTACTTTTCTGTTACTTTGTGGTTTTGTGATTTACATTTTAGTTTTTTGAGCTTCTAAAATTAGTCTTGATATAAGGTAAGAGAATGTAATGTTCATTTTCTCTTTCCACCCAGTCTTCTACTCGTTTTCCTTATGTTATCGTTTTCCTAGTAAACTGGATTCCTCCTAATGTCTGAAGAAATAATTCTTTATTATCTTTATAATTTAGTTTCTCTTCTAAGGTATCTGGGAATAAAGAAAATCTATTTTATTTTAAATGAAGTCATGTTTGCTTTGTTAACACATATATACAGTGTGCTATTGAGCTTCATTCAAAGCTCTCTATGATAGTCTATAGATACCCTAACAGGAACATAAATAATAAAAATGTGTTTACTTGTGGTGTTTATGATTTTTCTGCCTAACTACTCTTTTCCCCCAGGATAAACCATACAGCTTCAGAAAATTACTGCTTAACATGAAGAGGTTACAGTGAGCTTACAAATATTCTGAGTTAAGTTGCATTTTATAAGATTAATTCTATTGTTCACTTTTGAGGTAATTATTTCTTTCCTCTTAAAAAGCATAGTCCTCATTTTGTAGGGTGCCATGGGTTCAATGATGCTGCAAGGTGGAAAGGTATTCTGTGGGGTTTAGTCAGCTCTGTGGATCCCTTTAGTAATTTCCTTTCTTTCTTTCTTTCTTTCTTTCTTTCTTTCTTTCTTTCTTTCTTTCTTTCCTCCTTTCTTTCTTTCCTCCTTTCTTTCTTTCCTTCTTTCTTTGTTTCTCTTCCAGGTCCATAACAGCCCCAAGTGCCTTGGTTCTGTGTATTCATGCTATCGCTCCATCAGCTTATTTTTTTCAAATCAAGAGGAAATCAGAATCTATGGACATGAAATAAGAAAGAATGGGCTCAGGTAAGATGAGGGTAAAATGGTCTATGAATGTGACACCAGAGATTAATTGAAAATTTAGATTTCTCAGACAGGAAGTGAATTACAGGGAGGAGGAAGAGAGGACTTGTTCTTCAGCTGAGTTTTACAGGAGTCTCACAGAGACATCATGCCTTCAGTGTACTGAAGCTCCCCAGGCAGCAAGGAATCTAGCAGGTTCACATCCTAGTGTGTATGATGCAGGTAGGTTTGCAGAGCTGCACACAGGAGCGCCGTGTTCTCCAGAGGGCATCATCAAAAGCTATCATTATGTAGTTCAAGTCTAATTAGTTTTGGCCTCTTCAATATTTTCTCTTTTCCTTTATAGCACAAGCTTACAAAAATTGGCTTTCTTTTTCTTTGCAAAGGATTTTGGAAGTCCTTCCAAGTCTGAGAGAATGAAGCTTGGGTGTCACTTGAGAGTTTCTATTGAAGCCCTGACAAAGACTCTGAGCCAGTAAATAGCTGTCCTTGTTGATAGATCAGTGCACCCACTGTGGCTTCCTGCCTGCCAACGATATGACCTGAGAGTTTTGGGGAAGGGTATATTTATGTTAGACAGATTTTGTACAGTTACAACTAGGAATCATGGGGAATAATTTCTTTTCCAATCTAAATAATTACAAAGACACTCAGTTTTAAACATTTCCTAGCCGAGCTATGCCAGGAAAAGTAAATAGTGAGATGGAATAGTTTTATCCAACATTCATAGCTAACTGCTGGGAGTGTGAGCCACGGGGTTCCTTGGGATACAGCACACTGATGCTTTCTCTCCATGAAGAGTCAGCCCAGGGCAGGGGCATCATTGTAAGAAGGGCTTTGAACAAAGCCTCAGGGAGTGCCATGTCAGTCCTGCAACCAGGAACAACCCTCACTCACTTTGGAAATTATTTTTTAATGCCTTTTCTTTTTGGTACAATGTCTTACCATACATCTCCTCTGGCCTTGTACTTGCTATGTAGACCAGGCTGACTAAGAACTCACAGGAGTCCTTTTGCCCTACCCCTCTGAGTGCTGGAGAAACAGAAGTGTACCAGAGGGCCTAGATTTCTGGGCATATTGTTTTCTTATCATTTTTTGTTATTTTATTTAAAGAAAGTTGTTTGTTTTTAAAGTTTTAGTTGTCAGTACAGATTTAAACAAGGACCTTAACAGAGGAGAGGACAGCAGTATATGCCAAGAATAGCATACATACTTATACAAATGTATTACACACATACACACACACACACACACACACACACACACACACACACACAGAGAGCAGAGGAGGGGAGGGAGAGAGAGACAGAGAGAGACAGAGAGAGACAGAGACAGAGACAGAGAGACAGAGAGCTGGAGAGCCAGGGACACACAGAAAAACAGAGAGATTCACACAGAGAGACAGAAAAGCAAAGAGACAGACAGAGAGACAGAGAAAGAAAGAGTATACTTGATTATTTTCTTATAAAAGAAAGCTGAATATTTGAATGGACAGATAAAGTAGTTAAGCATGCATTTCCTAGAGCTGAATTTACATGCTTTGATGAATTTTCATTTGAACTTTTAGGTAAGTCAACTTACAATGATTGTGTTTCATAAAATGAATTTTCTTCAGAAAAAATTTCAAGAACATTAATCATTTGTTAAATGGAAGGCATAATTGATTTCAATATTAAAAAAACCACTTGTCTAAGGAATTCCAGTTTTCTGATAGGTGAAGGGTGAATTTATTATTTGGCAGTGTTTCATGTATTAATTTCTTCTTCTTCTTCTTCTTCTTCTTCTTCTTCTTCTTCTTCTTCTTCTTCTTCTTCTTCTTCTTCTTCTTCTTCTTCCTCCTCCTCCTCCTCCTCCTTCTCCTCCTCCTCTTCCTTCTTTTTCCTCTTTATTCTCCTCCTTTTCTTCTTCTTCTTCTCCTTCTCCTCCTTCTTCTTCTCCTTCTCCTTCCTTTTCTCCTTCCTCTCCTTTTTCTTTCTTCTTCTCCTTCTCCTCCTTCTCCTCCTTCTCCTCCTTCTCCTCCTCCTCTTTCTCCTCCTCCTCCTCCTCCTCCTTCTTCCTCTCTTTCTCCTTCCTTTTCTCCTTCTCCTCCCTTCTCCTCTTTCCCTTCTTCCCCCTTCTCCTTCTTTTACTCTTCTTCTTCTTTTCTTCTTTGCTCTTGAGAGAGGTCCAAGGAGGTCAAATGTGTGTAGCATTTCCCTCCCTGGCTTTCAGTTCCTTGAACTATGAAGTAAGGAGTTTTGGTTTAGAAGTCCTGGGTACTTTCTTAGCACAAATATGAGCATTTCTGTCTGCTTATATTTTACTGTTTCCAGTTCCAATCTGAAACCAGAACCCCACACACTTTCTGCATAGAGTATGTCTTAGGCTCATTGCAGTCTATTTTCCTTATATCACCCCATCTTCATTAGCATCTTTTTATGTCATAAACAGGTAATCACAGATTCCCAATTTTCTCTTAAAAATATGTATTTAATTAAATTTGCATGGAAAGAGTCCTGACCTATCTAGTTGACTAACAGAAGCAAAACAAAATCCCCATTCACCATAGCTACACTTCCCACAGATTAGCATCTCATTAATGTAAAATATAACCATATTCAGTAGCTCTTAATGATAATAATATAAAATATAACCATATTTTGCATTACTATCATTAAGATCTACTATCTTTAAAAACAGATTTTTTTTTTTTATAAACTTGCAGACTCTAAAACGTAAAACATTCATGGCTATTTCATACTGACTTTTACTATGAACTCTTTGCATTTAGATTTTAATTATAACATTTTTAACTAGTCTTTTATTATCTAATTATAATACATAGTCACTTTGCTTATAACTATTTTCTATAAATATTTATATGTTAGAAAACCTTTGTACTCATGGTTACTATATATATATTATATAATAAAAGCTAGCTTTTCAAATTTGTTTTATGATTTGATAAATAAAAGCTAGCTTTTCAAATTTGTTTTATGATTTGAACCTGTTCTTTACTGCCCCATTTATAAATAAAAGGGGCACAGTGTTCTCTCGTTGTCTTTGTGACTCGCTATACTTTTGCAATGCCATTTTGTTAGTTTTCTTTGGTTGGAGATAAAATGAAATTAAACCAGAACCCAAGGGCACCACATATTTTGGCTATTGTTTTTCTGTACTTCAGAACTATTGAGCAGAATTTTTAGATTATCTTTGACTCTCGGGATAAAAAGTATTCTTTAACCCTCACTATTCCAAATACATAGAGCCAGTTTCCACACTGAAAAGGCCATACTTAATTTTCATGGCTGTATATTTCTGGTTTTTGAAACAACTACTAAGTTGTAAACATTAATTCTACATCAGCAGAACTTTAGTTTTTTTCTTTTGCTTAAATAAATTAAACTTGTTAATAATGTCGAGATTTGCTATAGAATGAAACCTTCGAGGTTCTCACCACATAGCTTATTTATTCTGTGTAAAAATTTTCCATTAATCGTTACTCATGTGATCTTGAAAACACAGCATGTGTAACTTTAACTTGACAATAGTTCTCGCATCCCATTGCTCTGTTTTCCAGTTTATCTTTGCCTCAGACAATTGGGCAGGTCCACTTTGAGAAGCTAGCTGACTACATTCTGGTGAAGACGACTTTTGGATTTTCCTTGGCTTGGGATGGAATATCGGGAATTTATCTCAAACTATCTGAGGAGCACAGAGGGAAATCATGTGGCTTGTGTGCAAATTATAATGGCATTCAGTCAGACGACTTTGTGATTCTGCAAGGTAAGAAGCTAGAACACGAGAAAGGAGCGGACCTTTTAGAGTTGTCTTTCTTCAGCCAACAGCAGATAGTACTCAGAATACTTGACTGGTGGTGGAAAATCCTTGGCTACCATTTGTCCACTTCAGTGCTTTTAAGAGGAGGTCAAGATGGAAAACATTTTCTGGTTACTTGCCAACATTTGCTAAGTTAAGATGCAGCATTTGCTCACATAGCCAATGTTAATTGAGCATTTAGTTTGTAACAGGAGTGTCATGGATACTAAATATACAGCTGTGAGGTCTTGGGAACAACAATGAACACAATGAGCAATTCCCCATCCTTGCAGTTCATGGTCTAGTGATTTAAACTTTTTGGCTTGAATGTGTTTACTTTAGGAGAAAAGACATTTTGTACCCAGTTTTGACAGTATAAATTAAAATGACTGGCAAATGATAGTTTTGTAGAGATGATGGAATGAAATCAGGATTGCCCACTTGGCAAAACAACTGGCATGATTTCCTGGTTATCTATTGAATCTAAGGAATGAAACTCTCCTCAGTGAGCCACTAGTTACAAAGTCCACTTCTGTTTGGAGACTACTGAAGAATAAGAGAATCACAGGCATATCTATGATTCATGTCCACATAAAGAGACTATATAGAAAAAGAGCATCATTCTTAGTACCAGTGGACCTGGCCTGAGACCACGTTTCTACTCTTACATATTTCTGAAGTTGCATCATTGAATCTTTCTGGTGCTGTGAAAGAGGAATATAGGAATTTTGGACTAATCGAGTAATCAGTGATAGTAAAAATGTACCTTATTGTTTGTCATAATGTTTATTATGAGCATATAGCAACACTGTTGCTAACTCTCATGCCATTTTGTATGGTGTTTAGCATTTCTTAATTTTACAGCAAAGTCACAGCCTCCAGTATAATATATAGCTGTCTGTTGATTCTATTAGAGTTGGTTTAGATGTTATTATAATTAAGCACGATCAGATACAATTGCTAACAATTGCCTTTAAACTGGTTTGTTACAGAATATTGTTCTGTATTACAAACTTAGTGATAACTGTCTGTATGCTGTACTTTAGTGGATGTTGAGAGAACATCCCTGAGTATGCATTTTACAAGTCAGAATGTGGTATAAAAATTCTGCTTTGCTATTTGTTACACTTTCTAATGTTAATGATGTGACAGTATACGTTTTCATAGAGTGTCAAGGATTAAGGGATACACTTCTCATAAACACGTAGATGGCCCATCACATAGATAATACTCAGTTCATGTTATTTACCTTGTGATTGTCTCCAGGTATCCCATAGGAGTGGAAACACGTCTTTGTACATTTTTAAGACGGCCTCAAACACTTTACTCTCCCTCCATGGATAATTTATCATCAAGATTTGTTTACCAAGAGCTAGATTAGAGAGCCTGGCTCCAATGAGTCAATTTTCTCATACATAGAAAGCAATAATGGAAACAGCCCTCAGTGCCTCCCAGTGCGTGAATATCTAATGAGAAAATGTAAATGGAAGTGCTCAGAAGTCCGTGAGCACAATAAACATGAACAGGATCAGCAGCAACAAGAAATGGGACTTGCATCCATTGGGTATTGGAAATGAGAAAGCTTACAAATTTGAGTCTTGAGACTCTGTTAGTTAGGAAGGAGTGTTTGGAACTAATGCCAATCAATCAAATGGTTGTTCTTGATTTGATTTCCCTTCTGATCAAAATTTCCTGAAAAACATAATCCTCAGTCCAGTTCTTCGTGTGGGAATTGGACAAGGTTGCTTTGAATGACTTCTGCCAGGACATTCAGAGAACCTGGTGTGGAGGCGAGGATAGAAAACAATATCTGCTCTCGTTAGAGTCAGGAAGATGGACTGGGCACCCGTGTGCAGGGACAGTCCACTCAGGAGTTCTGGAACAGGGAATGACTTTAGGCAGAGAAGTATGTGAAGGGACCAGGCAAAAGGTTATTAGGTGAAAAGCAGTTGGGAAGACCGACAAAGTCAAACTGAATTAGGGCTGGGCTTTCGGGGGTGGGGGAGAAACAGACTCTTGGATGTCTGTTGCAAAAGAGCAAAGAAAGGCAATTGGCTCCTTCATAATCTGGCAGATAGCACAAAGCAAAATCATTTAAAATAAGTTGTAGGGACACAAAAAGAGCATGGTCTTTTATTTCCTCCCAGATTGTAAAAATACAGGAGAGTTTCCAAAGGCAAGCTTGATGCCTTTGCCTCTAAGGTGTCTGGTGTTTGCTTAAAGCTCAGCACGTGCTCTGCTGATTGGATCAAGAGTTGGAGAGTCTGATGAAATACTATTGATTATGCAGTTTCCCAAGAGTAATTAAAAACTATTTCTTGTGTTCCTTCTTATCCTTTAAAGATGACTTCACAAAGCAATGTGACTTCTCACAATCTTTGTGCGAGGAGGAAGAACTTAATTTGTTGTCTAGCTGAGGAGCCCATGTTCCTAGCTCATGTCTTTATCTTGCTTCGCACCAACACAAAGGTCCTGCTTTACTCCTGCTTTTCTCAACTTGATAACTAATAGTAATTCTTCACGACTGCATCCCAATATGCTCGCTCAAGGCATTATTCTACTTAGAGCATCTCCCGTAGGAAGCACTGTAATTTAGGTTTAGTGGGCTTCTAAACTAATACATATGGATTTAAAGCCTTACTATAAATGACATATATGGCTCTTTTACTAGTACAATATAGTAGAACTTGTTAAACACTTGAATCAAAAGCTAATGTAAACTCTAGTGCAGTGGTTCTCAACCTCCCTGATCCCGCCACCCTTTAAAATAGTTCCTCATATTGTGGTGACCCCCAACCATAACATTCCTTTCGTTGCTACTTCATAGCTGTTATTTTGCCACTGTTATGAATTGTAATGTAAACATCTGATATGCAAGATATCTAATATGGAACGCCAAAGCAGTTGTGATCCATGGGTTGAGAAACACTGCCCCAAGTCATTGCCCGGGCTGTTTTGTTGAAATGAGCGGGACGTTTGAAAACATTTTTTTTTTTCTTCAGACTTAAAAATAAGTGTTATTCATTTCAAATATGGCATGTATCTTTGAAATGAAATATGGCTATACCAGTACTTAAGGAGTATGTTAGGACTTTATCATGTTCAAATAAGGATTTTAGAGCAGGTTTTGTTCAGTGTGTAACCTAGCCAGCAATTCCAGAGATCACAAAGGAAGCCAGATATTCTTGTAAGATCAAGAATGTAATTTAATAAATATTGAACATTCACCTACATTTTCCATTCATTTATTTGGTAAGTATAGTTTGAGCATGGACTACGTGTTTGATATTAGACAAAGGATACAAGGATAAAACGGTAAAGCCAGTCTCTCACTTATTGTAATAGGTGAGATAAATAAGGTGACAAATTAAAATATGATTTTTTTTTTGGTGAGAAATAACAGCTTTGACAGAAATTGGGAAGCAAGATAAGAATAATAGACTAGCCAGTGTTGGCAATGATCTGAAAATTATATTTAGTCACATATATATTAGTCACATTAAAGGACTTTTAAATGAAGCAAGGAAACTGACCAACCGAAGAGTGCTTCCTTAAAACGTGTTTATTTTTAAAACCTTAGGAATTGAACCCGGGGCCGTGCACATCCTAGGGAAGACCCCTGTCACTAAACTACATCGCAGCCTTCTTTTTGTTTTGAGGTTGGGTCTTGCTAAATTACCCAGACTGACCTTGAACTCACTTGTAGCCAAGGAGAGCTGTGGGCTTGAGATCTTTCTGCTTAACGTCTGAGAAGAGTGGTTTTGTAGGAGCAGGAGGTCCACGAAGACACGGGGCCCTGGATTGGGGATGAGAAACTCCCAGAGCCACAGTGACTGGAGAAAGCCGTGGAAGAACTAGATAAGGAGGAGGAGTTGGGGGTGGGCCTGGCAGGTGCTCACCCTGCACACACTCTCAGGCTATCGGGGGAACTTTGGAATGTTAACAAGGAGCAAAGCATTCCTGTAACCAGCATTTGCTAGTAGCTCACACATACTACCACCTTATCATGAATGTGCTCAGGAAGAGCAGGGAAACTTTCCGCTTGAGATTCGGATGCATCAGCACAGTTGTCTCCACCATCAAGTCTGGGTGGCCGACAATTCAAAGCTCCAGTCTGAAATCCTTCTGTCTTAGAGATTTGAGATCCAGCCTTATCTGAATGTGGGGCAGGATTAATTCCCATATCTTGTCTTGAACTTATTTAAAGGCCAGGTGGTGAGGCAACTTAAACCTGATCCATTACAGGCTGTTCACCGACTGTTGGATCATATGGAAAGTCTTAAATACTTCCCCTTCATTATTCTGGGATCAGTTAGGTTTCTTAATATGGGGGTGCCTTTATATTGTGTTTCAATCTACTGTCGATAATGTTTAGATAAAACTGATTCACTTCTTAGATTTGCTTTTGTTGGGTTTTCTCTAGTCTCACATTGCCCCATGTGTGTCTTCTGCAATGTTTTTATGATTTCGATACAAAGTGGAAGAGAACTTTTAAAAAAAAGTATGCATGTGTTTTGTGTGTGTGTTCGTTTGTGTGTGCGTTCATACACGTGTAGATGGGTATGTGTGCACATTAGTGCATTTACATGTGGAGATCAGAGGACAACCTCAGGTTTTGTTTTCAGGGACACCATCCACCTCCCTTAAAACTCAGTCTCTCTCTCACTGTTCTGGAACTCATCAAGTATGATTGACATTCTGGCCAGGGATTCATCTTTCTTGGCCTCCCCAGCATGAGAATTCCAAGTATACACTGCCATGCATGGGTTCCGCTGATCAATCTCCTATTCCTGTGCTTGTGTGGCTGAGACATCTTACCCAATCAGGAGAATAATTTTTAATAAGATTTGAGAAAAATGACACTAATACAACTCTATGTCTGAATGCAATAGAGGACTACACAGAAGACATTGCTATGTTTGCAAATAGCTGGCTGGTGCTAACTCCAGATGATGCTAAATGTGTACCCACTCCCTCAGACTTTCCAAATCCATGTTCCAGTGGAATGCCAGCATTTGAGGTAAGTTCAGTATATATAAAAAAAATTGAGCATGTTGGGCTTAATACTAATCTATTTTTGCATATTTAGCATTAAGCATTTTAGTGTAAATGCAGTATAATGAGATTATTGAATTCCGATTATGTAATTGCAATATGGAAAGACTTCACATTAATTTCAGAAGTAGGAGAGATAATGGAATTTATCATTACAGCAATTCATCTAGAAGATACATAGCTTGAAAATTGTTCATTGCATCTTATAAGTGTAAATTGTCTGCCCTTTCCTGATGAGAACAGAGAGTTCCGCAAGTAGATTCATACCACGTGGAACGGGCATACTCATGTGCCAGTGAAGTTTCTAATGATTGGCATCTGCTTTTTTTTTTTTTTTTTTTTTTTCACAGGCCATCTTCTTCAAGTGCCAGATATTGTTACAGTTCCCCTTTCTGAGCTGCCACGAATACATTGACCCATACTTATATATTGCCAGCTGTGTTAATGATCTGTGCAAGTAAGTGAAACAATTAGTATTTGCAGTGCTTTCCTCACATCCCCCCAAACCAAGGACAGATATACTTCTGTAACATGGCTTTCAGCAGCTTGCCACAAAATGTGAAATGTAAAGCCCACGCTGGACTGACAAGTAGTTGTGAGAAGCTGACTAACAGGTAGTTAACTGTTTTACATAGAAGATGCCAAATCTAATAGCTTTTAAATATTTCGTGCCACTGGCTCTTTTTTAGATTCTAGAGATGTCTATAGAAACATCTGTGCAATAATGTTTAAAATCCTCAAAATAGAGCAACGTTATAAAGGAAACTAATGGAATAGTCATCTAAAGAGGTAAAGAAATCAACTTCTAATAGACGTATTCCTGGAGGGCGACCCCATATGAAGACCAGCAGTCTCAACAAACCTGGACCTCCAAGATCTCTCAGATACTGAGCCACCAATCGAGCAGCATACATTAGCTAGTCTGAGACCCCTGACACATATACAGCAGAGGACTGCCTGGTCTGGCCTCAGTGAGAGGAGATGCACCTAACCCTTGATAGACTTGAGGCCCCATGGAATGGGGAGGCCTGGTGGGGTGTGAGGGCATGAAGACATCCTCTTGGAGATGGGGGAGGGGGAAAAAGGAATGGGATAAGGAACTATTGGAGGGCAGAACAGGAGGGGGATAATGACCGGACTATAAAAAATGACTAAAGATAAAAAATAATAAGAAAAAAAGAACATATATTTAATATTTAATAACTGCTTTAATTTGACACTACGAGGAGTGCAAACGATAATTCGTAATTCTCCAATTATTATGTGAAGTGAGAACACATGAAAAAAATAAGTGAGATATGTTGCTGATGAAAATCACATGTTGCTAATAACATAACATTGTGACTTGAAGCCTTCATGTACAATTGAAGGAAATGCCCAATTCCAACTGGAGATGACTAGAAAGAAACCTTCAATGTTTTTCTCTCTGTGGTCACAGTTTGCTTTATGCTGAGGTCAACAACATCCAGAATTGAAAATTGTCTAGGCAACAAACTGATCATACTATGTCTATCATAGATATTATAAAAAAATTATCTATTGTTGAACCCTTTTAAAATTTTGCTTATTTTCAGTTATCAAGTACATGTAATTAGTCATCTTGAAGATTTGAGGGTACTTCACAGAGTTTTTTGTATATTTGAGTATTTAATGAATGCCAAGAAATAAAAATAGTATGCTTGAATATTTTTGTAGAACAGCTGAATAATTTTTGGTCAAGTAAAACCAGCTGAAGTTTTGGTAGCTTGTTATGATCTCCACTTTCATCAAAGGTAATTTTTAAAAAGGAGAAAGAGTTCTGAAACTATGTTACCTGTGAATTCTCTTCTTTAGATTGATTCTTTGTTATAAAAGTATATTGAATGTACTGATTTTTCCAAATGTTAAGGCAGTGAATGGCTTTACAGCTTGGCTTTGAGTAGCGTGCAATCATGTCCTGACTTATGTAGACAGTTTCCGGGTCCAGGGCTTCCTATATGAATACAAGGCTCTCAGATAGCTTCTCTTCCCTAACAGTGCCCACTGGCCTCACTATGCTTTTTTGAAACATTCTTCTCTCTCTTTGTAAAAAGTAAGCACTATTTGTTTTGTCTTTATTCTTTTACCCAAGACTGCCTTTTTCCTTTTCCAGATCCACAAAGGTAGGCATGTCGCTTGTTTCACCCTTTTTACAGAGTTAAAGGGGTATTATCTTTTCTACAGTGGCTTATGCCCATTTTCTAAATGGCTTTGTCATACCCATCTCTAGCACCCACTTCTTTTTGTAGGCTGAGATAAAGTATCTTTTGGTAGATTCAGGAAAGTCATTCTCTATTTATTAATTTGGCTGCTTCAATAGGCCAAGTGTCAGTGGATAAAATTAAATGGAATGTTTATACTTCTCTCATTTGAAAGTTCAAGCCGTAATTGCTCTTGGATTAACATCTTGGCTCTGCTCCGTAAGCTTCACAGTGACTCTGCAGTCTTGTTGATACATGATGTCCTTGCATTATTCTCAATTTCAAGACCTAACCTGGCTCCTAGCTCTTATGTCTTCATGTTAGCTGTCAGAAAGGGTAACATGAAACTAGCATTTCTTTTAACCTGGAAGATGGATATACATCCATTCAGCCCACATCCTAAGCCTTTTGGACCAGAATGTAGAAACATGGTCATACCCAGAGGCATAGAAGGCCAGCAGTGTCTTTTGCTGAGTATCTATATATCCAGGAAAGACGCAACATTCTAAAAAGAAAGGGAAACTGGAGATTAACTCAATTCTCCCCTATATCTACATCATACAAACATTCAATGAAAAATTAACATTTATTTAAAACTCCGATTTCCCTTTCTCCAGGACAAATGGATCAGAGCAGTGAGGTACAGAGTTACCTTGTAGTGGTTTAAATTAGCTGACCCTTAAGACATGTGTTTGAGGTGGCAAGACAGGGTTAGGGGCAGGACAAGCAGGTCATATGAGAAGAGGGGTATTGTGTTTGAGTTTAGAGGTGATTGACAAAATGGAAGGAGGACATTCCCAGAATATGCTTGCACTTCTTCTCACGTTTCAGAGCACACCTTCCTACCATCTTTCTGTCCTTCTTTTCTTAAGTAGCAAGCGAATGATTCTTTTCTTTCCCACTGTTATGGAAATGGTTCAGAAGGATCTTATTCAGTGAAAAAGTGAACGGTTTGAAAACCCATCCATTTCTTGCTTATATTATGACACACTGAAGTTGACTTGACATCCACCATTTTTTTTCTTTAATGTTTTCTTTTTTACAGTCCAGTTTTTATCCCTGTCCTGGCCTGTACACTGACTGCTCCCCATCCCATACCTCCCCTCCCCCGACCCTGTCTACAAGAGGATGTCCCTCTCCAATCCCACCCCACCAGACCTCCCTACTCCCTGGGGCCTCAAGTCGCTCAAGGGTTAGGTGCATCTTCTCACACTGAGGCCAGACCAGGCAGTCCTCTGCTGTGTATGTGACTTGACACCCATCTTTGTGCTGACCAGCTAAGCAAAGTTGACACACATGGAAACAGAAACCATGTCCACGAAGTCTTTCCTCTGAAAACCTAAATTCTGTTGGGGTACAGAAGGAGATTTCCAGCCATGTCATAAGGTGCTAGCCACACTTGTTTGCTAGCACCTTGTGACAGAAACACAGAGATTACAGACTGCATACAAGGCTCCACACAAGAGGTAGTGTTTGGACGGAAACAGTGCAATCCTTGTAATTATAGTTTCCTGGGTTTGCTTGCAAGAACTTGGCAGCAAAGAAATTACTTTAATTTTTGGCATGTCAACATCAATTGAATTAGAAACAACTGTTATTTAATGTTTGCTTTTCCTCATTAGAGATAACATCCAAGTGGAAAATAAGTTCATTTTCTCTCAGTATTTAAGGATAATAATTTCCTGTTTGCCTGATTCTGATGCTTTTCATCAGGGGCCATAAGACTATGCACCTAGCATGGTTCCAGGAGCAACTAACTCAGGAAAGGACAGACATTTTAAATATTTGTTGCATCACTTGGCAAGCCGCAAAGTACTTTCAAAATCAATATTAATTGTAAGAAACACGTGCACATTTTAAGGTTAATATCTCCCAAAAACTCGACAGTTTTTAACATACACTTCTTTTCAGAAAGTCTTTTCTATTTGCACTCTTGGAATTTTCTGAGCTCCTGAAGTTTATGTGGACAGGTTTCTCCAATCGCCTTCTAAAGCTCTTTTAATTAGACTAGATAAGCTAGTTGGTTTCAATTACAGTAGCGCAGAATAAGGGCAATTTGAGACCGTGGCTTTTCTAACAAAGAAGCAAAATGTTAAGAGTCACAAAATGAAACATTCTTAAGGTCATTATCTTTTCAGATGCTTAACTATCCAATTTTGAGTATGGATCAGGTTGAAAACCAAGCTAGCAACCTTGTTATAAACCTGTTTATTTTGAAAGCGTCTCGTTAATCTGCTCTGGGAACTGGCAGATCCCACGAGAAATGATTGTTTAGAGAGCTTCTGAAGTGATTACAAGAAAAATAATTAGAGATAATTTACTTGCGGCAATATTGTAAAACTGTCTAGCCTCAGTGAAAGAGCTCGAAAATCTCCTTTTAAATCTCACATTGAATGTTATTTATGAAGTCCCTCAAAAATATTTTGGACTGTTATGGCAAGAACAGCTACAGAACGACTCTGATGCTTAGGAGAACCACAGACTATTGGGCAATTCAGTATGAGGTGTTTGGAAAAAAAAATGTTCATCTTTGGTATTCTTGTAGAAATATAAATTTATGTTTTTAACTTCATTTAAATTTTTATCTAAAAAAATTAATGATCATTAAATTCTAGAAGGTCTAGGATGTTTTGTGTAGAAATAAAAATACATATAAAAATTTTAAAAATTGAATTATAAAAAATTTTCATTATAGTTTTTACTTGACCCATAGAGAAAGTATTAAGACAGTGCAGAGGATTATGATAAAGGTGTTGAACTAAATTACATCGTACTCAATTTAGGTAGGTATAGTCATCTAGGATTTCTTGTATACGTGATTTGGACATTCTTGTCTCCTGTGAGATATGTCATGGAAGACACACATTCTGACAGGAGCTAATATCAGTGTATTCGCCACACCCCCATTTTGCTTTTAAGAATCAATGGCTCCAAGGTAGGATTCTGTCTAGATTCCTATGTGACCATGCTGTTTTTTTTTTCTTCATTCTTTTTAGAACTGATGATGATGAGACTTACTGTCGGGCAGCCACTGAGTATGCTAGAGCCTGCTCCCATGCTGGCTTCCCCATTCAAGACTGGAGGGATGACTTCCCAGCATGCAGTAAGTTTGCCTTTTTCAAGCCATGTATTTTACAACAACAACAACAAAATCAATTTTGTCCTAGAATTCAGAATTCAGTTTACCTAGCTTCTCAAAACTGATATATCACAAGCTTTTTTTTTTTTTTTAAATTTGTTCCTATATTTGTAAACTTACATATTTCCTAAACATTCTTATTTGAAAGAAAGATGATACAATTGACTCACAGTCCACTGTCTGGCCATTGCAGCTGATAAATGTGACGACAGCTTTGTCCACCGGGATTGTATCAGTTGTTGCCCACCGAGCTGCACGTTTGACAAACAGTGTCTCGGGAGCAGTCTTCACTGCCTTGACGGGTGCTATTGCGCAGACGGTAAGCACCTCATGAAGAAAGCATGCCTACACTCCTCTAAAGTGCTACTCGGTTATGTGAAGAACACATCTTGGTCTTGCTGTCCATTCCCTAGACATCAGAGCTATTGCAGCTTGTGACAGTCAATCCTTGAAGTGACTGGGAAGAATGTTTGTGTTTAATAAAAGGGACTTTTTTGATAAAAATTTCATGAAACTGAGATTCTAATATATTTTATATTTATATTCTATATATTTTTAATTCCTAAGGTGATGAATTTGTTCCTTCAGTATTTACTAATCTTTAAAACTTTATACATTTTCATTTTCTGGACTATGAAAGTGACCTTAGGAGAAAGGCTTCGCATTTTTCCATCCTAAGATTTTAGTTTAAAGTTATGGTGTGGATAAACATTTATAAAGAAGACTAGAAGCATATAACGAGGCTCTAACATATTCAAAACTTTCTCTCTGTGCCTCTACGTATTTGAGCACATACATGTGTGATGTATTGTGCACGCATTTATCTGCATGCTAAGGACAGACACTGATATTATGTGTACTTCTCTATTACTGTCTACCTGAATTTTTGAAATAGGATGTTTCTTTGAACCGTGGAACTTGCCATTTTGTGTGTACTGGCTGACTACCATGTTTGGGTATCTATCTTTCAATAATCCAGTGCTGGGATTGAATGAGTGGCATCATTTTTACGCATTCTAGAGATCCAAACTCAAAGCCTTATAGGAAGCATAAGTCTACCCACTGAGCCATATCCTCAGCTCAACCTGTTGCCCACCCTTTAATAAATACAAACTAGGAAAAGGAGGTTAGGTATGCAGCTTTGTATCACGCAGCTTGATGACAATCAAGGTCCAATCTCCAGGTCCTCAAAAAAAAAATAGAGGTGTTAAGTGATTTTCCCAGGCCCCCTTTCTGAGTTAACACTACAGTAAACCAATGGTAGTCTTGGTGTGTTTACTTACAGCCAAACATGCTATAAGTAGCCGATTTCAGAACACAACTCCATGTACTACCTCATGCAAATACTTAGTATGAAGAAGGCCGGTAGGATGGAAGAGTTGATTTAAATTCTGCTCTGTCTTCATTTAATTTCACAAAGATGTAACGAATGCACCACATTGAACCTTTGAGTAGCACTGTCAAGTTCTTTGATAGCTGGGTGACAGTAATATAAATCTCTATCTTGGACTGAACAGAACATAAACCAAGGATGGACCTTCTCTCTCTCTTTCTTTCCTCTTCTTCCATTAAACTCAAGAAAATACTTTTCAGTTGCCTTTCTCCTCCTTGGCAGTCTGTGAGATTTTGATGGTAAGTTACGGGAAACTTAAGTTGAAACTCATTGAAAGAAACCTTCATAACACTGACACCAACTGAGAACTAGGTTTCTACTTCACAACATTGAGAGCTAAATTTCTAGAATACTCATTGACAGTCTAGGAATTTTTGTATCTGGAACTTGCTCCAAGTATGTTCTCATCAACATTTGGTTGAATTGATTTCTGTTCAAAGGACATAATCCTTATCATTTCTTTTGAGATATATGTGACAAACATGTTTCCTGAGCAGGCCTCATAATGGACAATGGAACTTGCATCTCTTTGGAGAGCTGCCCATGTACGTTTCATGGATTAGCTTATTCAGTTGGTTCAAAAATTGAACAAGAGTGCACTGAATGGTAAGTGGTCCGTGGGTAGAGAATAGTTTCTGAGTATTTTTCTATTTAACAACTTGGTAATGACAACCATCTTGCACAGTGTACTTGTTGCTAATTTTCATCTCCAAATTCTGAGATGCAGTTTGTAGTTTACTTGAACTGCACAAATTGGTTCTCTTTATGTGTTTGTGTTCTTATTCCTTCCCTTGGTAATTTCATAAAAATCCAACGCTCATGTGCAGCCTATCCAATTTTGCTGTTCATAATAACTAATTAACTAATAGTTTCATTCTTAGAGCTAGATGGTATTCCTGGGTGTATGTACTGAATACTTTATAAAGCGACTTTTTATCGACAGTTTTGGGGCATGATCAGGAAGACTTACAATTCCTTATTAAACCAGCTCAGACTCTGGGTAAGCATGAAATTCCTCCAGGACAGTCCCTGGCAAAAATAGAAGTCTGCATAACCACGACTCCGTTCTCTTTGCTCTCAAGCATATTCAAAAGACGTGCAGGTTTATAACTAACCATATTCTCAATGGCTGATGTCATCAGACTCTTGCTTTCCACAGAAACTCCTGTATTTGTGAAGAAGGGAAGGAGCCTTTGCCTTCCACTAGAAGAGAGCTCTTTCTTCTAGTTAGTGTCTAATGACAGCAAATAGATACATAATGGATACTCATTGGCCAGTCAAACAGTTTGTAACTATTAGTGCAACTTTTTAGAGAAGTTTTCTTAGTCAGATAATAAAGAACTTATTAGCTTAATATATTTCAAGTGTTAAGCAATATGTTGAGACAAATGTCAGCATACTTTCTGTGTCAGGCTAATATCTTTCTAATTTTGTTTAGTGTATGTGTTGGTGGAGTTTGGAACTGCACCGAGCATGACTGTCCAGGTAATCTTCTAAAATGTTAAAAACCAAATTTTAACATCTGAAGAATATTTTTTTTTTAATTTGGAAGGAAAAATAACACTGATTTTTGAATGGCTCTCATCTATATAAGAATATAATAATATGTAACTTACATATAGAGGATAATTAGAAAATTGAATACCTAGCAACATCTAGTAGGCAACTTTGCTAAAATTTTGTTAAAATATAAGTCCTAAAAGTATATGGAAAAGCAATCATTTAATAATTTTTAAATGAAATTTAATTGGTTAATTTGTCAGATCACTAAATCTAAATTAATGATTTTCTTTTGAGGTGTGAGTATTTATGCTAAGTTGTCCTGTTGGTTTTTTTTAAAGCAATAACACATGTTATCATTCCTCTTCTCTCTGTCTTCATCTCCTTCTTCGTTTATCTTTGACAGTTCAGTGTTCTGTTGTGGGCGACTCTCATTTCACCACCTTTGATGGGCGCCATTATTCTTTTATTGGCTTGTGTCAGTACATCCTTGTGAAAGGAACAGGAAAAGATAGATTCACAATCACTTTACAGAAGGCTCACTGTGAACAGGTAAGCATAGCCTAAACAGGCAGCAGGGGAGTTATCTTACTTCAAAGTCCAGCTTCACTTCCTGACATGACAGTAGCATTAAAATAATTCACTATTCTTAATGTATTGATTATTAAGATGTCATCATTATTAATATATCTCAAAAAATGAATCATGCTCACCATTGGTCATGACATATTGACATATAGAATCAAAAATAATTTTTACTAGATAAAATTCAGTACAGATTGACTTTTTAAGATTATTTGCATATGTTGCTTTTTGAAAATGTAATGCAAAATTTCACAATAGGACGAAACTTTAATTTACTTAAGTTACTCTCAAACCAGCTGCTACACAGGGTATTATTTTTGGATAGGATCCAGTAGGTTTCATATCATCTAAAGGGATATATAACATATAATTAAATGATATATATTATATATAATTTTGACATATTATAATATTGATGTTAGATATTTTCTTTAAATAAACACAACAATAATTTGTTTAAAAATGAAAAAAATAATTTCAAAAAAATTCCAAATCTTTAATAATCAAACTTAATTCCAATAAAAGGTCCTTTTCAGCAAACATTGAAAATCAGTTTCTTTGCTACTTTGTTTTTGAGATAGATTCTTGCTGTATAGCACAGGTTAACCTAAAAATTTGCAGCAATCTTCCTCCCTCAGCATCTGGAGTGCTGGGATTAACTGGGAGCTGTCACACCTGGCTTCAGCTCTATTCTTTTATGGAAATTTTTAAATTTTTGACTTAACTTTATGATTAGTCCTAAATGACTTGGCTGCATTGTTTACTCAGAATTTTGTCAATTGTACTAGCTAAGTGAGCAACTATGTGTTATAAAAACCAATTACTGGTGAGTCATTGAAAATTCTATTAAATATTTTATGATATATATGTATACATATACATATATACATATATACACATATACATATTTGATATATCACAACCTTCACATATACCAGATATTCTTATTTGTGCACAGTCTTTGTCCATTTTTCTCCTTTCTCTCTCTTCCTCTCTTCTCCCACCTTCCTTGTCTCTCTCTCTCTTCCTCTCACCAATACTTACTTTGACTTTTCTACAGAACCTGGGTTTGGTCTGCCTTCAGTCCATAACTCTAATTCTGGAGGATGACTTTAACAAACAAGTGACGCTTAGCAGGGGAGGCCAGATCCTCACCAGCCCCAACCAAGGCTTCGCCCTGAACGGTAAGAAGCAATGCTGTGAATACATTAGCACCAACAGCAAACCCAACCCAAAGCATCATTTTCATCTTGGCTGACGATGTAACATTTCCTGGGTGCTTGTGCCACTTTGCTAAATACACCGGAGACCACAATCCTTATTGTTTTTCTCAAGTGGCCTAGAATTTGTGCAAGCAAACAGATTCTGGCAATAAAATGAGATAGGCACAATAATTTGTACAGGATTCTAAGGGTTTAATTTACTGTGTAGCCTCAGAGGTATAGCCCATGCCATGCTGGGGAAAGGACCTGCAGGGTCAGTTGGGTTTTCTGAAGAAGGTGATATGTCACTGACCATTTGAAGCTGAACTTGGGATGAAGGAGGTGAGGAAGGAGGGTAGGTCTCTTCGGAGCTTGTTTAGGAGATAACTGTATTGACATCGCTACATCCTGAATAGGGTCAATAGAGACTATCCCAGAGCTGACATCAGGGAAGCGGATGGAGTACAGACAGCATGTAGACGTCTTCGTACATGGGAGTTTCCTGGGATGGACTTGTTTATGTCTGCTCTGCAGCAGAGATATTAAGAATATTCTTTTAATCTCAAAGTGAAAACTCTCAGGAACATTCCAGCTTGTGTTACCCATCACATGTCAATGTTACACGAATAATGTTCTAGGAAAACTCATAGTTATGAGTATAAATTTGTTACTGTTTGGTCAGTTTATGAAATGGTGATCTCACATACTTTAGTCAAATAGATGGAAATAAACAGTTAGTCTTAAGGAATTGTACTTTGTTTCTTTTTTGGTCATATGTAAACACACACACACACACACACACACACACACACACACACACACGACTTTTGATGGCAGGGATTTTGAGATGACAGACATCTGATAACCAGCACGCAGCATGCTACACAGTGAGGCATAGTAGAGCCAGGGAGAAGCTATGCCAAGGCAGTTGCAGTGTGACAGTGGAGATGAATAGAAGACAGACGGATGGTCTGTCAGAACACAAGTGGCCTACACTTACTGCTGGATTCAGTTGTGGCTGTATGAGAAGGCAATGAAGAGAATGGAGAACTCAAAGAATATTTTTCAGACTTATGGTATATATATGTGTATGTATATGTATATATGTATATATGCATATATGTATATATGTATATGTGTATACGTATACATGCGCATATATGTATATATACATATATGCATATATACATATATACACATATGTATATACGTATATACATGCGTATATATGTATATATACATATATGCATATATACATATATACACATATGTATATACGCATGTATACGTATACATGTATATACATATATGTATATATATACAAATATACATATATATAAATTCAACACCTTACTAGCTTAGTTTTAAGCATGAGTTTGTCTCTAATTATGTCTCATAAAATAATGATTACTGAGAGAAAATATGCTTTCCATTTTTTTGACATTCACAAAAATTTGGAAAGTTTTTGAGACAATTGGTACTTCCTAATGAATCATGGCCACTTTAAGGTAACATACCACATTACAACACATCACTCATACACAGATGTACATACATGTCATATCTCTCACATAACATACACAAACCACACATACACACAAATGCACATTCAGAGACACGCACATCATGCACCACACTGTTCCACGTCTCCCCCCCCCATCCACACAATTCACCTCCTGTCACACACAGACACACACCACATATTATACCGTACCATACATACCCCTCATAAAACTGCACACCACACCTCTGCTACACCATTCGCCCCCACCACACATATGCATATACATGTACACCACACACAAGAATGCATACTTTATGATAAGATAATTAGAATCCAAACATCTAGTATCAAGATGTTCGTAAATGGAGATTACATGCCAAGAGCAGCAGTATATTAGAAAGAAGAACAAGATATACATCAGAAGTAGAAGAAAGGAAACTAGAAAAAAGCAATCAGCCACTAGGGATAGATTTAGCCCTGGAACATAAGTAAGACCTGCCAGCTAGCTAGCCACCTCCGAAGTCATAGAAGGGGCTCAATGTTGTCCGCTGCCGTTTCAGAACACTGCCTGCATGTGGCGACACTAATTTATGTATGTTCTTTTCCTACAGGCATTGTTGAAATTCAAACCCTGTCATCCCTATTCATTCTCCTAAGAACCACCTTTGGTTTAAAGATCTTGTTTGCTATTGATGGGGAAAGAATTTACATTCAACTTTCCAGTGCCTGGAAAAGGAGGACGTTAGGTCTGTGTGGTACCTTTAACGGCAACATCAGGGATGACTTTCTGTAAGTATGATTCATGTGCAGCCTGCTGAGTTTAGTGCCTGTCAGTTTAGAGGACAGAGGTTCATGAAAAGTGTTTAGATAACTGATGGGAGGTCAGCAATCACTGGCTAAGCGCTTCACATATATTTTCGTATTTAACTTGTATAGTTATCCACTGGTTTAGCATCTTCGTTTCACTAATTAGTGAGAAACTTAAGACCTCATGGGAGCAAACAAATCATTCAGTCACTTATCTTATGGCTTCTTAAAGTTTTCACACTCAAGACCCTGATGAAAGTTCACCCATGAAGCTTAATGCAGTCGTGGGGATATAAATACATGATACATGTGTGTGTGTGTATATATATATATATATATATATATATATATATATATATATATACCATCAGGAAACTTGTTTCAAACAATTCTTTGGTATACATATAATGTTACCATTTATTAACGACGAAAGCAATTTCGCATAAAAGGAAGATGAATGTGTTTATTCACTTTGTTCATTTTTTTTCTATAAAGAATTGAATTAAATATACTGTACTACAGGGCATATAGCTTCTTCTACATTCCTCAGGATCATTCAGTTTTTTGATTTTTATAATCAACACTGAGAATATATAGAATAAAATGGCAGATATTTTTGAAAATTCTGTCCTAATCTCAAGCCAAAATTTAATGACTTGTCAAATAAAACTCATCAAGAAATAAAACAGTAATTCCCAAAATGCAAAAATTCTAACATAATGCAGTCGAAAGATATATGAATTTGATATTTATATGGGTATAATGGTTGTATAAAAATATTTAAAATATATTTTCTAAAATAAAGCCATATGTTTATGTAAGAGTAAAATCTTTGTACAGTGTGAACACTACAATTCATTGCACACAATAGTTTCAAATTTGAGATGATGTGTTCCAGGAGCATTCGTTGATGTGTGTGGCATGACAGTATGTGAAGTGCAAAGCATGAGTTATGTTTTCAGATCCAAAGTTGCGTGGAGTCATGCAGTATTACATAGGTAATCACTGAGAGAAACAACTTGGATTCATAACATATTTGATGTGATGTGGTGTACGTGTGTGTGTGTTCTGTGTAAGCCAGAAGTTAACCTTGAGTGTTAGCCCTCAGGTGCCACCCACCTTGTTTTTTTGTTTTTGTTTTGTTTTGTTTTGAGTCAGGACCTATATTGGCCTGGAACTCACTGATTAGGGTAGGCTAGGATATCAAGCACCAGGAATCCAACTGTTTCTACCTCAGTGTTGGGATTATAAATGTGTACCACCACTTTGTAAATGCGTTTTAGGGATAAGGAAAGGTCTCATGTAGTCCAGGCTGGATTCAAACCTGCAGTGTAGCCATAACTGGCCCTGAACTCCGGATCTTCTTGCTTCTACCTCTCAAGTGCTGCTATTATAGGTGTGTGCTCCACAGGTGACCTCACTTGACTTGAAATTTGATTTGGGTGATTGCACATTTTCATGCCCCCTTTCATTTACATGATTCTGTATGTGTCATGAGCACAGTTTAAGAAACTGAGTTAACTCACATCCTGGAGCAAGGCTTGAATTTATGCAGTGTCTCAGGATGTGGGCTAACTGCGGCCTCCTGGCTTCTCCTTTGCTGCCTTTTAAGTACTGTGGTCTGATTTTTAGAAACTTGCAGCCTTCTTAATTTGTATTGTATTTGTATTAATGTATTTTATATTTATATTATACATAATATATAATATATTTGTATCAATGGCAGTAAATTAAACTGTGCCATGTTATTTGGTACTACAGCTAGTTATAAGGCAAATTTTGGTATCAACGTTCATCAGATTTTAGGAAAATTGGTGTTGCATTGGGAGGAAAGCAATAAAGTCTGCTAGTCACCCTTGATAGGAAAATGTGCTTTTCACTACCCATGAGAGGCAGCAGTTCACGGTTCAGGGTCACGTTGTGAGTATTAGTCATTCAGCCTGAGGCTCACTGGGAACCAGTTAAGTGGGATAACACAATGTTCATCCCACAGACACTGGTGTTGCATTATCAGAAAAAGATTTAACCATGAAATTGAAAAATAGCCCCTCTGATGACTGTCCAGGAGTGGTGCTGAGCTGGCTGAGGTTTAATGGAAGGAACTTGTTGAATCAGTGGATAAACAGAGTTATATCATTCATCATGATATCAAGAGCCAATGCGATAGATACTTGAAAGTTGCCAAGAGGCTAACTAACAAGTTTTTTCTGGTGCAAGAATGAGAAGAATATGAGGTGCCACATGTGTTCATTAGCTTGGCCTAACCGTTACACAGTAGACACATGTAATTTTAAAGAATTACCTTGTACATTCTAAATATATACAAATGTAGCCTGGACCATAATATCAATATAAAAGATTCTAATGAAGAAATATTCAGTGGTATGTGAGGCAAGAATGCAAAATGCACATAACATATTGAGGTAGTTCCAAAATAATAAATGTTACTCTTTGTGCTCCTAGCTAGAAACACAGTATAAGTTGAGAGGTCTCTATGGGCTGACATCCGGGGATCATGTCATAGAAGAGTGGTTCTCTAAATAGCATGATTTTTTTGAATACCTTCACACATAATCTTTTCCCTCTGTGGTTCTTCCCTTTCTAATCTTGATTTTATATTCAAATCAACTCAAACCTTATTTGCTTTCAAAAATTAGTTCACACCTAGCCAAAATTACATCTAGATTACTTGTGAAGAAAATATCACTTATCAGTTGTTCGCACCAAAGGGCCAGGGTTAATGAGAATTAGAAGGGTATCCTTGGTCTCCAGAGTTACACAATTCTTGTCTACCCTGGATAGTCAACTGAACTAAGCAGAACTTTTAATAGTGTGCCAAGAAGCTCACTGACTGGGCAATGAGAGACGATGTTTTAATTAAAAATTTAAAAAGCAACACTTATTTTGCATTATCTCATGTAATTTATTTGCGTTTAGCTATTTTTTTTTAAAAAAAAAGAGTAAAAACTCTTACTTCAGGTTAGAGTAACAAGGTCTATATCATATTTGCAAAACAGAACCATGCTAGGAGACTTGGCTCAAATGTCCAGAAAAGATGTTAAAGCCCTCCTCCTTGGCCTTGTTTGTCAGAATGGGTTAGCAGTCAGTGTTTAACAAATGGCAGAGCTGTCTGCCAGTCTCCAAGGCACCGTCTCCTCCGTGCATAAACATTCAGGCTCGATAAGAATACAGGATAATATTTCAGTCACAGATAACTCTCGAACATTGTTTAGCTTTCCAAGAAAAGCAGTTAAAATTCTTTACTTGACCAAGGTTAACGTGAAGCTACAAACATAGTTTAATGGAAAAATATTAATCGAGAATTTATTTTACATGCCCTGTTGGAGCAAGTCAAGTAAGTTTGGTGAGCTGAAAGACCATTTTATAAAAGTGAAATACAATAAATAAACAGGGCCTACATTCTGGTTCCTATCTTAAACAAATTTATTGTTTTAAGTCAGCTAAATGAAAGAAGAGAGCGGGACTCTGGGTAGCTCCTTCTGGGAACCCTGAGATATTTTGCTTTCCCTGGAGAAGAAAGGCTGGGGAACAGAAGAAGAAAAAAAGTTATTCCGAGTCAGAGAGTTTTTTGAGTCTTAGTATCTTCGTCTGAACAAAATGAGACTTTTATATTTGTCTTCTTATAGTTCTTTAACATCCTGGAGACCCACTGAGGAATAGGAAAAGGAAGAAGGGGTTGGGGGAGACGATCTCCTTCCTCTGTCCCTGAAGAAGTGGTCTCAGCTAGATGGTAATTAAGCACTCATCTTCAAGGGCACTGAGAGAGTGGAGGTCAAGCCCGCCCTTCCTGTTCAGACATATTGTAGCCATGAGCACAGATCTATGGACAATACCTTGATCTGTATGCTTTTACAGGGTCTGATAGTGAAATCACTTAACAAATGTCGCCCATTAAATGAATGGCTTTTGAAGGCCCCTGAAGGTGGAATTTTATTTATTTATTTATTTTTATTTTATTTTTGGTTTTTCGAGACACGGTTTCCCTGTGTAGCCCTGGCTGTCCTGGAACTCACTCTGTAGACCAGGCTGGCCTCGAACTCAGAAATCCACCTGCCTCTGCCTCCCAAGTGCTGGGATTAAAGGCATGCGCCACCACCGCCCGGCTAAGGTGGAATTTTATATTTGTCCTCTCAACGCTGTAGTCTCAGTTGAAAAGGGTGGTGGCTCTCTTCTGTTCTGGTCTGCCGAGGAAACGAACAGGTGAATAAACGTGAAGGAAGGAGGATTTTTACATCAACTTTCACCCAGTTTTTAATCTATGTTTGCTTAGTATTTCAGGCCTTCCAGTATAAGTTCATATAGTGAGCCTAGAGTATAGACTGCTATATGCTGTAGGATTTGTCAGTAGTTTGAAGAAACCATAAAACTATGCACCTCTACGTTGCCACATTCTCCTTAAACTACACTCAGATTGAAGTTTTGGTTGTTGTGTATGATGCTTGGTTATCTGAGCGGAACCAAATCTGATCCTTGGCTTTCTTGGGAGCCGCCTTAACCAGACTGATTAGCATTTTCCCGAGCTTTTGGTTTTCTCTATAAAATCGGCACAAGGAAGGGTGTTTTCTTCCCAAGGCAGAAATGAAGACTCGATAAAAAGTTACATATGTTCATAATTTAGCCCCTTGAAAAATCTCAAGGACAGGAAGCTGATACGTTCATATTTCTCTAAAACTCGAAGAGAACTTGAATTTCTAAGACTTGTTTGACCATTAAGAAAAAGGGGATTTACTTATTTGTATATTCGAAGGATATACACAAATAAGAGGGATGGGAGAGACTACGGTGAACATTTTCTCGTCTTTCTAGTTCTCCATCAGGCATGATCGAAGGAACCCCACAGCTTCACGCACATGCGTGGAGAGTTTCTTCCACGTGTTTCGCGCCTGTCCATGTCCCGATGGTGGATCCCTGCAATATTAACCAACAGAACAGTAAGTCCTCCTTTCCACATGTAACATTTAGGCAGATGTCCAATAAGGTACACGAATTTTATAATCTTATGTTACGACTTTAAATTAGGATTTCCTCATTGCGGCAAGAGCACTGCTGTTCCTTGTGTGCGTTTGTTCAAGCCTATGCCGAATTCTCGATTTGTAAATGCAGTTACGGCTATTGCAAAGAACAGCAGACAATCTATTCTTTTACATTTTACAAATTTACACATCATGGGTATTTATGGCTTTCTTCTCAAACACAGGCTGCATTTTGGCATTTTCAGATGCAGGAAACACTCGAATACTGCGGTTGTAGTTTCAGGATGCTCAGCTTCAGATTCATAGTGTGATAACTCAAGCGCATCTCGTCTTTACTGCTACTCACTGTTATAGCTCTGTAAGCATGGAGCCCAGGACCCAAAGATTGACTTGTGCTATTAAATGGGCAACAGTCTGAGCTAGTCATGCTCCAGCTTTGCAATGTGCAGGAACAATGCAACTCAACATGCCTAGAATTTTGGACACACACACACAAACACACACACACACACACACACACACACACACACACACACCTACCTATGTATGTGCTTGCATGTCCCCCAAAACATTTTAAACTAAAGCCCCAATAAACCAAATCAAAGGCTAGTTTGTTTTCCAGTAAAAGGAGTCTTCTTTCTGGACAAAATTTAATGTGCAAAGTTAGGTCTTTTATTATTTATTTATTTACTTTTTACTTAGCTTAATCTACCACTTTCATAGAGTTAATTTTTATATGTTACTAACATTGGCTGAGAATCCATGTTCAGTCTCCACATTTATTCTACTTCTGTGTGAGTGCTATGCTGATTATTGAATAGCTTTTATCTTAGTTCGAATGTACTGGGAAGAACAGATAATCTTGCACCCAACATGTAAAAAAAGACAGCGGTCTTTTTAACCCCATGAGGGTTCCTGTCTCTTTCTTTCTCTCTATGTATCTCAGTCTCTTTTTGTCTTTGTCTCTATGTCTCCCTGTCACTCTGTGTCCCCAACTCTGTCTCTCTCTAATCTCAAGAGTAGACTAGATTCTTGGCTTTTATGATTCACTGTTTTTAAATCCATTTTCATTTTCCCTCCATCCCACCCTGCTATTTTAAAAACAAATTTACTTCTTTGGTTAATTTTACTTGGCTTCTCCTATCTTATTTGTTTCTAACATTGATGGTTTCCCGTTGAATACTGCAGTGACTTTGTTATTTATCCAGTTACTATGTAAAGGTTTTGGTGGAGCTCACTTGATGAGCTGTCTCTTCTGGCTTCATCTTTATTTTGTAACTGTCACAATGTACCACCCTCTTTCTCCTGCTCTCTATGTCTTATGTAGTATTTGCTTCAGAGGTTTTCTTTTTTACTTTTGCTGTGAGCTGTGATTTCTTAAAAATCCTAAACATACAAATTCATAAAGAGAGAGAGAAAAAAAAAGAAAAAAGAAAAAGAAAAGAAAATAGACAAAGGCCAACTACTCTCAACAGGACTCTGGATATTTTCTCACAAAAAATTTTTTTAGTTGCTCTTTATTTGGTGTCAGTGGAAATACATTTTGATCTACAGATTCTTAGAGCACAATAGAATGGCATTACCAGTGCGTTATTTTGCCCTTTTAGGATTCTTGGGGTAAGGAATTTGTCCACCAGCAGTGTACAGTCATTTGTTTCCCATATATACGCTAATTTGATGCAATAAAATAGTACTTGGGTAACTACCAGGATGTTTATTATTAATAAATATGCCTTGAATCTGGGAGGAGTTGGATGGTGAATACAATATAAATACATTTTATACCATTCTTAAAGAATTAATGAAAATGTCATATTACAAATGAATATGACTGACGTTCTCAACAAAACACATTCAGTATTGTTCCTTGAAAGTGAAAAGGATCTGAAGTCCATTGGTCTTTCAGTGACAATGACAATACAAAGACTGGCTGATTTCTATCTCCTTGGGAATCAGTTCAAGTGAGGTCTGCTTACATCAGGGAACCACCTCAGGTTGTCTCCTTTCTCTGAACTGACAGCATCTCCCTGAGCTTGTCACACCTGTTTGGCCAGTCCCAAGCAGGGTTGTATTTGCTCAGCACTGACTTGAAGGTGTGATTGTAGGAGCCTGCTTTAAATAAGATAGTGATAATTACACCTCACAGACGTCAGAATGGATTCCAATTTCTAATTTCTGTTCATTATTCTCCCAGTTTTCCACACACATAAATTCATTCACACAAAACTAAGCTCCTCGCGTTTGCCAGACGCTGGATACAGTGCACTGTGCTGAATGACTCCATAGCATCTGCTCCATTGTCTTTCACCCATGAGATTCCATTCCATTGGAATGCAGTGATTGCCTGTCCTGAGATAATGTTTTGTTGTTGTTCTACAAACTTGTCATTACATCCATTATCAGGAGCCACTTTTGTTATGCACATGGAGGTCTGGAGATGATAAGCTCCAGTTCCTCACAGGGAATTTCCTGAGGTGATCCTCAGGCATTGGCTTGCTGTGGTTACCACTTCTGCCAAGGCTTTTGTTGCTCGTGTTATTCAGGTACACTAGATTTTTTTTTTCTCAATGACTATTGAATGTGGACTCAATGCTGTTACCTGTGTAAGCTGCTGAACTTACTGGCCCTCATTTAAACAATAACGTTTATAGAAAAGAAAGATATATGAGTAGTTTCATACGCCATTCTTAGGGTAATCTCTGGCAGGTATAGAAAAGACTCATGGCTTCTTTGTCTGTTAGTTGGGTATGCAGCGCACTGTGATGTCATCCACCAGGAGCTCTTTGCTCCGTGTCATGTCTACGTCAGTCCAGGGCTGTACTACCAGCTGTGTCGCCATGACGCATGCAAGTGCGGAAGCTCTTGCCTCTGCAATGCTCTTGCCCATTACGCCTACCTGTGTGGTCAGCGCGGCGTGCCCATTGATTTCAGAGCGCAGATCTCCTTCTGTGGTGAGTATGACATCACCGACAGATGACCAGGTAACTCTTTAGACAGCTTCATATTCAAAATGGATGCTTTTAGTTTTCAAAAGAGATCTCAAGGTTGTCTATAAATTATTTGAAATATTCTTATGGTGTATAAGTACTGAAAACAAGAGATATGCTAGAAAAAAAGAACTTCTAACACAGGACAGAGTACTATAGTGCTTGCTTAATGTGTGAGACACCCTTCATTTAAGCTCATGGAACTAGAGGAGGGAGGGTGGGAGGGATGGAAGTAGGAGAAAGAGAAAGAAGACATAAGGAAGAGAGACACATATGGAGAGAAATTGTTAATAACTGTGGGTTATTTGTTACTAAGTTCGAGTATGAGTGTGTGTCTTAAAAGAAGCATCAATTTGAAAAAAAATGAAAATATTCTTATCCTGGAAATATATCTAACTATTGAAGAGTATGAAAATGAAGGATGCTTTATGACACAGCTGATCTGTAGTTAAATAAGTCCAATGTGCCATAGGCACTGTTTCATGTTCTTGAACTTTAATACTGAATCACTAACTACAGAGCATACACGGGCTGGCCTTAGCCTCCCTGCACATATGTAGCACATGTGCAGCTTGGTCTTCATGTGGGTCCTGAACAACTGGAGCAGGGGCTGTTCTCTAAAGCTGCTGCTTGTCTGTCGATAGCATTCCTCTAATTGTGCTGCTTTGTGTGTTCTCAGTGGGAAAGGATGAGCCTAGCCCTGCAGAGACTTTATGTGCCAGGGCAGGGTATACTCTAGGAGGATGTCCACCCTCTCAGAGGAGAAGTGGATGGGAGATGAGGGGAGGGACTATGTGGGGGGACTGAGAGGAGAAGGGGGGATAATTGTATGTAAAGAGAATAAATAAATAAATAAATTAATGGTGAGGGGCTAGCTGAATATTGTGCCTGGAGAGCAGCCAGTAAGAACCTTTACTCCATGACTCTTGACTTTGGTCCTGCTTGAGTTACTGTGTTGACTTTTCTTTGTGATGGACTGCTGTCAGCATGTGCAAGCCAAATAAACCCTCCCTCCCTCAAACTGGCTTTGGTCAGTGTTTTATCAAAGTGATAGTGAGCAAACTATGATAAAAAAAAAAAAAAAACAATGCACTGTGAAAATTTAAATGTGACATAGGTAATTCCTCAAACTGTTAAAAGTATCTTTCATAAGAACAAATAAATATGGGACAAGAATTAAAGATGTCATAGAATGTCTAAGTTAATAGCATCTGAGGGATAAGACTGTCACCTACATGTATACTATTAGTGAGGTTAGGAATCTCTCTCTCTCTCTCTCTCTCTCTCTCTCTCTCTCAACTCACCCATCTCTCTACCTTTTTACCCTTCAACCTATCTATCTATCATCTATCTATCTATCTATCTATCTATCTATCTATCTATCTATCTACTTACCTACTTAGCTACTTTATATGTATTCATTCATTTGTTTCATTTTGTTATCAAGTCTGTTATGTGTTCACTGATGTCTATTGATCTATATTCTCTTTGGGTGCGTGAGTGAACACAACATGTTTCTTTGCCTGTGAGACTGTCTCTTAAGCGACACTCATTTGTCCACAGCTGTGGTGTGTCAGAAGGGCATGCTGTACCACCACTGTTCTTCATTCTGCCTTCGTTCCTGCACCTCTCTCTCCTCCCCTGAGCAGTGCAAAGACGACTGTGCTGAAGGATGTAACTGTCCCGAAGGCAAATTCTATGAAGACACACTTAACTTTTGTGTGCCCATGTAAGTCACCGAGGGGGCTTGACAATAGCCAGATGGTATCTTCTTGTCTTTTGATAGGCCAACTGAACTTATGCTCTTCTCTCTCTCTCTCTCTGTGTGTGTGTGTGTGTGTGTGTGTGTGTGTGTGTATGTGTGTGTGTGTCCCAGTGGAAGAGTTAGAGAAAGGACTGAAGGAACTGAAGGAGATTGCAACCCCATAAAAAGAACAAAAATATCAACTAACTGGACCCCCCAGAGCTCCCAGAGACTAAATCACCAACCAAAAAGTATACATGGATGGACCCCTGACTCCAGCTACATATGTAACAAAGAATGGGCTTATCTGGCATCAATGGGAGGGGGGCCCTTGGTCCTGTGGAGGCTTGATGCCATATACATGTGTGTGTGTGTGTGTGTGTGTGTGTGTGTGTTTGCTTTATTTGCTTTGATTTAATGATATGGTGAGCTACTCACAGAAAGCCACAAAAAGCAGGAAAGACTCTACTAATTAACCCTGAAGTTTATTCCTAATTGATTTCTCCATACCTTAATCACAGACAAGGTTTATATATATATATTTTTTTATCATATAAGTGGTAGAATTGTATTCTCTGTCCTCACTTAGAAAGTTCTTAGCTCTCACAGGAGGTGAAGACTTTTGTTTTTTTACATAGGGTTAAAATATACAGCAAATGTGTTTTTCTGAAGGCCATTCAGTGACTTTTAATGGGACTAAACAAACAGTCCAGAAGTTATTTTGGCACTCCTAATCTGTAGCTGCTATGTCTAGTTAGTTGTCTGTTGTTTGTACAACATAGCTTTGTGCAGTCCCATAGAATTGTGGAAGTCTACAGTGGCCAATTGCAGAGCAGAGTCAACTGTCACTTTGTTTGTGTTGGAAAAATATGTATCTTATTTTATTTACTTCACCTTTTCTCTTATAGATACCACTGCCGGTGTCATTATAGGGGGAGCATTTATCAGCCAGGGGAGCTCATCCCAACACCCTCAGGCTTATGGTAGGTGATCCCAGGGACCCCAGTTAGGGAAAGAACTGAAGGAGTTAAAGGGTATTGCAACCCCATAAGAAGAACAATATCAACTAACTGGATTCCCTGGAGCTCCCAGGAACTAAACCACCAACCAAAGAGTATACATGGATGGACCCATGGCTCCAGCTACATATGTAGCAGAGGATAGCCTTATCTGGCATCAATGGGAGGGGAGGCTCTTGGTCCTATGAAGGCTTGATGCCCCAGAATACGGGGATGCTACAAAGGTGAGACAGGAGTGGGTGGGGGAGAACCCTCTTAGAGGCAAAGGGGAGAGAAGATGGGATGGGGTGTTTTGCAGAGGGGAGACTGGGAAGGGGGACAACATTTGAAATGTAAATAAATTGAATAACCAATTTAAAAATGAAAAAGAATGTGTGTGTGTGTGTGTGTGTGTGTGTGTGTGTGTGTGTGTGTAATCACATTAGAATATGGAATGTCTGAGACATGTACTGGTGGTTTCAGAATAGATTTCTGAATGTAATCGACGAGGTGAAACAAAAGCCCTTTAAAATAAACTTTTGTTAGTAGATGTTAACAATAAAGTAGGCATTCAGACTACATTCTGAGGTCTCATAGGTTCACGGCTCATCCACATGGCTCAAGAAATAATTCTGGAATAGGTCTGAGAAATAAAACACATGGGAGATTTCTTACAATGTATATGAAGCCATGTCCAACAACACTCTCAGAATACCACTCACTCTAGTTCTGGTCTGTCTGCTAAAAATGCAGTCACGTCCACATAGTACCCATTTATCCACACCCATCTCCCAGGATCCTCCTTCTAGTTGCACTACAGATGCTCACAGTAGATCCCCACATGTAGACAATGACAGCCACACGGGACTGCATGGTTTCTACTGACCTGGCATTGTTCTTCGCATGCTGTAAGCATTATTAATTAAGCACTCATGAGCATAATTGCAAGAGCTAGGTCCTGCCGTCTTATTCCAGTTTATACAGGAGCAGAATGAGGCACATGTAGTTAAGCAGCCTGATAATGGTGCTGGGGTTTATGCCCAGGCCCCTGGCTTGGTAGTGCTTGCTCAGTTGCAGACCTTGCCTCACAGCTCGTTCTGAATCAACAGCAAATGATCGTTCACACTCAACTTGCCTTTATAATTAATTCCGTCTTTCCCCCCACCCCCCCCCTGATTAAGACACAAAGAAACCATTGCATCCTTTTCTGTGTAGAATATACTACTCTAGCTACAGTTTCCCAAGACAGAACTCTGAGAATAATTCTGACTTTTTCTCATCCTCAACACACCCATAAACCCTTGATTTAACTTAGTTTTATTTTCTTCATGTAGGAGAAATCCATTCTTCCCTTCCCATCCTGATGCTTTAACCGTGACACTCACCTTCTCTTCCCTGCCCCTTTCTAAAAATTGTCTATGTTTTACATTGCTATAACAAAATAACAGAGGCTGGCCACTTTATAAAGGTTTACTTAGCTCATAGTTATGGGGGTCCAAGAGTGTTGGGTCCACAGGGAACAGGGAGTCAAGGATGCTAAATCTTCTTATAATAATTCACCCTTGTAAACTGTTCAGTTCTGAGAGATTAATAATGATTCACTTCAGGTAGTAAGCATATTCATCCCTTTTAGAAGTGGCTCTCCCATGACCAAACCACTTTGTGCCTTAAGCTGCGTCTCTTAAAGTCTCACCTTCTGGTAGCATCACTGTGGGGACAATCCTTAACATGAGTTTGGGACTGAATAAACCATAATAAAACAATGGCACATGAGATTCCTTGTCTGTAGTCTCCTTCCAAGTGTTGGAAGAGCCCCCCCCCCTTTTAAATTCAATATCCTTAAAATAATTTTTTTAATTTAGTAAAATAAATCCATTCTTCCTTAGAGCCCAAAATAAAAATATTTAGCATAGTGACCTTATTTGCACCCTTATCAAATGTCCCTGACCCAGAAGTATAATACCTAGAGCTGGCTGTCTCATTTCTTTTATGACGTTGGCAGTATGGGCTAACACACCTCTGAGTGACATTCTGTAGCTTAGGGATGTGCATGTGCATTGTTTTCATGTGATGTGCCTCTTGATGTGTTGGTTTCTTCATTTTGCAAACATAGAACACATGGTCTGCTCTGAGGCTGAAGGGAAATCTGTGCCAGGGTTTCCAAGGGTCTGGTGTGTGTGTGTGTGTGTGTTCTCATTGTGTTATATTATTAAGGAGTTTCCAGGTTCATGTGTCTCTACCTGGTTTCCCTCTTCACGTTACAGTGACTCAATTCATTTTTAGTGATGCTGCCGGGATGGTTGTCTTGAGATTCAAACTGACTTCTGTGATTAAAGCCTTTGCGAGTTCAGCCTCAGAGCAGGGGCTGGCTTTACCTCCATTTGCCCACCTCATCTCCTGGCACCTGATTAAGCAGAGCAGTGTTCTGTGTCTTGTAGTTTATACATTTTCACAGAGCACAGGAATCTCTCTGATCCAAGTCAAAACCTCCATCCATTCTTTAGAATAGCTCAGGATTTATTACCTCTGACCACCCAGATGTCAGTTAGGAACAGATTTTTAATAGGTTTTTAAATGGTTTTTTTTTTCGATCTTAGATGTATTTCTATGTTGAGTGTGTCATGTTGTATAAATTAATTGTATATTTTCTTCTGATATTAGAATATAAGCATTCGGGTCAGGCTATTAGCAATACCGTGGGGCTTTTAATCCTCCTGTCTCTCACAAGGCCCCTTACATAAAGGTGTTTGATAAAATATGTCAAAATTAGATAGCTGACTTAGAGCTGGACTGAAGGGAATAATTTATTTGTTTAAAACCTAAGATCTAGGTCTATAAATTAACTATTTCTTTACTTCTAGCCAGTGTTCAAATGGGACTGTGAAGTGTGACGAGCCAGCAACGCCCTCTACTGGTAAGTTCCAGATAAACATTCTCCCGGGTAGCGTGTATCTCAAACTGTGCCTCATACTCTTCTGACAGAGACTTTTGCAAGCCTCCTTACCCAAGCACCGGCACATAGTAGTATCATGCAGTGTAATTCCCATCACAGTGGGAAGTAAGTATATAAGGTTGCTTAGAAACATCGATGGCCAGTCAGGCATGTAGCTTTTATATTGTCTACCTCAGTGCCACCTCAGGTACCTGAAAAGCTTTAGGGTTATAACCCTAGTTGTAATATAGATCAGAAAGCAGAAAATTCTATCCTAGACCAACATTTCTCAGCTTTTGAATATCCACACAATGAACTGGTGATCTTGTTAAGACGTAGGTCCTGATTTTGAATGAGAAAAAAAAATGCCAGAGATTATGAATGTCTAACAATGGCCAAGGTAATGTCAGTACTTCTGGGTTCAGGGATGTGTCTAGGAAACTAGGTTCTAGGATTTCTTGCAACAAATGGAAAAAATAGCATAGAACAAGAGTATGGTGGCACTCTCCTGTAATCTAGCACCGAGGAAGCAGAGGTTAGGCAATCCAGGTTTCGAGGACAGGTCAGCCATGCAGAGTTAGAAGCAAACCTGGCTTATGTAAGACTGTTATAAAAATGGAAACTAAAAACAAAGCATTTATAAAATATATCCATTGCTATTTCTTAGACTGTAACTTTCTGTTGGAATATGTAACCTGAAGATCTACAAATTAGAGGAATGTATAAATCTGAATTTTTGTCAGATGAATAACTTATGGACAAATGACAACTCTTGGATTCCATTCTGTTAGATAGGGATATTATGGTTCTGTTACTTATTTGAATGTACGTCGTTATAAATCAGCTTCGAGCTGAGCGTAGCGACATGTATCTATCTATACTTCTTGTTAAAGAGGCTAACCCAGAAGCAGGAGTTGCTGGCCAACCTGAGCTTGATAGTGAGACCCCATCCCTTAAAACACAAAACAAAACAATCAAAATGCTCTTTGAATTGCATGTTCTAGATTTACTTTGTCAGAATTTAGGTCAGCCTTTGGTTTCACTACAGGTCATCTTATTGGGCCTCAAAACTAACACAATAGCTACTTCACTATGCCCCTCTTAGTTCAGGGTAGCTCACAGTTAAAGCAGAGATTACTAGGTAGCCTGCTTTCTCAATCGAGTCCTCACGAATCTATCCCTGGGGTCCCATGCAAGTGTCTTATTTGGTTCCTCACAGCCCCAAAGCCTTCTGGGAAACAAGTACCCCACCCCACCCCTGGTCATGTTTCATAACAGGTGACTCTGTACTACTCTGTACAGTACAATAAAGATTGATGAACATAATGACTCAGAGACAAGGCAAGATCATGAAGCAACGTGTATTTATTATGGCTTTGTAAATGTTTAAAGATGTAGCTTTCGGTCCTTAATTGATGTGTTTGAATTAATCAACATACCATGCTTTTTTTTTTCTTGTTGACTTCAAGAAACTATATGCTAGTTATTTAGTGAATTGAGGGGGAAGGTGGCTAAGGTTTTCAGGTTTGAAACATCTTTGGGGAATTTTGAGATGGAACAGACTCTGGCTGGGCCATGCCGATAAGCTCATAAACTCGAGGATCAGAGAATGAGAGCATTCTTTCACCATAGCGATGATCTAGTCAATGGGTTTTGTTCGGATGATTTGTGCATAAAATTTTGGGCCAAATACAAAGTTAAAGCCATGTCATCCATGCTTGTATTTGAAGTCCACGCCTGCCCAGAAGGGAAGGAATATTTTGACTGCAGGTTTCCTGACCCTGAATTACCAGCTGGTGGTATAAATTGTGAGACCACATGCGCAAACCTGGCCATGAACTTCACCTGTGCTCCTTCCTCGCCTTGCATCAGCGGCTGCGTTTGTGCTGCAGGGTGAGTTCCCCTTACTTGATAGTATAGTCATTCATGATTTAAAGGAAAATTCAAGTCTCTTAAAAGTGTGCTAGGAGCCACCTAGATAATGTTAACTGGTTAATAGAGCTTGTCTGTTAGCCTAATGACTTGAAATAGATCTCTCAAATCTACATAAAGGTGGAAGGAGAGAGTTGATAATATCGAGTTGTCCTCTGATATTCATTTCATGGTACTCGTATGCACCCCCCCTCTCTTTCACACACACACACACACACACACACACACACACACACACACACTTAAAAATAATTTTAAAATACTCTTTACCAAGAATAATCAAAATAGTTGTTGTGAACAGTGGTTAGTTAACTTTGAGTTGGTACTAGGAGACTGTTGTAACTCTTTTGCTAGGTTAGCCTAATTTAACACTGCAATATAACTAGAGTAATGCACCACATTGAAGAAAGAACACATTTTAAGGAAAGGTTGGGATTTCTCCAAAATCATATATATATATATATATATATATATATATATATATATATATAATTATACATGATATAATTTTATTTATTTATTTTAATAAACATAACTATATATATGTATATATATATAATATTCCATTGCTGCAAAAATTGTCATTGACACTAATTTGTAATAATTAGGCCAACCAGTTTAATTATAAATGTTATAGGTTACTATATTAATGCTAAATAGGGGGAAGTACTTTTAGTGGAATTCTGACTTTATTCACACCAGAGTTCAAATTTCAGCTCTGCCACTGTTAGCTGAGTAATTTTTTCCCCATATATTCTTCTCAATCCCCAACTAGATAGGCATTGTATGATATGTAAGATGTAAGACTAGTAAGTCTGTGTGTATGTGTGTGTGTATGTGTGTGTCGCATTGAGTGTATTCAATATATTTGAATAACAATTTAATTTCAGGCCATCTCCTCTTTATATATTTCATTCAGTTGTAGAAATAGCATGTTCCTGGACAGATAAAAAATATGGAGATTCTTAGCTTCCGTGTAGGCACACATATATTCAGTTCTCTCTGTTCTCGGTTGTCTAATGATGAATAAAGGAAAGAGAGAGAGAGAAAGAGAGAGAGAGAGAGAGAGAGAGAGAGAGAGAGAGAGAGAGAGAGAGAGAGAGCCATCTCAGGTAAATAGGCTACTCATTCTTCCTCAATGAACAAGTCCCACAAAGACATTCCCAGGATCAACTCATAAAAAGCAAGGGCATAGGAGAGAGGTCTTGTGGTTTATCTCCTAGGAGAATCTCCTTTGTCTAAATGGCTCCAATGCGCCGAGTATCTTGGAATGGTATCCATCTGCTCAGAAGAGAAGGGCATATGAGGGTGAGAAAGAGGGTCACAGTAGACAAGAGTGCACACACGAGGAAAGAAAAAAGGTTGGTGGAAATCAGGCCATTGAATGAATGAGCAAGGAAAACAGTTTGTTCAAATGACAAGGGAAAGAAAACGTTTGTTGTGGTCAAATAATTAAAACCTGCAGCATTGCTTGATTTTTTTGATTGTGACTGTACATGGCCAATTAAATCAGTATCTAAATTTTATTTCAGATAGAGTGTTTGCTGCTGTTTATTTTCTATAACCATTGACTTTTAGTTCAAGCCTGACATTTATTTCCTGACTGAACCTTGTTAAGAAATGTGAGACATGCCATGATTCCTTCCTAAATTGCATTGAAATAGACAGAGCTAAAATCTACTGAGATCCTTCCGATTGTTTTGGGAAAAAGTTTGCAAAGAAACTTCTAGTAAAATGTCGATGATGGTAATCTCAAGTTATCATCTCTTCATTGTGACCTTTCCTGGCTCATGTTGAGGCAATACTTTAGTATATCATGTATTTTCCCAGAGATTCTTACAGAGCCAGAGTCTATAAAAGGTCTACATGGATCTAGTTTAGAAACCACTACACTAGAATAATGCAAAGTAGAGGAAAAACAATATAAATGCCTTCAAATATTGGTCCTCCTTATTAAATAACCTTGGGCGCAAGTTTCAAATGACTATAGTGGTATTTGTTTCATGGATGGCTGAGTATATCACAGCACATCAGTTACATTGTAGGTGTCCAGTTACTGTTAATTGCATGTTTCTTCCCAGGCAACAAAACAGATACAAAATGACCGTGTCTTCCTTCTCCTCCTAGGTTTTGATTAGGTATGAAAAACCCATCAGTTATCCACTAACATTCAAAACAACACATTAATAAAAAGGAATGGGAAATACTTTGTATATTTTCATTTAAATACACCTAAATCAAACCATCATCATTCAAAATCTTAGCACTGCAAACAAGCTTGTTTGCCTTCTAAATTCTTTAGCAGAAAACATCATTGGTTTCATTATTTACTGTTTCCCTAGGGACAATCAGACAATGCAGACTTTCATAGTAGCAAACAGTGATGGCCAGGGCACCTACTTTCTATTCGGATGTGCTCTTTCTAGAACAACTGTTAGAAATGTACTCCTCTGTTTTATATTTATGGTGCCATATAAAAAAAGGTTAAGTCATATCTGATCATGTGCCTGGCATTTAGTTAATCCTGGGATACAGCAGGACCATGTGGGGATAAAAGGGAAAACCAGATTCGTCCTTCAATGCAAAAGGCAGTGTTGAATATGATAATACTGTTTCTTTCCGTCTGACACTTGCAGGTTTTCTAATCATGTTTTCTTTTTCACTTGGAAGAATGGCAGAGCACAAAGGAAAATGCTACGTTCCTGAAAGCTGTCCCTGCATCTGGAAAGACTGGGAATATGTCTCAGGGGAAGTCATCTCTACACCGTGTTACACCTGGTAACAACAGACATTTATTCCACAGAAGTTTTCCTTAGCAATTGTATTAATATAAATTGTATTACTGCTGTGACTTGACGTGTCTGACTAGCAAAAGTGAATCAGTATCAAGCTTGCATATTGAAGCTGCAGGCCATTGGGGATTGAATGGCTACTTTCTACGAGGGGACGATGGCATTTTAAATGCATCTTTATTAGCCTAGGAGAGAAGTGTGAAATACAACAATTTGGTAACCTAATAGAAATACCACAAACTTAGAAGAAATGTTAAATGTTCTAAAGAGAGAGCTTTATTCAATAGACATTTGACTGTTTGGAAGTCAGTAAGCACAGCGCCACAAAAATAGTTATGTCTTACTAAAGTTTTTTTAAAAATATGCACAAGCATTCTAAATTTTGATGATACTATCCAGGAAGCTTAAACTGTCTAAAAGGTTTATGCTCTCTGGGAGCTAGTAGGCCTATGCTCACTTTTCATTCTGTTATCTATTTTCTATGTGTCCCAGATTTAATTTTGGTGTCTGGTACTATAAATGTAGATGTGTGACAAATTGTCAATGTACTAGGCATTCTGAGAATGAACTGGCAGTATCTATAAGGATTATTGACTCCGAATGCTTCTGAATACACATTTAGGCTACCAGAAAATGCCAGTATCGTAGTAATGACTGTCAGTTAGGATCACTGGCTATTCTTTCACGGGCCCTTAGTTTGATTTCCAGTTTCAGGGGATCCAACCTTTCCTTCTGGCTGTCACAGGTGCTAGGCACACACATAGTATACAGAAATACATATAGCCAAAATACCCACATACATAAAATAAAAACAAAAATTCTAATGAGAACCTAATTGCTCCATAAGATAACTTGTTATTTATTTTTTTTTTATTAGTGTTTGTCGACGGGGGATGTTCAATTGCACATATTATCCATGTCCTGCAGTGTGTACAGTATATGGAGACCGGCATTATCATTCCTTTGATGGGTTGGAATATGACTATATCAGCGATTGCCAGGTGTTTTTAATCAAGGTTGGTCATAATTACTTGCTTTTTGTTTGACCTTTCATAAAGACAATGTGAAGAACAACATGTTGTTGATGGCATACCACATTAGTATGTACCATTAATAAAACCTATGAAGACCATAGTCATTTTGAACTTATTTGTTTGGCTTTAAACTCATCTTAAGTTCTCTTATTAGTAAGGGATAGACTAACTCTTTAGCCCTATACCTTTTTCCTTGTCTACAAACTAAAAGTAATGATTATACCTAGCTCCAATGGTAGAAAGGGCTTGATTACACAATAATTTCTCATTAAAATTATTTTAATTATTGTTATTGGTATGAAGTATACCTATAACATATTAAGCCCTATATTTTATTTTTATGAATTTAAAATCAAGAGATATTCTTTTTGCTTCTAGATACAATTTTGCTATTTTGATGGTATCCTTGGTGAATTCCTGGATTTGTATATGTTAGAAAATCTTAAAATTTCTCATATGTGTAAAATGTATGGATAATCTATGTGTATAGATTGTATACCACTGATTTCAGAATTAAATTTCTAAATGGAAAGAAATGTAATTATTCCAATGGAGTCACACAAGAACTATAAAATAAACACTATCTCCAATAATTGAACAGGTGATTAGTCTAATTTCCTGTATCTAGTTTTTATGTCACATTATGCTTACTTGTGATTCTGTTCTATAAGCCTGTCTTAAGAAAGTAGAGGTATAAGGTCAATTTTGAATAGATCTCCAAAATTAAAAATCAATGATCTTTAATGAAACTTTTTCATTCTATATTAAAGAAACGAAGCTCTCTGTGAGTACTTGTTTCACAAGTATCATAATTTATAAGTATCATTGAATTATCATCTATAGAGGGGGCTGTCATTTACAAATAATTTTTAAGTTTCCTATAGAGAAATAGTAATGGATTTGGTGTCATATAATTATGGCATTTGTCAAGTATATTCTTATATTTTTAAATTAATTTTTTTAATATTTTAAATTTCATACATGTCTGCTGCATTTACACAATTTCCACCTTGCCCTCTTGCCCCAAACTCTTTTCCTGTCTCCCTAACTCTTTCTTAAATTTATGAGCTTTTCTTTAGTGTTTTATACATGTGTACACGCATGCACGCACACACACACATGTGTATACATATACAGCTTGCTGAGTTTGTTTAATGTTACTTATGTCTTTATGTATTTAGGGCTAAACCTAGTGGCTGGAGAGTGCATCAGTGGTCTCCCTATATAAAACTGATTCTCCCTTTCACAAGGGCCATTAATTATCTGTAGATCTTTATCTAGGCGTAGAACCTAATGAGATTTACATTATCCACAGTGTAGTTCAACTAGATTGTCGTTAAGCTTGTTTAGGTGACTGCATCTTTGAGAAGTTCATGTGTGCAGCAATTCTGTCTGCTGCAAAAGGAACTTATTTAATGAGGGATGGGAGCTATGCTTATTTGTAGGCATAAGGGTGTATATTTAGAATGGAGCTGGACTCTTAATTGTTTTAGAAAAGTGGCAGTAATGTGATCTCCCGTAGATTTCATGGTTTCATTAGCCACTGTTGGTTGGCAAGCTTTACAGCACTAGCCATGAATCCCCATCTATTTGATGGGCTTTAAGTCCAAGCTGTTGGTTACCTCCAAGATATACGTGCCAATATTGCATCCTTGGGATAGGGTTTACATTTGGGTACAACTATTGGTTGCTTTTTTTCCCCTTGATAATTTACATACCATCTTTAGATATTATGTATGCTGGCTAATTTTATGTCAACTTGACACAGGCTAGAGTCATCAAAGAGGAAGAATCCCAGACTGATAAAATGCCTCCATAAGAGCTGGCTGTAGGCAAGCTGGTAGGGCATTTTCTTAATTAGTGATTTATTGGGGAGAGCCCAGATATTTGTGGGTGATGCCATCCTTGGGCTGGTGGCCCTGGGTTCTATTAAAAAAAAACAGGCCGAGCAAGCCAAGATGAACCAGCTGGTAAGCAGACTCTTCTGTGGTCTCTCCATTGGCTCCTGCATCCAGGTTCTTGCCCTGTTTGAGGTCTTGTCCTCACTTCCTTCAAGTGATGAACAGTGTTGTGGAAGCTTAAGCCAAGCAAATTCTTTCCCCCTCAAATTGTTTTTGCTTGTGGTCTTTCAATGCAGCAATAAAAATTCTAAGTCACTACGAGAGGGAGGAAAATTCCAGGTTAGTTCCAGCTCAATACTTCAAGTCCGTTGTCTGAAGTGTGTGGTGTCTTAAGTAATGGGGTCTCAACTCCAAGTTCTGGGAGGTAGTCAAGGGCAACATCAATCTCCTTTATTATTTTGGGACTCTTTGGACCGCCCTGACCAACTCATCTCAAGCATCCTTTGTATTGTATATCCTCCTTCCCTCACGGTCTATACTGGCCTTTTTTCAACCCCAACTATCTTTCATGTCCCTCCTTCATAGCACCATTGTTCTAGTAGTTAATTTCTCTCCCCACTGCCATGGCTTTATTTTATTTCTTTCCTTTCCTTTCCTTTCCTTTCCTTTCCTTTCCTTTCCTTTCCTTTCTTTTCTTTTTACTTTCCTGGTATTCATAGTTACTCCAGGTTATATACTTGTATATATATATATATATATATATATATATATATATATATATATATGTATATATATATATATTACATATATATGAATGTATATATGCATATATATGCACCCATAAATGAGAGTTTGTAGCATTTGTCTTCCTAGGACAGAGTTGAGTCATTCAGTATAATATTTTCTAGTTACATCCACCTTCAAATTTTATTTAGTATTTCTTACAGATGAATAGAACAAATGGGTATATATGCCAAATCTTATTCATTCATCAGTTGAGGATCATTTAGATTGTTTTTATTCCATAGTTACTATGAATAGAGTAACAATGAACATGGCTGGGCAAGTATTCCTGGAGCAGGGCAACACGTCTTTCGGACACATGATAGAGTGTTATATCTGCATCATACAGTAGATCTATTGTTAATATTTTGAGCATCCTCCAGAATGAATTCCAGAGTTGCTGCACCAGTTTGCAATCCTACAAACAGTATTTCCCCCTGTCCCTTATTCTCTTCAGCATTTGTCCTTGAGTTGTTTTCTTGATCTTAACCATTCTCAGTGGGGTAAGATGAAATCTCAAAATAATTTTAGTTTTCACTTCCCTAATTAGTAAGGATGTTGAACATTCTTTTTGAAATATTTCTTAGTTATTTTTATTTCTTCTTGTAGGTTTTTTGTTGAGGTCTGTGCCCATTTGAACTGGGCCATTTTTTTTTAAAATAATTCTTTTATTTTGAGATTCTTTGTATACTCTGCATATTAATCCTCTATCAGATGTATAGCTTGCAAAGATTCTCTCACTTTGTCAGTTGCCTCTTCTCTTTACATATTGTGGTTCTTTGTAGTCTTATTTGTCATTTTTTTTGCCTTAATTCAAGTGATGTCCTATTCAGAAAGTTATTTTATACTCTTTCATCCTTTAAGGGGTTATTTATATTTTCTTCTAGCAGTTCCAGGGCTTCAGGTTTCACTGTGAGTTCTTCAATCCATTTGGAATTCAATTTTTGTGCAGGGTGATAAGTATGGGTTTAATTTCATTCTTCTAATGTCCAGTTTGTTCAGCACTGTTTTTGTTTCTGTGTTTTTTTTCAATTTTTGTGAAGACTGTTTTGGGGATCTTTATTGGGATTACATTGGATCTAAAATTGCTTTTGATAGAATGCTTATTTCACAATAGTAATTCCATCAGTTCATGAGCATGGGAGGTGTTTCCTTCATCTAGAGTCTTCAAATCATTTTTAATTAGAGATTTAATGCCACTGTAGAAGCCCTTCACTTCCTTGGGTGTGTTTATTTCTAGATATTTTAGTTTTTATAGGCTATTGTGAATGGGATCTTCTTCTCAACATGTTTGTTATTGAGTACATAGAAAGGCTACTGACATTTGTAAGCTAGTTTTGTCTCCTCCCACTTTGGTGAAATTATTGCTCATTTCTACACATTTTCTGCTGGGATTTTTGTAGATTCTGCTATGTAACCTGTCATATCATTTGAAAATGGGTGAATATTTGAGTTATTTTCTTACTTGCATCCTTTACTTTTCTACACTTGTTTTATTGCTCCAGATAGCATCTAAAATGAGTGGGGGCAGCGGACTCTGCTGTTGGCTCCTGATTTTGGGAGGGATTCCTTTAAATTTCCTCCATTTGTGATGATGTTAGCTATGAGTTTGTCAAAAACAGTCTTTATTATGTTAACCTATGTCTCTTTCAGTGGCTCAATCAATAACATGTCTGACTGTGGAAATTCCATGTTTTGTTTTTTGGTATGTGTTTTGCTTGATGTTTGGCATGTGAAAAGACCCAGCAACCAATGTACGTTCTATTACTTGTCTTTTCTGACTTGCATTGATCCGTCTAGTTCTTTTGTCCTGTTGTTTCAATAGTCGTCATGTAAAAACAGGTTGCTAATTTTATTCTGATTATATTATATCTGTGCAATTAGATTGTATGTCACTATACTTCAGTGCAAAGAGTTATATTTCTTTTTGGCTTCTTTTAGAGACTAGCATAGTTATGACTAAATTATAAAGTTAAAAATCACTGGTTTAATTTTTTTTAATAGTCTCCTTACATTGTAGAGGAAGGGCAGTTAAATGAATTGCTTTACTTGTACTAACTAGCATTTCTAGGAAACTCATATAACTGCCTTTATTGTGATGATTACACAAAAACACTTTTAGACTTTAGTGTGCATGTTGTGCATCATCTGGCGATGTTGTTAAAGTGTGGACTGTTTCCATAGGTTGCAGTGGAGTCTTGGGTTCGACTTTTTAAACAAGGTATCCGGTGGTAATGATGCTGTATGTCTGGAAACCACACTTCTACTGGGAAAGGTGGAAGCATTTGTACAAGAAACCATAATGGAATGTCTATATGATCATTGTTTTTTGAAATTCTCCTCTTCTGAATACTTTAAGTCATAATGAGTAAAAGGAAATTCCTTTGATAACATTGTATCAAGCATATCCTGTTCCATGGAATATGTTATTTCTGTTTAAAATATTTTTGTGATGCCATTTCAAGTAGTAAGAGAAAATTCTGCCAAATGGTATTTTCCTCTTAAGTATAAAAATAATTTACAACTGCCTAACGAATGCATTTATAGCTAATTCCCACTTTTTACTTGCAAATAGTCTATAATGTGTGACAAGAGTCCTTTCTCTTCATTAATTCATTTAAATTATGTTTATTAATTATAAACTATCTCAATAAAAACACATTTACTATACATCTCTATACCAAAACAGATTTATTTGAGAAGTTATAAAGTTTCAAGGAGTGATTATGTTTTTATTTTTCCTTTCTTTCCCTCCTCAATTTGTTTGGGGAATTATGGGCATTATGTACTTAGTAACTACCCATTAATATCTTCTACCTAGGAAGAAAAAAATCTTTATTATATTTTGCATTAGAAAACAGCATTATCCACTATGTATTTTTACATTTGTTTTTTAGAACGACTTTTAATATATTCTTAAAGATTTATTTTATGCATCTGAATGTTTTGCATGCATGTATGTATTGTGTGATGCCTGGTGTTCACAGAGGTCAGTGGAGGGTAGGAAATGCCCTATGAGTTGTTCTGAGCCACTATGTAGGTGCTGGGAGCTGAATCCTTGCCCTCTAAAAAAAGCAACAGTGCTATTAACTGCTAAGCCATCTTTCCAAATTCTAACTTTTTCTCTACACGTTTTTCTTCTTTCCTTTCCTTTCCTTTCCTTTCCTTTCCTTTCCTTTCCTTTCCTTTCCTTTCCTTTCCTTTCCTTTGATTTTTAGTGGTCATACTTGCTTAGCTCACACCATCTGCCAAGACTTCCTATGGCAAAGACTTCCTTCTGAATTCATCAGTGCTTCCATTGAAAAGGGAAGGTGGCATGTTGCATCACTCTGATTGGGTATTACAGTGTCAAAGTCACCTTTGAAGAGCAGATTCAACTTTCTTCTGTCAGCCAGCTCCTTGTCATCTTTATATTTAATTGCAAGCCCAGGCTTTTCAGGTGGACAAACTTATCTTGAGTTTCTTTCGATCCTAAGGAGCACACAGTAATCTAATTCATAAAGTATTTACTTTTATTTCAGAAATAGACTCTAAAAAATTAACACTTAGTATTATTTTAAAGGTGTAGAGTTCTTTGACCTCCCCACTGAAGGAAGTTTGGGTTGATTTTGCTTATCACTAGATTGCATGTTTTCTTAATACAACCAAGTTCCAGGTATAGCATTTCCTATAACTTTGCTGCGTAAATACTTGTTAGAATTCAAGAATTAAAATACTCTGCTCTTTTATTTATTTTAGATGTTTGCTTTTTACCACATCACATAGGATGTTATATTTGTGTCTTGAGATGGATTTAGAGAAAAGGTCATAACTGTATTTTATGAAGCAAGATATGATTTAAGAGGAAAAATATACTGACAGTGTCCAAAACTTCCAGCATTATGACCAGTGCTAAAAACTTCCACAAAGAAGACTGTAGAGGAATTTTAATCCAGCAACATGGCTGCTCTGATCATGTCCAAATACCCTCTAGGTCTGTGTGGTCTGGCTGGAATGCAGACATAACCTTAGTGCACACCTTTAATCCCAAACAATGATGTCTAATTGAGGGGCAGACAAAGTGACTATTCAGAGAAAGATTTCACAGAATGAGTCAGAGATAGGATATGCCCAACTCTTAGGAGAAAAGCTATTTAAGAACAGCAGCAGCAGTAGCAGTAATGGGCGGGGGGGAGTCAGTTTGTCAGTGAGTTGGGAATTGAGTCTATTGTGAGTCAGTGCAGTGTGTGCAGTACATGGAGTTAAGTTCATTTTTGAGTTCAAGCAGTTTAGGGCAGGTCAGCAGAAATAGATTAAGCCAGAGACTAAGAAGGAGTCAGAAGATTAGAACAAATTACCAGAGTTACTTAGAGGTCAAGCAGAGCAAGTCATTGACAAAACTGAGAGAAGCCAGATTAAATTGATCAGTTGAGAGAGGGGTTTGAATCAAAATGGCTGAGTTGAACCAACCAGCCAGAGTCCAGAAAGAACTAGTAGCAAGGGTGAGTTTATTCGGCAGTAAGCCAATGAGATGGGAATTACTCTGGCAAATAAACGTTACTTTTACAGGAGACCATTGGTGTGTGTGTTTTTTTTAAACAAAACTAGGAGGTATATATTCTAGTTTTCAGATTTCAGAGTCAAACTCTCATTCTGTGAACCTGCAGCAGGCAACAGTAGAGTACTGACAGGGTTCTTCCCATAACTTATTTTTGGGTAGGTCTTCAGTGTTCTCCTTAGCTCATCCTTCAAATGTTGCTGCCTTTCTTAAACCCCTGAGAGCTTCCTGAAATTTCTAAACCTAGCCTAAGTTTTCACATACATGCAGACACACAGACTTTATGTTCTGGTGAATGGTGAAAACTCTCTCTTGCTCTCTCTCTGTCTCTGTCTCTGTCTCTGTCTCTCTCTCTCTCTCTCTCTCTCTCTCTCTCTCTCTCTCTCTCTCTCTCTCTCTCTCTCTCTGTGTGTGTGTGTGTTGTGTCCAGAGGCCAGAGGAATCTACCTAAATACTTCCCCACTGGACTTTTTGAGACAAGCTCTCTCATTGAACCTGAGATTTAAAAAAAAGGCTATTCTGAATATAGCTATTGAGCACCAGGAATTTATTTCTGTCTCCTAAGAACTGAAAATGTATGTCCCTGGATCAGGATTTTTTTTAAATAGAGATTTGGTGATGGAATTCAAGGTCATTCTGCTTTTAGAGCAAGTACTCTATCCATCGAGAAATCTCCTCTAAACCTTTGTAGTTTTCATCCTCTTTTGTTTTCTTATCTTCTGGTATCCACTGATGTCTGGTCCTTTGTTTCTGATGACCTGGCCCACTTTTGTGCTCTCTTCTCTAGTGTTCTTAAAACTCTGGCTATTACAGGTTCTCTATTTCTATGTGTGTTGCTTCCATGAAATTCCAAATTGTTGTGACCTCATAACACCTTGAAGACACAACCCTGTTTAGCAGGGGCTTTGTATAGAATGGTTCCCTTAAAGGGGGTTGAGACTTCGATGTGACAGATGCTGACACTATCCTGTCAAGTGAAATACTGTTCTACATTGAAAGGTGCTGACAGGTGAAGTTTTGGAATCATTTGATGGTCTATTGTCTATCAGGGCTTTGAGCATGGAGAGAGTAAAGAGCCTTGATATTGACCTTTTCCATCTAGCTTTGTAGTTGTTGTTGGGTTGCCTAGTAACTGTCACATTATTTCAAAACCTAATATTAAGTTGAAGTAGATCAGGAATGGGAACTATAGACACAGAACTCTTAGCATTGCTATTGTTTTAGGTTTCTGTCAACACAGCACAGTGTTAGAAGACAAAACATATAATAGAGAACATTTCTTGACATTTCTGATTCAATATAAATAACAGAGCTAACACTGATGTACTCTGATTAATAATAACAGAAATTTTATTGTAATAAAAGCCTCGCAGCCTACTTCTCTTATCTTTTAATCTAAATAACTCTTCCTGAGAGGAAGAACAAATAAAATCCTGCATTATATACTTTTTTTCTGCTTTAAAAACTATTCACAAGAACATAAAAGTATGACATTATTTTTTTTTTTTTTAGCAGAACAATGCTATAATCATCTTAATGGTCCTTATTATGGTGCTTTTCAAAGTTCAGGCAATGCTTTGCAGAGGATTGTTCAGAAAGAAGCCAAGAGCTCCCTGCACTCATCAAGGAAAAGACACATTAATTACTCTGTCAACACCACTCACTAAACCCTCTCCTCTAGGCACTGCTGCAGCAATTATGAACAAGGCAAGAATAATTGGGCCAAACTAGGGTATATATCGATTTAGTGCTCATATTGCTAGTGATGTGAAAAAAATCTATGTATAGAGAATTTACATGAAAATCCATATGCTTTTAATAACATTTTTATGAGGAAAATACACCCTCATCTGTCTCAAAAGACGGCACACAGGGAGTTTATATGTGGCTTTGAAATTGCTTTTTGTGGTGACATGATAATGCCCCAGCCCTACCTAATGTTTAAATGAGCCCAGGCCCATCTCTACTTTTGCCCATCATTGTACCCAACTTCTCAGTCTAGAGCTGACTCCATGGGATGTCTCCATCCGTTTTCTCCTTTTGATGAAACATCCTTTCAAGTTAGTGGAAGGGTGAGGGACAAAGACTTTTGACATTTAGAGAGAGAAAGACCACTTTAGAAATTTGCAAAAAGGTATAAACATTTGCCCCCCCCCCCCCCCCCCCGGGGAAAATGGTAAGCATATGAGCTGATGAATATATTAATCAATTTAACCTAATTATTCCACACTTTGTGTCTATAATATTGGGGCTTTACTCATGAATATATGCAATTATAATTTGTGAATTGAAAATACAGATACCACCATATGTTAATGAATTCTGAGGCTGCGGAGTCTGAGATGTTCTTGTATGAGAGAGCAGAGACTGAGGCACTTTGATTCAGCAGAGGATGTATCAAGTGCAAGTCAGGAAGGAAAGGGGTCCAGGAAAGCATAGATTTAGGTGTGTACAGATGTTCTAGGTGTATTACATGATGTTCTCCGAAACAAAGGAGTCCTTACAAGTTGGACTTTACTCTTCTACCATTACTAGAACTGTTCCTAATTTCTTTCCCAGTGCCATTGTCAAAACCAAAGCAAACAGGAACAAACTAAAATTTTTCAGTTCTGCCTTTGCATTTAATAAAATAAATAATGGTGACATCAATCTATCCCTCTTCTAAAAATTGTTTTGCTTGATGTTTATTCATTGTTCACAGTGCTGGTTTTTATAAAAGAAATTCTGCATGTGTCCCACATACTTTGAACAAGTTCATGAATAGTCCTTCTAACCTCTGCTAGTCTAGTTTCTTCTAGTAGCCTTTCTGCTGTCACCTCATGTACCTGTGTGAGCATACACATGTGTGTACATATGTGTGTATGTGTGTATGTATGTGTGTGCCTGTGTGCATGTTCATATACACATGTCTGCATGCATGTATGTACATGTATGTGTGCATGTGTGTATTGCACGTGTGTGTGTAAAAATGGTTTAATAGTTGTATGTAAAATCTAGGACTCACAAGTGAGAAAAAATATATAGTCGTATGTTTGACTTATTTTCCTTAATTTTAAACATCTACCTTCTATCCACTTTCCAACATGTGATGTGATTTCATTCTTCTTATGGCTAAGTAAAATTGCATGTGCATGTGTGCATGCACGCGTGCACACATGAGTGTATATATGTATGTGTGTGTATACATTTTCTTTATCCGACTATGGATGGAAATCTGTGTTGATTTGGAATGATCCTGGCATACACTCAGCAGGGGTTTACTTGAGTCACATGAAAGATCTGGTTTTAGTAGTTTTGAGGAATCTTCATACTGATTTTCATGGTGTTTGACAAGTTTATATCTTCCTCCCTGCTTGTAAATGGGAATATTTATCCTCTTTCTGGTTATTATTTTTGGCTTATGGTTTATCGGTGATAGCCATTCTGAATGGGATGAGAGGGAATCTTAACGCAATTTTGATTTACATTTTCTAATGGCTAAGGATAAGAATATTTTTTCCATTTGTCTTTCATCTTTTAAAAGTTCTTAATTTCATTTAGTCACCAAATAACGTACGTTTATTATTGATTTATTTTTGTTCTTTCTATACTCTAATTCTGTCATATCTACATGTGGCAAAGACTTTCTCCCATCCTGCAGACCCTCTCATTACTTTGATTTACTTTCTGTGAAGAATCTTTTAAATTATGTGTAATGTAAATTTTTTTTCAGTTCTTGGCATCATTCCTTGATCTATTGGAATTCTTTTCATAAGTTTCTTGCTTCCACTTGTATCTTAGAGCAGTGGTTCTCAGCCTTTCTAATTCTGCAACTCTTTAATACAGTTCCTCATGTTGTGACTGCCACCCATAAAATTAATTCTTTGCTATTTCATAGCTGTAATTTTGCTACCATTATGAATTACAATGTAAATATCTGATATTCAGATGGCCATAGGTGACCCCTGTTAAAGGGTCATTTGACCTCCAGATTGAGAACCACCGTTTTAGAGTTTTTTTTTTTTTTTCTTCTTAATAGCTTCAGAGTTTCAGGTCCTATGTTTTGATCATGGATCCATCTGACTATTTTTTTTTTTTTTACAAGATAAGAGAGGAGGCTCTAGTTTGACTTTTCCGTGTGTAAATTTATTTTCCATGGAACATTTAAGAGGCCTCTTTTCTCCAATGTATGCTTTTGAAAATTTTGTCAAAAAACAGATATCTGTATTTAATCTGCTGTCTGTATTTAATTCTGCTTCTCTGCTACAGTGATACACATCTCTACATATCTGTTTTGTATCAATGCTGTTTTGTATCAATGTTTTTCTTTGTATGACTTTGTATTGTAACTTGAAATCAAGTACTGCTGTAAGTTTGGCATAATTCTTTTTGTTTAGAATTCCATTGGCTACCCATGATATTTTGTGATTTCCCACTAAAGTTAATATTCATTTTTCTATTTTATCGAGAATATCTCCAGAATTTTGATGGGAATTACATTGAATCTGTACATTGGTTTGGTGACATAACCATTTTTAATACATTAATTCTGTTGACATTTGAGCAAAGGAATTTTAAATCTTCTAGAATCCTCTTCAATTTCTTTAGTTGTTTAAAAATATTTATTGTAGAATTTCTTTGTTTCCTTGGTTAGATTTGTTAGGCGACATTTTATTTGTTTTAAATTTTATGCTTGATATTGTTTTTTCATTTGATTCTAGGAATCTAGAAACACCCCCATTTCTTCACTGATCCTCTCCTCATCAAGTGCTGTCCTTTACTCTGTACAAGTTTGTGTATGTCCTGTAGGTGGTTTCACTCATCACTTTCAGCTTACCTTCATTCCACTGCTGTCAGATGGAATCCAAGAAACCATTTTGAATTTTCTTACATTTGTTGAGACTTGTTTTGTGTCAACATATTTTCTAGAATATTTTAAATAATACATTTCCATGGGCTAGTGAAAAGAATGTATATTCTGCAATGTTTGGCTGGGATATTACAGAAGTTTGTTAAATTCATTTGCTCTATCGTGTCATGAAAAATCGACATTTCTATGTTAGTGATTCATCTGGATTACCTGTCTGTGAAAATGACATATTGTAGTCACTCATTGTTCTATGTTGGAATAATTTATATCTCTAAATATAGCAGTGATCAATGCAGATGCATTTATAATTATATAATTGCCTTTCTTCATTTCTTTTGAATAATTTTTAGTTTGGAATATATCCTGTTGGATGTTGGTATTTCTATGCCTGCCTGCTTTCTAGCTACATTTTGCTTGAGATATTTTTCATTCCTCTTTTCCAGCGAGATACATTTCTTGTAGTCAAGAAATAGATCAGTCCAGTTTTAACACCTACCACCCTAGTCTACACATTTTGATTATAGAAATAAGACCACAGCACTCAGAGTTACTATTGAGGGGTGTGTATGAATTTAGTTGTTTTTATAATCCTCGCACAGTCCCGATCGTATTGGTTATTTCTTGTCTTAGTGTTGCTTCCTTCTCCTTGTGACCTGATGTCTCTAGTATTCTCTTCAGTAGATAGAACCCCTTCACATTCTTTCCACACAGATGGATTCATGGTCATGGACTATGTTTAGTTTGTGTTCATTCTAGGAAGTTTTGTACTTTAATTGTAAAGCATGACTCTGCTCAGCTATGTCATCTGACTTGGCAGTGTAGTGTGTTATAAGACATTAGTCATTCAGGGTATGGATGGAAAGGAAATAAGCAGATTGAGTCTATTAATCGTGAGAAAAAAAATAGAGGAGAAAAAAGTAAGTAAAGAGGAAACAGCAAAGGCAAAGCAAGAATTTAGGGCTGCTTTACTGAGGATAGGATGAAAATAAAAGGAGGAGGCAGCATTGCAGTCATACAACCTAAGACCATCTCAGCACTTGGAGGTTGAGGCAGGGAGGCCTCTACCTTCACGCTCACTCCTGTTCTTTGGGAAAACCTATTCAGACACAAAAGGAAAGTAATTGGGTAGTATAAAGCAAAGTTGGTCCACTAAGATGAAGTTAGATATTAAACAAGAGAAAACTAAAAGTGAAGAAAAGGAATTGTTTGTGAGTGCAACGTCTTTGTACATCTCTTGCTCGCGCATGGGTACCAGCATCCCTTGTGCAGTCCTTCATGTAGACACGGGCCTGTGTATGTGTGGTACATTTTACTCTATGTCTCAGCCCAGATTTTCATCTGCTCCAAAATGCATGATGACAACTTAAAGTTTTTCTCTCTAGCTAGTGATATTCTGGAGGCCAGTGCTCAGCACATGCTCCAGTGACATTCGTGGTAAGTTTTTACAGTGAGCCATGATGGGAGGGACAGTTGGCTCTAGGGTTACTCAGCTGTCAACTCTCTGGTAATGGGGTCTTTGAAAAATGGCTTCATTAGCAATGTTTTATGATACTGAACAAGGATGACATGGAAGAAAATCAATCAACAACCGCCTCACCCTGTGATATCTATAAACCACAGTAATAACCAGCACAGCAAGCTATCCTCAAAGGTGCAACAGTAGTATTTATATCTTGGTAGTAACCTAATTGGACTTAAGGTCCACTCAATAGGAGGTAATTCACACCTGGAACTGTAAACCTAGCCAACTGTCCATGGCTGGTGAGTACATAAAATCTAGGGAAGAAACAACTACTGGCACATTCTTAAACAAGGATAATTTTCACTGTATTATCAATACTTAGTCTTATACCCACCAATAAGTATAGCTCTTGTCTCTCATCAAAGGAGCTTCTTGCAGCAGCAAAAACCATTATAAAAATCTAAAACTGGTCAACATGTAGGGAACACTGAACCATGCGGTGCCTAGCCCCAAATGATACATCCACAACCCCATTGCTATATCCAAGATTCAAGGAACATCATGGAAGAGAAGAAGAAACAATTGAAAACGCCAAGGGGCCAGAATGTGTGCTGGTAGACTGTGTCTTTTATATATGGCAGGGATGCTGCATCCACAACATCTCAACAATTTGATCACCTAAACAAGACCTGCATAATGATATTACCAGTTGACATGTCAACAACAACAACAACAACACACACACACACCTAATAATAGTTATGTAAAAGGGCAGTAAGTGAGGGAGGGGAAGAGAGTGTATTGTAGAGGTGAAGGGATCATTGGAAGAAAGATAAAAACAGGGAAATGATATAAATACAGTATACATACATGAAAATTTTAAATTGTGAAGCTGGAAAGCCACAGAATCCCTCTTAGGTTGCAAGTATAAAAGAAGCATCTAGAAGCAGATACTTTTAACTTACTGAAGCAGAAAGCCCATGGAAGCATCACTTCAATTTCTCACGACATCCTTGATTGTGTATTTAGGTCAGTGTCATCCCAGAGATGCTACTCACAGCCAGGACATTACCATGGCAGCGGCTTTCATGGGAAGTTGATGAGATCACAAATACAGGAGCTCACTATGGTCTTGGTATTCTCTCTCAACTTCTAGGGGATCATCTTAGGGAGATAAACTTCAGTCCATGTCTCTCAGAGCACTCATAAACAGTTACAGGAAAGCCAGGCAGAACACTGACGACTAATCCTGGCCTAGATAGTTAACAACAGCATAGTGTCACTGCCCAAATGGTGGCATACGTCATTGCTTAAAGTCAATGGCCCTTATTGCTTGAGAAGTAGGCTGAACTCTGATACATAAGCACATATCAAGAAGGGATTCATTAGAATAGTGTGCCTGCTGTACACAGGGCATTTGAGTGTGGTAGGGAAGGAATGTTTAACACACATACTGGAACAGATCCACACATGAATCACTCTGGATACTCTAACAAGGCAGCTGATTGAAAGGCTTGTTCTAAGAACTACTGATGTCCAAACTTTAGATATCACTTGTGTACCTGGGCATCTTAACCACTTGCTAGAGTTCTGTACTATCCTCATCAGGGCCATGTGACATGTAGGGTTTCCACACTGCTGCAATTGAAGTGTGTTTGGGGAAGGGAGTGCTGTAATCCCACTCTTACTTGGTGGGTGCATAGAGGACTGGCTATGAGCATTTGCGCAATGGTGCTAAGTGGACATCATGAAAGGATGTGAACTTGTGGAGTCAGAATATAGAGATTATATCCCATCGATACAGCTGCCTCTTTGACGGAGAGACCCATGTCTGTATCAGCATGTTGTGAGTTTTTGACTTATAGTAACTTCAATGTTTAAAAGCTTTTCTTCTAGAAAGCCGACTTCTTAAATAATACAACTTTCTGTTTTCCAATAAAAATCAATTTTAAATGTTGACAGAATTAGATGAGACATAATGAAGTTCAATGCAAACCCTCAAATAAATGCACTATTTTGTCTGCTAGTTCATGGTACAAGTTTGCGTCTACTTCAGTTCTTCCTTGGAGGTAGTAAGCAGTCCAAAAATCCCTAAAATAAAGAAAAATATATTATTTTCTAAAAATGAAAATATGTATTATTTTAAGTAATAATATATAGGTAAAAATCTGTTACTTGTATAGGTATAAATATATAATATAATGTTATATCATATGGATGGATATATAGATAAAGAAAACTATAATGGTTGTCAAGTAGAGCTATGATAATGAAATGGATTTAAAAAGCTTTGCTAGAACAAAATTTGAAAAAGAATATTAGGGGCAATTATTTAAAGACTGTGGTGTTTCAATAGAATAATTTCTTGCCTTTAGCTAAATATAATTTTTATTTTTGCTTTAGAAGTACATCCTTTTTTAGTTATAACTTAAGCCATTATCAACCTCAAATTTGTTAATAAAAATAACTAGAATTTATATATAATATACATATTGTGACAATAAAATGTTCTTGACCTGTTTCAGAGTACAGATGATTCTGATATATCCGTGATTTCCCAGAACAAGAAATGCTTTGACAATGATATTGTTTGTTCCAAAAGTGTTTTGATATCAGTTGGAGACACTGAAATCTACCTCAACGATGCTCCGTACAAACAGGTTAGTGAATTCTTTCTTTTATGATAATCATGCCTTCTACTAATGATCCAGATTGATTTGGATGGAGCTAGATTTTTTCTGTTTTGTGTGGTTTTGTATAAACTGTACACTGCTTGCATCTTTCTCTTATATTATTTGTCTTCATATTGCAATCATCTCAATGATCTTTCTTTTCCATGAGCAGCATTCTGGCCTTGGGAACTAATATCTGTTAGGTGAGTTTCTTCAGTAGCCTTTTGTCTGTCTTCCTGCTACCCCGGCTAAAGTTCCATCTATACTCCATCCCACCCACTACAGCAACAATGGCTTTCTCCATATGGAAATCTGACTTTCCAAGTCTCTCAGGCTTCATAGCTTCCAGATTTCTTCCCATTTTTCTGCGAGGTTCTTACGGGTTTGGCTGTTGTCCTCCTTTCTGTCTTACTTCCTGTGACCTTCTTTCAAAGCCCATGTCCCAGAAATGGAATCTTTTCAGTTATTTCACATTTTAGGTTCATTTTGCTCTCATTTGTACCTTTAGAAGAAGTGATGTATGAAGTCCTTTTCCCACTTAACAGATTCTGTACAGTATGTCCTATCTCCAGGAAACTTCTCAGGATGCTCTCAAAAACTCTGATAGATCATCCTCAGCCCTTAGTCAAACTCATTGTGTGTTTATCTGTCTTCCCAGTGTGTCTGTGAGTAATGTATGAAGATCCTTGTCTCTTTCAGTTATTGTTATATCTGGGAGTTTTTCTAATTAGAAGATGTAATCAATTTTATTCATTCACCTACTTAATTTACTAAGGCATCCACAATGTTCTGGGCATACTAAAATTTGTGCTCAATTTTATGGCTGGAATAGTGAAGAGACACTGCTTGTCTTTAAGTACCGTGCTCAAGTGAAGAATTCCTTAAAGAGAATAAAATTGGCAATCATGATATGCTGTGCCAGCATATACATAACTTTTTAGAAGAACTAGGAGGGCGGGGGCACTGAAGTGATGGTTCTCAATCTTCCTAATGGTGTGGTACATTCTAATGCCTCCTATGCTTCCTACTGGTCTTTAATACAGTTCCTCATGTTGTGGTGACCCACCCCCACCATAAAATTATTTCATTACTACTTTACAAGCATATTTTCTACTGTTATGATTCATATTGTAATTGATATATAGGCTATCTGATATGCAGCCCCATAGGGGCTGCAACCCACAGGTTGAGAACCACTGCGCTCAAACAACCCTGCATTTAAAGATTTGCAGCCTAGATTTGGAGTCAATTAGAACTGATTTAGCACCCCCCACCTGTCACCTACTTGCTGTACCACTCTAGCAAACCTCATTGAACCTTTCAAGTTTCAGCTTCACCTCAGCATGAATACCCACCTCCCCCCATTCTTCAGTTCTATGAAGATTGTAATGAAAGTATGCAATAATGAATTTTAAGATCTGATCACTCCTTCCTTTCATCGTCTTTTCTATTTTTATTTTGCACATAAAGACATAGCCTGAAGTAAATCCAGGAAGAAGAGATGGCATAGCTAGATGAAGAGGGAGAAGGTTAGCATTGCAGGAAAATGAGCTCACTCAAGAAGGAGCAGAATTGGAAGATGAAATGTCATGGTTGATAGTCGCAATTGGCTCAGGTTCAAACGAAGTCCCTGGGGTGATGGAGCACAGGGATGGCAGAGACTCTGGCAGGCATGTCCCTAGCAGACAAGAATGTGGAAGGTATGGGAAGCAAGAGTGACTGTCAAGGGTTCTAGGCTCAGACCGGAAGCTCACAGATAGCCCAAGGCATGCAAGCTTCATTTTAAAGGCAGTGAATTTGGACTTAGGACTTTTGATGTGTATGATCTGACAGTGGTCTTTTCAAAAAGGATTCCCAGAAACACCATTTTCCTAAGTTTTCACTCAAATACTTTTTCATGAAAGTCATCTGAAATACTTGCTGTAAGGGCCAGGTTCTATATGTTCTGCCTCAGGTGCTGGGGTGCCTGGGGGTGAACAACATGGCAGGTCAAGAGGATACATGAAACCTCTCTGCTAAAAGAGAGGATAATTTTCTGTTTTAAAAGACTGCAGTTTTTCATTTTGGTTGGGCCTTTTAATTTGTATAACCTGTTCTGCCCCTGGATTACTCTTTGCTATTTTTTTTTTTTTTTTTTTTTTTTTTTTGCTACTTTGGTTTTCAATAGTAAAAAAATTCTAGTACTACAGTGTGAGAACCTCTATACTAACACAAATCTTGAATCTCAGATAGAAACATTGAGAGTAACACACAGCAATCAAATGAGACAAGATGCCTTCTGCAGTCATGTTGGCATCTTTAAAAAAGTAATTACAGATGTTCTGCCTAGCTATTAGATGGATATTCATCTATAGGTCTTTCTGTGATCCAGGGTGCTTTTTCAAATGGGGAGAAGTTGGTACACACTCATATGAAGACAGTTTGGCACATTTTTGAAGTGATAATTGCAGTTCTATGTAACTCACGGCCCCCAATTTTCACTAGTACACTGGTATTGATCAATCTCTTCTATTTAGATTGTGAGGACTGAAGTAAGATTAAGAAAAATCACAAGAATAGTTTGATGCCAAATTCCCAGCTAAAATGTCTTTCTGGGACATCATAAGTGAGAATATAGTAAGTGCCACTTTCTTCATAACTAATGGGTTGCTCATCCAGAGAAATGAATAAACAACTCTGTTTTTATGTAAATGCACAATTATAATTCAAGCAGGTATGCAAATTATTAATCAGTCAGGCATACAAATTAAAAATCTTCTATAAACCCACCTAAGCTGCCCTCTGAAATGTTTTAATTACTTTTCATTTCTGACTTATTTTTCTGGCAATGTTTAGTTTTGTTTGAAGTGCTGTCCTCTTAGAGCACCGGTTTCTATTTTGGACAATTCATTCCCGGCTCATTTAAAGAGAAGTGTTAGCTGATAACTTGGAAAGTAAGGAGTGCAGTCACTTTTGATTAGGAAGAACATTCTTGTTGCAACCTGCCTTTTGTAATAAAATAAGCATTTTTTATCTAATGGCAAACAGAGAAGGTGTGCTTTTGACTCAGAACAACTGACTTAAAGCCAGACTACTGGGATGGGGAGAGATGATACAGACAAGTCAGGAAACCAAACCAACCAAACCAAACTACACCACAGCACAGCACAGCACAGCACAGCACAGCACAGCACACCAGACCAGACCAGACCAGACCAGACCAGACCAGACCAGACCACACCACACCAGACCAGACCAGACCAGACCAGACCAGACCAGACCAGACCAGACCACACCACACCTCACCACAGCACAGCACAGCACAGCACAGCACAGCACAGCACAGCACAGCACACCAGACCAGACCAGACCAGACCAGACCAGACCAGACCAGACCACACCACACCACACCAGACCAGACCAGACCAGACCAGACCAGACCAGACCAGACCAGACCACACCACACCTCACCACACCACAGCACAGCACAGCACAGCACAGCACAGCACAGCACACCACACCACACCACACCACACCACACCACACCACACCACACCATATCAAACTCCTGCTGGAAAGTAAAATGAAGATAAAAGGTGATATCATGACAAAGTAATTTAGAGTCTTCTCAGGCCATACAAATTATGGGACCCTCACAAATAAAAATGTCTTTCTTTCTTTCTTTCTTTCTTTCTTTCTTTCTTTCTTCCTTCCTTCCTTCCTTCCTTCCTTTCTTTCTTTCTTTCTTTCTTTCTTTCTTTCTTTCTTTCTTTCTTTTATGTATATGAGTATACTGTAGCTGTCTTCACACACACCCGAAGAGGGCATTTGATCCCTTTACAGTTACAGATGGTTTTGAGCCAACATGTGGTTGCTGGGAATTGAACTCAGGACCTCTGGAAGAACAGCCAATGCTCTTAACCACTGAGCCATCTTTCCACCCCCTCTTGGTTTCTTTTGTCAGGGTGTTTTTCTATCCATTTGATATGTGCTCTATTTGACACAAGTCCCTTCATGGTGAGTGCAGAACTTCCTAGTGTGGATGGCTGAATCCTGTCACTCTTCATGCTTGGTTTCCATGCTCAATCTAACCTAACCTGGCTCTGTACTGTGGATGCAGTATAGCAGTGGTCCCCAAGCAGAGGCTATGGGGCAAGAAGCCGAAACCGGTGCTGAGAGGTGGGAGATGCAAGACGGAGAGTGCACAGGTGTCAGGATGCCATGGCGTGGGTGTATCATCTTTAGTCCATTGGACTTGGCTCACGAGTCACAGATTCAAAAGTAAACTTGATTTCAAGATGGAAATTACAGAGCATTAAAACTCAAAGTGTGGACCCAAGAGATCTCATGTGGCCTCTTGGTGAAGAAAGCATTCGAGTCAAGAAGGGAATAAGGCAATTATGCCACACTCGGGCACTACAGTACCTAGCAGGAGGAATACCCAGTGCATAGATCTGAGGTGGTTCCGATAATAATGTGACTACTCCAGTCAGTGAGAATAGAAGATTGGCCACTAGAAGAATTTGAGGCTAGGTAAAGTCAGTTAACAATATGAATGGTTATATCTGCTGTGTGTGGTATAGTTGTAAGTATAGTATTAGTATAGGAGGTGGAAAAAACCACACACACACACACACACACACACACACACACACACACACACGAGATGACGTTTACTTCACCTATCCTTTGAAATGTTCTCTTAAACACCGTTCTCTCATGGCATTCTCCCACTATACTTTATTATATTTAGAGAAGAAAAATGGATGAAGGATTTTATATCTGTTTCCACTTTTTTGTTTTTTGGGCTGGGATAAATCAGTTTTCTTCTCGTTAATCCAACTATGTATTCTCAAGCTCATCCTATGAGCTTACTTTGGGGCCATAGTCATGGTTACAGGTCCTCTGGCTTCCCAATGGACTCCCTGTCTGATCCCTCTTTCCCTTTCTAGTTTGTAAACTATTTCCTTTGAGCTTCCAAACCCTAGGCTATTACTTCCCTGCTCAAACCTCTATTGATTATGTTTTGAATTGTCTTGTAATCCATGCTTCAGCCCCCTACTGCTTTTTTATATAGATCTGACCATATCTTGAGGGTGTTTGTCACTAAGCCATGTTTCTTTGTTTAACCCATTCCATTTGTTTCCACGTCATCTTTAATTCCCTGTTCTCATAACAGTTTTCTGGTCTCATATATAAAAGAAAGTGTTTGCCCTTTATCAATCATTGTAACCTGTGGGGTAGATGTACCACATACACATGTATATATGTATGTATGTATGCATGCATGTATGTATGTATCTATTTATCTATATATGTATACATATAATATACATATAATTTTTCTTTTTTGATTATCAGACCATTTCATTTAGAAATTCTCTCTGGACTATTAAAGCATTGTATCTTGCCAAATATAAATAGTTCTGTATCTCATTAAAAAGTGTAATAGCACTAGAAGGCTGCTTTTATGTTGTAGTTAAGAAAAGAGAATCATAGCAAAGATAAGTTTTTTCTTTTATTTTTTTATTTAATATTTTATTTACATTTAAGATGCCATCCCCTTTCCCCATTTCCCCTCCCTAGAAAACCCCTGTCCCATGCCCCCCTTTCCTTTTTGCTTTAATCAATTTTTTTTAATGTTAATCAAAGGATTTATAAGTTTGGTAATGCTCCATCAGAAGCATAACCCAATACCCAACATAGATATAAAAACTATCTTTGACTGTTGGAGACCTGTGAACATCTGCCTCCATGCCCCCTCTCTCTTTCTCTCTCTCATCACCTAGCTTCTCCTCTCCTTCATCTTCTCTCCTTACTCCATCTCTTCCTCTCAATACTCCTTCCCACTTAGCTCCTCCTACATATCACTCTTCTTGTTAAAGTAAAACTTTTCTCTCAAAATACAGTTAGAGCATACTTATTCCTAATTGTACCAGTGAGGTACAAGATAGTCCTAATACCCAGTCCATCATTTTGTTGACTAACCAGGACCTCTGTCATCTCTTCTAACTTTTGATCTTGGCTTTTTTTTTTTTTTTTTTTTTTTTTTTTTTTTTTTTTTTTTTTTTTTTGCTTTAGAATAAATGTCAGCTGAAAACTATCTACTCAGATCTTTTCTCTCAAAGTAAATAGCCAGGATTGGCTATGAGGCTATGGGTCTTCAACCCTGTCAGAAATCCAGAATGACTGAGTTAACTGAAGTTATGGGAAGCACTAAACGTAGCTTCTAAAACTTAGCCAATATATAGAGACCGCTGAACACCTGAAAAGCCCCTATACTACGGAACGTTGGAGCATCAAATCTTCAGCCTCCTGGCCCAGAGTCATCTGACAGACCTTAGTGATGCAGGATTATTAAGGGCTGATTACTCTGTCTAGGCAGATATAATCAGCCGACTATTCTGCATGTGTGTCCTTTTCTGGACAGTAATTTGTCTGTAGATGGAAAGAGGCAATTCTTGCCTAGTGGCTGTCACCACACAACTGGCATAACTCCAAGGATGCTCAATTTCTTCTTAGAATCCATGACAGGAAGCTGTCAGGAGTAGACAGGTCTCTAATTAGAATAGTCATTAATATATAAATATTTGTAGCGTCAATTCTATGGACTTCTGACGTTTGGAAAACCAACTATCCATGTAAGGTCACCTGGACTGTTGTCTGTTCACTCCTCTCAGCTATTTCTAAATAAAATATGGGAAACCTCCTAACAATAAACTCAAAGCCATGAATTGCTACAGTCCCTTAACTCATAGGTTAACTGTCCCAAATCAGTTAAAAAAGTTAAAGAAGGACTGAGTCTAAGCCTTGTATTCCTAAATGTGTTATACAGGCACATTGCCCATGAGAGTATCAATATTCATCTCACTTTTATATTAATAAGAAGCTCGTACTAATGAAAACCTTAAATTTGAAATCAAAGTAAATTTTGTACCATTTAAGAAATTATAACTTCATCTTGATAATAATTATACAGATTTCTACCAATAGGTTATGGCTATGCAATAAGTCCTAGCTAATCCTCCCTGTTCCAAAAAAACCACAACTTTTCCCTAGAAAGACCATTATTAACACAGACCATTATTAACCACATTAGACCCCAAGCCCAGGGAATAGGGGCGCTGACTCTTCTTTAACTTCTTCAAGCTGATTATGGGCGTTGAGATATTAGAAGAGGGGTTGGGGGAAGAGTAAGTTGATAAGCCTCTGATGCTGTGTCTTCACTGAATCCAGATGGAATTCCAGGACATCGGAGGTTTGGGCAGGTCTGCTCAGTATGCTTGATGAGTAGATACACCAAGGCTGTGTGTTCTGCAATATACAATTCTCAGAACAAGTTTTAGTATCAAGAAAAAAAAATTCCCCCCCCCAGGGGGCTGACATTTTTTTTAAAGATGTTGGTTCTAACAACTTTTCTTTTTTCCCCTCTTTTTAAAATTCGTTGTAATATTTACATTTCAGATTTTATTCCCTTACTCCACTTCCTCCCACCACCCAGAAACCTCCTATCCCATCCCCCTCCTCATGCTTCTATGAGGCGGTGACCGCGCCTACCCCCCCACTATCCCCTCCCCACCCTCACATTCCCCCCCACTCTGTGTTTATTTTTTTATGGGACCAAGAAACTCCTCTTCCACCTATGCCTGAGAAGGCCATCCTCCCCTACATATATACCGCTGGAGTCTTGGGTCCCTCCCTATGTGTTCCCTGGTTGGTGGTTTAGACCTTGGGGGGCTCTTGTTTGGTATTGTTGCTTTCCTTCTTGGGTTGCAAACCCTTTCTGCTCCTTCAGTCCTCTCTCTAAGTTCTCTATTGGGAACCCCCTGATCATATCAGTGGTTAACTGTGAGCATCGTCCTCTGAGTGTGTTAGTCTTTGGCAGACCTCTAAGGAGACAGCTATATCATGTTCCTCAGATTATGCACTTCCAGCCATCCACAACAGTGTTTAGCTTAGGTGGCTGTACATGGGATGAATACCAAGGTGGAGTGGTCTCCTGATGGCCCCTCCTTCAGTTTCTGTCCCATGTTTTGTTTCCATATTTGCTCCCTTGAGCATTTTTGTTACTTGTTCTAAGTAGAACTGAGGCATCCTCTCTTGGTCTTCCTTCTTCATGAGATTCATGTGGTCTGCTGGTTGAGTCTTTGCTAATCCTAGCTTTGGGGCTAACATCCGCTTAACAGTGAGTAAACACCCTGTGTGTTTTTTTGGGACTGGGTTAACTCACTCAAGATGATAAGTTTTTTCTTTTGAAGGGAAGAGCATGCATTTTTCATTCTTAACCTCTCATATCCATTGTTCCTTCATAGTCTCTATGTCCATTCTGTCTTTCTCTTCTCTTCATTGTCCCTGGATTATCTTTTACTTTTTCCATGCTCTCTTGCCAAGCCCATCCTTTAGTTTTTATGTAAATACCAATATAATATATTTCTTATTTAAAACATTGGGTTTGTATTAGAAAATTAAAAAAAAACCACAGCAAGCAATTATGTTTGATATATACTTATTGGAAAGCATAACGTATTCTCTCCTTTGGTTAGAGACTGTGATACTTACTCTAAGACATTTAATCCTTTTGAAAGAAGCGATCAGGTTTCTTCCTGGAAAGCAAACCTGAATACCAGCTGTGGAAGGCTGGGTTCTACATAGTAATATACTTCCCAGAGGAAGATATCACCATTCTGTGGGATGAGAAGACAACCATCCACATCAAAGTCGGGCCACAGTGGAAGGTAGGCCAACCTTCTCCTTAAATGGGATACTATGAATGAAATTGTGTTTGAAGAAAATAATGATTAAACAAATTGTTAGGCAAATTTGGTTTTAAAGGATTTCTTGGATTCTTTCTGTAACTATAGAGAACGATGTTTGAACTGTTGTGTTTTCAAAATTACTAATAATACCCTATGGGAAAGACTTCAGAGATTGGAATATACTCATACAACTGGTGTAACATACAAGTGGCATAACAGGATACTACCTAGCAATGTAAAGGAATATGCTATTGATTTGTATAATATAAATCAATCTGATTTAGTTCATTTTTATATTAACATCATAATATTTGTTTTTGCTTTGTTCATCTCCCTTCTTTCTTCTCCCTTGAGTTTGGTTATATGATGGTTTTGGTTTCTTTTGGTAAAAAAAAAATCACTTAATAATAATCTGTTTTCTCTGTTATGCTTCACATTGTAGATTTTTAAAATAAGTTAACATATAGTAAAATTGTAGTAGTAAGTAACTAGTAATAAGGTATTTTAAAATTACCTTATGGATCTATGGGTTTGAAAAAATGTATAGAGTCTTGACCTAGTAGTGTAGGTTTTTTAAAAATAAAACAAGTCTATCAATACCCAGTATGTGTTCAGCTGCTTCCTTATTGCTAAATCTTACCAATGTCCCCACAATCAGAAAAAACACCATTATACGATCTCCTTCCATAAATATTGTATCAGTGGAATTGTTTGGTAATTTTTGAGATCTTCCATCTTTGACCTGGTAAAATAAATATAAAATTCATCCATATTTTATAAATTAGTGTTTTTTCCTTTTAATATTATTGTAAGCTGTGGTATAGGTGGGTGGAATCATAATTGGCCTTGAATATCTACAATTCCGAAGACATGGGTCCCATGCACTGTCTGCATTTTTGGAAAACATCTTACTTTAAAGGGCAGTTTTCTAGCAGTTTTTGTTGAAGAGAGATTTGAAGGAGTATCAATTCAAGGTTTTAAGAATGAATTCCATCATTATTGGAATGTCATGCATTTTAAAAGTCTTAAAGGATCCTGTCTCTAAAAGAAACAACAAACAAACAAACAAACAAACAAAACACTAGTATTGAGCCTGAGTTCTGACAAGAATGCCTTTTATACCCATTGTGGAATAGGCATTATCAAAAGCAATACATTTGTGTCTTAGGTTGGTAAGGCTCTGTGCAGAATCTTACCCGTCCTTGGCTTGCCAGCCTGTTAATTTAATAATTAACTCTGTCTGAGGGTCTATTTTCAGTTTCAAGTCATGTACTTGTACTTTGACTGCCAACAACACTGGTCAGTGCTGCTATAAGTAGTTCTGTGGCCACTGCTTTCCTCCTTTCACAACCTGTAGTGACCTTGGTTAGCTTTATTGTTTCAACATTCACACTGTTACTGAGCCTTAAATATATAATCTGGTGGGTTTTTCTTTATAAAAAATATTTATACTTGTATATTATATATATCTTGTACTTCTGAAAAATAGACCCCCAGAGTTATTAATTAATTTAACAGACTGGCAAGCCAAGGACTGGTAAGATTCTGCACAGAGCCTTACCAACCTAAGATGTAAGTGCATTGCTTTTGATAATGCATATTCCATGATGGGTAAGGAAGGCATTCTTATCAGAACCACCTAAGAGAGTAAAAATGTACTTCAGTATATACATCTCTACTTACATTGTTAGAGATATCAATACTAAGATGCTATAGTAAGTGTGGAAAACTAATACTTGGAAGTTGGTTAAAATATTGAGGATATTAAATATTATAGACATAATTGAATTGGTATGAATCACTTTCTTAACACATTTATTTTAAATTATCTCTATGAAAGTTTTTTTGTATGTCTTAAATCTTCCAAAGTTTTAATAGATTTTGTCTTAGAATAAATATAAAATATCTCATCATAATTTTATTACTTTAGAACAAGCTGGCAGGATTGTGTGGTAACTTTGACAAATGTACTTCAAATGACATGACAACATCTAATAACATAGAAGTGAGAAATGCTCAGGTGTTCGGAGACAGCTGGGCCTTAGGACAGGTAAGTTACATATATGGGATTTAGAAAAACATATTTATCAAAAGAATATTCCGAGGAGTAAAATTACTTAGGTTATTGTTAAACTTTTTATTTATTCTTTGTGAGTTTCATATCATGTGCCCCAATCTCACTCATCTTCCTGTCCCCTCATATTCACCCTGTACCCTTGTAACTTCCCATGCCCAAGAAAAGAAACACCTACCTCTCAAAACCCAAAAAACAAACCAAACAAACCAAAAAAATCCTGCTGTAAGAGTTACTATATGTTACAGTGTGTCCCACAGTATACTTTTTTGTCTACACAGCTTTACTTACAAATATTCATTGCAATAAATCATTGGTATGATTCAATAACTTTGGCCTCTGCTACATTATCAATAATAGATCCTCACAGGGACTCCTCTTGGCCCTGGAGATATCATGGAGATTCTGAAGTTTTGATTCTTCAGGACCAGCTTCTTTTACATGTTCCAGCAGTTCATAGATGCAATTGATGATGGGGAGGGACAACTCAAAGCCTTAGATCTAGGCCTGGGTGGTAGCTGGCTTGTCCATCCTGCCAGCTTTCCTGTGTCCACTGCCTCTAGGCCAGCTCACCTGCTTTGCCCAGGCAAGGGGTGGTACCAGGTCCCCCATAATGCCCAGTCAAGAGGCTAGTTTAGTTTACTTTTTGGCATGTTGTTTTTATAATAATTTATAGGTGATGGAGTTTTATATTTGCTTTCTATGTAATTCTTGTGACAACTTTATTTTTGCAAAAGTCTTCACATTACAGATGGAAAGATTATGTCTCAAGGAGGTTCAGTGATTTTTCTAACACAAATTATGTGTCCAGAGAATAAGAAAGGTGACATTTAGATTTATACCTTCTCTCATATTTTTCAAGCATAGAAAAATACATTCTGCTATAAATTAATTCAGTAGAATTTGTTTAATGTACTGCCTTTTCATTATAATATAGGCACAGAATACAAATATGGCATTCTTTTGCACTGAGGAATTTTAATGTCTTAGTTACTAGGCTATGTAGAAAATTACCAATAAAATATATGGAAATAGATGGGTGTTTAAGTAGATATGCACAGCAAGTAGTGGTTTTAAGAATTCAAGGAAGATTTCTGGAACAAATAGTCTGAAGATAAAGTCTTGAACATCTACAAGATCTGAGAAGATAAAGTTTATAGCAGTGGTTCTCAACCTTCTTAACACTGTGAGCCTTTAATTCAGTTCCTCATGTTGTGGTGACTTTCAACCAAAAAATTATTTTTGTTGCTACTCGTAAACTGTAAATTTACTACTGCTACACATTGCAATGTAAACATCTGGTAGCCAGGATATCTGATATGCAACCCATGTGTAGGTTGTGACCCACATGTTGGTTGTGACCCACATGTTGAGAACCACTGTTTATAGGAAAGAGAACAGAGGAAAAGTAAGTCACTCAGCAGATGTGAATGGGGTGGAGAGAATACAGAACAGAATATATCTCATAGAGTTCATATGGTTAGAGCATAATGTCATAAATAGAGAATGGCTAAACTAAGGATACACCTTGGAAAGTGTAGATGCAGGATGCTCTTATGGTACAGCCAGGGAAGAGGGGAGATTAGAAATCTAACAAAACTTGAGAACATTAAAAATGGAAATTCCTAGTATTTATTGAAAAAATGCATTTGAAAGACTCAAAAAATAGTTTTATACCTCTGGCATCAGAAATATCAGTTGGAGTTCTTCCTTAGCGAGGCGAAGAGGAGATATAGGTGTACAGGGATGGGCTTCAGGATACAGTAGAAATGTGTAGTCCACTTTAGATAGACTGCTGTCTTTTCAAAGAAAGTCACTTTTGAGAAAGCTGTGACTGAAAGACATTTAGCAGGAAATGTCTAGTTTTGAAATACAGGAAATTGACCTGGTATATAGACCTAGCATGTAGCAGCATATTCAGGACACTTGTGTCAATTGAAGGGACTAGGGGTTTTGAGGTAAGGTTTTGAAAGAAAAGTAGGAGCAGGAGGTTGGAGAAGAGCCAGTATAGTATAGTATAAGAAAACCAACAGGAAATGTTAGTGTTGAATCCACATCAGAAGAGATTCTTAAGACAGATTGAGAGGTAAGAAAGTGACTACAGACTGAGAAACTGCCTCTGTGTTTTTAATTGAGCAAATTGTTGGTGGGCATTCCTAAGGGAAGCTTTGGAGAGGCACATTAGAAACAGCAGAGGTCAAATTTCAGAGTTTATGAAAATTAAGTCTCTGGAGATTATAGAAATCTGTACATCCATCCAATATCTCAGAAGGTAGTCTGTACATCCAATACCTCAGAAGGTGGTCTCTACAGCTAATACCCCAGAAGGTAGTTTGTACATCAAATACTGCAGAAGATGATCTGTACATCCAATACCACAGAAGATGGTCTGTACAGACAAACATGAACAACGTGAAACATTGAAGAGGGGCATTCATGATCATAGAATATTTTTTTGTGAAAATATCATAGTTGTGAACAATTCAAAATGATTAATTTTCCTCTGTGATATCACTTTCGTTAATACTTAGTTGCTTCTAAGAAGTGATTTATGTTATTAATCTATAACCTATATAGTTGAGAGCAGGCAATAGGTGAACATGTCTAAAAGGACAAGACTGTGCTAGCGGCTACTGTCATGGCTAGAATCAGGTCGGGTCTTCTGATTTCAGAGTTTAGCTTTTTTCCAACCTTTCCTTCTCCCTTTGATTTTCAACAGTGTGAAGATCTTGTCGAGGCACTGAAGCCCTGCGAGGCACACCAAAACAAATTTCCCTATGCCAAGAGAGAATGTTCCATTCTGTACAGTGACGTTTTTGCTCCTTGTCGTAATGTGGTAAATGAATGCTTTCACTAAAATCTCAACTATAAAGACCTGCTGCTGTATATACTGGGATGAGTAGGATGCATTCAACAAACTCATGTTTCTCAGGTCCTACAATCTTTGTTAGGGGACCTTTGTTGGTATTTTTCTAAGCATCATGTTTAATTGACTTCCTTTCTTCCTTATCCCACCTTATCCAAATGTGTGCCTGCAGAGGATCATTGTAATTCATTCTAGTTGATGAAATACAACATGCCCACGGCATTTTGTAAATATCTGTAAATTATAAAGGGAATAGATGTTTATCTGTTATCAGAGAACATTTAAGTGGGCATTCTATGTAAGTGTGGTTTAACAGGATCCCTGGTGGCATATTTAAAATAGTACTGGAAGCTATTCCAAGAACATAACTTAAATATCTAACCTCCTTCCCCACATGATAATTTTGGGTCCTGGTAGACACTGTGAAAGTAATTTAATACAGTTCTTTTCTTCTTTCATATAATACATCCTGACCATAGTCTATTCTCCCTCACTCCTCCTAGCTCTCCCTACAACACGTCTCCTCCAAATCTGCTCCACCTGCTGTTTCTCTTCATAAAAGAGCAGCCCTCCCAATGATATTAATAGAACATGGCATAACAAGATGCAATAAGACTAGGTACAAACATTCATATCCAGGCTGGATAAGGAAACCTAGTAGTGGGAAAAGAGTCTCAAGAGCCAGCAAAAGAGGCAGAGACACCCGATTTCTGCTGTTAAGAGTCTCACAAGCACCCTTAAGGCCATGCAACACCCCATGTTGAATGCCCCCTGTTTTCTCAAAGGAGGCACATGTACAGTTTTTGAGTTGTGAGCCAGGTCTGCGTTTATTTTCCCAAAACACCACCTTTACTTGAAAGAACAAGTAATAAAAACATTACAGAAATCAAGATGAGAATATTTGGCAGATATTTTCTTGAGAAGAGGAGACTGATCTGGATTCATCTGATAAAAAGTACCCAATGACATTTGTTGTCCTTAAAATTATTTAAATTTTTTGAAGTGAAAAGTAGAATTTTGTGAAACTTGGTTTATAACTGTGGACTTAAAGGTTTTGTGATACTTTTTCTGAAAATCCAGTTGCTGATATAAAATAAGGGTGGCCTGTTGCTTTTGCATTTCATTAAATGCATTAACATTTAGGAGATCTGTGTACAATTCAGTTTTTAAATAATGAAGAGTAATATTATGGAATTACACAGAAGCAAAAGATTATTTTGAAGCTAAATTCAACCTAAAGAGTTTAGGTCAGTGAAAATACAGGGTTTTTGGTGTGTTCTCAGACATCAAATTAAACATTGTTTTTATGAGTATTAGTACGGTGGTTGTTAAAAATTAAAATAAGAACTGCCATATAACCGAGCCATACCACGTCTGGCTATTACGGAGGATCTATATCTCATCACAGAGATACTTTCATATCCAAGATTATTTGTGCTGTATTCATAACAGCAAGCAGATGCATAATGAAAATGTGGTATAGATACACACTGAGTTTATTCAGCTGTAAAGAAAGATGAAAGTAGATGGAGCTGTACTGTAACAAACAACAACAAGGACACATCTACAGATCCTAGCTACAATGTATACATATTTACTTGTAAACAGATGTAAAAGGGTGAAGCCTAAAATATAGAAAGGAAATCAAGAAGGTAGTTAACAGGCAGCAAGAAAGGCTAGGGAGTGAGGAAAAGGACACAAGGGGCATGAAAGAAGCAAAGAGTCTGTGCCCTGGGGGTTGTAAGGAATCAGGGAAAGTGGGGGGTGGGGCAATGAAGACAATAGGGAAAAGGAGAATACTAAAACACAGTGTTCAGAACTGATACAATGTTACTTAGTGCATTATAACCTACTTTAAAAAATATTGAAAGAAAAAAGCCACAGTTTTGGATATAGTGTAAAAGAATCATCACTGTTAACTCCCAAAGATATTAGTCACTATTGAATTTCTAATTATACGCACATGGAGACCTTTCTTCATTTTAACCAAAACCAAGCCACAGGGAAAATATTTCAGCAGTGGATGGCGAAGCCGTTGTGTGCTCTAGAAGGTTGTTACAGACATCTGCAATACAGTGAAACACTCCACTCTCCTTACTGATGTAATTTTGCTTGATCAAAAGTACGAGTTTTTACTAAAATATGTAATTTATGTTGACATGTAACATGTTTATAGTTTTTATTTTAAACACTTGGGTTGTAGGCGTTAATGTGATAACTCTGCTATAATACCAAGAACTTTTAGGAATTTAAAGGGAGTCCAAGAGTGCTTGCTACATTAAAAGGACGTGGGTGGACTAGAATCCAATTTATTGAAGGGGCCCCATTTTGACATTTTTATGCTTATTAGGGAAGCAGTTCATTGGCAGACGATATGGTGTTCATTCTGGACCCAAGCCACAGAATTTTACGGGTCCTCTCCCTGCTGCTTCTTGAGAAATTAACCCATGCACTGGCACACAACCTGAAACACAAATTACTGACACAAAACTTCTTCTTTTGTGACACATTGTCTACATTCATCAGTGATTTCACAAGGGCAATGCAAAGCAAGTGATTAGGTGGAGATGAGACATTTAAGCGAAACTGCCCATTTCCAGTCACACACCACTAGCATATATTGCCATTTAGGAGACTAAAAAAGCAAAGAAAAGCATGGTGCATTCAGAAGCAGAGCAAGCTCCTTTAATGCACGGGGATTATGCCAACAATGATTGAACACAGCAGTGCACTTTCAAAATCCTGAAATCTGCCCTAGTGCAGATGCCAAAAGAGATCTGTTATTGTTGTTTTGCTAGTTCTTTGAGGTGGCATTTTCTGAGTAACTTTATTTTCTTTGGCAACACGGTGGGTCAAGACAGTAAGGTCTACGTCACCGTAGATGATAGTGTTATGCTGATGACACCCATTGTAAGAAATGTGTGCAGTTACTCTTCCCTCGGAAGTTTGGATTCAGTCACACTCGGTGCTTATTGAAATCATAATGTCTCTTCTTTTTTACTTCCAGATTGACGTTACTTCTTTTGCCAAAAACTGCCATGAAGATACGTGTAACTGTAACCTGGGTGGGGACTGTGAATGCCTATGTACCAGTGTAGCTGCATATGCTTACAAATGCTGCCAGGAAGGGGTGCCCGTTCACTGGAGGTCACCCACTGTCTGTGGTGGGTACCTTGCATAGCATCATTAAGTGGACAGCTTTTAAGATGATGCAAATTAATTGCTGTTTTACTGGGGAGTAATGCATGCACCTCAGGGAACTATAGTTAGTTTTAACTGTCTAAATTTCAGTCTTTTGCTAACCACAAATTATCATATGTCAAAGAGAAAAATGTTTTAAGTTTTCTGTTGTGTTTGACTGCTGTTCTTGCAACTTTTTAAATATATATTACATATATCTTTACAGAAATTGTTTATGATTCCAAAACTCTTATGCCTGTGAGGTTTCATCCTTCTGATAAGAAGGAAGTTCTTTTTTAAACTGATCTTGATTGATTTCCTTTCAGATTTGACTCCTTAATGATTTTATTTACTTATGTGGGTGATTAGTCATCTGAAAGACAGATTATGATTTCAACAGTTTCTGTGCTTGGCTTCTAAATTGCCAAGCATCTGTCTATCTTTAAAATAATGTAATGAAACCTGTTTAAATGACACACATCATCTTAAAAAGTACCCTTTGAGCAAGACCTTGTTGGATACACTTGTATCTTGGCACCCAAGTGGCTGAGACAGGAAAATTACTGTGAGTTAAAAGCTGGCCTAGGTTGTAAGTGGGACTGTTTTAAAAAACATCATCTACACACACACACACACACACACACACACACACACACACACACAAACACACATACACACTCTTATACATGTATGTGCTCTCTCTCTCACACACACACACAATCATCTTTGCTCATGGGAAGTTTCTGATTAATGATGTCATTCTCTGTTATTTTATGTAGTTATTAATAAATGCATATCCCCATGTTGCACATCCTCAGATAAGTAATATTTAATTTATAAGCAATTTAATACCCACTTTTCTTTTTTTTTCAGCCCTTGACTGTGAATATTATAATCAAGGTACGTGACACTTTAATGAATATTACATCATTTAATGAATTTAATGAATATTATATCATATATTTTACAGATAAAACTTTTTGAACAATTTATACTGTGAATAAAACACAAATAGTCCAGGAACTGAATGACAAATTAGAAAAGCTTTTCCTTCTACAATTAATCAGATTTTCTGAGGACTGCTGTTAAAATTTATTTTCTAAAAATAAGTGTGTAATTCAGGTTATTTGTTCTTTAAAGGGTCTTCTAAAATACTTTTGCAATGGCACAAGTAAATGAGCAGTCGAATTATTTTTAAAATATAATTTTAAAATAGTAAAGTATAGCAAGGGCACAGCATATTTAAAACAGACTCATCAAAATGGAGAAAAATCCGATGCTTGGCACAGGTTGGGGATGAGTATTAATAAGAAAATGGCAGATATTGATCAAAGGGTAGAAAGTTTCAGTTTGAAACTCAGGCGATCAATACAATTACATATAACTATGATCCTGTCCATAAGTTTTAAAATTTCCATAATTTTAAATAAATAAGCTTTTATATGTATGGCAAAGGTGGTGTTCTTATATATGAATGCACACTGGAATGATAAGATCAGACTACTTGGCGAGTCTGCCATCTCAACGTTTACTATCTGTGGTGAGAACACCTAAAATCCTTTCTTCGAGCTATTCAGTAGTTAAATAAAAGTAAGACTTTTATTATTTATGACAGCACGATTGAGCATAAAACATGTTAAGCTGAATAAAATTATCCAGGCAGAATGAAATTCTATTTGTGTACATTTACATGTATTATTTTAAATAGGCTCACAGGGGTGGAAGAAAAACCTGATATTTAGTAGAGGTGACAGAGGAGGATTTGCAAGGAGAGAACAGATGCCGCTCAAAGAATAGAAAGTTTTACTTTGGTAGAATAAATCCTGGTGATCATTAAACATCATTGTGGCTATAGGTAAATTTTATTGTATTGTTGAAAACAAAGAAATGAAATAAAGATGATAACATGAGAAATGCACTTTACTACTGTTGTAAAATGCACATATTATCAAACTGAAAACTTAATGCAATGACAGTCGAAGCCTTTTGATTCAGCAAGCATCTGGGCTTGTAGTGAAGTATCTGAGTGGGTGTTTTACACAAGTGTGGAAACAGGGGTATGAGAACATCAGTACAGAAGTCAGAAGGCAGCAGACGCAGGGCTTGTGTTTTCTCAAATGATACAGTGAGACAGACACAGTGACCGAAACTTAGTTCAGACAAGTGAGCGGGTCTGGAGAGGTGACATCTTGTCAGTGCTTGGGTGACTCCAGACTGTGATGGAGAATGTGGAAATTAGAGCAATGGTTGTAGGTACCCATGGCCAGCAACCCATCTAAGCTCAGGAGGTAGCTAATGGCTGAGATTATATAAAGAACCCTCGATAACCTCAAAGACATGGAGGTGATTAAGAAATGAAAGGGAAGCTGCTTGTGCTAATTCTGTTACATTTATAGAAATCGAAGGTTGAATAAAAGTCAACATTAGCAAAATTCTATGGTAAAAGAAAATCTAACCAAACGTATACTTTGTAAGAAAATTTTTATCCGAGAAGTAGAAATTTACACATACAGGGACACACACACACACACACACACACACACACACACACACACACACACTTAGGAAAAGGAGAAGAGAAAGCTAGATAGCAGAAGACAGAGACAGAAAGAAACACACACAGAAGGAGCCAGAGACAGGGAAGGGGAAGGAAGCAGGAGTGGGGGTGGGGTTGGGGTTGGGGTTGGAGGGCGGGGAGACAGAGACATGGGATTGAGTATATCAATCTTCTGGGCTTCACAATTAAATATATGATTGATTGACTAATAATAGCAACAGTAATAATAAAAGTAGCTCCCGTTAACATTTTATTTAAGAGGAAATTGAGGCATGAAGAAATTAAATAACTTTGCCAAAGTCACTTAGCATAAACGTAATGATCAACTGGGACTTAATAAGCGCTTAGGACTTTGAAGGCACTGAGCTTCAAGTCTGAACTGCCAGACCAGGTGTGGTTAACACTTCTGTGCATAAGGAGGTGACTTGGTGACTTCCTCATTTAAACCTTTACTCTCCCACCACTCTGCTCCAGGTCCTCCCCTTCAGACCACTGGAGTCAGGGCACCCTGACTCCAGTTATACCACTTGTGGCTTGATACCCATTGCTTCTGTTGAGTCGGCCACAATTGTGGCAGTCTGTTTTCTATTGTGTTGCAGAATTCTCAAACCACTTTCTTTAGTTCCACTTATGATGCCATATTTACAGTATCAGAAGGTGAACACGGGACATCCATCTATGAGGAGACACTGTTAGGCAAGGAACTGATTTTCTATGATTGAAGTAATAGGAAAAAGTGTCACTGTTCCCAGGAGAAAGAATTTATTGCAGTAAAGATAGGTGACTAAAGAAGATTATAGAATTGTAGAGGTTGCTAATAGAAATTATTAAAAAACTAACAAACCAACCACAACATTGTTTTAAGTGGCTTTTCTCAGTTTGTTTACTCTAAATAATTTCACAGCTATTATAAGCTATCTTGGCTTCTCTGGACATTTACAGCAGAACTTTCTTTCCCCTGTTTATTTCCTATATGTCAGAAACTATGATGTATAGGTAGTTCCAGTATTTAAAGGAAATACAGAAATAAATAGTTATCAGAAGACAAAAATCAGAAATAGCAAAGGTTGTGGCCAAGATTGTCTCAATAACCCTTAGCATCAGTGCTGTGTGTTAAGGTCCTCATGGTTGTTGTGTGTCATTTTCTTAGAGTGTAAGGGGAGTGACATCATTATTACTGTACACGGGCAAAGGCATTAGGATCCTGATCAACATTGTTATATAATGAAGTTATATAATGAAGTTCAGAGTGACTTTATTACATAGAAGTTTTACTGTACTCAATTATATTAAGGATGGTAATAGTGCACAAATTGGGTTGATGTCACATTAATCTCATCATAAAATTGTAATTTAAAGTATTACTGAACATAGTTATCATTTATATACTTATTTTTATGAGATTAGGTTGGCAGAAAAATTTCTCTGAGGAGTTTCGGGTCTGGGTTTAGGCATCTTATTTTCTCTTTATTGTAGACTCATGTTACTGGTGAAAAATTAAAATTCCCCAAAGAGTAAAATATTGTATGTTGTGTATATTGTGTCTTTGAATTCTTTTTTTTTTTAATGCTATGCAATTAGAAGAGCATCATAGTGTGAGGCTATTAGTGCAGATAAATATCTTCACATTTTTATTTTATTTATAATCATCATTTAGTGTGTGTCTGTGCCTGCATTTGTGTCTGTATGTGTGTATGCGTGCATATGTATGTGTGAGTACATGCGCATGCGTGTGCTGTATGTTATAGCATATATGTAGAAGTCAGAAGAGAGCCTTCATGAGCCAGGTTCTTTCTCCCACTGTGGGTTCTAGGAATCAAACAAACATAGGCCATTGGGCTAGGGCAGAAACCACTTTTATTTGCTGAGCCATCCCATAGGCTACAGATAAACTTCATGTGCTATATGTATTTGTATCCTTGGAAGTTAGACTGCAAGGTCATCTAGACAAATTTCTTCTTAGAGGTGAGAGAATTAGAAGAACAAAAGATCAAGTCATTTCCCCATCCAGTTTTTTTTAATATATAAAAATAATTCACGTATGGATGCATATACATATTTATACACATAAACATATGTATTCATCTGTATTTATATAGCTTAAATCATCTAAGTAAATATATTTTATACTAAATTCTTGTTTATTTTAAAAATATAGTTGTTGGTTTATCAGTGAATAAATTTTAAATGCCCAATATTTATAGAGTATTTTTATTTTTAAAAACTTAAAGTGCAATGCTAATTTATAATGATTTTACTTGTGACTTCGCCAGGGCTTGGAGAAGGACCTTATATGCTGGCAAGTTATGGGCAAAGTGGCCTTGTTCTCGGTGCCAATATAACCAGTAGAAGCATTTTCTCTTTGCCAAGAAGCAGTGATCGTGGTAATTTATTTTTTATTTTTATGATCACTCCGGGCCTTTTCAAAGAGAAGACATCCTGTAAGTATTGTTGAAGATGCAAATTTGGTTCTTCAACTCAGTTTTTCATGAACTGTTCCCCAAGTACTAATTGGAGATTTCATATGCTATGATATTTTCTAAATTCCCCCAAGGAATATAAAACGAACTTTCTGCAGACAAAATGGCTATTTTACATATAAAATAATTCGCTTATCTATTGGCATTGTTATGTTAGAACTACAGATGTTTGATAGAGTCCGTTTGATATGGGACAACTCACTGATTAAATGTTTATGGTATTAACCACAGAATTTAATTTGAAAATATTTAAAAGACTGTTCATTCTTAACATTTAAAGGATTTTAATAGATGGTTAAAGTGAATAGGAAAGATTTGATTTGGTGTTACATGAGTTGAGTATAGAACGTGCATGTCAGAGTGTAGAAAATAATGACAGTGTTTTGTCATTAGTGCATCTCATTTGTTCTGATCTCAGTGTTTTTAAAATTGCCTTAGTTTACTGACTTGTATCAGCAAATTATATCCCAGGCTTGTATTTGCCCAGCACCTGTTCTTACTGGTGGGTGTGCCCCCTTCTGGCCTGTGGTGCCAAGCTACATTTTCATTGAAGTCTACCCAGAACCATACGCAGCTTCTTCTAAAAGCGCAAGAAATTAGTGAATATGATAAAATACTTCTTTTGTTCTAGAAAATGAACTCTCTATGTTCTGAAAATCAAAAGGTTTTTTTAAAATTTTTTCTTTTATTGGATATTTTATTTACATTTCAGATGCCATCCCCTTTCCCCATTCCCCCCCCCCAGAAGACCCCTATCCCATGCCCCTTTTTCCTTTTTGCCTTTATATACTTTTTAAAAATGTTAATCAAAGGCTTTATAAGTTTGGTAATTCTCAATCAGAAGTGTAACCCAATACTCAACCTATATATATATCAACTATCTTTGACTGGCAGAGACATGTGAACATCTGCCTCCATGTCTGGCCCCCCTCTCTTTTTCTCTCTCATCACCTAGCTCCTCCTCTCCTTCTCCTCCTCCTCTCCTTACTCCTCCCATCTTAGCTCCTCCTACATATCACCCTTCCTGTTAAATTAAACTTTTCTCTCAAAATACAGTTAGAGCATAATTATACCAATTTATGTCAGTAAGGTGCAAGATAGACCTAATACCCAGTCCATCATTTTGTTGACTAAGCAGAACCTCTGTCATCTCTCCTAAATAAAAGACTTAGTTCTGAACCTGGCTTTTTTTTCTTGGCTTTAGAATGAATGTCAGCTGAAAACCATCCTCTCAAATCTTTTTTCTCAAAGTAAATAGCAAGGATTGGCTATGAGACTATAAGTTTTCAACCCCATCAGAAATCCAGAATGAATGAATTAACTGAAATTATGGAAAGCACAAAGCATAGCTTCTAAAACATAGCCAGTTTACAGAGACCACTGAATACCTGGACAATCCTTATACTACAGAATGTTGGAGCATCCGATCTTCAGCCTTCTGGCCCAGGATCATCTGACAGACCTAGTGATGCAGAATTATTATGGGCTGATTACTTTGTCTTGGCAGATATAATCAGTCGACTATTCTGCAAGTGTGTCCTTTTCTGGACAGTGATTTGTCTGTAGATGGAAAGAGGCAATTCTCGCCTAGTGGCTGACTCACCACAATTGGAATAACTCCAAAGATGCTAAATTTCTTCTTAGAATCCAAGACAGGAAGCTGTCAGGAGCAGACAGGTCTCTAATCAAAATGAACATTAATACAGAAATGTTTGTAACGTCAATTCTGTGGATTTCTGATGTTTTGAAAACCACCTATTTATGTAAGGCAATCTGGACTGTTGTCTGTTAACTCCTCTCAGCTATTTCTAAAGAAAATATAGAAAACACCCTAACAATAAACTCAAAGCCATGAATTTGCTATAGGCCTTTAACTCACAGTCTAACCATCTCAAATCAGTTAAAAAAGTTAAAGGACTGGGTCTAAGCCTTGTATTCCTAAATGTGTTATACAGTCGCAATGCCTATGATAGTAACAATATTCATCTCACTTTTATATTAATAAGAAGCTCGTACCAATGAAAACCTTAAATTTGAAATCAAAGTAAATTTTGTACCATTTAAGAAATTATAACTTCATCTTAATAACAAGTATACATATTTCTACCAGTAGGTTATGGCTATGCAATAAATCCTAGCTAATCCTCCCTGTTCCACCAAAACCACTACTTTTCCCTAGAAAGACAGTCCAATATTAACCACATTAGTCCCCAAGCCCAGGGAATAGGGGTGCCGACTCTTCATTAACTTCTTCAAGTTGATTATGGGTGTTGAGATATTAGAAGAGGGGTTGGGGGGAAGAGTAAATTGATAAGCCTCTGACACTGTGTCTTCACTGCATCCAGCTGGAATTCCAGGACATCAGAGGTTCGAGCAGGTCTGCTCAGCTTGCTTGATGAGTAGATAAAGCAAGGCTATGTATTCTTCAATATACAACTCTCAAAACAATTATTTTGTGATTTTTTTATTGGATATTTTATTTACACTTCAGATGCCATCCCCTTTCCCCATTCCCCCCTTAGAAAACCCCTATCCCATGCCCCCTTTTCCTTTTTGCATTTATACACTTTTTAAAAATGTTAATCAAAGGCTTTATAAGTTTGGTAATGCTCAATCAGAAGTGTAACCCACTATCCAACCTAGATATATAAACTATCTTTGACTGGTGGAGACACGTGAACATCTGCCTCGATATCCCCCCTCTTTCTCTCTCTCTCTCTCTCTCTCTCTCTCTCTCTCTCTCTCTCTCTCTCTTTCTCTCTCTCATAACCTAGCTTCTCCTCTCCTACTTCTCCTCTTCTCCTTACTCCTTCTCTTCTTCTCAGTACTCCTCCCACCTTAGCTCCTCCTACATATCACCCTTCCTGTTAAAATAAAACTTTTCTCTTAAAATACAATTAGAGCATAATTATGCCAATTTGTACCAGTGAGGTACAAGATCGTCCTAATACCCAGTCCATCATTTTGTTGACTAACCTGAACCTGTCATCTATCCTAACTAAAACACTTAGTTCTGAACCTGGCTTTTCCCTTGGCTTTAGAATGAATGTCAGCTGAAAACCATCTACTCAAATCTTTTCTCTCAAGGTAAATAGCCAGGATTGGTTATGAGACTATAAGTTTTCAACCCGTCAGAAATCCAGAATGACTGAGTTAACTAAGGGCTTCTACCTGTTTACTTGTGTTCTCCTCAAATTCTTTGAGCATGTTATTTATGTCCTTCTTAAAGTCCTCTATCATCATCATTAGAAGTGATTTTAAATCTGAATCTTGCTTTCCTGGTGATATGAAGAATTCAGGACTTTCTAGTGTGGGAGCTAATGATGCCAAGTACCCTGGGTTACTGATGCTTATGTTCTTGCACTTGCCTTTTGCCATCTGTATCTCCTTAGTGCCACCTGCCCTGTCCCTGACTGGAGCCTGTCTTTCCTATTATCTTGGTTGTATCAGAACTTTGTGGGGTGGGTGTAACTACTGGGGTAAGCACTGGGGTCCAAAATCTGTTCAGTGCTCAAGCGCAGACAGGATGGTACCCAGGTTAGAGCTCTGGGATCCCCGTTTCCTCTGGATTCTTAGAGATTGGGGGCAGAGCTGCCACCCAAGATCTGCTCACTGCTCTGGCCCAGACCAAAGGGAACCAGTGCTCCAGGCCGGGAGTGACTTCCTGGGTCCTTGTGGGTTCCAGTTACTCCCTGTTTGGGGTGAACGTTGCTGTCTGCTTACCTAAGATACTGCCCGGGTTAGAGTTCGTGGGATCCCTGCTTCCTCTGGGTTCTGTGTGATTGGGGGCAGAGCTGCAGTCTTGGATCTGCTCAGTTCCTGGGCTCAGACTGGAAGGAGAAATCAGAAGTTTTAATTTGTATTAGTCACACCTGATTTTCTTTGTATGAAAAATTATTTGATTTTATTTTGTATCTTTGGCTTCTCAGTCATGATCTTTGCCAGTTTTAAGGACAAAATAAATGTCCTTGGTAGCATTGCATTTGATAGATTTCTGGATTTTATGATTCATACTGTCTTTTCCAAAAAATCAACACAATATTTCAATGAAATGGTTTATATCTTATAAAGTACAATTTCAAAGCAAATTAACACAATACTATCATGCATATTAAATTCTTTGTAAAGTCTGATTGCTCATTAGCCATTTTTGTCATCTTTGGGAAATATACATTACTATTGAGTGTATAACATTTCTTAATGTAGCAAAATCCTTTATGAGAAGCATTTTTCCTAAAGATCCCACTGATATAAAGAGCAGTTGCTTACACACTTAAATTAATATGTTTCCTGTTTTCTAATTTTTTTTCTGTCACACAGTTTAGTGGTTTATAGGTTTTATATGTGAAAGCATTACAGCCCATAAGTATACATATCTATTTTTTTCCCTTTCTCAAGGGCAAAATAGGTAAATTAAAAACCAGAACCTGCCAGAGATTGGTTTGGCGAGGATTCACTGTTAGCCACTACAGTTAAAGTGTTGGTTTTTCTCGTTGAAATCTTTCAATTCATGTCCAACATGCTTGAGATAGGCATTAATTTTGCATGTCGAAATGTTTGTTTTCAACCTCGTGGATGCATATTGTAAGGCCCTTGCCTGTGTTCTGCCTTCCCCTGAGTCTCTAAGTCATTAAGACCCCCCTGTTTTACAGCATTGGCCCTTGTTTCCTTGGAATCTGCTGAGAGGCCAAACTACTTTCTCTATGTCCATGACAATGACACCCTTAGCTTGCGGCTGTGGCGGGCAAACTCGGAATTTCGTCAGAGAGCAACGTTTTTCCACCACCAAGGCCTCTGGATTCCTGGTTACAGTGCATTCGAATTATACAGCAAGAAAGGCTACTTCATCGTTTTTATGGATTCCAGTGTTAAAGCATCAAAATACGATGACTCGGAAGAATTCAAGCAGTCAAGTAGCTTCAGCATAGAAGGTGTGCTTCCCAAGAGCTCCAAAGAGGAGCACAAGTTCTTATGCTGTGAAGACTATGTCAGGTGGTAACATTAGGTCTATGTGCAGGCCATGGAAGATGCTAACGTTAGGTATCCGAGTCATGTGACCCTAAGCTTTCTACTCTTCAGGCTACTTATCAGCTAAACAGGAAAAATAATGCTGATTTTTTATCTATTATGCTAACTGCATGGATATTAATGGATTAGAATAACTCTAATAACTTTATAGTTATTTCTCCATATATTACTAATAGCACTTACTGAGTTTTTGCATCAGAACCCAATCATTCACATCTCATGAAATGGTCTAGTATTTGTATCTAAATTTTTTTCATAAGAAGAACTTTATATCAATCTGATTCTTAGACTCAAAGAAAGCATATTTATCTCTACCTTCTGAATCCAAGAGTGACTGGATTTATTGACCTCTGGGAAGTTTCTTTAGTTTAGGAGAAGCTCGATCTGATTTCTAAGAAAGAGCCTTTGTGGTCTACCATTGAAGAGATCTGCAAAGTCTGGAAGCAATCCTCTCTTTGTACAGCTGAAGTCCTGCTGTTTTCAAAATGCAGCAGCTGGATTTCTCTCTGAAGTCTCCCAAACGCTGCTCTGTTTTAATTGATCCCCTGAAGAAGATCAATATTGCTAATCATTTGCCCTCTCCACTGGGCATGGGCTTCTGAAAAGTTCCTTAATGGGTGGATGTCAGGAAACCCACATTGCGTTTTAAAGTATTCTATAGCACAAATCCCTGGGTTCACAGATTTTAAGTCTGGCAGGAGTTTTGTATAAATGCAGTTGATAGTGTTGATAGCCCTAGAGAGGGGCTCAAAGCAGGCCCACAGGAGCCCTGATGGCTTCAGCATTTGTTTTGTTCAATGACACAGAAGGGGTCAGGACAAGGAGCTTTATTATTTTCCTATAGGTGTTGGGAATCCACAGAGGCTTAGGATTCACAGTGAGCTAAGGTCCTTACTCCCAGCTCCCCTGCTCAGGATAGTGGGTCAGAGCAGGTAGTGTCTTGTCTTTACATACTCCGGATGCACTTCAGCAGAGGGAACAGCCTGTGGGCTCCACTGACTTTTCTAAGCACAGACTTTTCAGGATGCCCTGGCTTAGGAAGGCAGGCCTGGGTTAGTCTCAACATTTTCCCTTTTTATTTGCATAGTGCATTCCTATGGCATTCTGCAGGTATTATAAGAAGCCCAAGTGGGCTCTAAAAGTTGGGAATAGCTAATTCCATCTGAAGCCATTTCTTCTTCTTCTAGGCTCTTGAGAAAAAAAAATACTGACATACCTGTATAACATTCTGAGAGTGCTGTGATTATGTTAATTGATTTTATGTAAAGAACTTAGTAAGCTTCCATTTCCCCATTAATCCAGATGTCTGCTCTACTAGAATCAGATCTAGCCATCTCACTGATGTTAAAGTCAGGGATGGTCAGAAGCAGCAAATGAGATACTGACCACTAGAGGCTTCATCCACTGGGAGACTCTAGCGGTCTCTTCTGGTCTTAAAGCCAGTCCTCTTTTAGGATCCACAAATCCAGAACTCCAGCTGAGCCCTGCACACACAAGCAATCTTTCTGAAACAGCTCATTTCTTTGTCACACTTTAGAATTAAAGTCTTCATGGGAGAAGAGTCAAGGTATGTGTTTAAATGATATGTTATGTACAGGTAAATCTGAGCTGTTCCAGAAAGACTTCTGCATGATGTGGGAAAGAAAATTTATTGCCAGAGTCTATAGGAGAAAAGGTTTTAAGCAAAGAATCCTCTAGAATTACAGACATTTGTCTTTCAATCACACTGATTTTTACTTTGGTATTCAAGCAATACTTATCATGTATGAGACAATGTGCTAGATTTTGTGTAGGACAAGGATGACACATGCTCCCAAGAGTTTTGCTCTTGAGATGTGTGTTTGTATTTTTTTTTAAATAATTTTCCTCATTGCTTGGGGCTGGCTAGATGCTTGGATATTACAATGAAGACATGTTTCATTTTAGATAACCAGTAACATTTCCTCAGCAGAGTTGTGCAAGAATAAAACAGAATAAAATAATGCTGTTAAAAGTAAAGTTCTCAACTACTATGATGGGAAAACTGATAAAAGTGTCACTAAATGTAAGAGACAGGAAAGCATTAAAATCTTTGGTGGCTAGATATGCATTTAGTCATTCAGTGTGAGCACCAGATCTTCTGGTTCCATGGGAATCATAATGCTGTTACCAGACAGTCTTGTCTGTTATAGAACACTATGATGAAAGAGGTGCCAAAACTCACTCAGGGTCATATCAGAAGTTACTAGTTTTCAAAATATGTGCCTCAATGTGTATAATCCCAACTTCCTCTTGTTGTCTCAGAAATCCAGGCAGTGGTACCTTACAGGAGGATGTGTGAGTGGAGATATGAACCTTGCGCTACTCCATGTTTTAAAACATGTAGTGATCCAGAAGCCCTAGCCTGTGCATTCCTTCCACCGTAAGTAACAGCCCATAAGCCTACAAATTTCAGTAGCAATAGATTCTGTCCTAGATGATTTTGTGTTGGTTGAAAAGTAGAAAAACAAATCCAAAATCTGTTTGTTCCACATGGTAACCGATGGGTTGCTTAAGTTTTAATCTCAAACAGATATTGAAGATTGATATTATATGTGAGTAATTCTGGTTGTTGCTAGATCATATTATGAAAGGAATAGACAAACACCTGACCTCATGTGGCCTACAGATGGGTTGAAGCAGAAAATAACTACAAGTGTACATATAGAATATGTTGTGTGGTTAGATAGTGCTGTGGTGTGTTATAGAGAAAATAATGGTAGGAGGAAGAGAAGGACGAGAAGGAGGAAGAAGTGGAGGATGGAGAGAGAGAGAGAGAGAGAGAGAGAGAGAGAGAGAGAGAGAGAGAGAGAGAGAGAGACCTCTGGTAGTAGGAAAAGAGGACATTGGGAAGTTGTGATCTTCTCAGATATCTGGAAGAAGCCAGGCAACTGGCCCTATTGATATTTAAAGCAGAAACATTCGATCTGAGAAATACGCAAAGGTCCTGTGGTAGGAACATATTTGGTGTATTTGAAGCTCAGCAAAGTTGTTTAAGTAAAGTAAAACATGAATAGTCATGAAAGAAGTGGAGGATGAGACCAGAGAACCCTTGCAGCTGGCAAGTCTGTTGTGAAGAGTTGGGCACTTACTGAGAGACAGATAACATTGACACACTTTGTTCAAAGAAATGGTAAGACCTATCATGTGCTCCATGGATGTTGAACTGAAATGGATTGTTGGTGGTGAACAGAATGTGCCAGTTACGGAGCTCAAAAGGGATTTGGCTGATCGGGGAGTCTTCAGAGATCATGTGATCAGATTCTGGAGATGTTTCAAACTTAGAGTTTAGAATGAATGACAGGGAAGAGGACTTAAGCACTCCAAAGTGACCCTAGCCTGGAGAGATTGGACCTGGATGAACTCGCCTCTTTGACGGTGTTCCTTGCAAAGAACAGTTCTTACTCCAAAGCGTTAAGAGATACTTTATTCTCCATCCAAACCTTCAGAGCATGGATTCCAGTTTCCCCAAATACCATGTTCAGATGTGGAAAGAGTTTCATGATGTTTTTATACTAAATGAAAGGAAGACATAAATAAAGGCATTTTTCAAACACACTAATGGAAATTTGAGGTCTGCAGATGACAGCAAAGAGGGAAATATTTGCTATGGGCTTTGGGCTTTGGATGCATCTGAGCTTTTGGGTCAATGGAAGGTAGTTTGTTCTGTTTTGATAGTACCTGCTCAAAGATTTTATTTGATATGAAGGACTGTTAGGTCAGATGAACAATGGGGATCAGTGGTTGGATGTTAATGAAGACTAACGATAGCTCATGAGATCTCGCCTCCAGATCTGCAATCTTCCAGCCCCTTTCCATCTGGCCTTCTAACCTGCCATTTCCCAGCCTTGTATCACTTTCAACACATGGGTGGCTTTCTCTGTGAGCTTCAGTCCACAGAGGTAAAACTGGACAATTATCAGAAAGTTCAAATCACTTAACTCCACGGAAGGCTGTATCGACCTCTGATGAGATAAAAAAAAAAAAAAAAAGTTAGGAAATGATGTTTACTTCTGAGGATATTAAGCTTAAGATATTAAGCTTAATATTAGATATTAAGCTTCATAGAGTTTGGTACCCTAGATGTGAGGAAGAGGCAGAATGGAAGCAGGAAGTGCAAGCAGGTTTCATAAGCAGGGGTTTTGCTGTGAAGGAGGAACAGGAAATGGACTCATAGTGGGAGGGCATATTTCGAAGCCATTTTATATTAAAGATCTAGGCGCTTCTTCTCAGAATGATCATTACTATCTTGTTATTGTGAAATGCTCTTGGCATGTGAATAATTGAGAAATGGGCTATCTTAGGGGCTCTCAGTCTTAATGCGTGTGGAATGGCTGATAGCCTTACTCCCCGCCCCCCCCTTTTTAAGAGCAGGTCAGCTGAGACTCAGAGGTCACTCAGTTTTAGCTAAGCCTCAGCCTGATGGAAAAGAGTTTGACTACCTGTGTACCTAGTGCTGTGATTGTAGAGGAAGGAGAGGAAATTCTACTTGATTTCTTTACACGTGCATGTTCACGTGTATGTGCACGTTCATGTGCATGTGTGTGTGCCTGTCTCTCTCTGTGTGTAACTGTTTACTACTTTTTGGGCTTGTTCACAGTCACAAATATATCTCATCATTAACCTTCTGGTAGCTATAAGGAGGTGAGGATGTTGCCTGACCACATGGTAATGATGATCCCAGGGGAGCTGGGGAGGAAGTAAGCTCTTATAACTTATTATTGTTATTATTACTATTATATTTATTATTACACTTATTAGCTATGTCTGAGGTGACTAACACCAGCTCTCCAATACCTCTAGTGTTTAGTCTTTAAGTTCTTCCCTTTATAGGGAGGATGGGGGTTGCCTTGAAGATGGTAGGAAAAATTTATACCCGTCAAGTTCTTTCTTATTTCTGTGCATCCTTTCTTTCTCTCTTATCCTTTATGCTGAAGTGTCTAGACTGATCCTTGATTGTGTCCATGGTCCAAGGAGATTAACGCACCAGGTAGGGCTTTAATGTGACCCCGCACCCTTCTTTCAAGTGCCCAAACAGATCATCCATCACTCTTGTTGCTGAGTATTTGAGTTTCTGTTACCAAGCAACTATTAAAAAAAAAAAAAATGAAGTGCTTCTTGAAAATGAGTTCTGTTTGTGAGAAAATATGTCAACAGTGTATTGTGCAGAACATATATAAATTCTTATTATCTGTCTCTTATAATAACTTTTTCACACTGAGGGATTCTATCCATTGGAAGTTGGGCATAATATTAGCTGCATGACAAAGCAAACAGGACCCTGCCATGTGTGACTATAAAGTTACTGATAAGAGATAAAATAATGACTTTTGGAAAATGGTGTAATTTTGTTTTTTTTTTTTTTACAAAGAAATTAAAAAACTAATTGATATATATATATATATCAATTATATATATGGATTATATATATAATATGGATATATATATATATATATATATATATATATATATATATATATTACTTCCTTTAACTATAATACACTGTCTTTAGTTTGTCAATGCTCTTATAACTTTAATTTCTCTTGCTGCCTGATAAAGTTTCAAATAGAATTATATTATTGGTTAAAGTTTTATTACTCAAGTCCATTGTCTAAAACAAGCAGTCGATCACATAGAAACCAACTATTCATATTTTAAAGGAACCGTTTGTAAATGTGGTATCTAAGACTTTGCTACCCATCCCTCACTAAGCCTGTTTAGTAGGAGGAAGCATTTGCTTCACAAACACTGCCCCCTGCTGGTGATGACCGTCATGTCAGGTTCATGTTTATCCTGAATAGAAAAGCTGAGAGTCTTTGTCCAAATAATTAACAGATGAAGCAAATAGGAAGTGTTTTGAAAAAAATTTAAAAATACGATTACAGCCTGCTAGTGTATTTGAGAGGCAGATAATCAGCCTTTGTATACAAGGATCCTCATTAATTCTCGGTGGCATGTTAGCATCTAATAACTAGACTTGGCTGCACAGGGAAGATTACATTTTTTTTCCCAATAAGGACACATTGGACACTAGCTTCAACCAGATGGCAGGGAAATAGGATCTTAGTCATACTTTGGCTTTCTTCCTAGAGAAGAATAGTAGCCTACATGCTGTCTTCTGGATTGTGTACACAGTCCTCAAGCCAATGGCATCTTGAAACTTCTGAGACTCACTTTACTTCTGTACCTCGTATGAGGAATGAGGTTCTCTATTCAAACTACACATCCTAGGTCTTGAACCTGATCCTTCCCAGCTCACAACTATAAACACATCCACCGGTATCACTGCAAGGAATTTTGGTATAAACTGTAAAGCTCCGGAGAACCTGCTTCTGCCATTATTGCCCCCTGCTTATATAAGAAGAACCTCAGCTAAATACCACTCCTTCTTTCCAGGGAGCCTAGGACCGAATAATAGGTAGAGATAAGCCACTGCTGAGGTTTTGTTCTACAGACCTCTTCAGGGTAATAGCAGTCAAATATCATAGCAATCCACTCAGACGTCTAATACATACAGAATGAAAGTACGGGCAGAATAGATGGCTCTATCATTAAGAGAACTTGTTCTCATAGAGGACTCAGGTCATGTTCTCAGTATTAACAACAGGCACCTCTCTACTGCCTGTAACAGCATCTCCAGGGGATTTGACACTCTCTTCTGGATTCTGAGAGCATCCACACACATGGTACACACACACACACACACACACACACACACACACACACGCACGCAAATACGCACAGACAAATCTTAAATTAAAGAAATAAAAGTAATAATATACTATAGCAACAAAACCTAACCAATCAACCAACCCAACATACAAACAAAATCCAATAAAACTTCACAGGTTGTTCCTCTAGGTTTCCACCCATTTCCAAGAACATGAGTTTAGTGTGTCTCAGACATAAGCATGTACTTTGAACATTCTGTGTTCAAATTCTACCTCCATAACCATCACCATAGTGATCTTCTGTTTGAGTCCCTGGTTGTGGTTTTATAAATTTCCTAAGCATCATGCAGTAGTGGCAGACGGAATTCTCCAAGGGGACTGATGATGAAGATGAAGAAAGTTTAGGCACACCAAGCCTCAGTTACAAATATTTAATGTAGATTTTTCTATTTACACTCATTTCCTTTGTTTTTCCACTAAAAGGGTTGAAGGATGCTTGCCATATTGCCCCAAGAATATGATCCTGGATGAGGTGACTCTTAAATGTGTTTATCCAGAAGACTGTAAGTATGGACCTTGCTTAATTTACTGTTAAAAACAGAAAAGCGCAGATAATTTTTCACTGAGGCAAATGGTTACAATTAGAAGTCTGAGACAGAGAATAATAACTCATTCTAAAACAAACAAAAAACCCAACAACAAAACCAACCAATCAACTAAACAAAAAACTTCCCAAGTGTTTTTTAAAACATTTATTTTTTGCTTCTCACATCCCTCTTTTATGTTTTCTTCTCTAAAACATCTTCCGAGAAGGCAAAAAGATGTATATCAATTAGGTGGGTCTTCTTTTATGGAAGTACAGATCAATGCAGGGTATTTCTATTTATTTGCAGGCATACCACTGTTTCCAACAGAACCAGCATTAGTGCCACCAGGTAAGCTGGCATATTCAGGGATTTGGGTAGTGCTACAATTTATCCCAGCTGCTAGTACATGGATTACCAAATTGATAAAAATCCCAGAAGTGGCTTTTGTTTTTTAAGGGCTATGTGTGTGTTCTATAGTTGTTCCACCTCTTTATCCATTTCAGTTAGTGTATACCACTACCAAGGTTTCTTCAAAATCTATGGATATATATGTATAGGATGTATATGTATGTACATATATGTATATATGGAATATATATGTGTATATATGGAATATATATATATATATATATATATATATATTCATATTCAAGTTTTCTCTGGAGCCTTCACTGAAATTCTGGATTTTCCAGGCCTCTGAGGAAGCATTTGGGGCTCCTACCCTCACTTACCTCTTTGACTATAAAACTTTTCTCTAGGAAATTATTTTACAAATCCACTCATAGAGTCTTGCCAAACTTGATATACTCCTCCTGGGGTTGTGATTTACAACAGTCTAGTTTCAGATACTTAGATTTGGTAAACCTCAGTTTGAATACTGGGTTTGGTTCTTTCCTGGCCCCTGGGTGGGGTGTGAATGTTATATAGGTTATAGCTTTGATCTTAATATAAGCAACAGTTGTCAAGTATTATAAAACATAACCTTCCATGAATGTAGCTTCTGACTAACCATGGGTCAAAAGTAGTTGGAAAATATTTTATGGGCTAATTACATATAAAATGTTCCTTGTATCATCCATAAAATACATGATAAATTATTGTTTATATAGTTTTTTACATTATACAAGGGATACGTCATTTAAGAGATGAGACGATTTAAGTATAAGGAAGGAAACATAGGTTATATACAAAAACACATTATCTGATACTAGGCACTTGAGTATCCACAGATTATGGTGTATGTGGTGGGTCTTGAACTGACCAGTCAAGAACACTTAGGGATAACTATATTATAATGCATTACATAGGAACTATATAGGACCTACATAGGACTATATAGGAACAATGCACAGGAGGCCATAGTGATTATTTTGTCGGTAAAGCCTCAAAAAGTTATCAGTAGCTAGAAGGTGTAAGGTAGAAGAAGTAAAAATATGTTATAGCTTGAAAAATCAGCATAAGTGAAGGTTTGGAAGTAAGAGGGAACATGTAATGTGGAAGGTATTTTGTTCAAGAACATGTAAATTTGAATGTTCAGAATTGAGCCAAGAGACTGGATGAAAGAAACGGTTTGAGATAAAAAGGTCTGTGCCAAAAGGAATTGGATTTTATTTTCTGAAGGCAATCACTGGAGGGTTCTAAGTCATCTGTATTATTTCTCAGATTAGAGATTTATTATAATAATCATCAGTGTCACCATCCTTATGAGTTAATGTTTATTGCAAGCTTATTATATGATAGTCACTGGGATAAGCTTGTGAAGATAAGGAATTTATCTGTCATTGTAGATATTTATGTTGGGAAAAGCCAGAAATCCTACTTCACTGAACCTATGAATGAATAAGTCTGTGAAGTAAGACTGAACCTTCTGTCATCAAGGATATAGACTGATATTTGTAAATACCAGTGTTTACATTGATATTACAAATCAATACTCAACATATATCTCAAATGTCTAACCTACTTAACCACAACAATTTCACATGTAGAATACATGTATTATAGTTCATAAATGTGAACAGAATGAAAGCAATATCTATCTATCTATCTATCTATCTATCTATCTATCTATCTATCTAGTCAACTAAGTAATAAATCCCATCAAGCTTAAAGAATGTTAAGATTAATATAAAAAATAATTTGTCTTTCTCTACACAAGCAATGCAATATCTGAAAGGACATGAAGGAGTAACATTAGCAGTCACATCAAAAATTAATAAAATATGCTGGTGGTTCAGATATTTAATCCTAGTACCTAGAAGCCAGAGGCAGGCAGAACACTGTAAATTCAAGGCCAGACTGGTTTACATAGTGAATTCTAGGCATGCCAAGGCCACACAATGATACAGGCTAAAACAACATTAATGAACAACGTGAAATACTTGAAAATACATTTAACAAAATTGCTATGGGCTGAAGAATGGTTACAATGAAATCTGGAAAACATTATTAAAAGAGTTAGGCAGAAGGACACAAGTGGGAAGACATCCTGCATTCAAGGTACAGAAGAGTTTACAATGTTGCAATAGCAACATTCTTAAAATTTATCTATTTGACAAAGAAACTGACAAAGTGACTCTAAAGCCTAGAATAAAATATTCTATTCTAGAATAGCCAAAACAGTATTGAAAAAGAATCAGAAACTATAGAGACTCACCCATCTCAATCTGAAATGTCCTGTGATTGCCACGAGATTTGACAGTCAGACACTGCTGGTGACTCTGTGACAATTCTAGGTACTACTGTGTCTTTTTCTATGATGCTCATAAAAACCTGCTAGTCGCTAGACTCCTTTCTGCTTTTGTGCTATGACAGAATGAGAACCTTACATCATTTTACTTGGGAAATGACATTTAAGTCTCTTTTAAACCTTTTTCTCTGCATGAGGTAACATCTAGTTCTATAACATGAATGTTGTTCATATGATCAGTGAGTGGGATTTTTGACATATATTTTAACTGTTCTTCAATTTAGAGACTATAAATTAGAACACAGATAAGGGTTACCTACAAAATTAACTAAAATTGTATAGATGTTATCTGTAGATTATGGTAGACTAAGATGACTCTTCAAAAAAAGTGTATGTCTTCATCCCTCTGTTGGTCTTTGTGTGATGTTTCATGTCAAAAGGACTTTGCTGATATAAAGTTGTTGATTGATTTGTGACTGTACCTTGAACTTGGAGTCTTGACCTGAATTATCCATGTAGGTTTAATATAGTCATAAGGTTTTGATAAGCATAATGGCACCTTAGTTAGGTTTCATTGCTGTGAAGGGACACCACGTCCAAGGCAGAACTTAGAACAGACAACATTTATTTGGGACTGCCATACAGTTTCAGAGGTTCAGTCAACTATTATCATGGTGGTAATTATGGTAGTGTTCAGGCGGACATGGTGCTGTAGAAGGAGATGAGAGTTCTATGTCTTGATCCAATGGCAGGCAGAAGGAGACTGTCACTTCCACACTGGGTGGAGCTTGAGCATAGGACCTCAAAGCCGAACCCCAGAGTGACTCACTTCTTCTAAGGTCACACCTATTTCAACAAGGACACACCTCCTAATAATGTCATTCTCTGTGAGCCAAGTATATTTAAACTGCAGGGGCAAAGAGTCAGTGATGACATGAAGAAAATGATATGACAGCTGAAGAGAGAGAGAGAGAGAGAGAGAGAGAGAGAGAGAGAGAGAGAGAGAGAGAGAGACAGAGACAGAGACAGAGACAGAGACAGACAGAGGGGAGACAGAGAGAGACACAGAGACACAGAGAGACAGAGACAGAGAGACAGAAAGAGACAGAGAGAGGGAGACAGACAAAGAGAGACACAGAGAGAGTAGAGACAGGAGAGAGAGAGAGAGAGTGTGTGTTTCTTCCCTAGGTCTTAGCAAATATAGTGGCACGAATGCATTGATTTTAGTATTCTGATTTCTAGAGCTTCAATTTAATAAATTGGTTATGTTTAAGCTACTACAGTTCGTGATAATTTATAACTGCCATGGGAAACTCTTGCAGTATTTTAAAATCCTGTAAAAGACAAATTGCAGTTCTAGCTAGGGAAGATTCTAGCAACTTTCTTTGGCTCTTTTGTAGTTTGGAGTGAGTATTGCAGAAGTTCTTGTGGTACCGATAGAGACCAGTAGAAAGTGCCTTGTAGATAAGCCTGATAACAAGGTCTTTTCCTTCTCTGTGTTGCTTCTCCATCACACTCAGACTGACTCACCACATGGTCCAAAGCATTGTCTAATCTCTGCCTGAGCCTATGCTGGAGGCTGACAAGGGAAAGGGGCCAGATTCACAATTTAATGTTGAAGTCCAATGCAGTTTGTTACTCCTGATGGATATTTGGTGATTCCCTTGATATTTTTTATCTGTTTAGACAATTGTGCTACAATCAGTTAATCAATGGAGGCTGTTTATAGAAACTTCATTGAATACTAGTATTCTAAAATTGGAAATTCTGAGTTAGAATCTGCCCATACTATTTACTAGGTGTGTCAATGGCTTAACTTCAGTTTCTGTAAAATTACAAAGGTATTTTATTATTTATTATCTGCTTCCTTGAGACTTGGGAAGAACAAAGGAAATAATCTCTGTAAAATGTCCTAGCTTCTTTTTAGTTACACATACAATCTGTTCGTGGTGGCCCCCATCCCACTAACAAGGATGTGTTTTCATTTCTTATAAATGCAGACATGGCTACCCCGTCAGACATGACTCCGACCCCAGGTTTGGAATGTGAGGTATGGCTGTGTGTCTTTCAGCTGTTCCTTGTTTCCTATAGCACTTACAGAAGTCCAAGTGTCACCACTATATGAACACAAACTTCCTCTGGTACAGAGTCCAGGTATTTTGGAAAAAAGAAGCAGGATATACATTGTAGTTTGTAACTGTGATTTCAGTGCTTGTGTGTGTGTGTGTGTGTGTGTGTGTGTGTGTGTGTGTGTGTAGCTGTGCGTGCATATGTCATGACCCAGCTCTAGGACTACAAGTGTCTTCCTCTTTGCCGAGGTATTTAGCATGAATTCTAGGGCCTGAACTCAAGTTTTATGCTTGAAAGGCAAACACTTTCCTGATTAATAATACATCCCTACAGTCCACAACCGTATTTCCTTATCTCAGCTGATTCTTACTAATTAATTTCTGGTTGCAATAAGAGAAACAAAGGAACAGGTAAGTAAAAACTTAAGGATGAATGACTTCTTGATAAAGAATTGTCCTGTTCCAGTTTGTTTGCTTTTGTTGATTATTATTATTATTATTATTATTATTATTATTATTATTACTTTACATGCCTATTTGTTTTCTAAAGAGTAAAAGAAAGGGTGTGGATTTGGGTGGGAGGGAAAGTGGCAATGATCTCAGCAGAGTTGGGGGAGAGGAAACCCTAAAGTAGAACATACTGCATGAAAATATAGTTTCAATAAACATTTAAAAATGGAATTATCTGCTGGGACTTCTCCATAAATCAATGACCCATAAAAATATTTATTGTATAGATACTATATGTGAGCCTCTATGCAAGATACTGATATACCATAACCAAAATAGATGAAACTGTTGGCCCGCAGAACTGGTATTTTTCAGGTGAGATGAGAAGATGAGAAGATGGCGCCTTACTTATCAGATGCTCCACATTCTCTATAGTTACTTATTCATCTAGCTCTTGCCGAGCACCTCATATGGCTAACTGAGCATAGTGTTCAGGTGCCAACCACAGAAACTAAAAGCTCCGGCGGTGTAGGTTGGTTAGCATAATTATCAGGCATCGGTGGGAGAGGAGGTCCCTGGTCCCCTGAAGGCTAGATGCCCCAGTGTAGGGGAATTTGAGGGTGGGGAGGTGGCAGTGGGTGGGTGGGACGGGGCCCACCCTCATAGATACAGAAGGAGGGAGATGGAATAGGGGGTTTCTTGGGGGGGGGAATGGGGAAAGAGGATAATATCTGAAATGTAAATAAATATAATACCCCATTTAAAAAAAAAAAATCGGACAGAAGCAACTTGAAAAAAAATCATATCTTCCAAACTGTTTCAGAATCAGGTTGGTGTTGTCTTATCTGTGGAGTATAAAGGACAGTAAAGGGCAACAGAGCTAGCTAGCATCTCAGACACAAGCAGATGGCAGCCTAGACAGGGGTGGGGGGTGGAGATGTTGACAAGTGACTGAACACTGGATCTCCTCGAATGGCAGAGGCTTCACACTTTGGGAGGAATTAGACATGAGATGAGAGTAATAGAATTATCAAGAGTTTTAAGACTTTTGTGTTGAACAGCTGAAAGGGTGGAGTTAATGGAGGAGTGTGAGCAAAGAGAAGATTTGAGGCTGTTGCAAGGATGAATTTAGCAAGCTCAGATGTTCCCCAAGTCAGCCTGGTGACATATGTCTGCCATCATAGCATGTGGGATATGAGGCAGGAGGATCAAGTGTTAAAGGCCAGCCTCACCTGTATATACACTTAGTTCAAAGGAAGGCTGGGCTACCTTCAGGCCTTCATCAAAAAAGAAAGAAAGAAAGAAAGAAAGAAAGAAAGAAAGAAAGAAAGAAAGAAAGAAAGAAAGAAAGAAAGAAAAGAGAGAGATAGAGAGAGAGAGAGAGAGAGAGAGAGAGAGAGAGAGAGAGAGAGAGAAAGCAAGCAAAATATAAAAATCATGATCCTTGATAGCAAACAACTGTGGTGATATATACAGTGGATGTGTCTGTGTGTGTGTGTGTGTGTGTGTGTGTGTGTGTGTGTGTGTGTGTGAAGATAGCTTATGGGAGTTAAATTTCTCCTGTGAGAAAATCAGGCTTGGTAGCAATGAACATTTATTTGATGAAATCTGCTTATGAAATGATCTAGAAAAGACTGGTGTAAATGATCTCACCAGTGTTAAAGCAAATCCTAGGTGTACACTGATTATTGTAGAGATGCTTCAGCAAAAGTTGGAACAGATTTTTAATTGTCTCTGAAACGGTTTTGGTTTATAAAATGTATACTTAAGAGAACAATGTGAATGCAAAATTTAAAGCTTAAATGAAAGCATTTTGGATCTGGGAACTTAACTAATTTTGCTCTTTTATTGACAGCCTCAACAATTTGATCCTGTTTATAACTGTAGCCAATATATCTGCCTTAACATGGAGTGGACCTTTTACAACTGGTCTCTGAATTGCCCGAAGGACTTGGAAATGCCAGACTGTGGGTTCCGAGGATGGCCTGTTCAAGTGAACACTGATATATGCTGTCCTGAGTGGGAGTGTCCCTGTAAGTTTGCATTTCTCATATGGTGAACAATGTCTGAATCAGAGAAGAGTGTTGAGGTTTTTGTTTGTTTTATTTTATTTTGTTTTGTTTGCACGTGCGTTACCAGACCAAGCTATTGCTTTTGATACTTCTTCATCTGATCTGTGATTCAGTTTTTCCTATAATGCCTTTTCGAGCCACTTTTGTCAAACACTGTCTAAGATTTGTGTGTATTTATGGTTTTTTCTCACTTCCCAAATATAATTTAATGAGGCATCCTTTAATATATTTTCAGTGTAAAATTGAGAGCCTTATAAAGATTCAAAATCTTGAAGTCATATTGGCAGAGCCTTGTATGAATAGAATAAATAGATCTTGTAATTGGCTGTGATCATGCCTCCTGCCTATAGCAGGTATTAGCATCTCATGGAGGACTTGCTACAACAGAGTGCTAGATCCCATCTTTAAACTTTCTGGTTCCAAGAGTAAGTCTGGGTAATTCATGTTTTTAAAAATGTATTTTAAAAATGATTTTTATACATATCTATATAATGTTCCTTAATTAAAAGTCTGTCTCATCATCCTCTCTTCTCCTTCACACAGAGCTGTAGGTTACAGGCAAGAGGAAGTCATATTTCTCAGTAATGTGGCCACTTGTGCATTATCCCCACCCAAGAAAATAATCCCTATCCACGCTTACACAACAAACCCCAATTGAAAGCAACAGACCACACATGCACTTGTGCACAGATGCATACACATACAAACAATACAATAAACCATCGGAAACATTATGTAAGAGTAGGAGAGGAGTTGGGAAGAAGGTATATTTTGAAAAGAAACATGAGTTTAAAAATTCAAATAGTAATGTAACAGCCTCTATTGTATACTGTTACATTTTAGGTCGGTGCTCCATGTTGTCAGAGCTAAGTATCATTACATTTGATGGAAACAGTGCCGCCCTATCCAGCATGGCTTCTTACATCTTAGTACGAATCCCCGGGGAAATTGTAGTTGTTCACATTGACAAATGTTCCACGAATCAGGTAGGCTGTAATTCATATAGTTGTCACTTCTTCCTAAATCTGTAGCTCATGTACATTGTGACATCCAGGATTCCCAGTATTGCCCTCTGAATATTGAAACCAAGGAATTTTTCATGTAAAAGTATTACAATAGATTTATAATATAACTCTGATGGTTTTAAAGGACAATTAATGTATTTACCTTAAATTTGTTTCTTTCTGTATGTTTTCTTTTCCCCAGAATGGACATGCCCTTAAAAAGCCAGTGAGTATTTGCAAATAATTTTGTAAGTTAGTTTTGCTTATCACTAAAACTATTTAACATCATAAAATTTTAATTTGTTTCTAAATGAAGGGTTCTTTTGGACGAATCTCAGGACTTTGCTTTAAGAAGCTAAATGTGACAACATCTATACATAAAATACTTATCAACAGAGTAGCGAGAAAGGTAAGAAAATACAATAAAAATGTTATTACATAGGATTAGAATAGGAAATCATGCAAACCAATCATTTATACAGGAATTTACACAGAGTAAGGAATTAAACATATCAATGTATATTTATTGTTCACATGGATGCATATTTTTTCATAGAAAGTTAGAACATGTGTTTCATAGTTTGATATTTTCCCTCCATTTACATGAAGTCATTTATAATATTTATCCTCTGTGAAAGTAACGAAGGACCACGTTAAACCTGCCAACAATCTCAGATGATGTGTGAGTCACCAAGTCTCTTTTTCCAGAGTTCATGTTTCAAGTCAGATAAAGAGAAAGGATGTAAAGGGGACGAACATACTGTAGGAAACAGTAGCAAAGAACTTGCCATGGCAGAACACAGGAGAAGGGCAGGCTGACTAGCTGGTTTGGAAATATTGACATCACTACTAAAGCAGAAAGATACCATATTTACACTTATTGCAATAACCTAAATGTGTGCAGCAAAATTGTAAAATGTTCAAAAGGAATTGAGTGGTTTTATTGGAAGATTTCCAACTCCCAAGGAATCTGTTTAATAAGTAAAGCTGAGTTGTTGGTCAGATGTATCACTTAGGTCTAAGTGAGACACTCAAAAGAATAAGAGAAAATGTACAAAGTTTTTGCTTCACAAGTCTGGTATATTAACTTGCTTCCTAGATATAATTACTCAGTCATCACAGTTTCATAGATTCTTGGATGTAGTTAATATCAAAATTAATGTAAAATAAGACACAGTTTAACTAAGTAAAACCTAAAATATGTGGATATTGTAATTTTTAGATGATGGAATTTGCATAATTTAATTTTGATTGAAATTGATAGAATAACCTCAAATATAATCGGTGCTATTATTTTGAGCATTTGAATGGAGGGGGTTACTTTTTACCCCATTTGAGCTTATTCCTGGCCAACTGCTGGTCATTTGCTCAATAAATACCCAGTTATAAAAAATTATTCTTAGAGGTGATAAAGTTGATATAAACACTGATTCTGATCTCAATTAACATCCAGTTGTGTGGATTTTGCATGTATGCCTAGTGGTTGGAAAGTAGGAGGTACAGGATAAAATTATGAGTAATGTATCAGAGAAAGGTAGAAGGGAAATGACACAGAGGGCATCAAACAGGCTTGTGTGTAGGAGGTGACTCTGGAAGAGGCCACAAGAGCAGGATACAGAGATGAGGAACCAAAAGATTGGTGAGATGTAACTTTACCAAAACTGCTGTTACTTACAGTTCATATCACTATAATGACCTCAAACTACTGTTTTTTTTTTAAAGTATTATCTCCTTGGCATTCCTACATTAATATTATCAAGTGAACATGTTGAAGATTAAGTCCAGAATCTATACAAAATCAAAGAAGTAGAATCAATGATATTCTTAATTTTTATTAAGTTTGATAGATAATTCTCTTGAACACTATTATTCCTGAATCTTGATTAAGGAGAAAAAGAATTCTTTATCTTAAATTAGTATTAGTAAATATTGTTCTGATCACCATATATTGAAGGGATCGGACAAAAGCAAATATGTGAAACAAAACTGCTTTACAAGAAAAATAAAATACAAAGAGATATTACTGAATATGTCAAGGCATAGTAAAGGGTCAACAAGAGAGATTGGAAGATACCAGAAGGTGAGGGATGGCAGAGAAGTAAAATTTTACATACAAAACCTCATGACATTATATAAAAGCCTGGTTTTAACTTCTGTATTTTAAAAAATATTCTTCTAAGGGCTATACATATGTTATTTTAGGTGGATGTCGACTCTATTGTTGTGCCTTTGCCCTTTTCAAGTCATGAGCTGTTCATAGAAGATTCTGGAACAATGTATGTGATTACTACTCCTGCTGGCTTAATCATAAAGTGGGCTCACCTTACAGGAATCATAGATATTCACTTCGGCCCCCAGTTTAACTTGTCATCTTACACAGAAGGGCTTTGTGGTGAGCACTGATTTTGAAATCTCTCATTTTTTTTAAGTGTATTTTCCTTCTTACACTATATAGTTTTGGACCTAAATAGATCACTTCCCAGGTTGAGATGTGATTTTCATTTTTAATTCTACATGTGAGTATTTTAGAAATCAAGGATTTTCAACAAAGGCTAATGAAGTAAGAAATAGTATTTAATGTAGATATTCTATTTAAATGTACATTTGTTGTGGATCTTTAACTCATATTTACTGAATGTTCATAAGTTTTTAGTTATATTTTAATTTACTTAATTATAGCTTGCATTAAAAAATTGGTCCCAGGGTTATCTTAATTTATGTGATAAAAATAAGATACAAAAAGGTTAAAGGCTTTTTATATAGTTGTTTCTTTCTTGCATTTTTATGTCTGAAATCTGGGTAAAACATATGCCAACTTGGAAGAGTTCACTGTTCTAAATATTCACGCTAGTTTTATTATAATGTGTACATTTGATGTTTGCCATTATCCAGAGGCTTACTATTGTAAAGTTTAACACACACATAGAAATTATAAGTCAAGCTAGACATATCTGCAGACATATAACAAAAATCTGAAAATAGATATGGTGTCTCTTTGAAAGTTCAACATAACAACTTTTTCACAGCAATGTGATATAAATACATTACATTTTTTGAACTGCATATACATTATTATTTGCTAAGTAGGACTTACATTTTCCTAACTAATGAGAATATGTTAAAGAGCACAAACTTATATGGTGACATAATGTTATCACTCTAGAAACAGTTATTATTGAGTATAAAAAAATAAGTAATATTTATTGAGTAATAAAGCCACATTTGGGAACTTGTATTTATTCATACAATTCACCTCTTGTATATGGATTGGTTTCTATTTGATCTTCATGATATTCGGTTCTTAAGAAGCTAGTCACTTGACTAACTAGATTCTATACAAGCAATATAGGGAAGAGAGTAGGGTTACTTTTGTGCTAGTCACAGACCAGTTCCTAACTGCATTGTATCTACAGTGGGGATATCTGTTAATTAAAGTGATGTCTGTATTTCATTAGGACTGCTAGTCTGAGTGTCAGCTAAAGGAACTAGTGATAGAGAGAGAGATCCAAACTGAGAAGGTTCTAGAAAAGACTCCATTGTACTGTGAATCCCTTGCATGGTAGCTAGAGTAAAAATATTTTTGAAATGTATTTGAAACTAAAAACGTATTTTAGCACTATCACTGGCTATAAAAGTTTAGACATAAAGAAAGAACAGAGGAGGGAATGGGTTTAAAGTTAATTAATTAATTAAATGAAAAAATAGAAAGAACAAAGACTTCTTTGATGTGTCACATTATCTACAGAAGCCAGTGACCTTAATTCATGCTGATAGTCCTGATTTGGAGTTATAACTTGATACTTAAAGAAAATGTTTAATTTAAATGTTTTTATGGCATGAAGTCCTGAGACTTAAGAAACCTGACAGGATAATGTGGGGTGGGATTTGGATGAAGTTTAATCAGAGCCCTTGGGGCATTTCTCTATGCTTTGCTTGGGTTTATACTCCACTGATGAAGAGTAAACTGATGTGTCTGTCCTTCCTCAGGTGATCTTAAGGCTAATAAATCAGAATACTTAGAAGAATGATTATATCTAACCACCAATCCTAGTTCAAATGCTGCCAGTGATATTAGAATATTGAATATATCTTTGCTCCTCAAGTGACTGCCGCCAGCTGCTTATGTCTGTATTATCAATTGGGATTATACCAACCCAAACTCTCTTAGCTTTTCCCTCGATTGCTGTTATAAAATATCCAAAGAAAAGCAATTTAAGGAGAAATATTTATTCTGATTCACAGTTGAAGATTTTAGCAGGAAAATCAGGAAGCTTGAAGCATCTGACTACACTATAATCACAATCAGGAAGCAGAGAGTGATGAATGCTCATGTTTATTTTCCTTTGTTCTTTCTAGTTAGTCTAGGACCCAAGAACATGAAACAATGCCTTTAAATTTATTGTGGATCTTCCCACGTCAATAAACCCAGGCCATGTATTTTCTCAGAGACGTGAAGAAAGGTTAGACAGTCTCTGAAAGGTGTGTTCAAACGTTGTTTCCTAGATAATTCTACATCTGTTAAATCAACAGTTAGCACTAACCACCATAATGGCCTATTCTTGGAGTTTTATCATAACAGAATAATTATTGAAAAGAAAAATTTAGTATGTTTAGACAAAGTTTTCCTTGGAGAATGGAAGAATGGAGTTCATTCATCAAATATTTACTATTCTAGGAAGTATATAATTTATTTTAACTTAATGACTGTAGAAACAGAATCTTCATATACAAGATTTTCTTCATATTCATTTAGCAATATAATTTATTAAAACAGTCATAAATTTAAAGGTTCTTTCAATCCTAAAGTCAAAGGATACACAAACGCAGATGTTTATAATCTCATTCAAATCAGTTATTCACCCTTTTAAAAGAAAAATATTAAGCCTATTTAGTTGCATCGCCTGTATTTGGTGATATTGAAATTTTTTTCCATCTAAAAGCCACATGTCCTTTCAAGGAATTTGCAATGACAATCCAGACGATGACCTCAGGATGCAGAATGGCACGATCATTACCAACATGGAAGACATAGAGTTATTTATCGGGAGCTGGGAAATTGAGAAATCATTTGAAGTGACAATGAGAAGACCTGCGAGGAACTGTACTGAGTATGACTGCAGCCATTGCATTGAGTTATTGAACAGAGAAGGTTTCATTCCATGCCATGACAAAGTAAGTTGAAGGCAGCCAGAAACAACAGCAATTGCATTAGAGTTTATGACATGAAAAAGGTATCAATAGACTCCTGTTCATGTCATACTGTTCTTCTACTCAGAATAAGTTCTCTCCCATTCTTCTGTCAGTATGTTAGAAACTTGGTGACTCTTTTTCTTTATGAACTTGTAGGAACAGGAAAAATAATTATTGTTTTTTAAATGTTTTGTTAGAATTGTATAAATTTTAGGGAAATGGAATTATTTGTCAAAAATTAAATTTCTCTAGCAGAATATCAATGATGTTTGATAATCATGTGTAGAAGTTCAGACAATGAAGTTTTAATCCAGTCATAGAATGCTACACTCTAGGGTGTATATTTCTCTAACATGGCCATCACTTAGTGAATTTAATTGATCTTTGTGTTCCTTTGTTTCCTCAGCTTAATTGACTTTTTTCCTCACTCTCTTGATTTCTCAGTTCAACTAATTAGTAAATATTTTAAGAGATCCTTGTCAGTAAAAAGATGCCTTTTTAAAGAAAAAGGACAAACTAGTACAGAATTTTGTAAGCCATTTAATAGAGTTAGTGACTTTAGCATATAATAGGCATGGAGCTAGAATCCTGAGATGCACAGATGCACAAATAAGGCCTCCCTAGCCCTTCAACAAATCTAAAAGGATGAGACTATGTGAACAGACATTTATAATACAAGGTAGGGAGATAGATATGAACTCAGCCTTGGAGAAACCTTCAGGGAGATATACATATCTGAGGTGTATAGAAGCACAAGAAGCCAGAAATAGGGAGGAGAAAGATCTAGACACTGAAAATATTGTGTATAAGAGAATATTTGGTATAAAAGTCTATGCAAGGAGAATACCGAGGCAGTTTGAAGCATTAGATATAGGTGGAGGGGTTTCTTGGAAGAAGAGGGAGGAAGTTTTAGTTGGGAAGGAATCAAAGTGCATGACTGTGCTAGACAGAAATGAGCAGATTCTGTAGTCAGCGTGGACTATGAGTTCCCTGGGGGAATGCACAAAGGGCTCAAAGTTATAAACAAAAGTAGTCTTTCTGGAGGTCAGTTTACTTCAAAATTTAGCTTAATTGTAAACATGAAATATTTAAATATTTTAAATGCATGCACATAAAACAAGACACACATATACTTCTTATTATTCAAATCTACTTTAAAGCCATTATCAGTTCATTTTCCTTTTCAAAGTTTATTTTGTCATAGCAAAAATGCTTATTTTGAAAAATTGAGATTTAGGAGGAACCTTAGTGACATTAATATACTACTCTGATTATTTTAACTTTTTCTGAAGCAGAGTATCACTATATAGGCCTGGCTAACTTGAGTTGCTATGTAGACCAGGTTGGCTTCAAACTTGTATCAATCTTCTTGACTCTGCATCCCATGCCCTGGCAACCCAAAGACATGCTCTTTCTGGTTTGTCAAATGGTTTTGGGTTAACTCAGAGTCTTTGAGAAGGTAAAAAAAAAAATAGCATAATTCATTATATGGTAAAATACATCTCTAGGTTTCACCAAGGGACTTTTGTGAAAAAATGTGGATCAACTACACCTACTTCTGGAGCTATGAATGTGATGCACTCTCTGCATATGTGGCTCTGTGCAACAAGTTTGATATCTGCATTCAGTGGCGCACACCTGACTATTGCCGTGAGTTAACTCTAGCACAACGAGGACTTCTAACCATTATAGAACTTCTCCTCTTTACAATTCTTTCTTCCTCTCGTCTTTTGTCACAAATAACTTAGTAAATCTAAAGTGAGCAGATGAAAGGAAAATGACACGGTGCACGTGGTGTCTCCAAGCTTTAGACATAAGAAGGAATCCATTTCTGTGTGTCATTCTCTTGTCTGCTGTGTTACCAGAGGACTCTCCATTTCTGATTTATCATGAATATCTACCATCTCCAGTTTCATTAGATGCTGTGAGATTGTCCGCCATTAAGATCATACCCATTTATATCATCTTCCACAAGCTGAGCATTCATTTGTAAACAGTATGACTTTTTAAGAACAGTGGAAATTGACACAAGTTTTCTAAAACATCATTTAGAAACTGCTCAGCAGTAAATGACGGAGCCTCTATTGGAAGCATTTTTTGGGGGGTTTTTTTTGGAGTTGATTTGAATAACATATTTAAGGAGTGTTTCTGTGTTTATTCTGTAGAGAAATAATATGTCCTCTGGCTGCATGGAGCAGCAACTTTGTAATAGTTAACTCTACATTTGTGTGAAAGTGACTTGGACTGAATATTGGTTATATATATATATATATATATATATATATATATGTGTGTGTGTATATATTGAGAATATATATAGGGAATATATATGTATAGGGAATATATAGATATATAGATATATATGGAGTATATATACTATATATTGGGAATATATATAGGGAATATATGTATATACACATATATGTGTATATATATATAGGGATATATATACTATATATTGGAAAAATATATATAATATATATATATATCAATTAAATAAATACTTTCTACTGCAACATTAAATACTATCTAGATACTTGAAGGATGCCTTTATTTGTGCTTATGTAGTAAATGAAAAACAGTTTTTAAAGAAACTAAAACATGTCGAATTTCTCTCTCTAATAGAGGCTGACCTCTCTCTCAACCAGAATTTATATAGATTACCTTGGTTATTAAAAAATTTTGTCTTTTATTGTCTATAGCTCTGAGCTGCCCAGAGGGAAAGGAATATCAGCCCTGTGTGAGACCATGTGAAGCAAGAACATGTCTCAACAAGTGGTTCTACGGACACTCCTCATGTCTGAATGTGAGAGAAGACTGTGTGTGCAAGGATGGGACTATTCTTCACCGGCCAGACAAAACTCTATGCATCCCAGAGCAAGAATGTGGTAAGGCCCAGAGCAGAAAATGGTTGCTAGTGATGCAACAATCACACATATATAATATCTTTCAGATATTAGAGGTATATGTTGACAGAAATTAATCAAAGATGACCTAGGCATTGAAAAGAAACAAAACCATAGTTTGCTTTTAATATCACTTCAGTTGGAGTTAAAATTAGGATCTTTTGTGATGATGGTCTTCAATCTTTATGTGTGTGTGTGTGTATTAATAACTAGGAAAAAACAAGGTTTATTAAGAATTAAAGTACTTTGTGGGATCAATTTAATTATTTTGTGTAGAGAACCACTTTTGTCTCTGTTACTCTGAGGCTTTGTATCAGTAAAATGAAGAAATTAATGGTACTTAGTCCTGAAGGTTAGAACAGAGAGACAAAATGTAATTTTAAAGAAGCACTTTGTGCATACAGTGCCCTGAGAAAATGAGAACGCAGAAAATGGTAGATAGCATTATGATGTAGGGAAAACACTTGAGTACTCTAAGTTCAGGTTCAAGTTAATTTTAGCACATTATCTTCATAGTTGTGGCAGGTTTAAAAAGCATAGAATTCTGGAAGTTGTAACACAGCACTTTGCCAGTCACATGCGTCTTAATTATGACAAGAAGAAAAATAATTTTGTTAATAATTAAATGGAACAACAGGTAGATTAGAAATATGAAGACACTTTCAGAAACAAAATTTTCCGCTGCCAGTAAGGAAATTGACTGTGGAAGGTTGTAGAAGAAATAATAATATTTTCTGCGGACTTTGATTAAACATTAACTTTGGTTAAAGAAAATTACAATGTATTAGCTGAAAAAAGAAAAAAGAGACTCTGATAAAATATAGATTCATGACTTGTTGGATCAAGTCATTGTCAAAAAAAAAAAAAAAAAAAAAACAAAACAACCCACTCTGACTTGGCTTGCTTTAGTGCACAGTTGTAAATGAATTAACATTGCTGTTTTTTTTTTTTTTTTTTTTTTTTTTTTTTTTTTTTTTTTTTTTTTTAAAGTATGCACTGACAGTGAAGATCACCCGCGCCATGCTGGGGAGATTTGGAATGGTGGCATTGATCAGTGTGCCCTTTACAAATGTTTAGAGGATGGAAGAATTATTCCTATAGAGCCTATCTGTGTTGAAGAGCCTTCCCCCATCTGTGAACGAGAAGCTGAAGTGGTCATAGGCATTGTTGATAAGCTGACCTGCTGTTCTAAAGAAGTCTGTGGTATGTATGCAAACTAGAGCCATGTAGATGAGCATGGTACTCAGTCTGAAAAACATGTTCTGGGTAACAAAGCAATACTTCCACAAATGACATTTTTTCCCCCAAAACAAGTTGTGTGAATACATGTAAAGACAACTTGCCAGTAAATATTAATAATACACAGCAACATAGAACAAAAGGCAGAACTCTGAATCTCTGACTTGTGACCATAAGGGATGCAAGAAAATTTCAGAGAATACTTGGAACAGATGCTTTCCATCTACCTCCAAGTTTGGGGCTGGATGGGCTTCATTGCAGAGTGAGAACATGTTTGGCAGAGCCAGTCGTCCACTCTGTGTTGCTCAGTTGCACTCAGTAGAACTGTAACACTCTGCTGTTTATTTCTAGGTTGTGACATGACTTTGTGTGACAGGACCATCCCGATCTGCACAACTAGCCAGAAGTTGATCATTGGCTATAGTGCACTTTCTTGTTGCCCACAGTATAAATGTGGTAAGTTAATCTATTAGGGAAATTAAAGCTAGCTATCTACACTGAATCACTGATTAGACCCTCTTCCAGTGGGTATCTAAGGATGCATTTTTTTTTTATCATAAAAGGTTGTGAAGTTGCTAATTCCTAAAAATGCCTTTATGTTAAGATTAGCACCCAATTCAAATAGAAAAGTCAATGGTATTACCTTATTTGAATTCATTTTATTGTCTCCCTCTTACAAATTTTCAAACATAATTGTGATTCTACAGAATGTGATACATTGAGATGTCCCAATATTTCAACACCAGTTTGCAGAGACGACCAGTTTGTGCTTCAAGTTCAACAAGGAGAACCTTGCTGTTTCTACCCCTCCTGTGGTGAGTACTCTCAAGATAAGTTCCAGTAAGAAGGGTAAGGATATTGGGAACGACTGTTTGCTGTGAATTTCATGGGACTTTTGGCAAGTAGCATTATGTCATATAGTAAGAATTGAACTGAACATGAAGGGTCGAAAGCTGAGTACATTGTAAATAACTCTAAATACTATGACAGCCCGTACTTACTCCATCTACAAAACTCTCAGTACCTGTCCAACCATGATCAAAATAATGGAATCAAGACTTTCTTTAATGTGGCAAACATCTATACTTTTAAAAAAGAAAGCTTAGCATGGGCTTTTCTAGAAGACTAGAATAATGCACTGTACTAAGACACACAATACCATAATAAAACTTATTTTCCACATATCACCTGTGAGCTATTATGGTCCCTAGAGAGGATAGGAGTATTAAAAAAATCATCTAGGATGTAGCCAGCAGAGAGTATTCTGTTTGATGAACTAGAGAGTGAATAAAAGAACTCTGCCCCTCCCACAGCCCTGCCTCCAACTCAAGTGAATTATCATACCAGGTATCAGAAGACATCTCCTAGAATTCCTTTATAAAAATTCCATGACTGTAAATGGGTAGATTAAGTTTGAACAATGATATAGGGACAAGTACAGATGCTCAAGAGGAAGAAGAGATGGGACCTCTATCAGTTCTCTGTTCTAGTGTGCTTCTGTTTCTCATTTGCATTCCATAGAAAGAGATTTTTATTAACCAGACATGAGTTTTCCCACAGAGTAGCTGGATGGGGCCCTTTATTAACAGCCTCTGTAAGAACTCTGTGGATAAGTCACTTGTCAGAGTCATTCAGAAATTTTTCAGATCTGGGAGGGATGACTGGACAAGTTTCTGGTGCACTATTCAACCATAAGTGAGATTAATCAATGAAAGAAAAATAATTAAAGTTAGTAAATTAATCAATGGCATTTTGCTTTCAATAAGAATAAATTATTTTGCAGGTAAATGGCTTATATTTTGGATAGATGTCATCTTTTGCATTGTACTTAGGAAGCATAAAGTTGTACACTTAGGCAATAAAGAGCTATGCGTTATTTTCCTCCTTCTCAACAAAGCATATTATACTCTATTTTGATTTGGATTATAATCTGAATTAATCCTTAATTTGATTTTAGCATAGTGTGACTTTGGTTTTTGTTTTTTTCACCTTTAGTTTGTAAGACATGTACTGAACCGACTCCACAATGTACAGATGGGGAATTCCTCACAGTTAATCTCAATACTACACATTTATGTTGTCCTGAGTACTACTGTGGTAAGCCCAGTTTTAAATATTTACATGCTTATAAAACATTTAAATGTGTCTATGAATGGTCCACAAAGAGTTGGGTATTTAAGAAGTCTGGTGCATATTAGTGGCACTGTTAATGCAGATCCCCTTGTCCGGGGTCTTCTTTAGATGACCTAAGCCAGATAGCTCAGTTACCCTGATTAAATAGGCATTCATGCTCTCCTCAAGTGGACTTGGCAGGTGGGAGGGGCAAAGTGCAACCACTGGGATGTGGGAGGAGCAACCGCTGGGAGCTAGAAACTCTGCACACCTTGGAAATGGCAGCTAACTAATGAGGACAGGCAAGTCCACAAGAGTCATCTTTACCCATTTGATTTTCCTTCCTAGTTTGTGAGCCAGATCTTTGTCCTCGACCATCACTCGAGTGTGCAATAGATATGAATCTGGTGAAAGAATATGTATCTGGACAATGTTGCCCAAACTGGCGCTGTGGTAACTCATTTTCTATCTCAATGTTTTGTAATAACGAGTTGATGTATTCTAAGTCAGGTAACCATGTTGGTTCTCTGCTTTTTCTAGAATGCAACTGTGAAAATCTTGTCATGCCAACTTGTGAAGTGGTAAGAATGTGCATTTTAAGTTTCCTTATTGTATTGTTCAAATCAGTATCTTCTCCCTTTATCTGCCCCATATCTGAACTTTACAAAGTTAATCGAATTTTCCTAGTTATGTTATGTTGACAGAGACTCAACTAACCATATTTCATGATAGTTAAACCTTTTATACTTTATTTAACAAAGTGGACTTTCATGGTGTTATGCATCTTTAATCCCAGTAATTGTGAGGCAGAGGCAGGTAGATCTCTGGGAATTTGAAACCAGCATATCTACATGGTAAGTTCCAGGCCAAATAGGGTTACAGAGTAAGATCTGCCAAAAAAGTGATTCATAAAATAATACATAATTATTTAATATACAATTTAATCTAATATTATATTACTGAAGATCCTTAAAATGAAGCAGAATATTCTTTTAAAAAATCCACTATTTTAATATTGAAAGGCATCTCAAGTAACTCTTCCAGACAGTGTACTTCCAATATGTGTTTTACACAGGAAAATTAGGTATAAATATCCATAACTATGTAAAGAGAAATATTTCAAGGATTTAATAGTCTTAAATAACAGGGGTGACTGATGGTAACTATTAATGGAGTGTGACTAATAGTGCTTTATATATCTTTTTATCAAACATCTACCTTCATCTTATGCTATTAGGCTTAGAAAAGAAGATATATCTCTGTCATCATTTCTTAGAACAGAAAATGTCTTCCAAAAAGACATTCTTACATTTCTATTTCCTCTTTTGATTAATGTGTACTTCCAGAAAGCCCATTCAGACATCCAAGATCCATGCTCTTTTGGGAAAACAATGAGGCATAGTATCAGAATGGATTTCCTCTTTGCACATCACTCTTCTTATCAGTCATTTAACTTTATACTTGCTCAGGTGATATTATCTGTGGTTTACAGAGGATGCTGAAGATTTCGAATAACTTTTATAGTAATTGCTTTTTTCATACCCAAATGCCTGAAAAGAGTCAATTTAAGAAAAGACTTGACTTCAACCTTCAGCAGATATGGTCCATGATGTGGGGAAGGTAAATCAGCAGGAGGGTGAGGGGCTGGTCACATTGTATCTGCAGATAGGGAGCAGAGAGGGATGGATGCTGGTGATCAGCTGTTTCCCTCCATTTTTCTTTATTATTCAGTCTGTGACAGATTTCATGGCCTAGTACTGCTTTCATGAAAGGTGTGCCTTCCATTCTTGGTTAAACTTACTAGAAATACCCTCATAAGCAAGCCCAGAGCTGTGTCTCCTAACAGATTTTTAGATCTGGTCATTTTCACAATGAAGATTCACTATCACAGATTTCTTACAAGTGTTCATCTGAGTTATGTTTGCATTCCATGCACATGGAATAGGGTCATGACATTTCCATCACTCAAGTCTTACTTCACACCAAATCTTCATGAACTGGACTTTTAGCTCACTTCATAAATAAGAAAGTTGAGGTCTACAAAGGTAAATGATGGTTGAAGTCAGGATTAGAACGGTGTGTGTGGGTGCTAGTGTGTGTACTGGGTCCTTGGCCTGTACCCCAATAGCCAACAGAACATCTCAGATTAGATCTGGGGAATTCCAGTTATTGGGGAGCCTCATTCAGAGCTTCTTTGCTAGCCTTGAAGACACTTAATCAACATTTGTTTTCAGTTTAGTGTAAACGAGTACTACAATGAGAATGACTTCAGTTCCCATTTGAAAAAGTTGGGTTATAACACATAATGAAAGAATAGGAGATATGAGAACCACCATATGCTGCTTGTGGTGATGTAAACTGGTGTACACACTTTCAGTAACAGTGTAAGAGTTCACTCGGTTAGGCAGAGTTAGACTTGCTCCAACAAGAGAGGAATGGCACATAGAAAATGATGTTCTTGAATGTCATAATAGTCAAAGAGTGGAAACAACCCAAGGTGGTAGAGTTTTCTACTAACCTTAAAGAATAATGATATTTATGCAGGAGCACAACATCTTATTGAATGGTGGGCACACTTTCAGTAATGTTAAGAACTGGTTAATTATATATACAATACATGTACATATACACATACACATTACACATATATACACATATACATACATATATGTGTGTATATATATATGTATATATCTCTATCCATCTATCTATCTATCTGTCTGTCTGTCTGTCTGTCTGTCTGTCTATCCATTCATATATCTATCCATCCATCTATCCATCCATCCATCTATCTATCTCTCCTGTTGGTGAAGTTGGGTACTTAAGAGATAAAGCTACAAGTAAATATGTGAGCATGGTCTCAAAAGACATAGACAAAAAATAGGAATATTATAGAACTAAAAGTTGAGCTTTAGGAGACAGTGTGCCTAATTATGACTTTGATTATTAGAAATGAAATATGCAGTGAATGACCTGCACAGAAACATCAGGCAGATCCCTTATTTCAACATCAGAGTATGTAGGGAGTCACGGCGAGCAGTGACAACATTCGCCATTACAAGATGGCGCTGGCATCCGGTTCTCCCACAAGTAAACAACTAAACTGCGCAGGTGCAAGAGGCGAAAGCACGCCAAGTCACTGCCCATCCCGGGGCGTAATATGGGGTGATGAGTGAGCAGCCAATCAGAAGTGAACACGCCACTCTAGGGTGCATATAAGCAGTGCCTTTTCTGGGCTTGGGGTCTTCCGCTTCAGCTGATACAAGAATAAAGCCTCACTGTAGTAACTACCCGAACACTGCCTCCCGTGTCTCTCTTGCGGGCGAGGGGACTCAGACGGGGCGCGGAACAAGAGTACCATTTGCACTGGTAGAATTTGATTAACTGTTTTTTTTTTTAATTCCATTAGAAGATTTTTATTTCCAATCTTGTTGGCATTGTCTCTGGATTAAAGTCATAAAGCAGCAAATGAATTAACACTTATGAAAGTACAATTTATAAAGCACCATAAAATGTAACGTATTAGCTCATTGGAACAAATAACTATAAGCTAGTGGTATAAATTTAGCAGAATAAATTCTTCATCTGAAGAATCAAATTCTTTTTATTAATACGTGTTTTATGAAGATTAAAGGCACTGTGGAAGAGGAAATGCTTACAAGCAAGTACTTGAAGATTTAAACCTAGTCCTGTGATTGCTTAAAGGATGATAAATCATTTCTAACAGCGTGAGGGTTAAGCCTCAGTCATGAGAAAAGTTTACCAATAGCTACAGGTTACACAGTACTCAAGGTGTGTGGAGGGGGTGTACCACCTCAATCCTGACCTCATTATACACACTGTCCAAAATTTCTTTTCCACAAAACTAAGTGGCCAGTGGTTTCATTATATCTGTTTTGTGGATGAGGAAAACCAGGCACAGATTGGTAAATTCCAGTGTAATTGTCTGGATAATTAGTAAAGAGTGAGTCAAGTTCTACATGCTGTAATCTTACTACTCCTGAGTTGCAGTTTAGACACTGCCCTAGACTCACTGATCTGCCCTTTAGAATCTCAGGATCAACAACTTTGATAGATAAGGAAATTGGAGTACAAAGAGATTGAATAGCCTGTGCTGGGGAGATGGTGCAGTGGTTAACTTCACCTCACAAGTGTAAAGCCCAGAGTTAGGAAACAGAGCACCTATGTAGAATGCCAGGAAGACACCTCACCCACACTCCCGGCACATAAGGACAAAGACAGATCTCCAGGGCAAGCTGTCTATCTAGACGAGCTGGACGGATGAGCTCTGAGGAGACGTGAGATACCTTGCCTCGTATGTAAGATGGAGTGGGGTCAAAGGAGATACCTGTGGCCCTCTGGTTTCAACATGCATGCACATTCTCATTCATGCACATAAGACATAGACATACACACACCCCTACATACAAACATGCATACACACCTACTCCCATGTAAGTGTTGAGTGATCCACAATTATGTTTTTATACTGATTTTTTCCTGAGTGACCTGCAAACTGAATTCTACTCACTAGCAGGTTGGTGACGTGTCTCCATTAAGTGTCTACTAGAGCCACTATTTATAATGTTTATTCTCAAAATGAGCGTGATTAGTCACATGATAATTTCTTTCTAATAGGGAGAATTTGCCACAATCAATCAAAACTTTCAGACTGTCTGTGGATGTGTACAGTATCTCTGTGGTAAATATTTTTAAAAATACTTTTAAAATAACACATGCTTATTAATAACGTCTGTTGTCTAGCGTTTGTGTATTTAAACATTATTTTCTTTGAAAAATATGACATAGTAATTCAATTGTGAACATTCTTTAAACAACTATTTTTTTTCATAATATCTCAAAACTATCTGAGAAATTTGATAGAAAGATTTTTGATAAAAAGGGAAAAGGAATTATTTTCACTATCGTGCTTTTAAGAGGACATTAGAATTTTTTCCACATCACTTTAAAACATGTTATCTAAAATTGTGAGAATATTTCTTGTCCATTGTGTTATTGTTGCGGGAAGTATTAAATCCCACCAGCAGTTCTGGAGCTACTGCCGGCACGCGGCGGGCCAAAATCTCTCCACACAGCTCCTTAAGGTCCCACTGGTGGGTCACTACCACCGAGTGCTTCAGTATTATCATTTAAAAGCAAGAAATATTAGGTTTTCATACTATGTATTAGTGCTACATAGAATGTAGAATATTTCTTCAACAGGTTAAAATGCCTTAAAATTTTTTATGTGCAAATTAAAAGAGAACCTCAGGGTTAGGTGCAAAGAGAGCTTCTGGCCTAGGTCTAGCCCCCTCCCAGCCTGCTCTAATATGCCACAGTTAATTTCTATTAACATAGTAATCATTGAAGTTACGAAATGTTACAGAATCCCACCATGAAGGGTACCATTATTATTGAATTAGATGTTATATCAATCTAGTAGTCAAAATCTATCTCTGGAGAAGGGGCAGCAATACTTTGCTCATCTCTGGGACCTCCTACTTCTAGAAGTTGCTATAAGATATATCTCTTGAAACATGTTAAGTGATTTTACATATATATATTATACACATAATATATATATATATATATGTTATATACTACACACTAAGGGATATCTGTGCTATTGATGTTGTTAAATCAATTCTTGCATTGCTAGAAATATGTAATATCTTACTTGATCTTGAAAATTTGGCTCATCATAATGAAAATATAGTTATTAATATAAGTTGTATCTATTGATTGGTAAATACAAAAGACAACATTGTGGGGTTTTAAAATATTTATTTATTTATTTATTTATTTATTTATTATTTATTCTAGAAAAAGATGAGGTGTGTGTGTTTCAAGAAGTATCAGTATTGAATCCTGGCCAATCTCTAATAAAATATTTGGAAGAGGACTTTTGTTATACAATCGAATGCCTGGATGAAAAAGATAACTACACAGACTTTCATACTTTGAATGTTACAATGGTGAACTGTTCAAAAGACTGCGATGTTGTAAGTGTTGTTACACGTTGCTCTTGAGGCCCAGTGAGTTGAAAATTTTCAGCTAGAGAATTTGAACTTGTAAATACTTTACGACTTCAACACTTGACTCTCTCTTAACACTCTATTATTTTATGAGCTGCGCCTTTAATGCAGACACCCACTTTACTTCGAATGATCTTGAATTTCCAGAGTTGCCATGTACAGCTTTCTTGTTTGGTTGACCTATGATTGTTGCACCTGCTTGATAAATGTTGACTAGAAGAGGTCAACCTGTACTTCATTTCTAAGTTGGCTATTTACCGGAAATTATTCTTTGAAGTCCTTCATCTTGAACTTCAGGAGTGCTTACAGATGTTCAGAGAGAACGTGTTAGAGTTGAAAAACACCTTCAGGACTAATGCACTAAAATGCTTATGTTGCTGTGTGGCTAATACAATGCCTTTATATTTTATTCAGCACCAAGTATACATTGCATCCTCCAGTGATTATGATTGCTGTGGGACATGTAGAAATATATCCTGCAAATTTCATATGGAAAATGGCACATCAGTTATATATGAGGTATGGATTTTTATTTCCTAAACCATGTCCTATGGACAGTAACCCTCTGTGGCACTTTCTCAAGGTGATATTCTTGAATCACATTAGAAAATGTCACCTGTCACACATCTGCATACGTTACACACCCATTCACAATGTATACCTCTTCATACATTAATACAGTTTGTTATATTTTAAATTTTTTGAGAGTTTTTTTTGATAATTTTGTAAAAGTTTTTTTAAATTGCTTCCTATGGTAATTTTAAAATGGACTTTCACATTTTTCTGGATATAAAAAATGAGATCCAGGAAAAACTGGTACCTAATTATTTATGAAGATAGTAAAAATTCCTATTCTCATGGAGCTGTTAAATTTTGGTTTTGACTTATTTTTGATATTACTATCTTATAAATGTATTATTGTTGTTGTTTTTGTTGTTTTGAGACAGGGTCTCTCTGTGTAACAGCTCTGGTTGTCCTGGATTTACTTTGTAGACTAGGCTGTCCTTGAACTCACAGAGATGTGACTGCTTGTTTCCCAAGTGCTTGGACTAAAGTTGTACCATTATTCCTGGCTAAACTTAAAGATTGTTGATGGGGGTTCTTGGAAGATATCCAGCTAATCATAAATTGAGATAGGACCTAGAACAGTGCTTCCCAACCTTTCTAATGCTGCAACCCTTTAATACTGTTTCTCATGTTGTGGTACCCACCCCAACCATAAAACTACTTTGTGCTACTTCCTAACTGTAATTTTGCCACTATTATGAATTGTAGCAACCCACATGTTGAGAACCACTGACCCAGAGCAAAGAACGTGATTTGGTTCATCTTAATTTTTATCCTTCTATAAGAGATCTTCAAGGAAGAGTTTATACTTTTAAATTATAGCTATAGCTAAACAAGCATCATTATGTTGATGGTTTCTTTTAAACCTGACAACAAGGGAGTAAGAGGCAATAAAACAAATGTTGTGGGCGGTGGTTTGTTGTTCTGTTACTAGTGAAGAATATCAGAGTGAGATATTTGACTGTTAGATGATCACCTAGTAGAAATAGTTACCTATGTACTATTTTCCTTCTGGGTGCTTTATTTAGTATTAACATCTCATTTCCATTATGAAGCCAAACATGTATTCTGAGTGTGTGTGTGTGTGTGTGTATGTGTGTATGTGTGTGTGTGAGCATGAGCACACATGTGTGAATGCATATCTTGTGTGCATACATACTTGTGTGAATGCATGTGCATGTGTGTGTATGTCTATATGTGTTTGTGTGTATATGCATGCATGCATGAATGCATGGGTGAATATGTGTGTGTGGGCGTGTGTGTGTGTACATTTGTGTGTATGTGTCTGTTTATTTGGTGTAATTTTGAAATACAATTGGGGACATTTTCAGATGGCATGCTAATATTCCAAGAAGCTCTTTATCTGGTATTGGATTTGGTTAAACCAAGATTTAATTAATTTAAGGGTTCTAAGTAATATAACAGATCTTGGTAAGTATAGCAGTAACTTTCTCTTTTACTCTTAGGAGGGGAGCACCTGGCACTATAACTGCAGCACGTACGAATGTGTTAATACCGATGAGGGAGCAAAGATTCTAAACTACAGCATGGTTTGCCCTCCTTTTAATGAGACTGAATGCAAACTGGTTTGTACTTTGTTACATGTGAAAATTCTGTATTAACTGTAATCTAGAAAGTACACATTAATATGTTTTCTAAGGTCCTGCAGACACTGTGCCTTTTCTCTGGTATAGTTCTTTAGTTTGCTATTTTGGGTTCAAATTTGACTCCTGTAGAATGGATAATTTGCTGTCTCTGGGTTTTTATATGTATATTCAAGGATAATTGAAGACGCCTCTGGTCAGTAAATCCAAGCTTCCTTTAATGTAGATAGAATGGTACTTAATTGAGTTTTTCCTTTTTCTCTTAGACAAACACATCGATTTATTGTGTCATTAATGCATCCACATCTAGTGACATTTACCTTGTTTCTCTGATACAGGCCCCTGGAGAACTTAGTGTTTTTCTCAGATTCTATTGTTTTGCTCCATTTTATCTTCTATTTTCTCAGAGAAAAATCTACCAAGAGAGATTTTTAAAGTGCTATGATTTTTATTTTAAAACAATCTCTTTCCAGTGTTAGTTACTTAGACGAAAAGTATGAATAATGAATTTATGAGATTTGATGAATAATGGGATTTATTCTGTTGCATAGAAAAATAACGTGGCCCCCTGTACTTATAGCCTCTGATAATGGTACCTTGTAAGCTATCACATGCACTAAAGTCATATTTAAGTTCTGGAAAGTGGGGTTTGTTTGAAAAATAAAAATTTCTCAAAGAAAAATGGCCATTTTAACATTTATGTTATTTAGAAATTTAATTCATCTAATTAATATAGTTTAAGTTATTTTTAGAGTTGAAAATGACATCTAGTTGGAATTCATTATTTTATTATCTTAAAAATATGTGGAGCATTGTAAAAGTATTCCTTAAGTAGCATTTTTTTCTTCTTTTAGAATTAAGGAAGAGACCACTCAGCTTTTAACAAGATATCTTGTCTCTAAGAAATTATTAGGAATTATTAACATTTAATTGTTTTTCTAGAAAGCTTTGTGGTAGGTGATAAAATATTGTGAGTGCTGGCTTTTAATTTCAAGAGGAAATGGATAAATACTGTATTTTTTTTTCCTTTTACCTGTTTTCTCTTCCCAGAATGAAGGGATTGTAAAGCTTTATAATGAAGGCTGTTGCAAGATCTGTAAGTGAGGCTATAATCCATGCAGTGATAGACTATCTTTCGTGGCTTGTATGGTTGTTGTGTTCTTCTGTCTGTTCCTAAGATATACTTCATGAAATCTGCCATTTAAATGCTTTTGTGATGTGTGGTTGATATTCCTGTAATCCAACCTTTATATTGTGTGACATATATAAACACTTTTATTGTTGTTGTTGTTTTTTTTGTTGTTGTTGTTTTTTTTTTTTTTTGGTTTTTTTTTTTGTTTTTCGAGACAGGGTTTCTCTGTGTAGTCCTGGCTGTCCTGGAACTCACTCTGTAGACCAGACCAGACTGGCCTCGAACTCAGAAATCTGCCTGTCTCTCTGCCTCCCAAATGCTGGGATTAAAGGCATGCGCCACTACGCCCGGCAACACTTTTAGTTAGATAAATTTTTATTTCATTTTTTGGATGTTTTATTATTGTGGCATTTTCTAAAAATCATAGCCTAAAATTTCCCATAAAATTCAAATCATATTATGTGTATGGGTGTTTTACCTGCATATGTGTCTGAGTACCATTTGCATGCGGTACCTCATTGTAGAGGCAAGAAGAGGGGAGGGTATCAGATTCTCTGAAACTGGAGTTACAGAAGGCTGTGGGCCATCATGTGGGTGCTGGCAATCAAATCCCAAGTCCTCTGGAAGGACAGCAAGTCATCTTAATATTTGAGTTATGTAACCAGCTTCTAAAATAGTATTTTAATGGATTTGAATTTCAAAGTCACTACGGCCTACTTTGATTGGAATATGCTCAACTACACAAACTTAAGTAGATTATGACAAAGTGATATTGAGATACCAATGTGGATATATAGAAGATTATAGTATTTTCAGACCTTTTGAATGAATCTATAAGTCTGTATTTCTGGGAAATGCCAAGAATGAATTATATTTAAGTCCTATATTTATAAATGCTCGTAGTATTTAGTTAAATATATATAATGTACTTTATATTTGTTCTAATTATGTTTATTTTGTGGTGATGTTGAGTGTGTGTGTTTCTCAAAATTTCCCTTTTTTATAATGGCCAGTCATATTGCATTATAGTCTACATATTGATCTCATTCTCATCTGATTTCCTTGATAAAGGCCTTATGAGCAAACAAAAATCACATTCTACAGCTCTACTGAATACAGGAAGATTTGAGGGACACAACTGAATTGACAAGAACTGTATTGACCGGGCATTGGGAATACAGTAACTACATTTTAGTTACTAGAATCTGATGAAACATCCACTAATATTTTTTCTTCATCGAAAATAAACTATTTTTTCAGTATTCTCTGAATGCCATGAGAGCTGATGTTTTTCGATTATCTATTGTATCAGGAAAACAGGAATTAAATTTAGCAGTAGAATCTAAAAGGCTTGTATTTATATATTCTTACTTATTCCTTTGACAGCTTTGGAGTCTAAACTCTCCTTTAGATAACAGAGAGAGGCACAGTCATATTCAAAGCCAAAGCCATTGTAATTGTCCCCATAATACAAGCCCATGATAATTAATAGACAACTTAGTGTGTTTATTTTCTGAGGGCAAACAGGGGAGGAAATGGGTGATTAAGAGGATGTAGGATACACTAGTATCCCTCTGCCTGTTTAGACATGACCACATCTAGTCCATGAAGGAAGGTGTAGCTTCCTGAAATAATTAGGAAATCAAGCTTCAGAGTAGGAGATCCCACTGGACAATAATGGATATAGGCCCACCATAGTTCATTTCTGCTGAGCTCTTCACGTTGCAGAACAATGACAAACTGCTTTGCTTTCTCATTTCTGCTGTGTTAGGGAATGTGAAGTAGTTTATGCATTGACATTAGGGAACCTTTCTCACAGGTTGAGATTCTGAATGACCAGGTTATGTGGCGGAGATTGTGGAGTTCAGATACTACCATGAGTGCTGTGATCAAGAAAATATACTACAAAGAAATCTGTGAGAAATACATAGGACATATTTCTAGGAACAAAATATTCAATTAACCAACAATGAATAATATTATTCCGGATGCTTATTGAATTAGTTTTTCTTTGACAAGGGCAGTTTAATTTCAGTCAGTCTTAGCTACTCAGATCTCCTTGAACCATAGTAGCTTAATTTTACCTGTTGGAATTTCATGTCAGCAGGTAGTTTTATTAAGACTATTATGGATAAAGTCATATGAAAATTGATAATGTAATTCTACCATTCCATAAGTAAGTATACAGAACAGAATAAGTCAATGATTTCCCTAAAGTGACAAAGCAAGTCAGTGGCAGAGTGAGGTAAGAATCCTGGCATTGCTGTCCTGATTCATACTTAATTCACTATCAAAAATTGGTTAAATACACATCTCTGGGTATATTATAATGTAATACTCAGTTGCACATTGGCGCATAGAACTGTGTCATGAATTATTATAAAGTGTTTTTGAAATTTGAAATTAAAGAGGACATTTCAGAGCCATAGAATAAAGCATGAATCATTCATGCATTACAATAATGCTGACAAGTAATTAAAATTTTATACTTAGCATATTAATGAATACTTATAAGCTGTGTTTCATTTTTATTTAAAAATTGTGTTAATCAATTATTTTTACATATTACATATTTACATGTATTTGAATCTAAAAGTTCATTATTACACATTTGTAACATTTTGACTAATCATAATAATGATTATTCTAAGATAATGAGGCAAAAAGTAAAAATAGTTATGACTCTAGAAGGTATAAGCTATATGGAAGGAGAAAATAGATATTGCACATACAACACCTAAGAGCAGAGTTTGAAAAATAATTTTATACTGACTATATGTTTTGAATAAATGCATCATTTTTCCAATCTAATTCTATTTATTGTTAAGGAAGTATTTTGCACAGAATTTCACTATTCATTTATTATTCTTTTAAATCATTTGTAGGTATGTATATGTGTAAGCATGTTCATATGAATGTGGTCCATAGATGGACCAGAGGTGTCAGGCCCCATGGAACTGGAGTTACAGAGTTGTGAGCTATGTGATATGGATGCTGGAAACTCCATTTATCTGGAATAGCAGCAAAGACTCTTAACCACTTAAAAGTCTTTCCACCTTTTATATATTTCTATATGTATTTCTTCATCAAAAAGATGAAGAAATTATTTTCTTTTACCCCCAGGTAAACGAGAAGAAAGGATATGCCAGAAAGTGATCATTAAGTCAATCATAAAGAAACAAGACTGTGTAAGCCAGAGCTCTGTAAGTAGAAAAGTGACAGTGGTTACATAAAGAACATGTGTGTTTCTGGAGTTCTGTGGATCACCGACATGTGACAAATGAGCCGAGAAAACAATAGCATACAATACTTAACTTTAAGGGTGTTCCTGCCCTCTAATATTAAAACGTTCTATTTCTGAATTATACATTATTCTTAGCATAAGTAATCAATAGTTTTCAATGATAATTGCAATGTAGAGAGATAGGTACTCAGTCTACATGTCTTTGACTGCATTTTTGTCTTTAGCATTGTGATTTTGCTCAGGGAATGTATTCTGAGTTATTAATTTACCCCTTTTAGAATGGCACACTCAAGTCTATGCTGTAAATGCACCACAACATGACACCAGTGACAATAAAATTATTGGGCTAGGATTAAGTTATTTCATATATCTATCCAGTTATGTATGTACAAGCCATTCATTCTTTGAATTATGTAAGCATTGCGGTATTCAGTATGACCGTGTAATAACCCTTTGTTGTATGTATGAATCATGTTCTAATGTAATATTTCCATAATCTTTTATATACATAGAAGTTTGGGGAAATGAAGTGATTAAAAATAAAAGCTCTTACTGACCCCCCCTGAAGGAATCAAATAATCACCAGTATTGGCTGAATTTACAGATCTCTTTTGTCATCATCTATCCTTGCAGATTAGCGTGGCATCTTGTGATGGGAAATGCCCATCAGCTACCATATATAACATCAACGTTGAAAGTCACCTGAGGTTCTGCAAGTGCTGTCGTGAAAATGGAGTCCGGAATGTGACGGTGCCTCTGCACTGCTCAGGAAATGGCACTGAAGTTATGTACACACTCCAGGAGCCTATAGACTGCACGTGCCAGTGGAACTGAGCATTTGCATTCAAAGAACACTACACAACAGTGTCACGCCAGGCAACATCATCTTTCATAGCTATTATTTTAGGCACATGGCAGACTTATAGTCTGTAATGTGTCCTTACCACTGTTGGGATTTGACAACCTAACAGTGAGTTCAAAATATGTATAATTTTAATGGAAAAAATAGATTTGTTGTTTTATTTTAGTGAATTAAATTATTCCAAGTTGTTTAGCTGAATTGCTATCACATTTAAAATAGTAGGGTAGGACAAATTTAAGTCTTACTGTAAAGTAGAAGATTGGGCTGCAGGATGCCTTCCATTTCAGTCCCTTGTTCTGTTGTTCTTGCTAGTTTGTTTTGATTTGCAAAGTCTTCCAATGCTGTCTAACCAGGTAGACTTTAATTTCTTCCCTAGTCTTATCAATGTTATCAGTTGTAATTGGATGATGGATAACCATAGTGAGTTGTGTTTCTTAGAAACAGAACATAGACTTGTAGTAGGATGTTGGCTTAGCTAACACCTCAATGAGTATTAGGAATGCTGCTACAAATTCCTCTTTTTTTTTTTTTTTTTACACGTGACAGTACCGTAACATTGCTGGGGCTTCTACAACAATGTAGCAACAATGTGACGATTTTATGTTAAGGAGTAGACTTTTTTTCTAGGTATTTTTGGTTCCAGTTTCATGATCCTTTATTGTAAATGATATAGAAAGGTGATTTTTTTTTTAAAGTCACAGACTTTTCCATCATTAAAAAGTACTGGGTAGGATTAAAGAGTTTTTAAGACCAATATCCTTTTAGAATGCCATACATACAATAATAGTTATTTCGATAATAAAGAACAGTGAAACGTAGTGTCATTCATTATATAGAGGAAGACCTGGAGCTATATTTTTATACCATTAAAATTATTAATTATATTGTTACTATTTAACATTTAGTTTCATTAACATTTATCACTGGGGACTGTTTCTAAATATATGGGTACACTATGACACCTGAGAGCTATTTTGCTGTTGAAGTTGCTGCTTTGTCAGTGAAGGGATATACAATTATCTGAACATATTCATAATGTTAGACTAGAATGCTGCTCTTTGAAATGACAGCAAATCATTGACACTTGCAAATCATTTGCTCTGAGGTCTTTGCAAATTTAAAAATTCTTCCTACCAGGGAGTATATAATTATTTGAGCTTCTTTTGTAGTACAAAGAATGCCTTAGAGTGATTGTGAATACCAATGAAGGTCGATGTCAATAAAAGGACGATAAAATTTCATTGAAAAGCCAATGCTTGGAGTTTAATAGGTTAGTGTCAGCTTGCGCTAAGTGACTTGTTTTCAAACATTCATGTTTCCATTTAAAAATCATGCTTCTAAGAAATACTGTAGTTATGAAGTGTTTTGATCTCCAGGGTTGCTTAATAATGGGTAAAAGTATTATCTGGAATGTCCCAGTGTCTAGTGTATATGAAAATGATTTACATTGTTTGTTTTAATATCAGTATTTCCTTTAGATATAGCCATTTCTGCATCTATGACTATAAGCATATAGACTGAGTTAAACAGTTTTGTCTAAATACATAAACATTTTACATAAAGATGTCATGTATTGCAATCAGAAATGGCAATATATGTTACCTATCACTTTCCTTTAAATTCTACTCTCTGTGGGATATCTATTATTAAATATTAACTGATTCTTAAACCTATTTGTGGGGAGAAGAGAAATATTCGTCTGCTATTTTATAAACAACAAATAAAATAAACATATGTGGAAATTCCGTGATGTGTCTGGTGGTGCTCAAAACGATGAGGACAGAGGCAAAAGAGGCCGTACACAGTCTTTCCTTCTGTGAAAGTCAGGTTCAAAAGGAAAGCAGTCCTTAACTAGTTATGTGTGTAAAGAAATTTAGACGAAAGCCTGCAAACTATAGTGTAAAATATCTCTCAAGTCATCAGAAAGACAAAGACAGACTTTCTGTGATGGCCGTTGATAGGTATACATTTTTTTCAACTTCATTTTAATAAGGGTTCACCCTCTCCTCTAGCCCACCACGCAGCAGAGGTAGTGGAAGAGAAAAGTTATTAGGATATGGGGGAAGTGGACCTGTACAGCAATAGTTCTATGGAGGCGATCTCCATCTTCTTGGGCAGCAGCTGTTGTGACAGTTGAAAAGTCACTTGAACAAAAATTTATTTGGGTGTTTACATCCACTGACATCAGAAAAAAAAACTGAAAATGAACCCATAATTTCTATTCTGTGGAATAAAGCAATAGAAGCTCTAACAGAAAAATAGGGAAGAAATTAATTATTATCTTGTACTGAGGGGCGGAAATTATTCTAAGTTTGACTTAATATACAGCAGCCTCCACAACAAGATGGGTAAGTTTAATAAGAAAACTTGACACAAGGAAAATCTGCATGAAAATAAGAAGTGTCCAAAGAAAACTGTGAAGCTGCAATGGTGATATGTCACAAACAGAAGTGACAGTCCTGAAAGCAAAGAGCGCCTGGTAAGCCAGGAGAGAAATGACTGCCGGAAGAAAGGGTGCCATCCGCAGGGTGTTCAGAGAGGAATAAATACCGGTGGAGCTTTAAAATAAATGTCAAAATACCATCATTCTCATCAGGCTGGTAAACATTAAGATAATCATACTTTGTAAAAGAAAAAAAAAAGTCTGTGAGTAGACAAATTTCTCTTACATTATTGCTGTTGATTAAAAATTATAAAAATCTTATAGAAGATTTTTATAAATCATAAATCAGTATTAGAGGGCTGTTTAAGTATGACCATCCTACATAGGGCATACATCCTAGACGGCACATCCATACAAACACAAAATGGCATTTGTCCAAGGCTGGCAATCTTACTTAGAACACTTCGTAATCACACCAGTAAGAATGGAGTAAGTTATATAAATCTACATGTTGTAATATTGTGACTGTGGTTGAAATGGAGGTGTATATAGTCCTGTGAGCTGGTCTCTAGAGATGTATATAGTCCTGTGAACTGGTCTCTAGAGATGTATATAGTCCTGTGAGCTGGTCTCTAGAGATGTATATAGTCCTGTGAGCTGGTCTCTAGAGATGTATATAGTCCTGTGAACTGGTCTCTAGAGATGTATATATGCCTGTGAGCTGGTCTCTAGAGATGTATATAGTCCTGTGAGCTGGTCTCTAGAGATGTATATAGTCCTGTGAGCTGGTCTCTAGAGATGTATATAGTCCTGTGAACTGGTCTCTAGAGATGTATATATGCCTGTGAGCTGGTCTCTAGAGATGTATATAGTCCTGTGAACTGGTCTCTAGAGATGTATATAGTCCTGTGAGCTGGTCTCTAGAGATGTATATAGTCCTGTGAACTGGTCTCTAGAGATGTATATATGCCTGTGAGCTGGTCTCTAGAGATGTATATAGTCCTGTGAGCTGGTCTCTAGAGATGTATATAGTCCTGTGAGCTGGTCTCTAGAATTTAGATGGGTTATAAGAATCCAAACTCAGGACCTCGTGGTTGTGTGGAAAACACTTCCCTCACCGAACCTTTTCTTCAGCTGAAGGTCGTCTTTATATTTCATTTTCCAGTTCTCACCAAGATACATTAATTTACACATTTATGGAATGCAGTAGGATAATTTAACATATGGATAAAGTGATATAATGATAAAAACAAAGCCATTCTTCTCAAATGTTTGTGATTACTTTTTCTATCAAGAACTTTCCATATGTATGGTTACTTTGAGATACATTATCAGCTGTCGTAAAGCATTGTTAACCTAATGTTCTGTAGAACACCAGGGTAACCCCCTCCTGTTTAGCTGTAGTCAAATGCTTGTTATTAGTCTCTCCTTTTTCCCAACTATCTTTCTGAGCTTCTAGCATCATCTTTTCACCCTCCCTCCTTCTACAAGATCAGTGGTTTTGCTTCCGGAGTTGAGTGACAGTGTTTGGTACTGGTCTCTGTTTCCCACTTTATTTAATTGACTAGGATGATGAACTCTATGCTGCTAAGTGCTACAAAGGGAAGCGAGATGCAGCGGCGATAAATGCACAGCAGAATCTAACCTGGACTGGGTGGAAAGTGAAATGGAATGGCTGAAATGCGTGGGCTGAGACCCGAGGCTGAGTCAGGCATCAAGTGATCAAATGTTTCTAAACAATGTGTGCAGCGTGCCAAAGCCCTTGGTGAGAAATGAGCATATCTGGGAATCTAATCCACATGAATGTTCTTTTTGTGCATTTTGAGAATTTTGAGGGTATGTAATGTGGCAGATTAAATAGACTGGGAGGCAGAATAAGTAGGGTTTGGTAAAATACAACCACTATAGATTAGGAGGAAAACTGTAAAAGGTGCATGGAGAACATTGTACTGAATAAGATATATTTTGAAGATAAAATCTAAATGACTTGGTTATTACTATGGTGCAAACAGAGTTGTGAGGACGTCTCTGCAACTGATGATTAAATACGTAGATGGATGATAGAAATTCGCTGGGTAGGTAAGGAAGATGTTTAGAATTCAGTTTCCACCCTGCTGCCTGGTCTATGAAACAACTGAGTGAAATTGTTAGTGTGTGCTCATATCCATTGGTCTAGTGTCAAGAAGAGAGATTCCTCTTAGGAGTCGTTAGCAAAGAAACTGTATAAAAGTACCCTGCAACTGTTAATGATACTCTGCTAGGCTTACAGACGGGAGTCTAGCATGGGTGTCCTCTGAGAAGCTCCATCCAGCAGCTAATGGAAAAAGATGCAGAATCCCACAGCCAAACATTAGATGGAGCTTGGGGAGTCATGTGGAAGAGTGGGGCGGGGGGAAGGATTGAAGAAACTGAAGAGGATAGGGACTCCACAGGAAAACCAATAAAACCAACTAACCTAGCTCCTTAAGGGCTCTCAGAGACTTGACCACCAACCAAGAGCTAGACTGGGGTGGGACCTAGGCCACCCGCACATGTAGCAGAAGTGCAGTTTGATCTTTGTGTGGATCCCCCAACATCTGAAGCAGGGGCTGTCTGTGAATCTGTTGCCTGCCTGTGGATCCTGTTCCCCTAACTGGGCCTCCTTGTCTGGCTTGAGAAGGAGAGGATGTTCCTAGTTCTGCAGTGACTTAATGTGCTCAGAGTTGGAGGAGTAGAGGAAGTGGAGAGGTGGAGGGTGATACCCAGGGGTGTTCCCCTTTTCAGAGGAGAAGGGGAGGGGGGACTGGAGGGAAGATCTATGTGAGGGGGTAGTAGGAGAAGAGGAGGGCTGATATTGGGACATAAAGTGAATAGATAATTTTTTTTTTAAAGTTAGTAAGGGCAAGAGTATAGAGAAAGGAAAACAGGACCTACAATTAAGTACAAAGAGACCTCTGCCACTTAGATGTCATATAAAAAGAGCTGAGGAAGAAGGCTGAGGAAGGATGCTGAGAAAGAACGGGATGGGTAAAGATGGAATAGTAACGTGGAGGTCATAGAAACCCAGAGAATGCAAGGGACTGGAGTTATCTGTTAAATGCTAATGGGAAAAACCATTTATAGAGCAGAGCTTTATTATTATTATTATTATTATTATTATTATTATTATTATTATTATTATTATTATTAAAAGCCATGTTGAAGAGCCAGAAAAGTGATTGACAGGCAGTGGATTCTGAGTGTGCTCAAGCCAGCCCCTGGGCTGATGATCTGCCCATCACACCCGTCCTTCTGCATCTGGCCACACGGGGCACTCTTGCACCTTGCCGCTTCTTTTCTACCTAGCTGCCAAGGCGGCGGTCAGAAATCTCACAGAGTTGGCATGATGTACCTAGATCCAGGCTTTGGTTTTTCACCTGTTTGAGAGCACCAAGCCTTTTTTGTGGTGTTCGTTTGTTGCAAGAAGATGGACTCCTTCCCTCGTATGAGCTCTGGATTCCGTACTTTTTGATATTTTTGTTGATCTCCATAGGAACATAGTCCATCCTGGGCGGCCCAGAGCACTAGGTTTGACAAAGCTGACAAAGAGGGGGATTCCACTTTCTGTAAGATGAGCTGTGCCTAACAGGGAAAGAACCAGCAGAAAGACTCTCTGCTTCTGCTTTTGCACTTCCAAGGAGCAGGGCTTCCCCTGGTGGGCTTTGTTGTGTTATCTAGGGACTCATACCTCTAGGGACTTATACCCGACCTGCTTTACCTTACTTCTCTCAAACCAGTTCCTTTCAGAGTCTTCCCTTCAGTGTATACACATACATTTTATATATTATTTCCTGATGATCAAAGGACTATGATAAGATAAAAAATTTTTTAAAAAAATAATTAAATCAAAAAAGATGTTTTAACTATTTCCTGTGCCATTTTGGGAGAAAGAATGGGAATCAAATCCTCATGTACTGTTCCTATAAATTACACATTTTTTTCTCTTTTTTTCTCTCTTTTGTTTATGTTTTGCCTTTCTTTCTCCCTTTCTTGTTTAAGAAAGTAGAATGTTGAAATTCTTAGAAACCTAATTTTGGGTTTGTGGTGCTGTTCACTGGAAAAACCCAACAGGAGGATCATGACCAGGACTACATAATAGGTTCAAGGTCAGCCTGAACTACCTGGTGAGAATCCAGTCTTAAGAAACCATGGTCTGTGTGTAAACCTCAGTGACAGGATGATTGTTTAGCATGCAAGGGCCAAGAGTTGGATCCACAACAACAACCCCCCCCAATACTTACCCTTAAAATTTTCAGACATGGTGGTCCATGAGACATTGATGTAGGAGAATTGTAAATTTTTGGCCAGATTGAGCTACAAACGAGACCCTTATCTCAAACAACATCATGTACTTTTCTTTTCTTTTTTTATTACATTTTTCTTCTATTTTTAAAATTGGTTATTTTATTTATTTACATTTCAAATGTTATCCCCTTCCTAGTTTCCCCTCTGCAAAACTCCCATTCTCTTCCCCCTTCCCCTGTTTTTATGAGGGGGCTCCCCCACCCACCCACTCCCATCTCACCACCCTGGCATTCCCCTACACTGGGGCATCAAGCCTTCACAGGACCAAGGGCCTCTCCTCTTATTGATGCCGGACAAAGCCATTCTCTGTTACATATGTGGTTGGAGCCATAGGTCCCCCCATGTGTACTCTGTGGTTGGTGGTTTAGTCCCTGGGAGCTCTGGGGGGTTGGTGGGGGGAGTCTGTAAGTTGATATTGTTGTCTTCCCATGGGGTTGCAAACCCCTTCAGCTCCTTCAGTCCTTCCCCTATCCCCCGTTGGGGTCCTGCTCATCAATTTTTAAGAGCTGAAATATTTGCCATATGGTATTTGTATTGGCTGCTTTCGCATTGCTGTAATGCCATGACCCAAAGTGACTAATGGAAGAAGTACTTTATTTCGACTCATAGAAGTATTGCTTTACTTTGACTTATGGTTCTGGGACATAAGAGTACATCACGGATAGGAAGCATGGCAGGAAGTGGTAGGGATGGAGGCAGGAGCAGGAACCTGAGCGATCACAGCCTCAACCATAAACACAGAACAGACAGAGAAGAAACTGGAAGTGGGGTGAAGTAAGAAACCCCTGAAATCTGCCCAGAGTGACACAGGACTTTCAGCAAGATTCTACCACTTAAAGTTCCCTAAGCAGCACCATCAACCAAGGGCCATTGTTTAGATGCCTAAGACTATGTATGGGGACATTTCTCATTCAAACCACAGCATTCTATTAAAAATGAATATCTAATATATTTAGCCTGAGTCTTGAGAGATCTATTTCTTTTCTTCTTCTTCTTCTTCTTCTTCTTCTTCTTCTTCTTCTTCTTCTTCTTCTTCTTCTTCTTCTTCTTCTTCTTCTTCTTCTTCTTCTTCTTCTTCTTCAAGTCCTTAAGGGTAAATTAAGTAGAATTAAAGACTTGGTTGCCATCAGCACTTGGGTGTTCCTGGTCATCTAAACGTTTGCCTTCCATTCACTACATTTAAATCAAAGCTTTTCTCACCAGACCCGGTTTAAGAGTTTGTTTCCTTCGTCCTTCATCACCTCCCTGTGTTCCTATTAGGCAGCAACAGATGAGCTAACTCAAATGGTAAACAAACGATATCTGCTCATAATGGCATAAGGGATCTCAGTCTGCCAGTTAACCCAACCTAGTTATATGTTCACTGTACTTTTTCTTTTGTGTAATTTTCTTTATTCTCTCACATGCTAATTCCATAGTGCCCTAGAGAGATACAATCTGGGAAACATTAACTTACCTGTCTCATTTTTATCTTTAGGGTTACCCCTTTTTTTTTTAAATTAAAACAGTCTGGTAAACATGTTTATTTTAATAGATGAATTCAAATCAATTACTGATTTATTCAATTTGTTTACACTGAAAAGGAGAAAGTACAGATTCAGTATCTTGGGGCTGCAATTCTCAGCAGGAGAAAAGAAGCTCTTAATAGAAGTTAAAAGGCTTTTGAGTCTGTGTGGAAAATTATTATGCAAAGCTTTAAGATTAGTGTTCACGTTGCATAGAGAACAACAGTAAAGCTTTGAAGTCTAGGTATCCTCCAAAAATACTTTAAAATGATTTGTGGCTGTGATATGCGGATTCAATAACTGTCTAAATATTGAGTAAGTGTCCAGACTCTAGAGCACAATGACTGGAGTAGATTCACACACATGTTAATATCCTAGACAACCATCACTGTTAAGGGCTATGCACTTTGAGTGTTATGATTGATGGTTATTGCTTCTCTAAAGTGCAAGGGAATATTGAAGACGTGTGCCTATTGACTAGCAAAGCCACTGACTCGCTTAAGCACAGTAATGATTACGTATTGGAAATGTTACAGTTTGCTGAACCAATAGATAAAAAAAAAAAAAAAAGGAGAATGGGAGTGTGCATGTGATCAAAACCCAGCCTGGGAGTACATAGGGAGGGGCCCATGGCTCTAGTTGTATATATAGGGGAGGATGGGGGCATGGTTGGGAGAGGTGGTCCTTGATCCTGTGAAGGCTGGATGCCCCAGTGTGGGGAAATTCGAGGGCGGGGAGGTGGGAATGGGTGGGTGGGGGCACATCTTCATAGAAGCAGGAGGAGGGGGGATGGGATAGGGAGTTTCTGGGTAGGGGGAAATGGGGAAAGGGGATAACATCTGAAATGTAAATAAAATATTCATTTAAAACAAAAGAATGGAAAAAAGAAGACTGAAGTTGAGCAGTGATTGCGATGAAAAATGCAAGTTGAAATCAAGGCAGGTAACAGAAAAAGAAGAAGGGGGAGGAGGAGAAGGAGGAGGAGGAAGAAGAGGAGGAGGAGTGGAAGAAGAAGTTAAAATCCTGCCATCTGCTGTAGGGGAAAACGCATGTGCGTGCCACTTCTCAACCAGGCAAAAAAAAAAAAAAAAAAAAAAGACAATGGGTTCATACTATTAGGTCCCAAAGTCCTAATGGCAACAGAGCTGACAATATTGCAGATGACAGGTTGAGACCAGCTCAGGACTCTGACCTGATAAACTTTACTTGACATTCCTAAGAAACCTTATAAAGTAAGTTTCTGTTTGCCAGGGAAAGCAATTGCCTCTTTATCTGCCCTATACGTGTACACTATCTCTGCAAAGGGCTTTTTATTTTTCTATTAACTCAAACAAACTTGCAACCGATAAAAGACTCACTTCCTCTTCCACTCCTTCCTCTCCTGGCAACACAACCTCTAACTACTGCCAGGACTCTCCCACCACTCTTGCTGGGGAGGTAGCCATGGCAGTTTTGAATCGCCCTAAATAACTTTCTTTCCACCCATGGGGCTGTCTAATTCGGTGGTTTTACTGCTACCTTGTTTACACCTACAAAGCCACCTGTACAAATTGAACCCTAAGCTAGGCTGCTTGATCTGTTTCCTTGTTCAACTTTCTTAAGAGACCCTGCTCTCACTGCCAATGCCCTTCACGGCCTCTGCTTCCCTCCCCTTGTGAGTACGGAATGCAATTCCACTGGGAGGTTTAGGGACTTGCCTCCCACTCCTCCCCCTGCAGTTTCCTGTCTCCATGGAGACTGTTCAACTCAATCCAACCCCGGGAGACAGCGTTGTGGGCGGGGAAAGCATAATAACTAGAAAAAAAGCCAGAGAGCTCTGAGAACAGGAGGAAGAGCCCGGGTAGGTGGGACCTGGATTATGCTTTGTGTATGGTGCAGACACAACGTTCCTCTGAACAGGATCGGGGGCAGGGCAGACTGAGGGGCCTCGAGGCTGCAAGCATGTCATGTGTGCAAGCCTTACTCTTCGACAAGCTAACCCTTCAGCCCTTTCCTTCTTGCTTGAAGGGTTTCTGTCCACCTTGGCATCAACCCATGGAAATTCCTAGTTGTCTCACCGTTTGCCTTCCACTTACTACATTTTGAAAACTGCACTTGAGAAGAGCCAGTCTGTCTCTCTCCACCCGAGGGATAAACACTGTGACTTACAGTTAATCAGAGTCTGCACCATCAGGGACAGCAAGCTCCATCCACTCTAACTTTCAGGTCCTTCTAGTGTATGTCATTAACATTCTAATGGGGACGGATAACCAGAGAACAGAACTCCTTACATCAGTTGGCCAGTAAAGTGAGATGCAAGAAAACTTTGTGGTTTTGTGGAAGGGTCTGAGGATTTGATGGTTTAGTTATTTCTTTTTAACTGTGTGTTTTCTCTGAGGCAAACACCTGCTTAATAGTAACCAAAGAGGATTTTGTGGGAAGAAACTTGCTTTAGGGTGCTGATTTGAATGGATTCTGAGGACCTGTTTTTAAAGAAAGGGTATTTGCAATTTGAGAAATAATTATGTAAAGCACATTCTCTCTCTCTCTCTCTCTCTCTCTCTCTCTCTCTCTCTCTCTCCTTTTCTCCCTCTTTCCCTCTTCTCAGTTTCTTGTTTAAATTTTGTTTGCTCCTTCCCTCCTTCCTTCCTTTCCTTTCTTTACTGAGAGTTTGACACAGAGTCTTATTCTACAGCTGATGCCTCAGGTGGACATTTTTATTAAAAAAAAAATAGAGTCTAACACGAAAGATGGCTTGCCACACAAGCTCTTAGGTGAATATATTTTTAGAGTAAATTGAGTTGAAACTGCCCTTACATGTTTTTTCTACTTAAATTTTAATTTTATCAACAGCATTTGAAATATTTTTCATAATGGTGGTATTATTTTAAAATGTGAGGGATTACCTCCAATAGCAGTAGCAGTGTGTAGGAGTTCTAATGGTTCGTCTAGTGAGGTTAAATAGTTTTGCACAATGAGATGTGATTTTGTGTAATTTCCTCGTAATTCATTTTATTTCCAACACTTTCTTCATATTCAATTAAAACGATTTCTAGAAGCAAATTATTTTCCTATTTGTTGGAAAGCACTGAAGCTTCCAATTTTATTAGAAAGAGAATATTATGTATCGTGTACTCATTAATGTCTTCACATTCTCCTGGATGAACAATCTATTTAAATCGAAAAGACAGAATATTGAATCTCTCTCTCTCTCTCTCTCTCTCTCTCTCTCTCTCTCTCACACACACACACACACACACACACACAGGTTAAAGATGTCAAATACTTTAGTTTCAAAGCTAAATGTATGTGTGTTTGATTAAACTAAGCATACTTGACTTTCCAGGTAGAGAATCAATTATCATACTGCTCCAGTGACACTGTGTTATTAAGATGAGACATTTTGCAGTGTGCCCCTTTGACAGCAATTAATGAACAGTCAAGATGCAATTGACTTGAGTCTGTTACTTGGGAAAAATTCGGGATGTATTAAAGGGGAATAATACTATCAGGTTCAATTCATAAGAACATTTTTCTTCGTTAGGTATTGCATCTATGTAAGCATAGATATAAATGGCACATCTTTCCGTTCCTTACAAATTTGGGATTAGTAAGCAGAGATGAGATCAAAATTTGGTAAAGGGCCTGGTAGATGAAGCATTTGAAAGTTGATTGTTGGGTTGTGATAAACAGAGGTTTGTGTCTGTGGAGATTCAATCCAGCAATGTTGTGGTTGCTCAAATCTTTGATGCTCAACTTCCTTATGTAAAAGGACATGATATTTGCATATACCCAGTATGTATACTGTTATATACTTTAGATCAGGTCTAGACTACTTAAAATATCTAATACAATATAAATGTTACACAATACTGCATTGCCTAAGGAACAATGCAACTTTTTCAAATACTTTTTATCTGAGACTTATTGGGGCCACACCTATGGAACCCAGGCATCTAGAAGGCTGACTGAATATCAGTCTTCTGAAACTGAAATCTTTTCTTCTCTCTTTCTGTCTCTCTCTCCTTCCTCTTTTCTTTCTTTCTTTCTTTCTTTCTTTCTTTCTTTCTTTCTTTCTTTCTTTCTTGTAATTTAAGAAACTATGTCTTGTTGTATTCTCTAGTTTATTGAAATAAACCAAGGACAGAAAATGACTCAGTCAAATATTCTGCACGCAAATGTCACATGTCACTCATCTGTGGACTATGCACAGTTACACTCATAGGTATTGGAAGTCGAATGGTAGTTTGCAGAAGGCGGGGAGGTCAGGGAAGAGTGAGAGATGGGGAAGAAATTACTAATGAGTACCAAGTTGCAATCAAGTAGAAGTAAAGTAGTGTCTGCCTTATGGGAAAGTGTCCGCAGACAGTGGTTATGCACTGCATTCTCTGAAGAGCCTGACACAGGACTTTGAAGGTTCTCATCCAGGAGAAGTGACAAATATTTGAGGCAGACATGTTTAAACTGATTATGCAGTGTATACATGTAATGACAAAGGATACCTCATAGATAGCTATTATCCTTGTATCTTTATGGACCAATCAAAAACAAATTCAAAGAAAACAGTCACTTGCCAGCCAGCTATACCACTCTACTTTCTAAAAGAATAAAGAATATCAAGCTGGTATCTTTTCATGGTATCTTGCAAGTTACATTTAATAATGTAAAGTATCTTTTCTTTGTCATCCATCTACTGACCATAAATAATACACAAGAATGTTCTCCAGAATTCCTGAGACATAAGGTTGAAGTATCACTAAACTAAGGACCAACATGAACAGATGTGCACATCCCCTCCAAATTGGATATTATTTCCAGTCTTTCTTACTTCACATCACACAAAAAAGCAGTTAACACTACCTTTTTTTCCTAGAAGCTGACACTTTTGAAACTAGAAGAACAAGAATAGAATTCTTTGCATGATCATCTTGTACTTAAAAATGTAAGAAAATTAAGTCTAAAGTTGCGTTTCCTTTAGAAAGGAAAACATCTGGATCTTGTTCTAATAGAGTTACAATTGCACACTAATTCTGCACACATAATTCCAGAAGCTACTTTAAAATGGTTCTAATTTGTGACAATTCATTTCCTACTTGATTAATAAAAACATTAACATTTTGGTTTGGGAGATGTAAGAGTAAAATAAACAAAAAGTTAGGGGTTGCACTGTTAAAACTGCATAGGTTAATAAGGATAGTTACGTGACATTATATTGCTGTACTGATTCTGACATGACGTGTTTTGGTAGGTTCATGTTCGTAAGGAAAAATAATTGTTATAGAATTACCAGGATCAGTATGTCAGGAAAGATATCCCAGTCATATTGTAAAGGTCTCAAGCTTTTCACACCTTGTAGGCATTACTAAGAAAACGAAGACTAGAGGCTATTTGAATCTGCACATCTTAGGTCAAAGAATCAAGTAATAACATGGACTGCTCTTAATGATTTGCAGGTCAGTAAAGAGATATTGTGATAAATGAAACTTTTGTCTATGTTCATTCATTTGTCCTTCAGCCTTGACTTCATTAATTCAACAAATGTTTCTTTGTTATTTCATATGTTAGACATAGATTATATTTCTGTAGTCTATTTTTGTCAGCCTCTTCAGTAGGCACCAGATTCTTGGACTAATTATGTTTTAATTGTGGTCTTCCCTTGATCAGTCCAGGATCAATATTCTTGAGATCATTTTGTCCATTTCATGACTTCCAACCTTATCCAACTTAAATCATTACTAACTCAGTTTTATTTTATGAGCTTCAGAAATGCTCATTATATTCTTAATAAATGGTTAGTCTTTCCCACAGACATGTCAGCATTGTAATGCTGAGTGTGTAATGTCTCTCCCCTCAACCTCATTCCATTTCCTGTATTTGTCACCTTTCCAACAAATATAATAATGTAACCCAGTGTGGAAGTTTGATCTCTCTCATTCTTTCCACTCCATACACCTAAGTTTGTCATGCTAGTTTTATGAAAATACATAGAAAGAGCTGAAAGTTTTGTTTAGCGTCCGTGAAATGAGGCTTGTGTGTGGTCTTTTTCTTCAGTTTTCTAAAAGTGTGGAATTGTAGGAAGCCGTGGTTAGGGGTGATACATTCCGCCATTCCAAGATGGCTCGGGCATCCTGTCCTCCCACTAGTAAACAACTGACTGCGCAGGTGCAAAAGGCAAAAAGTGCGCCAAAGTCACTGCCCATCCCGGGGCATATTATGGGTAATGAGTGAACAGCCAATCAGAAGTGAACTCGTCACTCTAGGGTGTATATGAGCAGTGCCACTTCCTGTCTTTCCGCTTCTGCTTATACTAGAAGTAAAGCCTCGGGGAGGGGATAGTTGGGGGGGTAGGTGCAGTCACTGCCTCATAGAACATGAGGAGGGGGATGGGATGGGGGGGTTTCTGGGTGGTGGGAGGAAGTGGGGTTAGGGGATAAAACCTGAAATGTAAATATTACAACCAATTTTGAAAAAGGGGGAAAAAAAAAGAAAAGTTGTTAGAACCAACATCTTTAAAAAAAACTCAGCCCCCTGGGGGGGGGAATTTTTTTTTCCCCTGATACTAAAACTTGTTCTGAGAATTGTATATTGCAGAATACACAGCCTTGGTGTATCTACTCATCAAATATACAGAGCAGACCTGCCCAAACCTCCGATGTCCTGGAATTCCATCTGGATTCAGTGAAGACACAGCATCAGAGGGTTATCAACTTACTCTTCCCCCCACCCCTCTTCTAATATCTCAACGCCCATAATCAGCCTGAAGAAGTTACAGAAGAGTCAGCGCCCCTATTCCCTGGGCTTGGGGACTAATGTGGTTAATAATGGTCTGTCTTTCTAGGGAAAAGTAGTGGTTTTGTTGGAACAGGGAGGATTAGCTAGGACTTATTGCACAGCCATAACCTGTTGGTAGAAATCTGTATAATTATTATCAAGATGAAGTTATAATTTCTTAAATGGTACAAAATTTACTTTGATTTCAAATTTAAGGTTTTCATTGGTACGAGCTCCTTATTAATATAAAAGTGAGATGAATATTGATACTCTCATGGGCAATGTGCTTGTATAACACAATTAGGAATACAAGGCCTAGACCCAGTCCTTCCTTAACTTTTTTAACTGATTTGGGATGGTTAACCTATGAGTTAAGGGACTATAGCAAATTTATAGCTTTGAGTTAATTGCTAGGAGGTTAACCATATTTTATTTAGAAATAGCCAAGAGGAGTGAACAGACAACAGTCCAGGTGACCTTACATGGATAGTTGGTTTTCAAAACGTCAGAAGTCCATAGAATTGACGCTACAAAAATTTATATAAATGTCCATTCTGATTAGAGACCTGTCTGCTCCTGACAGCTTCCTGTTGTGGATTGTAAGAAGAAATTGAGCATCCTTGAAGTTATGCCAGTTGTGTGGTGACAGCCACTAGGCAAGAATTGCCTCTTTCCATCTACAGACTAATTACTGTCCAGAAGAGGACACAAATGCAGAATAGTTGACTGATTATATCTGCCTAGACAGAGTAATCAGCCCTTAATAATCCTGCATCACTAAGGTCTGTCAGATGATTCTGGGCCAGAAGGCTGAAGATTTGATGCTCGAACGTTCGGTAGTATAGGGGCTTCTCAGGTGTTCAGAGGTCTCTATAAATTTGCTAAGTTTTAGAAGCTATGTTTAGTGCTTCCCATAACTTCAGTTAACTCAGTCATTCTGGATTTCTGACGGGGTTGAAGACCCGATTGGCTATTTACTTTGAGAGAAAAGATCTGAGTAGATAGTTTTCAGCTGACATTCATTCTAAGGCAAAAAAAAAAAAAAAAGCCAGGATCAAAAGTAAGTGTTTTAGTTAGAAGAGATGACAGAGGTTCTGGTTAGTCAACAAAATGATGGACTGGGTATTAGAACTATCTTATACCTCACTGGTACAATTAGGAATAAGTATGCTCTAACTGTATTTTGAGAGAAAAGTTTTACTTTAACAGGAAGAGTGATATGTAGGAGGAGCTAAGTGGGAAGGAGTACTGAGAGGAAGAGATGGAGTAAGGAGAGAAGATGAAGGAGAGGAGAAGCTAGGTGATGAGAGAGAGAAAGAGAGAGGGGGCATGGAGGCAGATGTTCACAGGTCTCCACCAGTCAAAGATAGTCTTTATATCTAGGTTGGGTATTGGGTTATGCTTCTGATTGAGCATTACCAAACTTATAAATCCTTTGATTAACATTAAAAAAATTGTATAAAAGCAAAAAGGAAAGGGGGGGCATGGGACAGGGGTTTTCTAGGGAGGGGAAATGGAGAAAGGGGATGGCATCTTAAATGTAAATAAAATAAAATGAAAAAAAAATTATCAGGCACCAAAGATGCAAAGCAAAAGCACAAAAATGAAAAAAAAAAAAAAAAGAAGTAAAGCCTCGTTGTAGTAACCACCCGAACACTGCCTCACGTGTCCTTTTTCGTGGGCAAAGGGGACACAGAGGGGCTCGGAACATGGAATGTCTCACAAACTTTCATCTGGTCAGAGGTTTGCTGAAAATCCAACCCCTAGCAGAGTCACCAAAGCCAGTCGGCTCTCTTTTTCACGATCATCTACCTTTTCTACCATTCTGTTTTCTGTCAGAGGATCACCCCCATGTAAGAGACAGAGAAACTTTAAGTTGTTGAGAGAAACCTGTCTGGTTGTCATAAGTGCGCATGGGTGGGTGAGCAGGGGCGGGTGAGGATGGATAGGAGAGCATGAGTGGGAGAGCATGAGTGGGTGAGCATGGGTGAGCAAGCATGGGTGGGTGAGCATAGGTTAAGTATGGTTAGGTGAGAATGTATGGGCAAGCATGAGTGGGCGAGCATGGGTGGGGTGAGCAGGGGCGGGTGAACATGGATGGGTGTCCATTTCCTTTTTTAAAATGCTGACTGTGTATTTTAAAAAATTAGTTTGTTGAAGTTCGTTTTAATTATTTAGGCATATAGATTCTCACAGTTGCATAGGGATCTGACAGTCGACTCACAATTATAGGAGTGGATTCTAAATCCTAATTCAGCTATAGTACTTGAACTTTTTTACACTGTTTTAATCTACACTTTTCCTCCTAGAGCTTAAAAGTCATCTGCTTTATATAAACCTTGATTATAAAATAAATTTATCATGAAATTTCCATACGACAAGCAAAATGTGTAAATATCAGTTCACTCAAGTCCCTGTAGTAATATTAGATCTAAAGCTTAAGTTGGCACGTTTTAATCAGGTCTACTTAATCTCACATGCAGTGTGGCGAGTTGGCCTCTAGGGGGCAGTCTCATCATAGGCGTTTCAGAAAATTCACTTCCAGTTCATTGTATGAGACGGTTTTGAATCTTGTGTAGATCACAATTGTTAATCTATCATGTAATTAATCTTTATCTTTATACACTTTGATATAACACTGTATCCGTGGAGTGTAAAATACTAGTTTTCAGGAAAGCACATATCCTAACAGTAGTGTGCATCCATATTGACTATATGTAGATAACTATTAATAACAGAATTTTGTCATATAAAATGTACACATTCTAAAGCTGAGTTAGGAGGGAACAAAACCCTTTCTGTGCATGTCCATAACACACATCCTATATTCATTGGGAATATTTGACGTTCTTTGAAAAATAACAGCAACTCTGGTTTAACGGTTACCAAAAACAAAAGCCAACTTCCATGTACCAGATACTAAAGAAAATATTTGCCTGGCTGGACACTAGATAGTGTGTGTTTTATCTTCTTGGGATTTTGACAAAACACCCTTCAATTGCCAAAAGGCTGGTTATAAACCTTACATTTTTTTTTTGAAGATACTTTCTCTTCAGTTGCCATGTGCACTGAAAAAAAAATATTCCCGGGTGTGGTAACGGTTTTATTAACAGTGGAACAAAGAGAATCACGTGAGGATCGGTCTGTGTGCTTAATTTTTGGGTCCTTTGCTGTGTGTATTGACTGTAATCTGATAAACAAGAGTTATGTCCAAGATTTTGGAATCCAGTGTTGCCTTACTTTCTTAAGGCTGAGAGAAAAACCCTTGTATCACTCATCATTCACACAGTGAGTTTTACAGCATCAGGGATAGGCACCAGAGACAGAAGGATGAGAAGGACGGAACTTTAACGACACAAAGAACTACACTTAGTGCTAATACTGCCTGCCGTAGAATCTTTGTCATGTCGGTTTCACCCTGGATACTCGGGAGCACAGAGAAGCAGTTACTAATCCAGTGCCAGGGTTCTGGTGTTATCGCCGAAGACTTCATGCATAACCTACTGTATGTAGAAGAGGAGGAGTTAGCTAACAGGTGGAGATAGAAAGGCAGAAGGATCCTGCAAATGGAAAAGGGCAAGAAGTAGTCAGAGAGGAAAGTTGGGGAAGGCTTCGTAAGACATCGGAACACACAGGATTAGTCTAGGACAGCGTGCAGGCAGAGCCTAGGAAGATGAAGCCAAGCACAAAGCACACAATGCCTTGGAAAGTACATTTATTCACTAAAACTTTACTGTAGAGGGTCATGGAGTTTTTGAGACCATTGAAAGATTCAACTCCTTGACCTAAAACATCATGAAAACTCTGACCTATTTCAGGGATCTTCCTCGATCTCTATGTGATGAGATTCAGTGTTGTTTCTGGTAAGCCTTACTTTATAGTAAACGTTTACATGTGTTTTCAGAAGTCACCCTAATAAAAAAATAAAGATTGGAAGTTATTTCATTCCAAGAATTTTGTTGGGTTAAGTTTTCTAATTGGTTTACTCTGCTATTCTCTGGTAATTTTACATTATAATAATTTTAAACATTAGTTATAACGGTGACATTGTGTTGTGGAGGGGGGCAGACTAGGTATCCTGCTTTGAATCACAGTTTCTTGAGAAGTTAAATTGTGTGGCCTAGGCTGGCCTCAAACTCATGATCTTGCTGCTTCTGCCTCCTTTAGCAAATCCTACTTGGGCTTGTTTCCACACCTGGCAACTCTGTTGTTTATATTGATAAAGAAGTGAACTGACATCAATACAGATGCAGTATCAATTTTTCTGAAACTAAGTGATTATTAAAAACACAAACAATTCTTTAAAAATTATTTAAAGAAAAACATTAAACAATTTGAAAATCCTGTTACTGCCCTTATACGCACGAGTTAATGATTTATTGTTTTATCTGAGAATGAGAGAAAGCCCAGCAGAATATGAAACATATGAAACAAAGCAATAGAACTATAGGAAAGATAATAACAATTTTATGAGTACTTTGTGGTCACAGAACCTACAAGACTTATTACTCAGATAAACTAGATAAGGAAATATGTTGAATTACCCTCTTCAGTTTTTACGTTAAAATACAAAGAAGATCCTCCCATGATACCCTTCCTGAATGATAGATAACCCTGCGATTTCTTATCTGTTTCTAAATTTTTCATAACTTTGAAAATCAGGAAAACCACGTAAAGTTGGAACTTGCTTTTTAATGAATATGAGACTAAGGTTCTCAACCTTCCCAATGCTAGAACCCTTTAATACTCTTCCTCACATTGTGGTGACCCCCAGCCATAAAATTAGTTTTGTTGCTACTTTATACCTGTAATTTAGCTGTTGTTGTGAATTGTAATGTAAATATCTGATAGGCTGGATATCTAAAGTGAGATTCCCCCTCCGCCCTCCCCCCTCCCCCCCCCTTCCCCCCCCCCCCCCCCCCCCCCCGCACCTCATGAAAGGGTCATTTGACCTCCCAAAGGGGCCATGGCCCACAGGTTAAGAACCACTCACTGCCTTAGGCAATCTTCAGCTTTAAGCCTTTGCATGGGTATTTCTATAGTTCTAATGTTCCTCTTCCAGAACATCATGTGTGCCCAGCTCCTTTACGTCCCTAAACACTTTGCTAAAAATTCTATTTCTATTTCCATGAACCCCTGTCCTCAAATCTCTTCTTAATAAGATGGTTTGTTCCCTCAGAACACCATTATTCTGACGTTCATTCTGGCTCACCTTTTTTTCTTTAGGACTTGTGCATAAAGTACTAGATAATGTATTCTTTTTTATTGTATGTATTATTTATTGTCAATTTCCACACATTAGAAGATAAGTGTCATAGATAGAGGTCTTTTTTTTTGTAGATGCATGTTGCCGCCGTGGAAGAGTGATGGCTAAAGAGAGTGTGTGAACACATAGTTAGTAAAAGAATGATTCATTTCAAACAATGTGGGCTTTGCTTTGATGATACACTTTAAGAGGCTGATGAATTTGCCAAGAACTTGGGGATTTTTAGTTGAGCTCTCTTGAAATCATGATGCTTATATTTATTCTTGCTAATAAATATGCAGATAATATAATATTTTTTCTCTCAATTTGAGTCTTTACTGAAGTAATTTTATTGGGGGGAGGGGTTACCCTGCTCTAGCCTATATAATTCTGAATAAAAGGCACAGGAACTGGACAGGTTCTGAGCTATTCTAACCTACATCCGAGCCAGGGGTCCCATGTTAGTTGCCAAGTGAGTCTTGCTGTGTTCGCTCTGTGCATGTGTGCCCTTGAGGCAATTTTTTCATCACCATTTGCTCATGGTCCATCCTGCCTCATGGTGACCTCCATTTTCCCCTACCTTTTTTCTTCTCCTTATTCCTACCTGAGAACCCCCTACTCGATCGCAAGTCCTGCCTTGTTGTGGCCCGAGCAAAATGTTGAGGCCCAGGCTGCCCCACGTTTGGCGGTCACTGTATCCCGGCCCAAGCTCCTGCTCCGGTCCACGGGTCGGGGTTCAGCAAGAGAAAGAGAGTGAGGACCTATGTTCAGCAAGAGAGAGAGAGTGAGGATGGACTCGAAGAATGGAGACCAGAGTGTGATTCAATCCCGTTTATTCTTCAGTCTCTCTTCCTAGTCCAAGTCCCAAGTCTAGCTGTACTCTCTAAAGAGTCTCCCTATAGAGTATATCTCTCTGCCGTCTGCCTCTGCCTTTTATGCGTCTCACTTCTAAGCCACGCCTCTAAGTTACACCTTTAATCATGCCCTTAGGTCTTGTCTCTAAATCTGATCTCTAGGTCACACTCTTAAGTCACACACCTTTAATCTCACACACCTTTAATCTCACACACCTTTAATCTCACACACCTTTAATCTCACACACATTTAATCTCACACACCCAAGGAAAGTCCTGGGTATCCAAAGCAAGATGTTATCAGAGTGTGCTCAGCTGTTGTAGGCTATTGTAATACAAGTCTCTTGTCAGGGTATATGGCTCAAGATGGCTGCAAAGCTGATAGCCGCTTTCTGCTAAAAGTCGGCCCCCAACACTGCCTTTCTCTCTCTCCTGCCCAGTCATAGGCTCCTGCCTTTTATTATCCACGCAGATTATTAGGGGGCATTCTTTATAACACATTGATCAATACAGTGCTCATGTCTAGACTGCAACCTGATCTTGGGGCAGAGAACTCAGCATCTGAATACACAGCACAAAAGACCAACCCCAAAGAGCCCTTTTCAAGTTATAGCCATCTATGGATTTGTTAAGTTTACTTTAAACTTTAACTAATGTTGAATTGGGATATTTTTGTTCAACATCTTGAAAAAATGCGAAAAATTTCATCTTTTCATCTGTTTCTGTAAGGTATTACTCTACCTCAAAAGGGCTGCGTCAAACCTGGAAACCTGGGAGGAGCAGTCTACGTTTTCAGTGGAAACCATCTTCAATGGAAGATACCCATGAGACCCACACTAAAATCCAGTGTGTGTCAGACTCAGGTCATGTCATAAAGCATTTTGTAAAGAAAGTAGATAAGATTCAAGGTTGATGATTTCATCCTTAGAATGGCATTCACTATTGGAGTGGCAACAGTGAGTGGCAGCCACTCATGGCAGCCAGAGTGAGCTGGTGACTGATCAATGCACTCTAGATGAGACTCCAATAGTTTCCATACTTATGATGTATTTATTAAGTGGGCAGGACTATAGTTATTACTTGATACTATCTTACAATAGCAGGTTACATGTATTCAGGTACATTTTTGGTGTGGCTTAACTAAGGTTGCTCACGAACTTGGAACTTGGAGCAATTTGCTTTTTATTTTTTATTTTTAAAATTTTCTTCCCCCAAAATGTCCCATAATATCTAAGTAGAAATATTTTGCCTGGATTTGAACCTCAGTTTCACTGTTTGAGTAACTCTGAGAAGTGTGTTCAACATGCTTATGCCTTAATTTCCTGCATTTGCACAATAGGAAAGATAATAATATATATCTTTTTAGATTATTAACACTGTATATTAACAATGTTAAATGTTTGGGAATAACAAAAAGTGTTTCATGTTTCCTGACTTATGATTAATGTATTCAATAAAAATTCACTGAAAATTTAAGTGAAATAATATTTGTAGGTTGCGATGTGTAAATTTGTAAATTTAAGGAGGGGGTAAAAAGGATGTATAGGGAATAATTGAAGGGAGATGGGGATGTACCCAAGGATGTACATAGCCTGTAAATAGCCTGTAAATGAAAGAAGAGACATTTGAATCAAAGCTTAAAGGATAAAATGGTACCAGCATGGGACATGAGAGAAAGGATTCTGGGCATCAATGCAAAAAAAGACCGTGATCTAGAAAAGCAACAACAATCAACTGGTATTTTTGAGTAGAGTAGCTGTTTAGGAGGAAAAAAAGGCAGGAGGAACTGGTAATTGTGCAGATGTACCCAGGGGTCAGATCTTAAGATTGTGACTTCCAATGCTTTGGGGATTTTTCTTAGAAATTAGGAAACCATTGACAGTCTTGTATAATTTGACTTTTGTTTCAAAATATTCTCTCTCTCTCTCTCTCTCTCTGTGTGTGTGTGTGTGTGTGTGTGAGTGTGTGTGTATGTGTGTGTGTGTATAAAATGATTTATAAAAGGGGGAAGGTGCAAGCAGAAAACCTGTCAAGAAGGGTATTTAAGAAATCCAGGCAAAAGCTGTGGTAAGGAAAATCCATCCATTTTCCTGTTTGTCAGATACAAGGGCTAAGCTCTACACTGCTTGTTCTGAAAGAAGTGAGAGACCTGGGATTTACCCTGAGTAGTTGGGTAAATGTTCGTGATGCTTAGGAAGAACTTGCTGGACCATTAAGAATATGAAGGGATCCAAGAAGCTGGTTACCAATTGTGTAAATAAATAACCAACAGTGTGTTCCATTTTGCTGCCTGCCACTGAAACCAGATTTAGGCTATGCACTGACACATTTCCCCCAGTGAATTTTAAAGGAAAAACTATTTTAGTTATAAAAGAGAAAACAATTGCACATTATATATTATCATAAAGAATTATGCAGTATCTATACAACAGTACACTAAATAAATGCTGATGGGCAAGCAGATCAGGGGTGAGATGACTTGGCTTTTTAAGTCTTTCATTTATTGGCATGTGTGAGGTCAGAGGATCCTGATCTTCCCTGACTTGTCTTTGAAAACATTTAAGACATTGAAGCCATTATTTTAAAATACTGTTCCTGACAAAATGTCATGGAGTTTCATTAACTTGATTCCTGGTAAAATGTTTTAGACCATCTCTGTCTGAAATATAAAATATTTGACATTCTTTTTAAGATGAGTATTTTGAAATTTTTCTAGGATAAGACTTAACTTTCAACCTATGTACCCTGGAATAGATTAACACTTACTTATTAGTATTTGTAATGGCATTTATAATGACATTTTCATTAGTAGATTTTTTTTTTTTTTTGAGAAATGCTCTGTCTGTGCAGCCCTAGTTGTCCTGAACTGGCTTCTGTAGATCAGGCTAGCCTTGAACTCATAAAGATCTGCCTGACTCTGCCTCCTGAGTGCTGGGATTAAAGGCCTACACCACCAGGCCTGACAATAGTAGAATTTAGAGAAGAGATTTGCCCATTTTCTCATCTGATGTATAGTTCCAAGTGTCATTTTGAATATTTGGGACTTTCATGCTCTGCTTTCACCACTGCTCACATCATGGACCTGAGCTTCCTTTCATGAACACTGCAGAGGAATCTCCCTCCCTGGTTAATCCAGAGAGCCTGTTGAATGTTTAGACATCACTAGGTGTCCTTGATTCCTGCACTGTTGCTCCCATGGGGAAATTTCTCTACATCCTTTGGGACTGCCAAAATGTCTCACACTGATATTGGCTAGTATTATTATCATTATTATTATTATTATTATTATCATTATTATTATTATTATTATTATTATTATTTTTGTTGTTGTTCTTAAGCTTGAGAATCACTTTCATCATTGGATTTTTTTTCTATAATCACATTCACTTCCTTTATCCAAAGTGCTAAAGAAAAATATGAGTCTGTATCAAACTGCATAGGTCTAAATCAAGAAGTTAAGTGTTTTCCTTGTAGTCCTTCCACAAGTATTTAACATCCACCCCATCTCTTCTCTACGACATTGTATTTCTTTTTCTTCCATACATTTTGAAGCAGCCAAGCATGGGAAGGAATTTCTCTTCTTTTAATGAACTGGAATAGTCATACAAAGAAAAGCACAGTTTCCATATTTCTGCCTTTTGCATCTCCCCCACTGGAATGCACTTGCCTGCCTGTATCTCTAATTTGTCTTGAAAGTAAACAACACAACTGGATCTCCAGCTATGATTATGCACACCTTAGAATGTGTTCTTGGGAGGAACTGCTTCCAAGCAGATACTTTGAGGCTGGATGACCTGGGATGGAATTCCAGCTCCATGATTTGTTGGCTTCACACCTTTTGCAACGTTTTCAAGCACTTTCCTTTCCAATGGGTATGTTGTTAAGTGAATATAATTAAGAACTTTGACATTGGTTGAAATCAATAAGCCATGTGAAAGGGCTTGTGGATTTTATTTCTCAGGCAGAAAGGAGTGGACATTCTGAGGAGCTATGGCCAAGAAAAGTGGGAAGAAAAGACACGGGGATGTCTGTGTGGTCTCTGCTGAAGTTACAGTCTGGAGCAAGAAATAAAAGAACTGATGTTTGGGTTCCATTTTTTTTGTCATCTTTGTGTGTAATTATTTTGTGACAGAACACACATTTCTCAGATTCATTCTGCATTGCCTATCGTTTAAAAACCTTTGGTTGATTCTAGTACAGTATATATTGAAAATTTTATAAAATCTTTGACATTGTTATTGTCTTAATACAGATACATGAGGATAGACCTCATAGCCAGAAGGTTAGAAAACTGTGAGTGGACCACAAATGTTTACTATTATTAATATCAGAACATGTCATGTAAATGTCCAGGTTTTTTGAAGGCAAATCAGAACTTTGTTTCCATTTGATTGTCTGTCCCTTTCCCAGCATAAGTGGTAAGTCCCATGCTCATCCACCAGGAGCAGGGGCAGGGGCAGGGGCAGGGGCAGGGGCAGGGGCAGGGGCAGGGGCAGGGGCAGGGGCAGGGGCAGGGGCAGGGGCAGGGGCAGGGGCAGGGGCAGGGGCAGGGGCAGGGGCAGGGGCAGGGGCAGGGGCAGGGGCAGGGGCAGGGGCAGGGGCAGGGGCAGGGGCAGGGGCAGGGGCAGGGGCAGATTGAGAGGAACTTACTTCAGGTACTTTTAACACTGATCTTAGACTATGCCTATTTCTTGTTTCTTTTAGGAAATTTCTTTAACACTCTGAATATGGATGACAATTTGTACCATGGCTATCTTGGCCACTCATTTTCTATCCCAGGGTTCCATTTGGAAGCTTTCACAGAGCGTTGTCTACAAATGCGGATGGATTACTTGCCTCTGGATGTCAGCCTTGAAGAAGCCATAGTTATTGTAAGGCCTTTGTAACTGAGGAGGGTTGTATGGAATTTAAAGAGGAAAACCTACAGACATGCAAGCGATGACAGAAAAAAAAATTTAATTGGCGAGGGGAAATTCTGGTAAATGCACCTTGAAACCCAGTAGGTACCATATGGAATCTGTTATGGGGAGTTTATTGACCACTTACTTCCTTGTTACCACCCAGGATGGAAAAGGCAAGAAGGTTCCAAGTTACAGCTGGATGAACGGATGGAGATACTGCATAGATTTCATGTCTTAGAATGCTGATTATAGATGGTGCGGGAATTTGTTCACACAGCATGGGCCCTGGGTAAAGTGGCAGACCAGCATTAGCAGCTACTTAACAACTAGAATAATTTCCATTGTATTAAACCAGATGTTACAAAGAGAACTGGGGAAGAAAAAAAAAAAAAAAAAAAAAAAAAAAAAAACCCAAAGCACACTATTCTCTAGAGGGAGAGAATGCTTTTCAAAAATGTGTATTTTTGAAGAAGGTATCTGCTAAATAAGAAAGAAAAACTTAAGAAAACCACTGAATAATGTATTCCGCCGATCCACAAATAGAATAGAAATACAAACTTACCTGAAGAAAAATAAAACAAACAGAAATCTTCTAAAGATTCAAATCTGTTCTAAGTAGCACACTGGAGAGTTAAAGCTTTTTATCAGAGGTCAGAGAGTGGAGATGGAAATGAATTCTTCTTTCAAATAGTTGCCAGGACCATGTTTCTAAATATGAAATGATATGACTGTTCAAAACCATTGCCTTTGGGATATAGTCTGACCTCATTGGCGTAGCACGCAGAGCTTCTCACAGACAGTTGTAGATGCGGCAACTCCGTGCCCAGAACTATTAGTTTCTCCTGCATACCCTATGTTTTAACTTCCTTGATTGCCTGCCATGTCATGGGCACTGCTCTGAGCAGGTTGTTTGTGAATTAATTTTATTCAACTTGTCAATGTAGGCACTACTTATGTGTTTAGGGATGAGAAATCCAGAGTGCAGAGAAACTAAAGACTTGAAAGTATTTGGAACTACTAACACATAGTAGTTCCTACTTTGGGTTTAAGTATTGTCTCTGTTTTTGTCTTTACCTGAAGTTTCTTTGTCTTTACACATAGTCATCTGGGAAATGTGTAGTCTCTTGAAAAATCCGGAGAAAATATCTTTGACTCTGGGAATCTTTTACTAAGAATAAACCTGATCTTTTTTTTTTTTTTTTTTTTTTTTTTTTTTTTTTTTTTTTAATCTATGCTCTGAACGAATTGTTTCACTTGTCTCTAGCTCAGTTCTAGCATTTTGGATTCTACTTAGCGATCTCTTTTCTGAGACTAGGAACCCTCTGACATCAGGAACCAGGCTTTACTTACTTCATCTGAGCACTCATATCAGAAATATTTGTCTAATAATTAAGAAGATAAAAAAACAGAGAAATTATAGAATCTTGTTTGTTGAGAATACTATTCAAAAACAAGAAAATGGATTAGGTACATAGCACATATAATCTCTGAGAATGTTATTCCTCATATCTTGATATAAAAAAAGTATGATGCACAAATACTTGATAGTCTCACAAATTCTAGAATCAGCTAGACAAAAGACACAGAAATGTTCTTGAAATGTAGAAAATGCTCATCATAAAATGCTCCTTTAGATCTTTTAGATCCCAACTGCCTTCAGATTGTTTTTCCCTGTGAAAGTTCTGGTAACTCTGTAATTTTTATCTGTTCAAAGGTTCAGTGCTAGACTCTTTGATGCCTTACTTATAACGACTGAACGAGGGACAAAGATAGCTGTGTTTATAAGACAGAGAGTACAAATTTTCCTATCATCAGTGGAGCTAAGTTAAAGAATAGGTATTATGTGACTAGAGTAAAAAGGCACTCTTTATGATTTGCACAAACTTTCTTGGACATTCAGTTTCACTGTATAACAGTTGGTTTTGAACTCACAAGGATTCCGCTGCCTCATCATCTTGACTGCTGGGATTACAGGTGTATGCCCCTATGCCCAAATATTGTATTGATTTTGGTTTGTGCAGAGTATCAAATGTATAGTTTCTGTACACTTTAAGGCAGTCATGTTTAAGATTTTATAACAGCCATTTAAGGATCTTAGTTTAGCGCAGGAACTTTCATGGTTTCAAGATGCAAGTAGAACAAATCATAGTTTGCATTTAACACCTTTTTCAGTGACTTTATCAATCTAAGAGTGAGAAAGGCAATTCATTTTAAGCAGATTATAAAAAGTAGAATGTGTTCTTGAGTTCAGGGCTTCTTTTTAGCATTTTTTTTTCAAAGACAGGGTTTCTCTGTGTAAGTCTGGCTGTGCTGGAACTCACTCTGTAGACCAGGCTGGCCTCAAACTCAGAAATCCACCTGTCTCTGCTTCCCAAGTGCTGGGATTAAAGGCGTGCACCACCACCGCCCGGCTCTAGCCCAGTGATTCTCAACTTTTCTAATATTTCTACCATCTAATACAGTTCCTTACATTAAGGTTGTTGTGACCCCCAACCATACAATTACTTTTCATGGTACTTCATAACTATTTTGTTACTGTCATGAATCATAATGTCAATCTTTGAATTTTCCAATGGTCATAGGCAGCGCCTGTGAAAAAATTTTTCAATCCCAAAGGGGTCACGACCCACAGGTTGGAAACCACTGTTTTAGCCTATGCTTATACTTTCACAAAACTGTAATCTAGTTCTTGTCCTTTGAGTATTATATTTATTCCCTTATTAGATGTTTGCAATGGCATTTAAAGGGGCTCACATCAATTAGAACACAGAACATTTCAGAAACTGTGAGTGAATATATAAACAAATATTTTCAGTTTGCATATAGGAATAGACTGATTGATAAACTTTATTATCTTTGCTTTGCTGCTCATTTCATTTACTTTAACGAGATAAAAGAAAAACAACAACAACAACAACAACAACTAGAAAACATCCAAGAATAATTTGTTATTTGTGCAGTTTATCTTTAAATAGGACTGGAGTCCCAGTGAGCATCTGTGAAAGCAGAGTCACCGACTCTTCCCAGACACTGTCTGGGAGTAGCTGATGGAAGTTTTCAGCATTATGAAATCACGTGCATAAACTGTGCTTCCGCTTTCATGGTACATTATTAAGGGCGCTTGGAGGAATTACAATTGCTTGGTTCATGCTGAAACCAATATTGCTGCATTCTTACATCAGACAGGAATGAAACTTAATACACCTGAGCTATTTTGCTCCTGGAAGCTGAGAAGTCCTTCTTAAAGTGAACCTAAGGAACTGATTCTTTCAATTGATAGGTCCAGAAACACATACAGGAAACAGCCCAGTTCCCTGTCCTGTGTCTGGCCACCGGTACACTGTTTCTATTAGGGTGGAAACCGCTTTAAACATTCAAGAAATACACACAGGTACAAAAACTATAAGCCTATTACATGCTTCCATATTCAAATACTTCCCTGGCTCTTTAAGAATAATTAATTAGACTATTCTCAGTTTTATATCGTGGGCATTGTCTATGGTTCTTTCTCTGTTCTTCCCCATATGGATTTCCACATTCTTTGCATTCCTTGTGGGTGTGCTGCCAGACAATTGGAGTTGCTAACTGCCCTTTGTCTGCCAGATTCTCCATTTATATTTTAATTTCTCCATTGTTCCATTAAGCTGAATATGGGTCCCTATTCTCACCCTGCAAGTGTGCGTCCCAGCAGCAGATGGCAGTTTACACTGTGGCAGTCACGGGAAATGAAAGACAACCAAAAGAGCAAGAATATATAAGTTGCCATAGAGCCAGTGAACTGAAATTATCAACGGTTAATATGTATGAAAATAACAGTTTTAGTTGCCGTTGATGCTGACACTGTGGGATTTATGGACTTAGAATGTGACATGTCTGGTATTCTTTTACTGTATTAAAAATAATATCAAGAAGAGTGTATTGACAATTTGGGTCTTTTATTATGGAGAGAAGTATTAAGGAGGCAGAAAGATATGCAATATACATTATGTTAAAGTTTTTTTTTTTTATAAAGGAACTGTGGCTTTTTTTAAATTTCAATTACTTTTCTTGATGACTAACTTTGTCACAGTTTGAGATGTGCTTAAGATATATATTAATAATTTCATGTTTCTGAGGTTGTGTTTGCACAAAATCAAGATGTAGTATATTCCCCACGTGTTAGAAGTTTGGATATAACACTACTGAGACCCATGCCACTTTTACTTCAGAGTTTAAAATGATTCTTGCTGAGGTTTTTCCTCTCACGACTTTCAACTTCACATATCTGCTAGGTGGAGCAAAAGAAATACCTTAGCTACCCACTGTGTTTACAGACGGTTAGCACAAATGATGAGAATGTTTTGGGGCTGTTTTAAAGCAGGTGCTTCATGCTATAAATGTTGGATTTTATTGTTTATGTCTTAAATGATGTAGCTGCAGGTGAAGTTGAGTTTATGAACCATTAATAGAAACCAAAAGTATAAACTATTAGCTGCCTATATCCAGGTGAAATTCTGGATGCAGTCAATAGTTCAATATCCCGTGAACACTTAATAAAAGAAAATATTTTGCCTTCCACTAAAAGATATGTTAATATTGAGTAGTAATTCTATTAACTTACTTAGAGTACAATATCAACATTATATGTGTGAATGTGTGCATAAATTCTTTGTCAATGTATTTAAATTAACAAACATTAGAACAAATTTCCCAGTAGTTTTTATCATAAGGAATCAGAATAGCTAATACCAGCACACAAAGCAGTATTAACACTGCAAATAAGTAATAATTCAAGGCGTTTTCTGCTCATACAGATAATATGAACTTTTGATTTAATGCAATTTCTCAATGAAGAAAATATAGTTTAAGCACTCTTTCTTAAGCCACAAAAATGTTTTCATAATAGACAATGAATAAAAAACCCCAGAGAGCATGGATAAAGCTATTTTTGCAGATGATGTGGGAGAATAGTTTTCCAAATGTTTCTGAAATAAATGTTTTAATAAGTAGCTTTTTATTAACCTGGAGAACATTCCAATCTTGTAGCATCTCTCCAGGGATGGAGTTTTTAATTAGTATTATGACTAAGAGAAATGAAAGGGAGGATGCCTGACTGTCATTATGGTCAGCATGGGTAAGTTCACTGTGGAGTTAATTAAAATCCACAGGATTAAAAAAAAGGGGAAATGGCTATGTTTAGAGCCCCAAATCTCGTTAGATATGAAGGACTTGAATGTGGATACTGACAGCTTTGAGAAGGACCACAGATTTGCATGGACAGTGTCTCAGTAACTTATTCCAGACTTGGTCACATGTTGGTTAGGCAACCCTGGGCAAAAACGATTAAGCTCCTAATTGGAAAATAGGGACAATTATTCGTAAGTAGGTAAGGAAACCTTATTAAATTCAAGTGCAAAGCTATTTGGGAATACGAAAAGTACTCAAAGCTTGAGGCAGTATTATGATAAAAAATATCCAATATTTTCTGAATGCTTTGGTTATTTATACCTATTAGTAGTTTACGAAAAAAGAAGTCCCTGCATGTGAAAACTAGAAGACACTGTCTTTGAATTGCAGTATTTGGATATAGCCTTTTCCAACATATAAACATCATTGACTCCTGGTCTGAACATATATAATCAAGTAAAATAATCCCTTTAGGTTGTGGGGTTCCTGGTTGTAGTAAAGTTTGTTCAAGTGCAGACACTTGATTAGTTGTCAGAGAAGACTTCTGCTTAGAACTTGACTAGGAAGAGAGAAGGGCTTTAAAATACAGTCACAGTCACATCATGTGGAAAATAAGCAGTTTGAGCATTTATTATACACCAGCATGGAATTGTGTATTTAGGTTGCTGCACCGAACAGGTGCATATGTCCTAAGTGTAGGGTAAGGCTCAGGGTGGCTCAGACCTCATTACATGTGCACTTTAAATCTAGCTTCTAACTGTAATGTGTGAAATTAAAGTTAGAAACTTTACCTTTTGTCTGCCTCATCTTGCAGTGTGTATTTTGTCTTCTATAATATAGTAATCGTTTTGTCTTTTTTATATCTTTCTTTCTTTGTGATCTCTCAAATATATTTAGAAGTAAGGAAATATTAATAAATTAATGGAACTAAAATATATTATGGGGATAAAAATTAATTTCAGTTAGAAGAAAATATGAATCACAGAAACTAGAATATAAGGGACATATATTAATATATCTCTATATCTCTCTATAATATGTATCTCTTCTATGAAAGTGTTTAAAGGTCTAGGAAGGTTTTTTTTTGAGGTTGGCAAATGCAAGTTACAAAGGATTCATCTTTTTATAAACTTAAAAATATTCTTGTAAGCTCCAGGAAATCTACTCAAATCCACTTCCCACAGTCAAATAAACTCAAGATAAGTACTGTCAATTAACAGCCTATTTCCCTTCCCACCTGCCTATTCCTGAGGCTGGAATCTATTTCCCTTTTCCTGGCTCTGAGACTCCCCCTAACCTTCCTCCAATTTCCAAGATCATGGGCTTAAGAGTTTCAAATGTATACCCCCCCAAATGTTTTTCTCCCTAAACTCCTTATCTTCTGTCCCTAATCTAGGTGTTCTCTCAGAACCTACATCCAGGAAAGCTCCAAAACAGTTACCCACAGGTTCTCAGGCCCAGCCACACAGACTGCTTCAACTGGGCCTACACACTCCTACCCACAGATGGTCCCACCATCTGGACAGCAGTGAAACAACCCGCTCTTCCCGAACAGGGCCAACATTCCAGATTTTGGCCTCCCACTGCGTAAAGGAGTCCCAATGTCAGAAGGAAATAGTAAGAGACAATTACACTGCCCTTACTCATTAATAATCAACAAAAGGCTGGGATGTTTGGTTTTGGACCCCAGGACAAGGGACTGAAGTACTTATTTTATATGTTGAACTGACCTGCCTCCAGGTTTTCTCATCATTCCTCAGTCCCTAACTGGCAGCCCCTTCTAGTCCTAACTCTGAATGTTCCAGCCCAGGGGCTGTGCTCCCCTTTCTCCAGAGGCTTCCTCCCTATATAATTCATACATTTTGGTCCTCTCATGCCTTCTTTCTCTCCCTCTCTCTCTTCCTCCAGTGAAGTTGCCTGCCTGAGAACAGCTTTCTAATAAACCTGAGTTTAATATAACCTAATCTGGCTCAAATTGACTCGTTTCACCAGCGGAGAAATAACTTATCAAAAAAGTAACTCGATGAAAGTTTGGGCTGAGTGAGGCCCGGTGTAGGGTGTAGAATGGCTAATATTAATTGTCAACTTGACACCCTGGAATCTCAATTTAGGAACTGTCTCCATTATACGTGCCTGTAGCATCTCGGTGGACTATTTTCTTGGTTATTAAGCAGCGTTAGAGGGCAATGCCCATTGTGGACAGTATCATCCCTATGCTAGTGAGCCTAGAAGCAAGCCAGTAAATGGTATTCCTGTGAGGTTTCTGTTTCAAGCTCCTTTCAGTGATGAATTATAATTTGTCAGCCAAATAAACCTTTTCTTCCCAAGATTAATTTAGGCTGCTGTTTTTATGACACCAACAGAAAAGTAATTCAGACAGTAGCTCTGTGGTAGATGGCTTGTCTACTCTGCATGAAGTCCCAGGTTCTATCTCAGGACTGCCACTAGGCATGGTGGCACACACCTTCATTCCAGTGTTGGAAGGATGGAGGCAGAAACCTCGGAGCCGAAGGTCATCTTCCACAACTCCATTACCTAGGGGATTTGAGACAAGCCTGAACCACATTTTGATCTTTTCCCCAAAAGGGTAAAAACTAATAAAATAAAATGTTGCTCTGATTGACATTCAAATATAAGTGGAAGCTTTCACCTGAGTTTCAAGAAGCCGAGATAAAAAGAAAAAGTGAATTGTGGATTGTGGAGAGGTGAACATGAGGCCACTGATCACGGTAGTACTGAGTGCAGGCTAGCCCAGAAACAACAGAGGCTAAGCTGGACAATGCACAAGGGTCTTGTTCTATAGGGTTAGCTGCAAATAACCTACCACAGCCTTGGAAGTTGAAGCCATAGAGGAAAATCTGTTATTTTAATACAGAGTCCCATGCAGGAAACAAGGATTGAACCTTAGGAAGAACTGGAAATAGCTAAAATGTCATTGAGAATCTAGATAATTTTTCTTTCTCTGTTTCTGCTTCTTTCTGCTCATTTGTGTGAATTGTTGGTATCAGTTTGTTGTTGTTGTTGTTATTAGCCCTGAAGACAAAATATCTCTGCTAGCAGCCCAAATGCTAGATAAAAGATTACCCTACTCAGCTTACGGGCATAGATGGTATATGACAAGCCACAGGGACATTTTCTACCTAAATCTCCAAGGAATAGAATATGATTATTCTAGACTGTTGTAGAATAACCTTGACCCAATAAGTCAAGACCTGTGATTAACCTCTGTCTTATAATGACTTAGTTAACTATAGTTTAAGTTGGAGAAGAAAGGCAAAAATGAGATTTTTGAAAAGAATGTTGTATTATATGTGCATTTAGACTGATGGATAGAATGGCTTCTGGGACAGAGTTCAGTCATTCCACAGATTCATTATGCAATATTGGAAGAGCTCATTTCCTAACAGTGCGTTCCTGTCTTTATGATGATTATGTTCTGGCGGAACTGCAAATGTGGGAAAAAGATGCTTACTATGATAACAGCTCAAGAAAGATAGGGAGAGGTGAAGAGGTGTCTCCCAATATCTTTAACATTAGGAGGGTCAGATAAAAACTCTCTTTAAGAACAACTTTTGTGATGGTTTGTATGTGCTTAGCCCAGGGAGTGGCACTACTTGGAGGTGTGGCCTTGTTGGAGTAGGTGTGTCACTGTGGGTGTGGGCTTTAAAACCCTCATCCTAGCTTCCTGGAAGCCAGTATTCTGCTAGCAACCTTCAGGTGAAGATGTAGAACTCTCAACTCCTCCTGCACCATGCCTGCCTGGATGCTGCCATGCTCCCACTTTGATGATAATGGACTGAACCTCTGAACCTGTACACCAGCCCCAATTAAATGTTGTCTTTATAAGACTTGCCTTGGTCATGGTGTTTGTTCACAGCAGTAAAATCTCAAGACAACCTTATACTGCAGCTTATTATAAAACTGCAAATATAAGTTGCTATTTTGTTTTGCCTCGAATCCTCAGTTCAAAAGATAAGTACTACTTATTAATATAGATAAACTGAAATTCGTTAAATACCAAATATCTGTCCTACTTAGTAATTCTTTGCAACAGCTTTCTGACTTCACTTTCCCAAGCACAAAGAGTGAAAGATTTATATCCCCTGAGGAATCTCAGAACTATCAGAGAAAAGAAGGCAGTATGTATTTAAGCATGAAAATAAAACAAAAAAATACAAATAAACAAAATAATAACCCATTCGCTACTATATTTATGACCAGAAAAAATTCCCTGTGAGTTTAGACAAAAGAGTAGAAGTAAGCCTTCAATTGACATAGAATATTCATAGTACTTTGTCATTTCAGTGTTTCCATCCTGGATTTTATGAATCTGAAGTAAATCTACACTATACCAGATCACTTCTGTGCAACAGAATAATGAAGTGAACCAGAAGTGAGAGACATTAAACTTTAAATTTTCTGGTAGAAACTTCAAAAGTAAAAAAAGAAACAAAGATAATTCAAGTAATATATTTTACTCTAACCAAGATTAAACTTATTGAAATACTTTACATCAACTATTTCTTTTCGTATTAACTACCTCAAATCTGGCTTCTATTTTGTGTTGGAAAGTCATTTCACATTCACACGATATGCATTTGAAGCAGTCAGTAGTCACGGTAGTAAACAGCACTCACTGACAGAATAGCCATAGAGAATAACTATTGTCATAAATTTTTAATAATAAAGTGGAATTGTGTCAAAAATTGCTCTCTTAAAAATCCCACATCTTCTTTGAAGCCTGCTTGATGTTATCAGCATAAAATTATATTTTTGAAGTCTCATAAAACAGTTTTAAAAGTCTTCTGTGTTTTATTAGCATGTCTTTTGCTACTATAGGTGCTTAAATGCTAACCATCTCATGTTGTTTTCTTGAGGACACTAAAGTGTTTAGCGATAGAGTCCCAGAGTTGTGTAGTGAATGAATGAAGCAGTGATTAATTTTTCCAAAGCTTCCTCTTTCAAGATTCCATGTGATAACTACAAAACATCAACTGAAGAAATTTTGATATGCTCATCTTTGGCCAGTTTGTGTGTGATTTTACAAGGTGGGGTTGGTTGTGTGGAAGAGCCAGGAAGTCTACATTTTGAATTGTGATTTCATGTCCAATGCAAAACCTTGGACTATAATTAGTAACACATAACTAGTAACTAGTTATTCTTTGATCCTAGTTCCCCACCTGTGAAAGGGTTTTATAGAATGGTTGAGAAAATTCAGTGAGAAGGTGTTCAGCAAATACAAATTTTTGCAAATTCCAGGACTAGAATATTTTTTTTTGATTTTATCATTGTTTTTGTTCGATTAACTGAGAACTGTGGCTATACACAAGGAAAAGAATGTTTTTGTTACCTGGCTTTTGGCTACTTTATGGTTTCCTATATGTACTACCCTTTTCCACCCTTATCCCTTCCAATCCCCAAACACTAGGTAGGAGAGAATGAAGGCTAGAGGAAAAAGGTGGTGTGCCCTCCCCCAGCCTTGAGCAGGCCTGAAAGACCTTGTTTCCACAATAGACCTATTGTAATAAGACCTTGTTGGAGTCATCCACCTTGGCTGCAGGTACAACTTCCTACAGGAGCTTAGAAGAATAGACTGCCTAGAATAGACTTCCTAGAGCTTGCCTTGCAACATAATCCAGCTGAAACAAAGGATGGGGTGGGGTGGGCTTTTCTTATATATACAAGAGCTGAATATTAAACTTTGAGCGTTGATCAGAAAACTTGTCTTGGCTCCATGTTTTTCTCGCCCCTTCGTCTCCTTTTCATTTCCAGCCCTCCTTTCTGGTGAACCCAGTTTGTCTGCGGCTGCTGGTGGCTACAAGGGGGCATTGATCTACCAGACTACTTCCTGCTGATTAGGGGCATTGAGTCCTTTGAGAAAAATTTTGCTATCTCCCAGCAGCCAGCAGCCAGCAGCCAGCAGCCAGCAGCCAGCAGCCAGCAGCCAGCAGCCAGCAGCCAGCAGCCAGCAGCCAGCAGCCAGCAGCCAGCAGCCAGCAGCCAGCAGCCAGCAGCCAGCAGCCAGCAGCCAGCAGCCAGCAGCCAGCAGCCAGCAGCCAGCAGCCAGCAGCCAGCAGCCAGCAGCCAGCAGCCAGCAGCCAGCAGCCAGCAGCCAGCAGCCAGCAGCCAGTCACTAACAACTAGCAACCAGCAATCAGCAGCCAGCAGCCAGCAGCCAGCAGCCAGCAGCCAGCAGCCAGCAGCCAGCAGCCAGCAACCAGCAACCAACAACTAGCAACAGCCGCAACCATCAGCAGCAAGAGCAGCAGCAAGAAGAGCAGCAGCCACCACCCTCAAGGCTTTAGCATTTTTATATGCCTTCAAGAGTTTCCAGATTACAAACATCATATACTTCCAGAAACTATCTGCAGCTGGCAAAATTGTGCCCTGCCACAGCTTGAGGCAAATCATAGTCTGCTTCTGTGGACAATCTGAAGCAGCCTGGGGTTAAAACAAATATTCCCATAACATTTCTATGCTTTTAAAGAAACCAATTTTTCTCACTACATATTTTAGAGAGACAACCATCTTCCCAGTGAAAGATCAGATCTTTTGGGTTCAGACTGTCTTAGAGATATTGACCTAAGGTTGAGCTAAGTTAACAAATAAACTGGCACCTAGCACCAGTTTCCAGGCTACCCCACAAAAAGACCTGTGTCTAGCACCAGTTTCCAGGTTATTCCCCAACAAATCTGCACCTTCAGGTTACAAGCCTGCCCCTGACACTTCACTTCCTAACAGCCACCAACCAAGAGGAAAGCAGAAGTTAAGTTTAGGGTTTGGCTCCAAGCAGCAGACAACTACATTAAAGGCCATAATTGTCCACCAATCAGAAGTGTACCAGACTAGATACCCACTTCTTGTCTCTATAAATGCTTGTGTAAAACTAGGCTTAGGGCTGCCCCCTCCTGTCCTATTATATCAGAGATGGTGGTGTGGCCCTAGCTTGAGCTTAAATAAAAAGACCTTAGTGTGACTGCATCAGAACTGGATCCTTGGTGGTCTTTTGAGGTTCATAAAATCTTTCTGGCATAACATTAGTATTTGAAAAAAAATTAATCAGTATAGTTTTAAGAGCACGGAAGCCATCTTAACCTTTAAGCAGACTCCCAAGTTCTATCCATTTCTTCTCATCCTCTTTCTTTTCTTACCAAGACCAACAACTTGGGTGACACGAATCTCCCTTCTAACAGTTGAGTACCATTTTGGATTTCCTTGCCATTCATATAGCATTGGTTTAAAAATGTCCACTTGCTTTTCAAATACAAGCTGAAGTGTGGTCTCGGGGACTGCTCCCAGCTGATCTTTATTTAGTTTTCCAGCCCACTGAGTTACTATGTAGTAGCTGTTTATGTCTCTTTGTTCCTCAAATATCCAGCCACATTCCCTGTAAATGACAAGCCTATTCACTTTGCTTGGCATTCTACATCCAGATTTGATTAGCTTTTTCCCTATCATTGCTCTCTCTGTTCAAATATAATTTTATTTTCCTCCATGGCTGTTAATTTTAGATAAAACCTCTCTTTCTAGTGCATCTGTGATTTGATTATCTTATTTGTTTATTTACATAGTCATTTGTCAGTGGGAGCCAACATTGGAAGTTAAACCAGAAGCCTTTTTGTTTTGGCAAAACAATATTGTTCCGGGAATCACTCCACACTTTTAGTATATGCTCAATAAGTATTTGCTGGGCAACTAAACGCCACATACAGAGTCATTTCCACATGTTTGAGGTGATTATGAAAAGCAGATATTAATTCTGAGTGACATTATCATAGGTGAGTTGAACTTGAGATGACCTTTTACTAACCGGTAGCATCAGACTCATAGAAAAGACGACCGGATACTCTATATTAGCAATGTCACAAGGTCAGGAGTTGGCATTCTATTTGTCATTTGTAAATGTCATTCAAGACAGAGACATTCTGAATAATAGATCTCCCATGAAAGATTTCATCCTTTCTACAATGATACAATTTGTTTTTGTATTCAGTATACAGGTATTCTGAGGTAAATAGTCAAAAGATTTTCATGTTAATTTTAAAAGATTCTCAGTTCTTACCCTATATCTATCCTAAATTTTACATTTTACAGCGAATGACATATGGAATGATCTTTTCATGTATTACACAGAGACCAATTAAAATTATTCATTGTTAGATGAAATTTATAAACACACAATGGTGTCTCACTGTATGCTCTTCAGAGATAGAAAAATTTATATTGGTTATTAAGTAGAGACCGTGTTTAGAAGCATATTGATATTTAGAATTCATATCATTGTTTTGGACAACATTATGCTACCAATGGATATCTGAGTCATTTGCAATCAATGAGATTATTTGTTAAAGTTTAATGAATTGGGCAACTATATCCCAGTTGCTCAGTGAAGTGCACTTGTATTAATTGGGATCGTTTCTCTCTTCATATAAAATTTATCATCCCAGCTCTGCAAACACCCTTTGAAAGTTCAAATAAGGCACAAATTAGGTTTTCTTCAATTGCATTTTGATGGGTGTGCATTCTTCACATGCTTTTTTTTCAGAGATAAGAAGACTGTATGTTTTTATTCTATTAGAAGGTTACATCATTTTATTAGATTATGTAAAATTGTTTTCCTTCTACCATTCATTAATGTGTTAATATGACTCACTGTGTCTCAATGTAGCACCCTGTTAAAATAATAATATCCAAGTGTAATTGTGTACTGCTTTCTGCTACTATCCCTCGCATACCCGCATACCTCAGCTTTCTCACATTCTACTCATTTCCTTTATCTTCCCACTCCAGACAAGCAAGGAATGTTACCAGGGATGCCCATGAATCAGTAAGCACTGAAATGCATGCAGATTCCATGCTCTTTCCCCTCTTCGGTAAGAAAGTTCTCTTCCTAGAAGATGGGTGAGCATGTCTGCCCAAGAAACCATTTTTACTTCTAAAGCCCAACAATTTGTTTATGAAAGCAAATAATGACTAAATTTATAAAATTAATATGATTGTTTTTGTTTTGACTTAGCAGCATGGAGTGAAGAGGAAGGAATAAAGACTGTGATAATTAGCCTTCGGTGACTTCAGGATTTTGGAACTCTCAGATTACAGAACTGGAAATAGCTAAAGTCAATGGTGATCCTCAAAGTTTAATGAGCAATTTCATGACCTAGCCCAGGTTATGTGAAAGATAGACTAAGCTAGAGTGTGTCATTTGTCATTCATTGATTCTCTTCACAATATTTGTGGTGTCTTTTGTACTCTAGCTGTGCATTTTTGCATCTCTCTCTATTGTTGGACTTTACTAGGGTTATGACCCAGAGACTGGTTTTCAGTGACATGTGTTTAATGGTGTCCATGTGTGGCTCTGTCCTTAGGAACATGTGTGAATTAGCTGGAGGGTCCATGGGTCATTGCTCCCACTGTCCTTTCCACTGACAACCCAGACACTCCCAGCTTTAGCTTTACCTTTATTATCTCTTACTATCTTTTTCTTCCTGCATCATGTTCAATTCCTTTGTGTTGCTCGGGTTTTCAACAAGTCTTCTGAGGAGGGAATTGATGAGATAAATCAAGTCCAACCTCCTTTGATACTGAAGGAACTTGATAAATATATAACATTTTGTTATACGACATATCCAAATTGAGTCTCTTAATGAGGACCCTAAACTTGGAAGGAGAATAATAGATCATTCTATTTGGTGCTAAAGCCTCCCCTAAATGTGCCATATGTGACCTCATTCAATATTTTTTGGGGAGATAGGGCTATCCTGCTATCTGTTGAAAACTATGAAAATTAAAAATGACAACTGTCACGTTGATTAAACCTTGAAGACATTACAGTGGGTCTAAATTTTGGCTCTGTTATTTACCTAGTCACATGAGATTTGGGTAAAATTACCTAACATCATTTAACACTTTACTTGGAAATAATAGCAATCACTGATACTATCCCTTGCTCTCTTGCAAGTGTATAAAAGTTCATGGTATGTCATAAGTTTTCAAAGACTTCCTTTTGTTTTTCATTTCTTAAGCTTAGTTACATTATCTATCAGACCTAGAATATATTATGTCCAACCTATGGTTTAGCCACAGAAATATTTAAATGTGTTATCTGAAATTTATCAGATATTTTGCTACATAGGAAATATAAATGGACCTTGATAGTCTCTCATTTTTTAATATGTTTTGATAGATCCCTGTGAATATTGGTTGCACTCCCGAGGGCTGTCACCCCTCCCACTTCGCATATATTTTTCTGGAAGTGAGAATCCCAAGGCCCTGGCAATGGCGCTATACATCTCCATTTTGTATTTGACTTGTTCTAAAAGGTTATTGTTATTGGGGAATTGAGTCCATTGATGTTATGAGAGATTAAGGACCAGTGGTTATTGCTTCCTGTTATTTTTGCTATTAGATGTGGAATTATGCTTGTGTAGCTCTCTTCTTTTGAGTTTGTTGTAAGAAGATTAATTTCTTGCTTTTGCTTGGGTGTAGTTTCCCTCCTTGTGTTGGAGTTTTCCATCTATTATCCTTTGTAGGGCTGGACTTGTGGAAAGATATTGTTTAAATTTGGTTTTGTCATAGAATATCTTGGTTTCTCCATTTATGGTAATTGAGAGTTTTGCTGGGTATAGTAGGCTGGGCTGGCACCTGTTCAGGAGCGTCTGGCTTTTAGAGTCTCTGTTGAGAAGTCTGGTATAATTCTGACAGGTTTACTTTTATATGTTAATTGGCATTTTCCCCCTTATTACTTTTAATATTCTCTCTTTGCAATGTGCATTTGGTGTTTTGATTATTATGTGATGGGAAGAATTTCTTTTCTGGTTCAATCTATTTAGCATTCTGTAGGCTTCTTGTATGTTTATGGGAATCTCTTTCTTTAGGTTAGGGAAGTTTTCTTCTACAATTTTGTTGAAAATACTTACTGCCCCTTTGAGTTGGGAGTCTTTGCTCTCTTCTATGCCTTTTATTCTTAGGTTTGGTCTTTTCTTTGTGTCCTGGATTTCCCAGATGTTTTGTGCTAGGAGCCTTTTGCATTTTCCATTTTCACCTAAACTATTTCTTCTTCAAGTAACTTTTTGTCAAAGCTTTCATCACAGCCACAGAATGAAGCTAGAACAGCCTCTCAAATGTAGGGATTCCTGGCATACACCATCTTAATTGCCATCTTTTTCTATAATTTGAGACTATAAAGGACTTAGGCTGGGTTTGTGAACAGAGTGACCTAGAAGAGATCTAGCAGAAAGTCACAACAAAATAATTCAATTATCACTTGCTTTTTCTCTGATTTTTTTTTTTTTTTTATCTGTTTAGGACAGATAAGTTAAAAGTCGTAGGACTCATTGAATGGATGGCCACATAATGTCCGAACTGTTGAGAAAGTGTGTAGAATAAAAAAGAAAGTGTTGTCAGATGAATGTATTGTAGAGAAGATAAACTTATAAAAATATTACCGTGCTGAAAATTGAGCTCACTGGATAAAGGTTTCTGATGTCAAGGCTGATGATCTGAATGTGATTTCCAGAACCGACTTCCTAGGAGGAAAGTGATGACTCTCAAAATTTATTCTGTGACCTCCACACGTGTGCCGTGTCATACATGACCACCACCATACATTGTCTTTTCTATTGCTATGAGGAAACACCAGGACTAACACAGCTTAACAAAGGGAGAGTTTATTATGGCCTATGGTTTCCAGGGAGATGAGAGACTATCATGACAGTGAATCTTGGAAACAGGAAGCTGGCATGACATCAACAAAGGGCTTGCATCTATTGCCCCAAGGAGAAAGCAGAGAGTGTGCACCAGGAAGGAGAGTTCCTAAATTCTCAAACCTCTCCTCCAGTGACACCCTTTCTCTCACAAAGCCACAGCTCCTAAGATTTTCCACAAAGTATCACCAATTGGGGACCAAATATTTAAATGTCCGATTTGATGGGGAACATTTTTAGTCAAACCACTACACACACACACACACACACACACACACACACACACACACACACACACTAAATAATAAGAAAAATATTGAAAAATTATATTATGATACTTTCAAATTTACGTGAGTGCCTAACACTTTTGTTAAGAAGTCTACATTTATAATTATATTGCTGTCAAATCATTTATAGGAGTGGAGTTTTGAAATGATAAATGGAATTTAGAGATTCCTTCCAGACCTTGTCTTTTTGGTGTTGGATTAGGTCTGTATTAGGTTTGTGTTGACAAGCTTTGCTTCATCGTCTCCCTGAATCTGCCTATATTGTTTGAAATCTGCTCTCATTGTAAGGCAGAACACAAATGTAACTCATTGGCAACCCACTGTGTGTGGAAGTTCTGGTTAATGATTACAAGTTGCAGAAACAAGAGTAAGCAAAGGTGGCATAATGTGATTGCAATCGGGAATACAGTTGGTACTTATTTAAAAACTCACATTCACTTTCGGTATGTAAACTAACTTTTTAAAAGTACCTAAATATTAATATGAAATGTATGTTTCATTTCTGTCACATTTTCCCCGGTTATCTTCTGTAGAAAACTAGTCAATCAGGTAGTCTACATTTAATTTTAAAATGATTTTCGTGTTCATATAGAAGATATGCTCTAAAAACAATAAGCAACTTAACCAAAAAGTTATATAAACTGAGGAATATCCTTGGAACAAAAATAAATTCATATGTTAGCTCTTATAATTATATTAAAAAATTAAGAAAGTGAATGTCATCAAAGATACACTTTCTTAACATCTGTGTATAAAGGTCATTTGGGTGTCACTCTTTTCTAACAATTTGATAATTTAAAAATGCAACTGTAGGCTCTTGAGTTTCAATTTTTTTGGAGCATTTTAAAACAAAAAACAACTGTATTTAAACTTGTAATTTTCAGTATCAGGACTGAAAAACCCTGAAAACCATAAGGCTTCACTATGTCTACAGATGTTTTTCTCTGCCCTGGAGCCTGCCATGAACCATGGAGAGAGGCTTCTAGTGGATCTTATTCCTGCCTGGCTCTGGCTTCGTTACTATCACAGATCTTGGAGGTGGAGAATATCAGGTATAGTTTTCATTCTTACACTTGGCCAGCCTGCATGTATTTATAGTTGGTCCTGGCAGGAAATTCCTTTACAAAACTCCCTAACTATAAAAACATTTTCCTTGAGAGGATTTTAAAAGCATAAGATATAGACAAAAGCATATCAATGTCAAATTAATGAATATATGTTTCAGCATCCTGGTGTTTTATGTCTCTTCTCTCTTCTCTCCTCTCTCTCTTCTCTCTCTCTTTCTCTCTCTCCTTCCCTCCTTTCCTCTTTCCCTCCTCCCCTCCCTCTCTGTGTGTGTGCACTGAACCTACAGCCATCCATCCAAGAGTTCATGAATAGTTTAACAAAGAAAGGGCAGCGCTATTGAGTAATCCAGGCTCATTAATTGTGTACTTGCCAGGAGGATCTGACTTTAAATCATTAATGCAGGCGACATTTCTCGCTAGAGCCATCAATGTGATTGTACGGCTAGAAAAATGTAATAATGATGGCTTTTCTTCTCTTTTTTCTTTTCCTTCTCATTGGAACTTCAGAGTCTCAGGTAATTTGGTAATTTGCATGTTCTTTTAAAAATAAAGGGACTGCAGTCATTGGTTGTAGATGTTTTGAAGATGTTAGTTTTTCCATGTTGACAGAGAGCTGGTATACGTAGAAATATTGATTTAGAGTCTGATAACACAGGATATTTTGTGAACTTTCATCTTAGGTTAGTCGACAGTTGTATTATATAACAAACTCATATTTTATAGTGATATGCAACTTTGTTTTTGCTATCTTGTATAGTAGTACAGTTTATGTAGAAAAGTGTTAACTTGGTAAATGATGTTAGATTTATTATTTTAACTCGCTTTTCAGAAATAATGCAGTATGTAACTTTGGCATTCTAGGTTGATGTTTCTGGTACTTTTTATGGTACTGGGTATGATATAACGCTATCTTCAATTTCTGCCACAACGTACAGCTCGCCTGTGAGCAGAACACTGGCAACAAATGTGTCGAGTGAGTCCCTGTTTTAACTTACTCTTCATTAAACGTATTTAGTCCTTGTGACTCTGGTAGACAGACAAATTTACATTGGCAGCGTTTGTATTGTGTGTGTGAAATCAGTATAGAGTAATTAAAGTGAAAGGGAAAGTTATGAAAATGTTTACAATTTGTCTTCTGTAGGTAATCTTGTTTCTCTTACTTTCAAAGAGAAAAGGTAATTATTTTTGTTTGTGAAGTGGATTTGAGAGTCTATTAATGGTGACATTTGGATTATTAGAGTCAAGAAAACAAACTCACTATACTCCTTAAGGGAAAACTATTCCATTTGTAAGGCTATTTCTTATTTTCTTACTTCTTGCAGGTAAGCCTTGCATTAACAAAGCCTTAAAAAAAAAACCTGCCTTGGCATCAAAAGTATGTTTGGCACGTAATGTTTTTTATAGCATTCCATTTTTTACATTCTTAGAAAAGAATGTTTGTTGTGTTGCTGAAAAGACTTTTATTACTTAGTCTTTTTTTTTTTTTTTTCAAAGCTGTAGGGAGAATAAATTCATACTGATTTCTGGGAACTTCAAAAGTTTACATTTATAAATACTTTTTAAAAATTGACCTTTTCTGGTGGAAATAGAATAATTATTTGATCATTTAATAACATGAGTTTTTAAAAATAGAACCGGGACCTCCGGTCTTCCTAGCCGGGGAGAGAGTTGGCTCTGCTGGGATTCTTCTTTCATGGAATACTCCTCCTAACCCAAATGGAAGGATCATATCTTATGTTATTAAATACAAGGAAGTGTGTCCATGGATGCAGACAGCATATACCCGAGCAAGAGCGAAGCCAGACAGTCTGGAAGTTCTCCTCACTAACCTTAACCCTGGAACAACATATGAGATTAAGGTAAATATTTTGTGAGTGGATACTGAGTATTGAAATAATAAATCCATGAGGAAAGTAAGAGTTTTATCCACCTTGTACATCTGCTAGTTGAATGAAATGAGCCACTGAAGACTGACAAACTATCACATGCTCAGTATTCAAACACATATGCAAAGCCTGGTGAAGCATTGTAATCTTTTTCTTCTCTATGTAGATAAATGTTTACATTGTATCAATTTTTAAAAAAAGCTTTAGCTTATATCTTCCATGGAAAGCAAATTGAGCTTAAAGTAACCACTTTAGGTTTCAAAATAAAAATATCACATGCCATTTATTATTTTAAAGGTTTTGCTGTGCAAGGATAGAAACCAGAGCCTCCTGATTGTTAGGCAAATACTCAACCACTAATCCACATCCTAGACTAAAATACTGCTCTTTCTAACCAGACTTAAACTAAGCATTGGTATTTTACTTTTCTAACTCTCTTGCATGTGAATGGACACTACTTAACTCTTGGATAATGGATTAAAAACTTCTGAAGCAACAGTTTTACTACCCCCCCCCATGAGTTCAATTCTGTTTCACTCAGTAAAGATTCACTGAACCCTTACTATTTTGTGTTTCTAAAAGTGGGTGATACTCTACAACATCAAGAACTCATGATTTAATGTTTTATTTGATTACTAAATAAAGATGAACTTACACAAAGCACTACTGTGTTACATTAAATAAAAATGTTTGCCAATAGGAGACAGCGATAACATTTGTAGATGAGAAAGAACAGAACAGAGCTATCTTCTTGGCTCCTTGTTGTTTCCAACTTTAAAACAAACCACATCTTTCCTCTTTAGGAAATGTTTGTTTGTTTACTTATTTATTTATTGTGCTGTATGGGGACATGCTTGTCATGGTACAAGTGTCCATGTGTTGAGGTCAAAGGACAATTTGTGGGAGTTGATTTTTTTCTTTCACCTTAAGAGTTCTAGAGCTCTGACTTGGCTTTCTGAGCCATCTTGCCAGCCCCAACACATGCATCTTTTGTTTGAGTCTTGAAAATGAGTGAGCATAGAGCAGGAAACCTGTAGAAGCTGATTTGTGGCCTTACTAACTGTGGCGGCCTTCCTTAAGGTTTTGTCAGAATAGAGAGGATTAGCTAGGGTTTATTGCATAGCCATAACCTATTAGTAGAAATCTGTATAATTAATATCAAGATGAAGATATAAATTCTTAAATGGCACCAATTTACTTTGTTTACAAATTTTAAGGTTTTCATTGGCATGAGCTTCTTAATGATATAAGAGTGAGACAAATATTGTTACTCTCATAGGCATTATACCAGTATAACACATTTAGGAATACAAAGCTTAGACCCAGTCCTTCTTTAACTCTTTTTAACTGATTTGAGATGGTCAGCCTGTGAGTTAAGGGACTATAGCAAATTCATGACTTGGAGTTTATTATAAGGGTATTCTCTATGTTTTATGTAGAAATGGCTGAGTGGAGTTAACAGGCAACAGTCCAGATTACCTTACATGGATAGCTGGTTTTCAAAACATCAGAAATCCTTAGAATTGACATGACAAACATTTCAGTATTAATGTTCATTTTCATTAGAGACCTGTCTGCTCTGGACAGCTTCCTATATTAAATTCTAAGAAGAAATTGAGCATCCTTGGAGTTACTCCAGTTGTGGTGAGACAGCCAGTAGGCAAGAATTGCCACTTTCCTTATACAGAAAAATTACTGTCCAGAAAAGGACACACTTGCAGAATAGTCGACTGATTATATCTGCCTAGACAGAGTAATCAGCCCTTAATAATTCTGCAGCACTAAGGTCTGTCAGAAGATCCTGGACCAGAAGGCAGAAGAACAGATGCTCCAACGTTTTGAAGTAGAGCGAGTGTCCAGGTGGTCAGAGGTCTCTATAAATTGGCTAAGTTTTAGAAACTATGATTTGTGCTTCCCACAATTATAGTTAACTCAGTCATTCTGGATTTCTGATGGGGTTGAAAACATATAGCTATTGACCTTAAGAGAAAAGATTTGAGTGGATGGTCGTCAGCTGACATTCATCCTAAAGCCAGGTTCAGAACTAAATGTTCTAGTTAGAATAGATGACAGAGGAGCTGGTTAGTCAACAAAAGGATGGACTGGGTATTAGGACTATCCTGTACCTTACTGGTACAAATTGGCATAATTATGCTCTAATTGTATTTTGAGAGAAAAGTTTCATTTTAACAGGAAGGGTGATGTGTAGGAGGAGCTAAGGTAGGAGGAGTACTGAGAGGAAGAAAAGGAGTAAGAAGAGGAGGAGAAGAAGGAGAGGAGAAGCTAGGTGATGAAAGAGAGAAAGAGGGGGAGACAGGGAGGCAGATATTCATGTATCTCCACCAGTCAAAGATAGTTGTTATATCTAAGTCGGTCAGTGGGTTACACCTCTGATTGAACAATTCCAAACTTATAAAGCCTATGATTAACATTCTTTTAAAAAATGTATAAATGCAAAAAGGAAAAGGGGGCATGGGATATGGGTTTCCTAAGGGGGATGGGGGGGAATGGGGATAGAGGATGCCATCTGAAGTGTAAATAAAATATCTAATAATAATAAAAAAGAATAAGACACCACCATAGGAGAGATTTTTCAAAAAGTGTTTTGACACCTAAAAACTGCAAAACATATGTTCTACCAACAGGCACATATTTAAGTTAACTGGTATCATAAAATATATACCTAGGTATAATAAATAAATGCTAGATTTAATGTGATGTAAGAAATAATTGTTGAGAGAAAGTCAATTTGCCCAGACTAGTTTTGCTTAGATCTCTTTTTATGAGTTTGCATTTTATTTCTCCGAATTCTCTTATTTCAGGCTTATTAAGAAGCCCCATAGCCTATGTTTCATCTCACACTTCATAAATCACGTTGTGACATTTGCTCTCCTCAAATAAATGTTAGCCACTGGTGAATTCCAAGAAGAATTTGGCATGGTACATTTGATATCTTCAGTATAACTAACACCTATGTGGAAAGCCTGTTAAGTGGTCTATGTATATTATTTCAGTTAGTCTCTGAAAAACCCTGTGACATAGGTAAATTATTATTCTCAGTCAAATATAGGAAAAACATGTGCTTTAGAAGAGTTAAGCAAACTGCCTAAAGTCTTCCATCTGTGGAAGTCCTACAAGATTACAGGGTCCCACTCATGCATTTTGTAAAAGTTTAGGAGTTTCAAAGCCATTCAATGTCTTCTCTGCCTATTGAGCTGTATCACTAAACCATGCAAACAAAAAGTAGTGTGCGTGCCTGTTAAATTTTGACTTTATACTCTGTTGTTAATCAAGCATAGTCATTTTTCACTTACAGTTTTTCTGGGTACTCATTTGCCCAATTATACATAGTGCGAACCTTAAGGTCTGATGCCAAATGTATAGCCTGTCCTATGTGTAGTATATATGCAGTTGGTATAGACTGAGCTTTGGAGCATGTGTTTCAACTGAATTCATGCTGTACCATTATTTCTTGTATGAACCTGGCTGTGTCTACTGACTTCTTATCCAGTTTATTTGTTTGTTTCTTTTTTGTTTTGTTTCTGTTGTTTTCATCTAAAGGATATTGTCCAGGCTACTTTCTAGTTTGATTACATGAAATGCCTGCCACCCATGTTGCTTTCCAGTTGGAGAGTACTGTAAGAATTACAGGAAGATTGTCTTAGAACTTACCTTGTGGTAAAGTGAACATTGTATTATTGAAGATTCTGTGTGTTTAGAAAGCAAAGAAATTGAACATAAAACCCCTGGTCTGTTTCAGGTTGCTGCAGAGAACAGCGCTGGCGTTGGAGTGTTCAGTGACCCATTTCTTTTTCAAACTGCAGAAAGTGGTAATTTTCCTAAATCATTCATTCTAAATTAATCTAATCATGAGTTCTTATCATTTGAAAAGCTGGAATGTAATGAAAATATGATGTAAAATGTATAAAATTTAAAAAAGAAACATGTATGGACAGGATCAATGCATAATATATACATATATGGAAATGCCACAGTTAACTCCATTCATTTGTACAATCCTTGTGCTTTAATAATTATAATAAAACAATTTCAATAAGAAAAAATGTATAAAATTGTTGAGAATGGCCTTTGAATTCCTTCTAGTTATTTGATACAGTAAAAGTATTTGAAAAAAGTTTTCTGTTTAAGCATCATCTTAGGGACAGAACATTTGAAAGCACACATACACACATACACACTCACATGCACACACACACATGTATGCACACATGTAGATACACACACATGCACACACATGCACGTGTGAACACACACACACAAATGAATGAAAAAGCATCTATTATTTCAGGCAAACACTTCTATTTTAATTTAACTTATTTATTTTAAGGAGTGTTCTCTGCAGCCTAGGCTAGCCTAAAGTCACTATGTCATCCAGGTTTAGGACCTTCCTCATAGGTGTCCTGACTTCTGGGCTTGCAAGTCGGTGCCACCATGGCCAACTTATAAAACACCTTTATGGATATTTGGGTACACTGATGACTCATCCATATTTCTTCCCATGCATAGATGTTTTTGTGAGTATCTAGAGATGTAGATCAGCTTTTTTTCATGTAAGCTTATATCTCTTTTACCATCAGCACCAGTGATACAGGCAATTTGTGATGTCAGACATGAAAATGTAGACTTTGGTGATTAGCATATCAGTCTGTAAGACTCAGCCATTATCAAACCAGTTGATACATCTCCCTTCCTTCTGTGGCTGAGAGGAACTTTGATGTCATTTTCAGTTCCTTCAGTTCTTTCCTCCAATGTCTAAGTCTACCAGCATCTCCTGCCAATAGTTTTGTGAAATGTACCCAGGGTCTTAACCCACTCTGCAAATCTTGCTGCTCGATGCATTTTTCATTTCCTCTTTAGATGACCAAAATACCTTGTAACCCAATTAGAATCAAATGAATATAAAAAATAGTTAATTAGACAATAGTTTCTCCAATTAACAAATATTTACCATGGAGCTTATATTCTAATGGGATAAGAGAAACAAATACGTAAATTAATATGCCAGTTATATTTTAAAACTATACAATAATGCTGATGATTTATTTGCCATTATAGATGCTATATATGTTGAAGTAAAATTCTCCCAATTTCTCAGTGTAATTGGGTATGGGTCCTGGCATATCAAGAGGATACAATATTTAGTATAGAAAAAAATGAGTAGTATATTCAGCAATTAAATTACTGGTTTAAGATATGTTAAATTCTACACATTGAATGTACAATTATCAAATGAGGAGAAATTTGTTTTCTGCTGGAATAAAAGTAGTCTTAAGAGAAATACGTACAAATTAATCATTGAAACTGAGCTGAATGAATAATATTCTGTCCACCGTCCACCACCATTAAAAGCCCAGTACTTAACTCCCTAGGAAACTTACTTTTTTCATGTAAAATATTATTTATTTCAGATTTAAATATTAAAGTGACAACTTATATCTCAATGTCTAAATAGTAATGAAACAATCAAAAGAAAACAACAAAACAAAACAAAAAATGCCAAAACACCACCACCACCAAAACAACCAAACAAACAAATACCAAAAAAAAAAAAAAAAAACCCAAAAATTTTGTGTATATCGGTGAAAAAAATCTTGATATGTAAGACTTTTGGTACCTTATAGTAAACATATAGTTGGGTTAAGATGTATAGATTCTCTGTATAGATAATTTACAAATAATGGTATGCTGATATATGCAATTAAGAAGTAGAATATTTCAATAGAGAAAGTCAGAAAGATTTAACATTTTGTTTTGTGATTAATGCTTGTGGCAACCAAGCTTCAGAATGTAGCAAAAAGTGGGTTACCTTATAAATTCTTTTGATTTAATCATTTCTTTAGAACTCTTCTATCATCTATCTGTCTGTCTGTCTGTCTGTCTATCTATCCATCCAATCTATCTATCTAATCTATCATTCTAATCTATCATCCATCTACCCATCCATCTACCCATCCATCCATCCATCCATCCATCCATCCATCCATCCATCCATCCATCCATCCTTCCATCCATCCTCCCAGCCATCTGTCTATCTATCTATCTATCTATCTATCTATCTATCTATCTATCTATCTATCTATAATCTATCAGTTTTTTGAAGACAAGTTTTGTCTGTGTAGCTCTGGCTGTCATGGAACTCACTCTGTACACCAAGCTGGCCTAAAAGCAGAGATATGCCCGCCTCTGCATCCTGAGTGTTGGAATTAAAGGAGAGTACCCTACCCTTCCTCTTTACAACTCTTTTAAGGACCAGCTGGAGATGTGGCTGTGTGCAATCTGTCATTGGTATATGAATATCCAAGAATACTCATATCATTACAATGAGAAAAATTTAAAAAGGATTAATATTCATGAAATAATTTTATAGTTGCACAGGATAATGTATTTAACAATCTTAGCCCCTTTGTTTTAGTGTATTTCATATACCCAAATAAATTGAATATTAAACGTTGAACAAACTTCTTCAACTCCATTTCATCAATCTCCTTAAGAAAAACTTCCACTTATTATTTTATCTATTAGTAAGCATTCCCAATAACTGTGGTAACTTACTTTTGACATTAAAATGCAGTTGGCTTATAATTTCTTCCTTCTCATTGTCTAACTTGTATTGAATCTTTCTTCTCATGACTTAACTTCTTTTTTACAAAACAGATTTTGGTGTTTTCAGACACAATGAAAACTCTAGTCATTTAGCATCTTGTTACTAGTCACCATTATTATTGGATGTAGTCTGACCTCAAGCATTTTTGTTTTATTTTATAATCTGAAAAATCTTATTTATTTGCAAACCTATTTTATGTGCACAACTTGTTTTCATTCTGATATAATATGGTTGTCATGAAAACTAAACATAGAGATTATCATTATAGATAATAATTGATAGTAAGAAATTTGGGGAAAATATTGATTTTGATGGTATATAAAACTCAAAATATAAAAATCATGAACTATTAATTAGATATCTATCTACTTGATGTTAGATACTAGATATTTATGACATTTTCAGATATGAATTTTGTGTGTTTTTGGCTAGTATTTTGAATTTATGTTTTTTCCAACTTCTGTAGTGCCTCCATAATTCCAAAGTATTTAAGGAGGTAAAATTTCAGTCCATACTTGTATTTTATTCTTTAAAAACCATTGATTTAATAGTTTTGTGTGTATTTTAAATGCTCATTGAATGAATAGATGTGATGGATAAGTAATTCTAAAATGTGTACTCATGGTTCAACACATTCTGTAAAACATTTTAAGGTGAAACAAATAAACACACACATATGCACATACATACATAGAAAGTGAATTTTATTCAAGACATTTTATATTTCATTTCATATCAGGTGGAAATTTAATATCTCTGAAGAATATAATCATCATTTTAAATTTTATATCAGTTTCCCCTTTTCTCTAACCCTTTCCTACTTCCAGCTCCGGGTAAAGTGGTTAACCTCACAGTGGAAGCTCTCAACTATTCTGCAGTAAACTTGATTTGGTATTTACCTCGGCAACCGAATGGCAAAATCACCAGCTTCAAGATCAGTGTCAAACACGCCAGAAGTGGCATAGTAGTGAAGGATGTCTCCATCAAAGTAGAGGACATTTTGTCCGGGAAATTACCGGAATGTAATGTGAGTGTGATGTAACACATGTCACACATCAAAATTTTATTACATCTTCAAGTTTTCATATTTTGTAAAGTTATACTCTTGGGCTATCACATCATGCTATGTGAAACTGATTGTATTTCAGGGGTGTGAATTATAGATGGGAGGAGAATATCTCTAGGGCATATCACAAAAGACTTCATTAATGGGGTGGCATTGGTTTGGCAGTGGAGGAAGGAGAGGTAGGAATAGACTATATAGTAGGCTAGGTGTTCCAGTTGGGTGGACACTTTATAAGTCTCCAAGGTGTGAATGTGTCATCCGTACTGGCATAGAGGCCATAAGACCATGTGTCATAAAGGAAAGTACCTGTAGGGAAATATATAATCAATGTTAGATGAAACTGGTGGGCTGCTTGGTGGTATATCTTTGTGAAAATATTGCCACTTTTTTCATTGATGTGAAACCTTCAGAGATACTATGGTATTTCCTCACACCCTGCTTTTCCAAGTTACCTTTGGGATATTTTTTTATCATGTGATTGTTAATAGAGAAACATCGAAACAACATTATTTTGTTTTAAATTGTTTAGTGAAGTCCAAAAATCTTCTGCTTCAAATTAAGATCCTTTTGAATACACACACATGCATATGTGCATATACACCATAAAATCTTGGAAGGCAACTTTTTGCCTTTGTGTCATTTTACTTAAATACTTATGATTTAAAACTGATAGGAACAGTTAACACAGATTGAATTTATCTTAGTGTTTTGCTCTATTAGGTTATCACAAATTTAAAAAATTCTCATTGATAATTTAGCTATTTTTATCTCCATTTTATTCTACTTTAAATTCTATGTAGAATTTCAAGATTGAAGTAGAAGTGACTATAATAAATATATTCTGTCCTAATATTATAGATATTAACATCTGTCCTAATAGTATAGACATTAGCAGCTATAATTAAAATCTAGAAATTTCTTAGGAAAATTAATTTGTTAAATTTTTCACACACATTAAAAAATAATGTTTGTATTATAAAGAAAATAAATGGGTAGTGTTTCTTATGTTTACGTAGAGATACCATGTGGTTCCTCCTACCGTGTTTTCCTTTTCTTACTAGGAGAACAGTGAATCTTTTCTGTGGAGTACCACTAGCCCTTCTCCAACCCTTGGCAGAGTTACCCCTCCGGTTCGTACTACACATTCACCCAGCACATTGGCACGGAATAAGATAAGTTCCGTGTGGAAGGAGCCCATCAGTTTTGTGGTGACTCACTTGAGACCGTATACAACATATCTCTTTGAGGTCTCAGCTGTTACGACTGAAGCAGGATATATTGACAGTACTATTGTTAGGACACCAGAATCAGGTATGGTTTGATTTCATCAGAAAAAGAGAAAATGACATGAAGTTATTTATAGAATAGTCTTTTATTTTGTGCATAGAGGTTTTTTTGGTTACCGTTAACCTTACTTCCTTTAAGTAACTCTTTCTCCCATAATAGATAATAGGCATCCATTGGGAATATCATCAGTGCTAAACTAAATGTCTAAAAGAGAAAGACATTTGATAGAGGGAATTCATCAGATAGTGTGAATGACATTTACCAATCCATGACCTCTGCAATTCATCCTAACTGTCTATGCCTTTCCATTGAAACTTAGTTATAGTCTTCCTGACTAACATTGTTATTATCAGGGCTACAAGATACTACCTGAAACACCAGAGCTAATATTAACATTTCAGTATCAATAAGTACTCATATTTCTATGAACAGCGTTTTTCTTCTTTGAAGTATTAGGTCCATACTAAGTTCAGAGTATCAATACTAATCTGTCACATTCTATGTTAGTATCCACTTAAACACATGTGCAAAATAAATTATACGTAGAAATATAGGCAGCCATATGACCTTCTCTGTGTAGGGATTTTAGGACCGAATGAGTACAATTAGACATCATTATTACCATTAACTTAGATTTATTTGTTTATTTTATGTATATGAGTGCTCTATCTTCATGAACACTTGCATGCAAGAAAAGGAAGTTAGGTCACATTACAAATGGTTGTGAGCCACCATGTGGTTGCTGGGAATTTAACTCAGGACATCTGGAAGAGCAGCCATTGCTCTTAACCACTGAGCCATCTATTCAGCCCCAAGAGGTCATGTTTCTAAGTATAATTTATTTATATATATGTTTATGTGGATACCAACATATAATGTGACAGATTAGCATTGATATTATGAACTTTGTATGTACTGGATATTTTAGTATACATAATAATACCATATAAATATATTTTTTGAGGATACTAGAAGTTATAGGTATTTTCACTAAAGAACGTTATCTTTTTGTCTAAAGGCATATATGTCAGGTTCTATAATTATCTTTCATATGTTAGTTTGAAACTATTATTTTCTTGATTTAAATAACTATGTTTGAATCTTCGTAATATTTTTTCTTCTATCTCATATACAATACAAAATCATTTCATGGAAATTTATAAAATGAAACTTATTGAACAAGAACTTTGAGTAAATATTCAGTGCTGTTCAATTCAATAAAACAAAATAATATATACAAACATATTTATTATGTTTCAAAATATAAATGTTATTAATTTTGTCTTCCCAGTATTTTATTAAAATGTTCTATCTGTACATTATACATTTCTTCTTAGAAAAAAGATAAATCATGATATGAAAACATAAACGTTTGCCTTTTTCATCTGTATGTCCATCAGAGAAAAAGTGTTTCTCAAGCCAAATAACCACATTGATTGAAAAAAAAAAATATATATATATATATTATGTAGTATATATTATGCATGACTATACATAAGTAATATGTATGTAGCTACATTAGGACAATATGACATTGGAAGAATTATAATAATTTGTAGAATAAAGTCAATTGAACTATCATATGTAGTACTAGTACAGCAGAAAACTGTCAAAAGAGATTAATCTGATCATTTCATATATTTTATTCAAATTGTTTTGTTCTAGACTATCCTGGTTATTTTTTCATGATAACCATCCTCTGCTTTTTGTGTGTTTTTAAATATTCATGTTGTATTACTGGTTTTTAACAGGATATCTCTTTATCTTAATATATATTATATATTCACTTTCTCTATAATAATTTCAGTGCCTGAAGGACCACCCCAAAACTGTATAACAGGCAATGTCACAGGAAAGGCCTTTTCAATTTCATGGGACCCACCAACTATTGTTACAGGAAAGTTTAGTTACAGAGTTGAATTATATGGGCCATCAGGTAAGACTTAGTTAATTTTTCTTTTACCTTTTAGAAAAAAACTATAAAATACATGAATATTTCTAAGTCTAAAAATAAACAAATTCCTGAAAAGACCCTAAATTTAGACAAATAATAGAAGATTAATGAGGAAATCAATTTCTTCAAATCTTCTGTTTTAAACCAAAAATAAGTATAAGTATGTTCAGTGCTATTTATAGCCAGAGAACATTAAGTTTAGACTGTGACAAATCAGGTTTCCATTTAGATCAAACCATCGACTTATAATCACCAGCACTCTATGGACACACTTCCTGTACTCTACGCAAAGTTATTGTGAACCTTAATATGCTGTGAAAAGTTTGTTCGAAATGCTTTTGGTGGCCTTACATGGTGCAGACTGTCCATCTTACAGATAAGCAGGCTTCAGCATCCTCTCGTCAGAGGTAGCCAGAGGAGTTCTGATATTTGACGAGAAGTAAATTACCAGTTTTTGTTTTTTCTGGTTTTTTTTTTTTTTTTTCTGAATACGAGATCCCATAGTAACTGTCAGAGCTTAATTCTGGCAATGATCAAGTAACATAAATTTTTATATTATTGTTCATTTGAAAGCACCAAAAAAAAAAAAAAACCCTTAAAGTTTCAAATTCTTTTCTAGTGAAATGTCCATGGTAGGCATCATGTACGTAGATCATTTCTAAGTAACTTTTGTTTCAAAAAATCTGAAATATGTGAAGGTCCTAAAAGGAAAAGATCGCTCACTTCCTATTCACCAGTGCAAACACAGACACACACACACACACACACACACACACACACAGACACAGACACACACGCCACGACCACTTCTTTTCTATTTGGTATTAGTTTTCAATTCTTGGATAACATATCCCTTCTTTTAATTAGAAACTTGCAAATGAGAAAAATGCAAATGAGAAGGAAATGGGGCTGAGAGTAAGCAGAATTGAAAACTGTATTTTTATTAGCAATAATAAATATTAGTAGGTTTCTAAAAATGAGAAACAAAAGGGAAAATGATATAATCTAAGAGAGATTGGGTGAAAAAATGCTTCTTTTGGTAGAGGTAAGGTCTTTTTCTTAAATACAGGGATTGGATTAACTTACAAATATAGCTTGTCTATATTAAGGCAGCATCCTCTTAGAGGGAGCATTCAGGCAGATAATTTCTTACTGATCTAAGTATTTCAATGAAATGAGAAACAAGACCATTACCTAAGGCCGAGGAGGGGACAGAAGGGTTTGAAAGCATTAAGTCAATCATTGAGACAGCATTGCCTATGGAAGCTGATAAGATGTTAAGGCACCAGTTTAGGTTTCGTTTTGAATGTGGTCTGGGTCAATGTCATGGAAGTTGGAACGGGTTTTCTGCAAGAGCAGTTTTAGAGCATTGGAGGTTTATGTGAGGCAATGGCTCCTGGCTATGACATTGAGTGGATAAAGAGTGGGAATTAGTGGTGAGAGTCTGAACCAGGTAAAAGCACAGTCAGCAGTAAGACTCTTTGATGGGTGGATCTAATGAAAGTAAATGTTGCCTCAGGTTCTAGAGTAACTGGAGTTCAGATAGAAACACATGGCAGGAGATATATGCAACTCAGATAATACATTTCTTGTAACTCTTGGTGATGATGATATTTTATGATCAGAGAATTATTTAAGAAGTTTTTATAATTTAATTTTTTATCTGTGAGGCTAATAACATCACCACACACTAACACAGTCGTGTTGAGTTGAGAGCTATACCATATACAGAATGAAAGTGAGTAGCCAAGGCTGGTGGATATCGTGTTGGCTTGAGCCTGAAGACTGAAGACTTCATATAAGGAGTCAGGACAATGGTGCTCTCTGACCCTCCTGTGTCCACCTCCAAGCTCTGAGATCTTGAATTATACACACACATTCATGCTCATCATCATTATATACTAGGGATATAACTCAAGGTATTGCTTGTGTTAGGCAAACACTATCCCAAATGAACTATATTTCTCCTCTGTTTCCCATTTAAGCATATTAAAACTAAAATAGCAACTCAACTACTTAATAACTATTTAATATAAGAAAAGTTATTTTAAGCACCCAAAGATCTCTGAATTGTTTCTACTGTTCATATTTGTATCAAACTTAAGCAAAGATTTCAAATATATTCATCCGCAATAACAAAATTTTTGTTTAACAATATGGTTATTGTCTTTGCTTCTATACATGATATGAAATGGTTATGTATTTCATAAAATACCCATAAAGCCTGTGGGTCTATTTGCTTTTTGCAGGAAGGATTTTGGATAATAGCACAAAAGACCTCCGGTTTGCGTTTACACATCTCACACCATTCACAATGTATGATGTCTATGTTGCTGCGGAAACCAGCGCTGGGGTTGGACCCAAGTCAAATCTTTCAGTGTTCACTCCCCCAGATGGTAAGAACTTTCTCCTTTCCAGGGTTAATGCAATGATAATTTTAAAATGCTTTCGAATTTTATTGCATTTGTAAAATGTAATTTTAAGGAGGAATTTGGTTTGTGTGTACTTACATCCCACTATTTCCCTTGTTATTTTACTACCTACTTCATTCTGAACCTGTGTTCTCTAGAATATCAAACCCACAGCATGCTTCATAAAGGAAAGGACCCAAGAGCGGGGAAGACTTAAGAAGACTGTGTTCACTGTGGCAGAGATTTTTTTTTTAAAGCAAAACACCAAGAAGTCTTAAATTAATAACATACATTTGATACTGCTTACCTATAGTATTCAACAGACAGGGAATAGTTTAACTACAGTATTAAGCAGACATTGAACATGTTTTCTCACATAAGCCATTTGCAGAGAGTCCCTATGTTTTTACTACACAGAACATTGTATTTTGATGAGGCATTTTCTGAACTAGTAAGGATTCCTGGGGGTGGGGAGGGAATACAATGTCCTCAGTGCTTTCAGAACATTTAAAATAATATATCGTAAGAAATCATAATACGTATGTTTATTAAGCGCCAATATTTTTGGGTGAAATCTATTGCTAAAATATGATCTGCATTTTCCTGGTTCTTTCTAAATTTGCTCAATGGCTTCATTGCAGTTTAGATATAATTACTGGCATAAAGGACACCATGTTTCAGAATAAACTAACACTTGACAAGGTTTCCAGCATTTGTGTGGTAGCTAACATACAATAACTGATAAGGTACATAAAGATATCTGTGCACAGACCTACCTACCCAATTCAATTGGGCATTCATTCATTAGGTTATCACTTGTCAATTAGCCCATTAGAGGGCAGCAACCGTCAGGAAATTTTATCCCTCTGTCCCTTTAAAGAAAAAACTGAAACCTCAATACTCTGTTCAACGACTGTAAAAAATATTAAGTTTATGCATTTCAAGTGAAAAAAATCTATGCATATACATATATGTTATGCACATGTATAATTTGAATAAGCGGATTAAAATGGGAATGTATACACATGAGAGAAAGGATTTTATTTGTTGATGTTGAGATTTTAATGTTCTTGCCCCATACAAAGAGCCTTTGTTTTCCCTTTGCTTTGTGATTTCCCTAAAGTTTTCTCCAATTTATTCCAGAAAGTGCCTTTGAGCATTTCCCACAAAGCTAAGTGCATTTTTGTTTGGCTACAAAACACAGTAGAGATTTTCTCAAAGAACTCCTTGACCAACTATTGTTTTCACACATTCATTTATTGTGTGTGTGTGTGTGTGTGTGTGTGTGTGTGTGTGTGTGTGTTGCAAGCCTCTGTGCCAAAAGACTTGTGTGGAGATGGTCAGAGAACAACTTTCAGGTGAGGACTCCGGTTCTTTCTTTTTGCCTTTGGTTCTCAGATCAGTCTTAGGTGATCCTGCTTATTGGCAAGTGCTTTTATTCCCTGAGCCATCTGGCCAACCTTATTTTCTAGTCCTATTTTTTATACAAGTCAATGCATTTCAAACTTTCTCATGCTTTCAAGTCTGTCTTGAGGCTTTTAATTTTAGGTAATTGTCTGGACAGGGATGTAGGTCAGCAGTAGAGTACATGCTTAGCATGTGTTAGGCACTAGGTTCAATCTGCAGCATGGAAATAAAGCAAATAATAATATTGTTTCTTATTATTCATCTTGCTCTCCAGCATTTGACTAAGATAAAAAGTTAGATGGCATTGTTGCAACCAACAATGCTACCTTGCTTGGATTGTTTGTCCCTTAAAATATATTTTCCTTTATTTGGTCACTTTTTATTCACCAAATGCATAGCTTCCTGCGCACGCTCTTGTGGATTTTTAAAATGGGCTGTGTTGCACACCAAATTAACTTGAATAAATGACTCCATTTGTTGACTATGAAAAGCAATTTGTCCTACTCTCTCCATCTGCTACTTATCTCATAGACTGCATTCTGGGGCTATTAGAGGGTAGCCACCGACTACAGGGAGCTCCACCAAACACTGGGAAGGCAAGAGTCTTACCTGCTCAATCCCACCTTCCTTTATGGGGCTCATGAACATTCCTTCAGCTGAAAGAGCTTTCATGTAATGCTTTAGCAACTGCAGAATGTTTCATATTCTGGCATGAGTTTATCCTGCTCCCAATAATTAAAATTGTACCATAAAAGATTACTGGAACTAGCCAGGCGTGATGATGCTTGCCATTAATCCCAGCACTCTGGAGGCAGATGTAGGTGACTCTCTGTGAGTTTGAGGCCAGCCTGTTGTTTAGAGCAAGTTTCAGGACAGCCAGGGCTGTTACACAGAGAAAAACCAAGAAAAAAAAATTTCTGAAACTGCATGAGGTAACGAAATAACTCATTGCATTAGCTACAGTCAAGTCAAAATTGTTATCTGAATTTTATTCTTTATCATTTACTATTATAAAAAGATGTGTTGTATTTTAATTAACATTATTTATCCACTGCCTCCTATCTTAAAAGTTTTTAATAAATTATTACCTTTAAAAGTAACTAGCGATCTTAGTAATGTTCGAGTATTCATGAATGAAAGCTGGATTGATCTGTTACAGAGAATGGTGTGTCTATCACATGCCAGTGTGGTTGATTTCATTAACGCGGACTCTCAAGATTCATAGTCAATTGGTTATCAGGAAAGATATGCCATGACTGTACTAGTTCTACAGGATCTATACCTAAGGTTTTATACACACATCACTTCTATTTTACTGCGCGATTATGTACTTACGCATGAAGAGAGAAGATGGAGTGGGAATGGTAATTTAGTAACAGCCCGTGTTCCAAATATCACATAATTATTGGCAAATCACTGAGTCTCGTCACTTTGTATTTATCATGAATCCTAGTAGGTTTTCACTTTAAGCCTCCCTCCCTGCTTTTTCAATAGAAGTGTAATTTGACTAGATTAAACTATGGAGAAAGTTTTCCTCATGTATTTTCTTTGCTTCAGTTTTTTCATCCCACTTCACTTCTTCTAACAGCTTTTCCTCTAAAACCTTCAAATGATGTACAATTTACCTGTCTTAACTTTGTGTCTGCTCTATTTCTTATTTGTCCATAAAACTTCGAAATATACTCTCTTGAAGATGACTCAGTCTCTGCTGCTGACTCCTTCAAAACTGGTTCTGCATCGTGAATAATTGCTCTGTGTGCTTCGTTTTCTTTAATTTTGTATTGAACTTAAAGGGATCAACCTAATCCATGTGGCTCTGGTTTCCACTGTAGGAGTGTGTGGGATACAAGATAAGTGTCTCTCTAAAGAGAAAAGACCATGCTGTCTGCTCCACTTCCTTCGTCTACTAAGTTTTTTGTAGTCTGAAAAAAAAAGTTCCTTAATCTTTACTTGAATTACAATAAGATGCATTGGTGTCATGATGTAGTTTTTAAAGTTTTGTTGATGAGTATACATAAAATTGGCTGTTCTTATTCATAAATGTGGCTCACATATTAAGAGACAGTAATAATTCTTTTGTATTTTTCTATGGCATTAATATATTTAATATGTTCCTACTATGCATTCAAAAAGAAGAAGAGACAATTCATTCATATTTCAAGTATAAGACTTATGGCCTGGTTAAATAAAATATTTAGTTATGAATTATGCATTAACTTAAATTAATGAAAAAATACCTGATCTTGTATTTGATTTATATTGCACAATGCTGTTTAAGGTCTTTGCTACACAGCAACACCAAAATAATGTGTAGAAGAAGGTAAAAAGAGGTTTTGCTGTGTCTGATGCTCTGTTTATAGTTTTTTAATCCTTGGATAATGTAACACTTTGATAGCAACAGAAGTGCTAGAAACAATAACTTTAGTAAGATACAACTTTTATTAGAGGTGAAGAGAACTTTCTACCTCTTTTTCCCTTGTGTTTGCAGGTGCCTAGAATAATGACATGTGCATTCAGGGGTGATGAGTGACTTACAGATCATAAGGTCCTACTCCAGAACTCTTTCCCTGACATCTTTCTTAGACAAGATTTTATGCTTTCCTCAGATCAGAACATTGGCAGGGAGAGGAGTCTGAAGAGTTTTCCTCCATTACAGACTCAAAATTGTAGCAAATGACCTTGGGCTTCTCTCCCACTTTCCATTACAGCTTTTGTCTGTGCTAGATGCTAGAATCTTAACTACCAGAATTCAGTCATAAAGTAGTCAAGGAGTAACTAGAAATATTTATATTTTTACATCATCTAGGTGATTTCTATACTGATTACTTTATGGAGACAAAGAAAAACAATCTACTGGGAGCAAAATCTATATAGTAATAGCATACTATGTGTTTGATTAGATATGAATATGTTCTCTGATCATAACAATACTTTGGGAGTTATTATTTTCAGCTTCTATCTATTATTTTAGAAAGTCCTTCTCTGTTTCTTCCTGTAGCAGTGTGGCTCTCTTCTAACTGACATTTGCTAGCCCTAGTCCACTGTACAATGGCTAAAGAAAACGAGATTAGTGTCCTATTCTATCTTGACCATAAATGGAGATGTTTTTCTATCATATTTTCTCTTTGTGAACTTGTAGCTTAGAAGTTCTTTTGATTTTACATCATTACAGTAACCTTATGGGAGGTGAAGGAAAGATAAAAATCATGTATCCTATAGGTGAGTAATGGGGATTTCCAGGTTACTGAAATGTTCAGCATTATTTACCCTTAGTTCCTTGTCTTCAAGGCACTGGGTTGTCTAGACCTCACTCTTGGACCTTTTATGCATCAATCTTGTTTTGACTACTCTGTGCTTTACAGAAACAATTGTTTGCTTTTCCCATTTCCCAACCCCCCATTGCAAAAAGTGAAGACACCTAAAAGTTGGTCTCACATGGTAAACTTGTAAACTCAGCCGACACACTTTAGTTGAGCCTCCACACAAGTTCATGTACTAAATTAAGAGACAATCAATTGCATGCGTCAACTATACTTCGTTGTATCCTGAGCGTGCCTGATACTGGTTTGGGGTAAGTTGTTATCATTTTTGTAAAGACTTCAAGGTTTTTGACTAGGCATTAATTATTTATAAAGAACTTCTCTGGAAGACTGTTGTTGTTGTTGCTGCTGCTGCTGTTGTTGTCTGTGAGCTCTTCGAGGCTTGCACATGCCATGCTGACTGTAAAGAGTAGGAGCAAAACTCAGGAGTCTATTCTTTCTTTTCTTTCATCATGAGTTTTGTGGATCCAGCTGAGTTGTTCAAGCTCAGGTTATCAGGCTTGAAGACATGTGGTTTTAAGTGCATCTATCCCAACCCTTGCCCCAAGCATCTCTCCAGTCCGAAAATTATTTCAGCATCATGGTCCAATTGAACAGTGTGACTTTTTCTTTGGGAGAAATGATTCCATGTTATCCCGTTCCTCAAATTTTGAGAAGAATGCATATATAATTAATTTTAAATTTCTATGCACTTAGGAATTTTTTGCCACAGTTAATTTTTAATGTTAGTAATTATTATTCTAGTCAATTTTCCCAGAGTTATTTATACATCTAATATCATGGGCTAAGTATTTAGGGAGTACTTTGCATTTGAAAATGTATTTATTCTTTCTAATTCTATTTTAAAAATAAATACTTTCTTTTTTTTTTAGTTCCAGGAGCAGTGTTTGATTTACAGATTGCAGAGGTAGAAGCCACAGAAATAAGAATTACTTGGAGGAAACCTCGACAACCAAATGGAATCATCAGCCAGTACCGAGTGAAAGTGTCAGTCCTAGAGTCAGGAGTCATTTTGGAAAATACTCTGCTCACTGGACAAGATGAGGTATTTCACTTTTATTCCCTCTTGTGCTGAGCCCATTCCATTGGTTCTGGTCACTGGTAACTTGGCCGATTTGTCAAAATCCTACACAAAGTCTTGACAAACTTGCTACCAGGAAGTAAAATAAATTGAGGTACGTTGAGATGTTAGGTAGATCACGGTTTATTTTAGGCATTGTTAATTGTTACTATTCTCTTTCATATGAAAAGTGTCTATTGAACCATCACACAGGACCAAAGGTACTTCTGTATGAGGGCTTTATTATTTTCATCCACTTAAGTTATTTGGAGACTGTGATTATGATTTAAATGTTATCTCAGAGGCTTATAATTCAGAACAGTTGCCAAAAACAAGACTGTTGTCTACAAATAATTTTGTCCTGTTTGTACTCGAGAACCAAATGGCCTCAACACTGCCTTTTCTCATTGAAAACATGTAGCTAAATATAAAGAAATTCAAGTGTTCCCTTTAACTCGAGAGGACTTGGTCTTTGTTAATAGACTGCATTTAAGCACAGAGGCTGCCTTATTTTCTCCTCTTGTCTCTGTTGGGGAATGTAGGCAGCTGATGTGCTTCTGATGTACTACTCTGGCCAAGCCAGCCACCCACCAGTGAGGACACTTAAAGTCCCCAGACTTCTTCTGTCATCATTGCTGGCATGCTAAGGCTGCATACTCGGGACCAGAGTAGCAATCAGTGGGCCATTAGAAACATATGTGGTGCTTATTAAGAAAATAGCTTCTGCTGTTTTCAGTTCGGAATTGCTATTCTTTGTACTAGAGATATCCACCATCTCTCCAGTCCCTCTATTTCTGGTACCAGACTTCCCTTACCTCTGGCATTGATCTCATCATGGTACTCAATGCTATGTAGCTATTCAGGACCTCTCATTCCCAGGTTAGACTTCAGTCCTCTCTTGTGCACGTTCTTCTGTGTAATGGATGTTGAGTTGTATGTTCTCTGATATTCTAGTTGGCATCTCATCAAAGAGCAGAAGCTTAAGCATTTGTTGCCGCAGAGAGGATCTTAAAATAGATACTTAGTTTTCTTTGAACCAGGTGACAGGTTTCCCCAATTTGCTAATGCCATTTGTTGACTAGCCAGACACACCTGTTTTTCTCTAGAAGTTAAAAGGTTCTGGAAAGGCCAGTCGGAGGTCTTGTAACATAGCAGAAAGATTATTATTAAAGCCATTCAGTCTGTATTTAAATATGGACCTCGATATTAGAGGATGAAATAGTTAAGAATGTAGGTCCAGAAGGCAAATGGTTAGGGTTCAGTGTCTAGTTCTGCCATTATTGATGGCTTAATTCTGGGGAAGGTGGCCTGACTTTTTTGAACTTGAGACTTAGGAATTATGAGTTCCTATAACCAAGGGTCAATGACGGAGGTTTAATGGGTGATGTGTGTAGAAAGCAGTACTGTAGCTGACATGCAGTAAGTTCAGCGCTAATATTTGTGACTTGTTGGAAGTAACCTTGGCATTACACCTTTCAATCTACTCAACACTCTGCTCCTATGCCCTCTTAATAAGAGGAGCCATTCTATTCTCATGTCTGCTGGGGGCGTGGGAATCAATTCTTGTTATATCAGATCCATTTCAGGTACTCTGCTTTCTCATTGTTCCACTTTAGGGTTTTGATGAGGGATGGAGGATACACCAAGTCCAAACCAAGGGGCCTTGGGTCTTTGCCTTGACTCTGCTATGCTTTACAACTGTGACCTCGGACAAGTCAACCTATAAAGAATTTTTATTTTCATGTTTTTTAAAGTGTGTGTGTGTGTGTGTGAGTGTGTACGTACAGACATGAGTGTGTTTACATGTGGGGTGTATGTGTGGTTAAACGTATACATGTACCATACATGCACATAGAAGTCCTTATGTGATTTCTACTTTTTGTTTGAGGCAGGATGTTTAACTGGTCCAGAGTTGTCTTGCATGAGCAAGGATGGCTGCCCTAGGAGCTTCCAGGGATGTGTATATGTCTACCTCTTTTCTCCCCACCACTGGAAACACTGGTGCATGTCACCATGCTCAAGCTTTGTATGTAGGTTCTGAGGACCTGAACTCTGGCTCTCTGGCTATTCAGACAGTTGCTTTACCAGCTGAGTCATTGTGCCAGCTCATGCATCTCCATTTTACAATGCTCCCACACACGTCTTACAGGGGTAGCAATAGAGCACAGTAGATAAAGCCCATGGCTTAATATCCCTGTTGATTATCTTGTTTTCTTGTTATGGTATCGCTCAGATTAGGTACACTCTCTTCCCATTCACCTTCGTGTGTGTCTCAAGACCACTTTACGTTTTTAGAATCTCGTGAGGAGTCACATGTGATCTCAGTGTCAAATACCGGGAATAAATACTGTTAACAATTCTCAAGATATTAACACATTTCTTTCCAAAAATGAATAGATGTTCTTTTCTAAGTTCACCCTTCTACCCGTTACTGTACAGCTTTTAAAAAAAATTTTTTTTTAGATATTTTATTTACATTTCAGATGCCATCCCCCTTCCCCATTTCCCCTCCCAAGAAAACCCCTATCCCATGCCCCCTTTTCCTTTTTGCTTTTATACAATTTTTTAAAAATGTTAATCAAAGGCTTTATAAGTTTAGTAATGCTCAGTCAGAAGTCTAACACAATACTCAACCTAGATATATCCACTATCTTTGACTGGTGGAGACACATGAACACCTGCCTCCATGTCCCCCCTTTCTCTCTCTCTCTCTCTCTCTCTCTCTCTCTCTCTCTCTCTCTCTCTCTCTCTCTCTCATCACCTAGCTTCTCCCCTCCTTCTTCTCCTCCTCTCCTTACTCCTTTTCTTCCTCTCACAACTCTTCCCACCTTAGCTCCTCCTACATATCACCCTTCCTGTTAAAATAAAACTTTTCTCTCAAAACACAATTAGAGCAAAATTATGCCTATTTGTGCCAGTGAGGTACATGATAGTCCTAATACCCAGTCCATCATTTAATTGACTAACCAGAACTTCTGTCATCTCTCCTAACTAAAACACTTAGTTCTGAATCTGGCTTTTTTCTTGGCTTTAGAATGAATGTCAGCTGAAAACCATCCACTCAAATCTCTATTTTCTCTCAAAGTAAATAGCCAGGATTGGCTATGAGACTATAAGTTTTCAACCCTGTCAGAAATCCAGTATGACTGAGTTAACTGAAATTATGGGAAGCACAAACCATAGCTTCTAAAACTTAGCCAATTTATAGAGACCAATGAACACCTGAACAGTCCCTATACTACAGAATGTTGGAGCATCCGATCTTCAGCCTTCTGTCCCAGGATCATCTGACAGACCTTAGTGATACAGAATTATTAAGGGCTGATTACTCTGTCTAGGCAGATATAATCAGTCGACTATTCTGCAAGTGTGTCCTTTTCTAGACAGTAATTTGTCTATAGATGGAAAGAGGCAATTCTTGCCTAGTGGCTGTCTTCCCACAACTGGAGTAACTTCAAAGATGCTCAATTTCTTCTTAGAATCCAAGACAGGAAGCTGTCAGGAGCAGACAGGTCTCTAATCAAAATGAACATTAATACAGAAATGTTTGTAACGTCAATTCTGTGGACTTCTGACATTTTGAAAACCAACTATCCATGTAAGGTAAACTGGACTCCTTGTCTGTTAACTCCTTTCAGCTATTTCTAAATAAAATATAGAAAACACCCTAACAATAACCTCAAAGCCATGAATTTGCTATAGTCCCTTAACTCACAGGCTGTCCATCTCAAATCAGTTTAAAAAGTTAGAGAAGGACTGGGTCTAAGCCTTGTATTCTTAAATATGTTATACAGGCATAATGCCTATGAGAGTATCAATATTCATCTCACTTTTATATCAATAAGAAGCTTGTACCAATGAAAACCTTAAATTTGAAATCAAAGTAAATTTTGTACCATTTAAGAAATTATAACTTCATCTTGATAATAATTATACAGATTTCTACCAATAGGTTATGGCTATGAAACAAATCCTAGCTAATCCTCCCTGTTTCAACAAAATCATGACTTTTCCCTAGAAAGACAGACCAATATTAACCACCTTACTTCCCAAGCCCAGGGAATAGGTGTGCTGACTCTTCATTAACTTCTTCATGCTGATTACGGGTGTTGAGATATTAGAAGAGGGGTGGGGGGAAGAGTAAATTGATAAGCCTCTGACCCTGTGTCTTCACTGCATCCAGATGGAATTCCAGGACATCAGAGGTTTGAGCAGGTCTGCTCAGTATGCTTGATGAGTAGATACACCAAAGCTGTGTATTCTGCAATATACAATTCTCAAAACAAATTTTAGTAGCAAGATAATTTATTTAGAGGGCTGACATTTTATTAAAGATGTTGGTTCTAACAACTTTTCCATTTTTTCCCTTTCTTTTATTGGATATAATATTTACATTTTGAATTTTATCCCCTTACCCCATTTTCCCTACCACCCAGAAACCCCTTATTCCATCCTCCTCCTCCTGCTTCTATGAGGGTGTGCCCCCACCTACCCCCCACTCCCACCTCCCCACCCTCAGATTCCCCACCACTCAGTGTTCACCCATCATGGGACCAAAGATCTCCTCTCCCACCTATGCCCAACAAAGCCATCCTCCCTTACGTATACAGCTGGGGTTATGGGTCCCTCCCTAAGTGCTCCTAGGCTGGTCGTTTAGACCCTGGGGAGTTCTGGTTGGTTGGTATTGTTGCTCTCCTCATGGGGCCACCAACCCTTTCAGCTCCTTCAGTCTTCTCTCTAACTTCTCCATTGGGAACCCTTAATCAGATCAATGGTTAGCTGTGGGTATCTGCCTCTGGGTATGTCAGACTCTGGGGGACCTCTAAGGAGACAGCCATATCAGGCTGCTGTCAGCATGCACTTCCTGTCATCGATATCAGTGTCTGTTTTTGGTGACTGCACATGGGATGAATACCCAGGTGGAATGGTCTCCATACAACCTCTCCTTCAGTTTCTGTCCCACACTTTGTCTACATATTTGCTCCCTTGGGTATTTTATTACTCCTTCTAACTAAGATCTAGGCATCCACACTTGTTCTTCCTTCTTCACGAGCTTCATGTAGTCTGTTAGTTGAATCTTTGTTGTTTCGAACTTTTGGGCTAATAATCGCTTATCAGTGAGTAAATACCATGTGTGTTCTTTTGTGATTGGGTTACCTCACTCAGGATGATATTTTCTAGTTCCATCCATTTACCTAAAAATTTCTCGAATTCATTATTTTTAATAGCTGAGTAATATTCCATTGTGTAAATGTACCACATTTTTGTATCCATTCCTCTGTTGAAGGACATCTGGGTTCTTTCCAGCTTCTGGATATTATAAATAAGGCTGCTATGAACATAGTGGAGCATATGTCCTTGTTATATGTTGCAGCATTTTCTGGGTATATGCCCAGGAGTGGTATAGCTGGTTCCTCAGGTAGTGCTATGTCCAGTTTTCTGAGAAACAGCCAGACTGATTTCCAGAGTGGTTGTACCAGCTTGCAACCCCACCAACAATGGAGGAGTGTTCCTCTTTTTCCACATCCTTGCCAGCGTCTACTATCACCTGAGTTTTTGATCTTAGCCATTCTGACTGGCGTGAGGTGGTATCTCAGCGTTGTTTTGATTTGCATTTCCCTGATGACTAAGGATGTTGAGCATTTCTTAAGGTGCTTCTTGGCCATTCGAGTTTCCTCAGTTGAGACTTCTTTGTTTAGCTCTGTACCCCATTTATTAATAGGGTTATTTGGTTGTCTGGAGTCTAATTTCTTGAGTTCTTTGTATATCTTGGATATTAGCCCTCTATTGGATCTAGGATTGGTAATGATCTTTTCCCAATCTGTTGGTTGCCGTTTTGTCTTTTTGACAATGTCCTTTGCCTTACAGAAGCTTTGCAATTTGATGAGGTCCCATTTGTCGGTTCTTGATCTTAGAGCATAAGCCATTAGTGTTCTGTTCAGGAACTTTTCCCCTGTGCCTAGATATTTGAGGGTCTTCACCACCTTCTTGTCTATTAGTTTCAGTTTTATGTGAAGGTTTTTTATCTGGTTTTATGTGAAGGTCCTTTATCCACTTGGACTTGAGCTTTGTACAAGAGGATAAGAATGGATTAATTTGCGTTCTTCTATATGCTGACCTCCAGTTGAGCCAGCACCATTTGTTGAAAATGCTGACCTTTTTCCACTGGATGGTTTTAGCTCCTTTGTCAAAGATCAAGTGACCATAGGTGTGCGGGTTCATTTCCGGATCTTAAATTCTATTCCACTGATCTTCCTGCCTGTCTCTGTACCAATACCATGCAGTTTTTATCACTACTGCTCTGTAGTACAGTTTGAAGTCAGGGATTGTGATTCCCCCAGAAGTTCTTTTATTGTTGATAGGTTCTCGCTATCCTGGGTTTTTTGTTATTCCAAATGAATTTGCAAATTTCTCTTTCTATCTCTATGAAGAATTGATTTGGAATTTTGATGGGGATTGCATTGAATCTGTAGATTGCTTTTGGCAAGATGGCCATTTTTTACTAAGTTAATCCTGCCAATCTAGAAGCATGGGAGATCTTTCCATCTTCTGAGATTTATTCGATTTCTTTCTTCAGAGACTTGAAGTTCTTGTCATACAGATCTTTCACTTGCTTGGTTAGATTCACTCCAAGATATTTTATTTTATTTGTGGCTATTGTGAAGGGTGTCATTTCCCTAATTTCTTTCTCAGCCTGTTTATTTTTTTGAGTAGAGGAAGGCTATTGATTTGTTTGAGTTGATTTTATATCCAGCCACATTGCTAAAGTTGTTTATCAGGTTTAGGAGTTCTCTGGTGGAAGTTTTAGGTTCACTTAAGTATACTATCATATCATCTGCAAATAGTGAAATTTTGACTTCTTCCTTTCCTGTTTGTATCCCTTTGACTTCCTTTTGTTGTCTAATTGCTCTAGGTAGGACTTCCAGTACTATATTAAATAGGTAAGGTGAGAGTGGGCAGCCTTGTCTAGTCCCTGATCTTAGTGGGATTGCTTCAAGTTTCTCTCCATTTAGTTTGATGTTGGCTACTGGCTTGCTGTATATTGCTTTTACTGTGTTTAGGTATGGGCCTTGAATTCCTGATCTTTCCAAGACTTTTAACATGAAGGGATGTTGAATTTTGTCAAATGCTTCCTCAGCATCTAGTGAGATGACCATGTGTTTTTTTTCTTTGAGTTTATTTGTATAGTGGATTACATTGATGGATTTCCAAATATTGAACCATCCCTGCATTCCTGGGATAAAGCCTACTTGATCTTGATGGATAATTGCTTTGATGTGTTGTTGATTCTGTTTGTGAGAATTTTATTGAGTATTTTTGCATCAATATTCATAAGAGAGATTGGTCTGTAGTTTTCTTTCTTTGCTGGGTCTTTCTGTGGTTTAGGTATGAGCATAATCGTAGCTTCATAGAATGAATTGGGTAGTGTTCCTTCTGTTTCTATTCGATGGAATAGCTTGAAGAGGATTGGTATTAGGTCTTCCTTGAAGGTCTGATAGAATTCTGCACTAAAACCGTCTGGTCCTGGACTTTTTTTGGTGGGGAGACTTTAAATGGCTTCTTCTATTTCTTTAGGGTTTATAGGACTGTTTAGATGGTTTAACTGCTCCTGATTTAACTTTGGTATCTGGTACCTGTCTAGAAAATTGTACATTTATTCTAGATTTTCCAATTTTGTTGAGTATAGGCCTTTGTAGTAGGATCTGATGATTTTTTTTTTTAATTTCCTCAATTTCTGTTGTTATGTCTCCCATTTCAGTTCTGATTTTATTAATTTGGATACTGTCTCTGTGCCCTTTGTTTAGTCTGGCTAAGGGTTTATCTATCTTGTTGATTTTCTCAAAGAACCAGCTCCTGGTTTTGTTGATATTTTGTATAGTTCTTTCTGTTTCTACTTGGTTGATTCCAGCTCTGAGTTTTATTATTTCCTGTCGTCTACTCCTCTTGGGCATATTTGCTTCTTTTTGTTTTAAAGCTTTCAGGTGTGCTGTCAAGTTGTTAATGTATGCTCTCTCCAGTTTCTTTTCGTAGGTATTTAGAGTTATGAGTTTTCCTCTTAGTACTGCTTTCATGGAGTCCCACAAGTTTTGGTATGATGTGTCCTCCTTTTTGTTAAATTCTAAAAAGTCTTTAATTTCTTTCTTTATTTCTTCCTTGACCAAGTCATCCTTGAATAGAGCATTGTTCAGTTTCCATGTGTATGTGGGCTTTCCATTGTTTTTGTCATTATTAAAGACCAGCCTTAGTCCATGGTGTTCTGATAGGATGCATGGGATTATTTCAGTCTTTTTGTATCTGTTGAGGCCTGTTTTGTGACCAATTATATGGTCTATTTTGGAGAAGGTACCATGAGGTGCTGAGAAAAAGGTATATTATTTTGTTTTAGGGTGAAATGTTCTATATATATCAGTTAAATCCATTTGGTTCATAACTTCTGTTAGTTTCATCGTGTCTCTGTTTAGTTTCTTTTCCCATGATTTGCCGATTGCTGAGAGTGGGGTGTTGAAATCCCCCACTATTATTGTGTGAGGTGTGATGTATGCTGTGAGTTTTAGCAAAGTTTCTTTTATGTATGTGGGTGCCCTTGCATTTGGGGCATAGATGTTCAGAATTGAGAGTTCATCTTGGTACATTTTTCCTTTGATGAGTATAAAGTGTCCTTCCTTATATTTTTTGATTATGTTTGGTTGAAAATTAATTTTATTTTATGTTAGAATTGCTACTGCAGCTTGTTTCTTGGGACCATTTGCTTGAAGATTGTTTTCCATCCTTTTACTCCGAGGTAGTGTCTGTCTTTGTCACAGAGGTGTGTTTCCTGTATGCAGCAACATTCTGCATCTTGTTTATGTATCCAGTCTGATAGTTTATGTCTTTTTATTGGAGAGTTGAGTCCATTGATATTAAGAGATATTATAGAAAAGTGATTGTTGATTCCTGTCACTTTTGTTATTGGAAGTAGAATTATGTTTGTGTAACTATCTTCTTTTGGGGTTGTTGGGAGATTACTTTCTTGTTTTTCTACGTTGTTATTTCCCTCTTTGTGTTGGAGTTTTCCATCCATTATCCTTTGAAGGGCTGTATTTGTGGGAAGATATTGTGTAAATTTGCTTTTGTCATGGAATATCTGAGTGTCTGCTCCTGCCACCAGGATCAGGAGAGGGGCAGAAGGGGAGTGGAATTCTGCAGGGGCAGGGTTTGGGTACCTGGAGGGGGGGTCCTGCGAGCTTCCTACTCCCAGCTGTCACTCTGGTGTGTAGGTGGTACACAACTGACCTTACCTGCCTCCCTGAGGACACTGGCCTCTCTGGGATGTCTCAGGATACAGCTTCCACAAGGGTGCAGACCCGCTGGCTGTCTGCTCCCGCCACCAGGATTCAGAGAGGGCTACTGTACAGCTTTAAATACCACTAGTTGCTTAATTCTTCATTGACTTTCATATACTGCAACTTTGCAATGTGTTAGATTTAAATGATTAAAGCTGTTAGTGATGGTCACAGCTGTATTTATAGAGACATTTCAGAAGCTCTTTTTTTTTTTTTCCAGCTCTCTTACACCTCATAGCACTTTCCTATGTAATTGTTGGTTAGTTTATTTCTTTCATTGATATCAGGTCTCCAAGTTACAGGTGTGTATCACCATATGCACTGAATAGAGCCCCTGTTAAAAAAATGATCTCACACTTTCAATCATTGGTTCCTCTTGGTAACCAGCCAATCATTGGTAATCATTGGTCGCATGTTTTCTAGGTTTTATTTCTGACATTGTGAATTTCTACCTAAGATGATTCTACGAGGGGGTCAAGTGTGTCTAAATTCCACCCCCTTAAAACGAAATAACAAAATCAAAGTTAACAAACCCTTCCCCCCAGTGAATAATAGAACATCAGGAAGCAAGGAGTTAAATTGGTATTCTAGCAATAGAGATGCAGGACTGAAATGATGCTGGATGCATATGCTATCTAGAAGAAAGTTGGCTAGGGCAATCAATAGTTTTCATGTGACAAGGATGCTGTTTAAAGGGAGGTTGACCGAGCTTGATTAAGCACCAAGCTATGGGCTGAGAATTACTTCATCTCTTGGGCTGATTTTTGTCTTGAAAATTGTTCGTTAAGAAGGATTCAGAAAACTTTAAACTGAGCACTTCTAACATATGTGTCTGATTTTTCTTTTAGGTTAATGGCACTATTGTTCTCTGTTCATGAAAGTTTGAAATACCGGGGTCTTCTTCAACTTACATTCTCTTTACTATCCAGTAGTCATATAGCCCAGCTGTTTCTACCTTTGGAGCAAGATGGTTGCATCTCTCTGTCTCAGTCCTGTGTCCCCACCTTCACTCAGTATTGCCGTCCCTTTTCTGAGTCTCTATTGCTGTCTCATGTTGGTTTTCCACTGTTGAGTGACTATTTGACACAAATTCAGCAGCTTTAAACAATGCATTCCTGTTATATCAAAGTTCCTGACAGCCAGAGTGCCCAACAGATTAATCAAGATTTCTGCTTCGGGTCTTCTAATGCTGCAGTCAAGGGGTTTACTGGGTTTTATCTGGAGATTGACTGAAGGAGAGGCTTGTTCAATTTTTTTGGCTGAGTTAGTTTTCTTTTGGCTGCAGAATAAGGGCCTTGGCTTCTCATTGGCTTTGTTTGTTTGTTTGTTTGTTTGTTTTGTTACTGCTGCCTTTTACTCCTAGAAGATATTATAGTTTCTTGCCTAGGTCCTGTTCAATCTGGCCTTTTACTTCATCAAACAAGCAAAGCAAGGTCTGTATAATGTCATGTGGTTACATCCCATCATCTTTGTAGCAGCAACAGGTGGTCACCAATCTCAAGATTGGGAAGAGATTATATGAAGCATGACAGCAGAGGGTAGATGATAAGGGGCCTGTGGAGAGGATTCTCACTGCAGATTCACGTATGCTCTGGTGCTTAGTATATTACTGAGTTTATGAACATAAACACAGGAGATTTGAGAGGCAAAGAGGAAGACGTGTATGCATCTAAGTCATCGAGCCACTCCCTATTGCAGGCAAAAGTGTCGAACACAGAATATAGGCACTTTATTCAGTGATTTTAGAAATAAACATAGAACTCAAACCAGAAGTGCTTAAAATGCTTAGGCATGAAGTCTGAAGAAGGGGAGGCAGGAAAAGGGCATTGATATTGTCACTATAATATTTTATTATTACCTTCACCCTACCATTTTCTCCTGCAGCTCATGGGGCACATATCATAATGGCGAAATTAGAAAGGAACAAAACTAAAGTATTCTGTGTTCTGACTCACTGGATCATCACTGTTACTGGAATGTTTTTCTACTGGACCTTTGTGATTTTCTTGTTTCTTATACATAGGGATTGTTAAAATAGTACAAAGTATCTTTAGGATACTAGGTTTGAGATTTAAACAAAGGTTAGAAAAATATCTTTGAAATCTGAATGCCAGAGCGGACGACATGTATTTCAACCTCTCCACGTGTATTTGAATTTCATCTATAGTGTTTTAGATCAACAATTGGAAATTTGGCCTCTAGTAAATACTTCAGCAACTGTGGTGATGGGGTATTGGCACCACAGAGGCAGCTGCTAGCCAATTCACTATAACACAGTGAACATTGTTCACTACAGGCATACCAATTTTGTTTGTTTCTAGCAACAATGGGAGGTTCTATGTAATATCTATATCTATATCTATATCTATATCTATATCTATATCTATATCTATATCTATATCTTTTATTCTGTTGGATTGAAGTATTTGCTTGATGATGTTTACTAGTCAGTCCTGCCCTCCTTTCTAGAGCAATAGTATTTATTATTGTGCTTCCTGGGGATTAGAAATCAGGAAAATCCAGTCTAGCCCACTCTGCTATCACCAGTTTCACTAGCCTGATCAAATGACAGGAGAAGAGAGCTAAAATTTGATCAGTGTGATCAAGAGATATCTCCTGGGCACAAGTGTTCAGCATCTCATTTTGCAATGATACATAAAGATTTAACTTTTTATTGTGGATGGACACAATTTTCTTAGGCAACACTCTCCCCCTTTCACTAGTTCTACTTTCCAGATCATCTTTGTCTAGTCCCTCTCCTGTGTTTATTTCATAGCATGGCAATGAGCCTTTAGCCAAACCGAGCACAATGTTCTGTATTGAGTTATTCTAGGAACATGCTGAGTATAACTAATTTCTCCACTAGTGTAAATTTTGTCCCTTTAACACAAAGATTAAAATTAATTTACTTTGGATACCATATTCTTATAGGACCGGTCTGAAGATCTCTAAACTCATCCCTCCATAAAATGATGTTTCCTTGAATGTCACACTTTGGTAAAGCCTGAGGCTTTTTTCCAGTTGGTTGTTAACATCACAGATTTCAAAGATTCAATCTGATGATATTTTTTTTTCACCCTACAGCTTTCTCAAGTATATCAGCCATTTTGCTTGGTGAACCAGAGGTGAGAGCCTAGTTAGTTGGTACTGAGGAGGCTGCATAGCTAAGACTACCTTAGCAAGCTTGAACACAGATGGAGCAAAACCTGATCAAAGCCTAAAGTATTCGTTAACCAAAATAATGTCTACAGTTAGCATCCTTTAGGTTGCTTTCTAACATGTTAACTCTAACTTTCGTTTTGCTCCTTTTATTCAATAGCAACACAGATGATATATTGAAATAGAAGAATCTCTTAAGAATAAGTCAGGCATTCCATTAATTCAATTCAGCAGAGCTCCAGTGAGTCTAAGTTGATAGAAATACCACTTGCTACAATGGAGGTTATTACATGTAAAATCAAGTTGGTTTATTCAGGTGGAGTGGGAATTTAACTCTGCAGACTCTCCAGTTCTTTCACATAAATTCCAAGGATTCCTCCCTAACATATGCTAGCCCTTTCATGTTGATGGATAGTGACATTCCCTAACTCTGTGGTTCTCAACTAAGGGCAATCTTTGCTTTTTAAATTTTAAATATAGGGTAACCTCCGAGGATATTGTCTTTGTAACAACTGGGAGTATATTTTTAGTGGGCATGAGCCAGGGATGCCGGCTAAACATCCATTAATGTATAGAGTAAGACTTGTAACAAAATTACCTAGAACTGAACATCTGTACTTTTAAGTCCAGTCATTTGCACTCAGGAGGCATCAAACTTGTCAGTGTTACAATGGGCTTTATTTTTCTACTCTTGTCCCCTTATTTCTACCTTTTTCCTTCCTCTCTCTTTTCATTCTTTTTCTTTTTTAAAGTCTAATTCCAACTAGTCATGTTTGTTTTGTCTTTTCTCTCTAGAAAAACCCAACATATAACCTAATGCCATTTTGAAAAAGCCAACATGTGAGAACTGTTCTAAGTATGGAATAATTAACGATAATCTATGACATTTCCGGTTGATAGGAAACCAGAGTTTCAATTCATTGCCCCGTTTAAGATAGGGTTTCTGATGAAAATTAGAATTGGGGTGAGATTCAGAGTCAAAAGCATGCAAGCCAACTCTTAGATCAAAATGGCATTTTGTCAACAGGTAGGCTCTCGTCTTGGTTCATTGATGGAATGCTACGGTCACCCTGCCATAATTTATTTGGCATGTGGTAGACTCTACTGAGAGATTTAATGCAAAATCAGAGTTGAAGGTGACATTCTTTGTACTACCCTGTGGTTCTGTCCATAGTGCTTTGTGACCTGTAGACTTTTCAAAGAGAATGCGATTGAGGGTGGGTGTGCCCATGTGGTGCCGACATAGCCTATTGGCTGGAATACCGAGTGTTTCTGAATTACGTGTTTGTGATTCATGTCTTCCTTCATGTCCTTGTGGAGTCAGGGCTCATATGAGCTGTAAGAAGACAGAAAATCTTCACTTTGTCCAGCTCCATGTTCTCTTTTCTAGGTTCTTTAACTAATATGAATGTCCTATGGGTGTCCTCTACTTTTCCCTAAACCATTTTTTTTTGTGGCCAAGATTAAAGATGATGATGATGAAGATGATGATAGTGGTAGTGATGGTGATGTTTGTGTATCTGCTATGAGTGAGTCTTCCAATCTATGTTCATGTGGAAGCTGATATCAAAGGTCAATATCTGGATGCCTTTCTCTTTCAAAGAGTCATCGCCTTAGTTTTGAGACTGGGTCTCTCCTTGAACCTGGACTCTCGATTTTGGCCACGCCAACTGATCACTAAATGTACTGCACCCCCCTGTCTCCTTAGTACTGTTTTGTTCTGCATGTGCATGTGTGAATGCATGCTCACATGTGTATGGGAGCATGTGTATGTCCACAAGCTTGTTGGGAGCGACCCAAGGTTGATGATAGCATCCCCTCAGACCCTATCTACCTTTTGTATTGAGGTAGGAGCTTTGAAATGATCCCAGAAAACTTCCTGTCTCAACCTTCTGAGCACTGAATTTGCAGTCAGGCTACCCTGCTGACTGTCACTTATGTACATGCTAAAGAGATCTGAACTCAGATCCTCATGGTTGTGCTATAAGCATTTCACTTTCTCAGTCATCTTCTTAGCTTCTTGGTGGTTTTATTTATTTTAGTAATGCTATTTGGAAGGCTGGAAGTTCTCTTAAATCATTTACCCATCTTTAATCTCTCAGAAAATTTGGCATTTAAATGATATAAATTAATTGAACTACTGCAAAAAATTTTTTACTTTCTGAATATTTTTCTTAAGCATCTACTATTACTATTACTTTTAAAAATACTGAATATATTAATGATAGCAAGGAAAAGAAAAACCAGTTTTGGCTCCAGCAGGAAAGACAACTCAAAGTGTGTGAGGTAAATAAGAGGCAGGTGTCCGAGTACATAGGAATAATCAGAGCGAAAACAATTAATTTGATATTAATTTTGAAAGCATAAGAGCATTTAATTGGTCACAAGCACAAGTGAGTCTGGAAGCAGAACTTAAAATCCTCACTAAAAAGATGTTTTATTTTTTCAATACTTTCTTTTAAAATAAAAGATAATTTTGGGAAATTTTGAAGAGTTATGGAAGTGGAGACAAGTACATGGTAAAACCCCATCAACACAACCTGGATTCAACAAGCATTATCATTATAAATTGTTCCCTCAGCTGGTTCTCATTGTTGCAGTCAACTATTTAAAAATGAACTCCAGACTGCCTATCACTCTTGCTCTTATATGCCTACCTAGCTGGAGTCTCTAAAAAAAAAACGGACATTTTTACCCATTACCCATGTAATCACCCCATGGCTACCACTAGGAAAATTATTGATATTGTCTTAACATCATCTAATCTACACCATAACCAAATGTTCCTGCTCATCTTTAATGCCTCAGTGGACCAGTGTGTTCAAATTAGAATCCAAAGCCCACATGTTTCTGTGATTCTTGAGCCTCTTGAGTCAATTCTTTTTGAATAGTGGTTAAAATTTTGGATAGTGGTTGAAATACGTAATGTTTCATACAGACATTTGACTAAAGCCTATTTCCTGTATTCTATTGTGGACTGTCATACTGGGTTGGGATCCACAAAGGAAAGTGTTTAGAGAAGGAAACAGAACTCATTTTTAATAACATGCTTAGAATATTTGTGGAATGAGAACTTAAAGTATTTCAGTTATGAAACCCTTGCATTAAAATATTTAATTATACCACAAAGAAAGTAATACACATCTGAAAACAATACCTCTTTTTCTCCAAAATAAAGTATCAATCTAATAAACACTAGAGTGCTTGTATTATATTACCATGGTGCAGGGTTTCAGGTGAGAACAAAACCTTGGAAAGTAAAGAACACAATAGTTATAGAAATGTTTTCTTTTAAAACTCAAAGTGACAAATTTTTAAGTCATGAAGAACTGATTGAGTTTCATTCTTGGTCAATATTGACTTTTAATTACAGTATCTAAACAACCCCATGTCTCCAGAAATAATGAGCCTAGTAGAGCCAATGATAGGATTCTATGAGGGTTCAGGAGAGATGTCTTCAGACCTGCACTCCCTGGCTTCGTTCATATACAACAGTCATCCACACAACGACTTTCCTGCCAGGACTAGAGCGGAAGACCAAAGTTCACCAGTTGGTAAGTAAAAATTTCATTGTTTCCAAAGCACGTTGAAAGCAATATCTAGCCTAGGTATGAACCCAAGCTGAGAGTTCAACCATGTTATTAATGGTCCACGGGCTAGAGTCAAATATTTCTTTTTTAACTGTCAGATACCCTCATGAAACAAATGGAAATGCCACACAGGCAGTGGCTGGCCCTTTCTAACCCATTTGACCTTCTTCCTAGAGAAAGTAGCACCCTAGAGTCTCTAGCCGAGCTGCATAGACAATCAGTTATTACAGTTGCCAAAGCAGGTGTGATGGGGAGGGATTAACATATCTTCGAATCGTTTACAGGCCTCACAGTCTCTGCAGCTTTTGACGAATAGGTTTTCGAATGTCACTAAAGGTAAATAGGTCAGAAAGTTACAACTCTAGCGCATGGTGCAATAAACAGGTGTAGGTGTCCCTGGTATGTGGTGATGTCATTAGTGCACACACTTGCTCTTCGGGGTCAGTGAATCTTATTGTTTCTAAAAGAAGAGTGTAATATAAGGCAAATTAAAAGTACATAGTTAGATGATGCAGGGTTCTAGTGTTTCTTTGGTTTTTATAAAATGTTAGGTAGGAATGGTATTTATTTCATGGCCTCTTCTAAGATCTGGTATTTGCCTCATTCCAAGAGTAAAATGTTATGCTCTCTTATTCATGGTAGACTTAGTAAAAGAAAATTACATTTCAGTCAACATATCTTTACTTCTCTTCTGCAAAGCCAACAGGGGCAGCACTAAAACTGAAAAGACCCACAGCTTCCCCCCTATCTATTTCAAATTTAGCTTAGTTTCCCATTAAAAATTCATAGGCAAATGTTATAAATAAACTAAGCATCTCAAACTTTTTTGTAGTCACACACATGTGTCAATTAAGTACTAAGCAAGAATGCTTGCTTTAAGCAATCGCTGAGACTAATAAATGCATAATAAATTTTGAGTCCAAATAAAATGCTCATTTCTTGAAGCATGCAATTAAAATTTAGTGTTGACTCATAATGTCTCCTTCTTATATTGTTGCCTAGTGTTTGCTTTTAGAAAAAGCAAAACAACAACAACAAAAACCCTCAGCCAGTCTTTCTTGGAATGTTATATTTTTCTCAAAACAGTGCTATCATGTAAAACATTGTATGAGAACATACAAAATAATATTTATGAGAGTGAGATGTTTATAGATACGGGAGTCTAGAATTCATAAAATATTCATATTTATTAGGAGTCATAGATCTACTATTTTGTATATGAGACTCTATGAAGATATTAATGAATTAATTGCTAGGTTTCATTGAGAAAAAATCATTTTGATGGTAGAACCAAATATCCCTTTTTCTCTCATTGGTTTCAAATAGTAACCACCAGGAATCAGTATATTACTGACATCACTGCTGAACAGCTGTCTTATGTTATCAGGCGGCTTGTACCGTTCACTGAGCACACAATTAGCGTATCTGCTTTCACCATGATGGGCGAAGGACCACCAACGGTTCTCACCGTTAGGACACGTGAGCAAGGTACAAATGCATTTCCTTTGAAACAATTGCTTGAAAATATTGTTTATGCGATTAATGATTTGGCTTCGTTATTCCTACTAATTGTTCATTCCTTTTTTCAAGTGCCAAGCTCCATCCAAACTATAAACTATAAAAATATTAGTTCTTCGTCTATTTTACTATATTGGGATCCTCCAGAATATCCCAATGGGAAAATCACTCATTATACAATCTATGCAATGGAATTGGATACAAACAGAGCCTTCCAGATGACTACTGTAGATAACAGCTTTCTCATCACAGGTAGAAGGAAACGTGTTTCTTTTTGCACTCCTATTCTTCTGGTGGAAAACGTGTACCCTATACACCCTTAATGCTACAGGACATATTCCAGATTTTATTGAAGTGTGCCACTTGAATATCTTAGGAATGTTTACTGCAATAACAACACAACATGTTTCTTTAACTATATCTTTTCATACAAATAAAAAAGGACATTATCAAAGGTTTTTACAGACATACACATGATGTAGGAAATATTGTATTATTGAGGACTTGAAGGAATGAACTCATTTGAAAAATCAGCTGAGACAATTCAATTGACAGGGTGTGTGTGCCAATTTTCCTTGCTGTGTGCCAAAATGTCTTTTTTTTTCCAGCTCTAGGTGACTGACTTAACATTACAGGAAAGATCACTGATATCATCTTTATGGAAAACCTTATAGTTCAAGGAATTTGGGAGACTAGAAGTACATGAGACCTGACATAGAGAGTAAATCCTTTTAATAAAGTATTTACATTAGCCCTACTGTAAATGTCACTAATGTAAGAATGTTATTTTTGAAGATTTTAAACACTCGTTCTGTTGTCTTTTAGGTTTGAAGAAATATACAAGATACAAAATGAGGGTTACTGCCTCAACTCATGTTGGGGAAAGTTCTCTGTCAGAAGAAAATGACATCTTTGTGAGAACTCCGGAAGACGGTAAGAATATAAAGTGTATTTATAATTTAAAAAGGAAGGAAGGAAGGGATGAAAAAAAGGAAAGAAGGAAGAAAAAAAGAAGGGAAGGAAAGAAAGGGCATCATTCTCTTACTGACTCTACCTCATGGCTGCTTCAGTGTCTAAAATAACAAACATGAAGGAGCACATGTTTTAAGTTTTGTTTTATTCTTTCCAGAGCCAGAATCATCGCCTCAAGATGTCAAAGTAACTGATGTGTCTCCAAGTGAACTGAGCTTGAAGTGGTCCCCACCTGAAAAACCTAATGGAATCATTATTGCCTATGAGGTGCTTTACCAAAATGCAGACACCTTGTTTGTAAAGAACACCTCAACCACAAACATAATTTTAAGTGACCTGAAACCTTACACACTCTATAATATTTCTATCCGGTCATATACCAGACTTGGCCATGGCAATCAGTCATCCTCATTACTCTCTATAAGGACTTCAGAGACTGGTAAGATTTTCTGTTTGTTTGTTTAATAATTCTTAATTATGTAGTAAACATAGCTGACAATTTCTTTGTTTGCATTTTTATAAGACAAAGAAAAACCTTCATTGTTATTTTTGGTGTAAAAGAAATTTATTCACATTATTTTCTGGAAAAATATATAAGAAGTAGGCTTAGTTGTTTAAAAATTTAAAAACTAATTTCCTGGATAAAGGATCTTTTAATAAAAATAAACGAGTTGTTCACATGAAAGGCCATTAAAAAATACGAAAGACTCATCCAATGTGTCTGCAGACTTTAACAGAGACACACTCAGAAGACTAGTTCAGCCTGGGTCTTGATGAGTGTAGAGTGGGCAGGAGGTTTCTGTAGAGCCTGTTGAATAGTCAGGTAGAGGTGTGGAGGAGGGATAATAGGAATAACACAAGCAAAAAAAAATCATTTGTATCTCAGTTTCAGTTGTGATTGAGCAATTAGCACAAGACAAATATTTTGTCTTTTTTGTTGTTGTTGTGATCAGAGCAATTATCACCATTAGGTTAAACCTTCAATGTATGCTAAGTAAGATCCAATTGTAAAGTTACTGTTTCATCTACACATTTAAGTGAGTAAGCTTAGACTGACTAGCTTCTGTCTGAACTCCATAGTGTTCTCATCATGGAAGTCACAAATAATCAAATATTGGCAAGCCCAGTTAGCTATCCAGATACGAATGTGAAGTTCTGTCCTCCACCTTGGAGAATCTTGAAATCTTGCAAGATAGTTTACTGCCACTGGGAGTAACCTGAGATTTTCACATTGATTTAATATAATGAGATGTCACAACATTACGGAAAGAGAATGATGGTCATAATTACAGCTGCAGTACAAAGAATGACAAAAAGAGTACTTTATAGCATCAAGGACTATTATACCCTTGAACTAAACTTAATTGATGTCAGATTACATATTGCCATGCTTGGTTGCTTTTATGAATATTAAACCTTAAGGCATATTTTCTTGGTAGGAAGATAATTGTTCTTTTGTGACTTGGTTTTATTTTACTTTACATTGGGCCAATTTTTTTTTTTTTTTTTTTTTTTCTTATGTTGTTGTTATTGTTGTTGTTGTTCTGGTTTGTTTTCGAATGCTTGTTGTGTGTCATAGTTTCGGTTCACGGCTTCTGTGTCAGTTATTGTCTTAATTATGGAGTAGAGTACAGCACTAAGTTATTGTTTTCCATCACGAATAACCGAGGCTTTGAGAGGGTCATTCATTCAGCAAACACTTACAATGTTGCAATACCTAGTTTACATATAGCAGTAGGGAAGGAAATGGTTTCCTTTCCCCCTAATGTTCAGAGTAATTGGTAGGAATGTAATTGCTGAGGGCTAGCCAGCTAGCTGGTGATAAAGCTGCAGTTGAAAGCAAGCCTGTTAGTCATAGAAAACCCACTTTGCTCTCAAAGCATATGCTGGGAAATTATAAAATGTAGTGAGGATCTTGAAGTTCATGGTGGTGGTTGGCGTAGCATGAAGAAGAAAATTATCATTTCACTCTATTGTGATTTTGACAAAGCAAAATGCTTATTAGATATTTTACGTCTTAAGTGATTATCGTATCAGTGATACCACATGTTAATATGAATTATTAAAAAAATTGTTTTCTAAAATATTGCACGCATGCAGTTTTACTTAGTATTGGAAAAAGTACATGAATTTCCATTCCATTATTTGTCTTATGACTTTAATTCTAAGGTAGGGATAGTGAATATGAGAATTTAACTTGAGTTGTAATTTAAAATGAGAATTTTAATTCTAGAAAAATATTTTTAAAAAAACAAGTTGAACTTTCTATACACAAGGCAAAGTAGGACTATTTTAATAAAAGAACCAATAAATCACAGTGGATAATGTAAAGCTAACGCTTGATGGCAGGTCTCCTGAGTCCCATTTCAGGGTTCATTTATTAGACTCCTGATCTAGCTATGAAATAACAATGTGGATGGGAAAACCTACCCCTGAGCTACCAGGCCCACCTGTTCTAGTGGGTCACACAGAGCTGGCTTGACAGCCTTCTAAGAAGCTGGAGGTCAGCTCATGGAGGATTGTGTTTAGTGCCCCAGAGGCCCACTCCCTTGAAGGAGTAGTTTCCACATCTCCTGCACATTTGCCACCTGTATAGAAAAAGACAGTGGGATACCAGAGAGATTCCCTAGCTCCTATTGAGCTACTAGCTTTATCTCCCTTGACAGAATAAGAAGGGCTTCAAAAGAATTCTAGGATATCATCTGAGGAAGAAGGAGCTCAAAATAGCAATCTATCTATTCTTAGGATTTAATAATCTTATTAAAATAATTTTTCTCGTGAAAAACCCATGTTTCACTTAGGGTTGTGTACTGTTGTTATGATAACTCTGGTGTAATAATGCTGATAATAAGAGAATAAATAATCGATTCATTGTCGAGTTTAGATCATTCAAGTTTATTCTTGGACATAATATGTGAAATTCAAACAGGGACGGATGATCAATACAAGGAGATTTTGTGCATGCAGGAATGAGTGTAGATGTGTGTAGGCTTGCTTTCATTATAGAATATGCAGTTTACAAATGAGGTTGGTATTCTTATGCTTAATCTATAGTAATTACCAACACAAGAAAAATCAATAAAACAAACCCTTTGGTGTCATAGACATCTTTCCTTACCACATATCTTTCTTTGGGGTAAGCCTTTAAGTAAACATTTTAAACTTTTCTGATTTGGTTAAATATAACTAATGAATATGACAGATTTATATCAAATTCTGCACAGAATACTGTGAATTTTATGTATGAATGAATAAATTCTTTAAATTTTTCTATGTATTTCCCAATTTTATATACCAAGCAAATTGTCTTAGGGTATTTTTTATTGCAACATTCTTTATTATAATCACAAATCAAATGATATCTCTTGTTGTTAGATTATTTCAACTGACAAATATCATTGTGCTATTATTATTGTTGGGAATACTCTGAATGCAAAAAAAAAAAAAAAAATTCTCAGCATGTCAGTATCCACTCTCAAAAATCAGTGAGTCACTTCTCTGCCTGACGACTCAGCTCTGGTTATCTCCTAAGGAAAAATGAATAAAATATGAAGACTCTCACACTGAGTTCAGGGATACATTTTTGTCTTTGTTACTGATGGTAGGCAAGGAATGCTGGAGGCCCACCTTTTCAAAGTGTCTTACAAAGTCTTAAGTTATACTTTGTTAAAATTTTATTTCCACAGCATTTTAAATAGTTTTCCCTACCCCTTATAATTAGAGAATTTTCTTTCCTTCTTAAAAGGGAAGGAGGAGTGATATAATTATATTATAATTAAAATTATTACTTTAAAAAGAGTGATATTTTAGTTAAAATATAATTACATAGACTCAACAAATATGGTTATTGATTGGTTGTGGTTTTCTCTAATGGTCTCGATCTGTTGTGAAGAGATGTTCCTTTGATGAGTGGTCAAGATTACTCTTACTCATGGGTTAAGGACCAGTGTTTATGGATTTTTGTTTTATGTTTAGGGATAATGTTGGTTCAGTAAATGAGCTTTGTTTTTTTAAAATGTTTTTCTCCAAAAGCCATACCTTCACTAGCTTTGAATAATTAGCCAGTTTTCAAGTACCAAGCATGATCTCCATCTTTTAAGTTTTTTGAGGTTGTAATTTAATATCATGACTCCCTTCTCTTTCTTCCCTTAAAACTCTTCCATAAGCCCTCCACCTCTCCTTGAAATCCATGGCCTCTTTTCTTACTAGGTGTTACTGCATGTGTGTGTTTAGGGATAAATAGATAGATAGAGGTAGAGATAGATGATAAATAGATAGGTAGGTAAGTAGTAGGTAGGTAGGTAGGTAGATAGATAGATAAATAGACATATGATGGATAGATATAAACAGATATAGATAATAGGTATAGATGACAGATAAATAGATATGTAAAATAGATATATAAATATCAGATGACCAATACAGATGATAGATAAATGATAGCTAGATTGTACACACACACACACACACACACACACACACACACACACACACACAGGGGGGATCTATACATAGATATGTATACCACCCACACACATTTATTTCTAAACACAGCAGTTTAGTCTATATAATATTACAGTTGAGTATGTTTTCAGGTTTGACTCTTTGGCAATGGGCAAACAACTGGAATTTTCTTTCCTCTCTTGCTCCCAGATTTTGTCAGTTGCTATAGTTCTTTTTGTAGTGTTAAGGAAGGTCCAATAGAGTTTTTTCTTTCCCAGATTGGACTGTTCATTGGTATTATTCTTGTTCAGCTCCCATTAGGTGGTTGTATTGGGTGGAACTTCTATTATTACAGAGAGTTCCAATCTCACAGCAAAGTACTGAGCTCTCTGGCTCTTAGAATCTTTCTCTCCTCTCTTCCACATGTTCTCTGAGCCTAGGAGTTGGTTCTGTTTTGTGGATTTGGAACTGGATGCCACAACTCTGCAGTTTGATTGTTGTTTTCTCTAGTGGTCTCCATCTGTTGCAAGGGAAAGTTTTCTTGGTGATAGTGGAGACTAAACTTATCTGCAAGTATAAAACCAAATGTTCTTAGGCTTACTTGGTGAATACTAGTAAGAGGTGAGAAAGTATTGTAGGAGCCAGATGGGTGGTCAATAACTCCACAAAGAAAATCCCCAGAATCAACTAACCTGGACTCATGGGGGCTCACTGAGCCTGAACAGACATTTAGGAAACCTGAATGGGTCTAACCTAGGCCCTTTGTATATTTATTATAATTGTGTAGCTTGGTGCTTTTGTTGCACGCCTAATAGAGAGAGCAGGGACTGTTTCTGATACTTTTGCCTGGTTTGGGGTCTCTTGTCCTCCTACTGGGCTGCCTCATCTAGCCTTAATTTGAGGGGAGGTGCCTAGTCTTATTGCAACTTGATATGCCATGTTTGCTTGATATCCCAGGGAAGCCTGACTTTTTTTTTTTTTTTTTTTTTTTTTTTTTTTTTTTTTTTTTTTTTAAGGGAAATGGAGGAGTGGATGAATAAAAAAGAGGTGGGGATCACCAGGAGGCAAGGGACAGGAAGGGACTGGGAAGAGAAGAGGAAGGGGAAACTGCAATCAGAATGTAATATATGAGAGAATAAATTAATACAAATATTTTAAAGTAGGAAGAAAATGTTTATATGTTATTGGTAGGGATTATACTTGTTTAGAAAATTAGTGGTTGTAGCTTCTCCTCTTAAAGCATGACTTTTCTAGCAGAGTGGGTTGCTAGGTTTCTACTACCAAGCATGGTATCCTTCCTGTTGAACAGGTCTTAAGTCTATTTAGGGAGTTGTTGGTTACCACCAAGATGTTTGTGACACTACTGTACCTGTCAGGTTATTGCCAGGTTGGTTATTGATATGGTTCATAGGCATCATGGTTAGGTAAGACTCCTGGTTGCTTCTTACCCTTGCATTGTGGCTTCTGGGGACCAGTCTTAATAAATACATCTACAAGACATTCTCATATCTAAGGCTCAGAGAATATTGTTGAAGAGGAGGCAGAAATATTTTAAGAGCCAGAGGACCGGGGAGTTTACTGTGAGATTGTATTTCCTGGTAATAGCAGAAATTACACCCATAAAGTCTCATTAACGTGACTGGCCAAACATGAACCTGCCAAACTGTATAGAGAGAGCTCATAGGTGTTAATGAAGAAAGCCTCAACCCTACCTAAAGATCTGTAGAAAACAGAGGAAAGATGGGAACAGAAAAGGTATACTTCTGTAGGAAAAAGAACACTAATTGGTTGTCTAGTGTAAAATGGTCATCCCTTAAAACACATATACATGTCAAATTATATGAACTGAACAGGATGGATATCTCTATTTCTCTATCTATCTATCTATCTATCTATCTATCTATCTATCTATCTATCACAAATCTGTATTAAGAAAAATACCCATATTTTTACATTTTTAAATTTTCAGTATTGTTTTAAAAATATCTTCTTTTAATTCTGTGGATTTTCTCGGTGTCTGTTTATATTACCTCTTATATTTCTGATTTTGTTAATATATATCTAATTTTGTTGATCTATGATACACACACACACACAAATATACATATTCATGTGATAACAGTTAGTGAGAAAAAAGACCATGGATTTGGAGGAGAGTGGGAGGGAATATATGGGAGTGCTAAGAAGTAGGAAAAGGAAGGGAGCTATGTAATTAAGTTATAGTCTAAAAAAGAAAAAAATATGTAATTGCATCATTTCTCCCCTTTCCTTTACTACCTGCAAACAGTCCCATTTCATCTCCCTCCTACTCAAACCATGGACCCCTGCATTACTCACCTCAAACTCATAGCTTTTGCCCTTTGATTATTATTGCTTTACACACACACACACACACACACACACACACACACACACACACACACCATAAATATATAAATATAACCTGTTGAGTTTGTTTAGTGCTGCTTGTATATATGTGATTTCAAAGATGACCACTTGATTTTGGAAAATCAATTAGGGTACCCAGGCCTAAGGAAGACTAATTCTCCCTCTCGCTGCAGTCATTGTTAAATATTCCCTGGTGGAAGTTTAAGGATCACTTATGTATGCTCTCATATCATCTGAAAGTAATGATACTTTCACATCCTCATTTCCAACTTGTATCTGCTTGATCTCCTTCAGTTGTCTTATTATCTAGCTAAGACTTCAACTACTGCATTGAATAAGTGAGAGAGTGGGCAACCTTGTCTTGTTCTTGATTTTGGTGGAATTGCTTTGAGTTTCTCTCCACTTTATTTGGTGTTGGCTGGGGGGTCTTGCTGTAAACTGCCTTTATTATATTGTGTTATGTTCCTTGGATAGCTAATACCTCTTGGACTTTTATCATGAAAGGGTGCTGGATTTTGTCAAAGGTCTTTTCTGCATCTACTGAGATGACACTGTGGGTTTTTTATTTTCTTTCAATTTTTTGTATGGTGGATTACATTTACTGATTTTTGTGTATTGAACCATCCCTGCACTTCTGGGGTGAAGCATAATTAATCTTTTTCTTGTGTTCTTAGATTTGGTTTGTAAGTATTTTATCAAGAGTGTTTGCATCTATGTTCATGAGTTTTCTTTCTTTGTTGAGTCTTTGTGTGGTTTAGGTATCAGGAGGACTATAGCCTCATGCAATAAATTGGGCAATGTTTCTTCTGTTTCAGTTTTTTTAGAATAATTTGAGAAGTTGTTCTGTCAACTCTTCTTTGAAAGTCAGGTAAAATTCTGTGCTAAATGCATTTGGCACTGGGCCTTGAGACATGGGAAATTTTTCTGTTTTAATAGGGGTTATAGGACTGTTTAAATTGCTAAGCATATTTAACTCTGGTAAGTCCGATGTGTCAAAAATTTATCTTTTTTTTTTTCTTTCTTCAATTTGGTAAAGGGCAGGTTTCTAAAGCAACTCCTTTTGATTTTCTGGATTTTCTTGGTGTCTATAGTTATCTTCCCCCTTTTATTTCTAATTTTGTTAATTTGGACACTCCCTCTCTGCCTTTTAGTTAATTTGGATAAGGGTTTATTAATCATATTGATTTCCCCAAGAACCAAGTCTTTGTGTCATTGATTTTTTTTTTTGTATTGTTTTTTCTTTTTGTTGTTTCTATCACATTGATTTTGGCTCTTATCTAATTCCTTGCTGTGTATTTCTTAGGGTGTGAGTTCTTCCTGGTCTCTAGAGCTTCAAGGTGTGCTTTTAAGTTGCTAGTATGAGATCCATGCAATTTTTTTTTTTAATGTAGACACTTAATACTATGAACTTGACCCCACCTTCACTGTGTTCCATGAGCTGGGTATGCTGTGTATTCATGTCTATGCAGTAAGAACACCTTTTAATTTTTGTCTTGACCCATTCTTAATTCGGTAGTTGTTCAGTTTCCACGAGTTTGTAAACGTTGTATTGCTTTTGTCGTTGATATCCAGCTTTAATCCATGGTGGCCAGATAAGATTTTAAGGTGTCATTTTAATGTTCTCGTATCTCTTGAGACTTGCTTTGCGTCTGAATATGTGGTCACTTTTTGGAGAAAGATCATGAGCTGCTGAGAAGTCAGTCATATTATCGTGTTCGGGTGAAATGCTGTGTAATTATCTGTTAGATCCATTTGTTTTACAACTTGTTAGCGCCAGCATTTCTCTATTGAAGCCTCCCACTATCAGTCTTCTCTTGGAAACCTGCGTTTTTCTGAAGAGGAAATGGAAAGGGAATGAATCTGAGGGAGAGGGGAAGTATAGGGGACCTGGGAGGAGTGGAGTGAGTGGATTGTATTGTATGAGAGAAGAATTTCTTTTCAATTAAAAAGGAAAGAGAATTACAATGTCCTGTTGGTGGATGTTTTCTTTGACGAGTATGTATGTCCTTCCCTATATCTTCTAACTAGTCCTGATTTCAATTCTATTTTGCCAGATATTAAAATAATTCCTTCAGCTTGATTGTTATGTATATTGGTTTGGAATAACTTTTTTTTTTAACCTTTTTTACCTTTTTACCTTTCTTTTTACCTGAAAGAGATGTCTGTCTCAATGCAGAGGTTTGTTTCTTGGATACAGCAGAAGTGTGGATCCTGTTCTCACATCCATTCTGTTAGTCTGTCTTTTTATTGGGAACTTGAGACAGTTGATGTTCAGAGATATCAATTTGCAATGCTTGTTGATTCTTGTTATTTTCTTGTTTTATGTGTTTGTATGTGTGTGTGTGTGTACGCGCGTGTGTGCGCGTGTGCATGTTCAGGGTATTTTTCCTCTTTTGATGTGCTGTTCTGGGGTTATTTATTTCTTGTGTTTTTCTGGATGTGGTTAACCCCTTTAGGTGGAGTTTTCTTTCTAGCACTTTCTGCAAGGTTGGATTTGCAAATAGATATTGCTTAAATTTGGTTTTATCATGGATTTTCTTATTTTTTCTGTTTATTGTGATTTAATGTTTTGTTGTGTATTCTAGTCTGGCTTGGGATCTGTGGCTTCTTAGAGTCTTAGAACATTTTTTTAGGCCCTTTGGCTTTTAGAGTATCTATTGTGAACTCATGTATAATTCTAATTGTCTACCTTTATATGTTACTTGTTTTTTCCTCCCCTGTGGCAGCTTTTAATATTCTTGCTTTGTTCTGTATATTTAGCATTTTTATTATTATGTGATAAGTTGAACTTCTTCTTTTAGCCAAGTCTATTTAGTGTTCTGTGTGGTTCTTGTACCTTGACAGACGTTTTCTTTTTTAGGTTAAGGAAGTTTTCTTCTATGATTTTGTTGAAAATGTTTTCAACCTGAGTTTACTCTCCTTTCTCTATTTTTACTAATCTTAGATTTGGTCTTTTCATAGTGTTACAAATCTTTTGGGTGTTTTAAGGAAGGATATTTTTAGACTAACATTGTCTATGGTGAGGTGTTTATTTTTTCTATTGAATCTTCAATGCTCAAGATTTTCTCTCCCATCTCTTATATTCCTTTGGTGAAGCCTGACTTTATTTTCCCTCAGTTTGAGGTTTTTTTTTGTTTTGTTTGTTTTTTTTGTTGTTGTTGTTGTTTTTTGGTTTTTTTTTTTTGTTTTTTTCCTATCTCTACCTTCAGGGCTTGAACTATTCTATTCACTTCCTTCCACTGCTTGTTTGTGCTTTCATGGATTTCTTGAAGAGATTTAGTTAATTCTTCTTTAAGGACATCTATCACATTCATAACAGGTAGTTTAAGGTTTTTGTCTTCTGCTTAAGCTGAATTGCAATACTGGAGGCCAACTATAGTTATGTTGCTAGGCTCTAGTGGAGATATTTTGTCCTTATGTTATCGATTGTGTTTTTATGCTGGCTTCTAGGCATCTGGGTCTGAGAAGATTCTAATTCTAAGTGCTGACATCTGGTCTTGTTTATGTTAGGTGGATTTTTCCTCCTTGGTTTCCCTTGCCTCTCCTTTTCTTAGGAAGGCATGGTGGCTGTATATTGCCTAGTAGGGGCTTCTTCTAGGATCTTGCCAGGTGTTGCCACTGGAGATTTCAGGTACAATGTTTTTCCAGGTTATGAGCATTATAGACAATGACAATTAGGAATTGGGGTAGGCTAGGAGGGACAAGCGAGAGGATCCATAGGAGGAAAGAAAGCAGGGTGCTTCAGCAGGATCTGCCTAGTTCCCTAGGAATGGGGGCAGAGTGTGAGAAAAGACCCCAGCAGGTTATCTGCTACAGAGTTCCCAATGAGAATAGGCCCTGGGAGTGAATGAAGATCTGAAGCTTGCCTACCTGGCTTGCTCTCTGTCATGCTTGGCTAGAGAGTTCCCAAAGAATGCCTGCTGTTGGGGACTGGGATAACAGACTGAGTACGGATGAAGATTAGAGAAGATCCGTATGATCCACTGGAGATGGGGCAAAGAAGAGAGTGAAGTCATAGCTGGAGGTTTGAATTAGGGGTGAGACCAGAAGATTGGATTTAGAGAAGAGGGAGAGGTGAAGATCTGCTGCTTCTCTGGGTTGAGTAGCCTGTGAGTTCCCAGGGAATGAATGTTAGAATCTGGTCCTGGGATAATGGGATGAATTTGGGGGATGGGAGTTCCTAGATGAAGGTTCTGTGATCTACTGTGGTTAGGGGCAGAGGAGACCTGGAGGCTACAGCAGGAGGTCTGGTACAGAGCTGGACTTGGAAGGGAGGGGAGTGGTCCTGGAGGAGAGGAGGGAGAGACAAAAATCTGCTGCTCTGCTTTCCTGGCTGGATGCAAATGTGAATTTCCTGTTTTCTAAATTGGGAATGGCATTAAGTCACTCATTAAATAGATATTTATGGATTCCGTATCCTGTGCTGTTATCCTTGAAGGAATTGCATATATGAGAAATAATTTTTAAAAAATATCTATTCTTTTAAACATGTTTTCTTACTAATTAACTAGTTAGTTAATTACATCCAAATACTGCCCCCTACCTGGAACCCCCTGGCAGAGTTCCCCCCCTGATCTGTCATCCCCTTGGTCTCTGAGAGGGCAGCTCCTCCCAATCCTGGGTATTTCCCGACCCTGGTGCATCAAGTCTTTGCAAGATTAGGCACATTCTTTCCCACGGAGGGCAGACAAGGCAGCCTTCTGCTACATACGTGTCAGAGGCCTCAGACCAGTCCATGTATGCTCTTTGATTGGTGGTTCCATCTCTTGGAGCTCCCAGGGATCTAGGTTAGTTGACACTGTTGGTCTTCCTGTAGAGTTGTCATCTCCTTGAGAGCCTTCAATCCTTCCCCTAACTCTTCCATAGGGGTCTGTGGCCTCTGTCCAATGTTTGTGTGTAGGTATCTGCATCTGTCTTGGTCAGCTGTTAGGGAAAGCCTCTGAGAGGGCTCCTATGCTAGGTTCCTGTCTGCAGGCACAACATAGCATCAAGGATAGTGTGAGGGATTTGTGCTTGCCTATGGGAGGGGTCTCAAAATCAGTCTGTCAATGGTCAGCCATTTCTTCACTCCCTGCTCTGTCTTTGTCCCTCATTGTTTTCAGACAGGAACAATTTTATATAAAAAGTTTTGGAGGTGAGTTGATGTTCCCATACCTCCACTGGGGGTTCTGTCTGGCTATATTTATTCTTTCTTAAACTTGACATTATAAAAATATGACAGAAAATCATTCATTAAATCCACTGGGACTTGGAATATTGATACTTTCTATGGAGGAATGAAAACACACACACACATGCTCACACACACTCATGCACACACACACTCACACACACTCATGCACATACACACACACACACACACACACACACACACACACACACACACGTATGCCCACCCACATCCATGCATGGACACTTATGCATGCATACACACACACACACACACACATACGAAAGAAATCTTATGTGATAATTTAAAAGAGAGGCAGAGAGCAAGTCTCACTAGGGAGGATTCATTTACCCGGAGACATAGTTATATAAATGAAGAAAAATAAAAACAAAACATATCATAGAAGGAGAAATAGCCGAATTTTGAAGTAGGAAGAAATGTTCTGTGTTTAAAGAAGAACAAGACACTTTTCACTTTCTTGATGCTGGTAAGATAGAGATGGGCAGAGATAGAGCTGATTCTTCAGTGCCTGTATATGAAGACCCATGATTGTTGCCAATGTGAAACTATTGGAGAATAATGGCACATGCATATGACATGATTCAACGTTTAGAAGGGTTCTGCTCAATTCATTATATATGGGAACAAAGAAAATAAAGTATTATTACGGGGGACTTGTTCATCTGAGTATCTGAATGAAAGATAGTACCATTTATTGTGATGGAGAAATTCAAGGAAGAGGTCAGTGTAGAGAATGTTCAGTTCTCCATTAAGTAGGTGACTATAAAGGGCCAGTAAACAAATACCTTTAAGTCTCAAAGAATCCATAAGTTGGCAGATATTGTCATATCACTGATATTCAAAACCAAAAGGAAGAAAGTCTCATGAGGTTGAGGGGAGCAAAATATGGCATGAAGCATAAAATAGTGCGGATAAGAGATTTTGGGAGGTCAAGGCGGAATCAATGAAGATCCAAGCCGTGGGTGAAAAGGAAGAAAGTCCCTTTTATTTGGCCCTAGAAACCACGTATTTACTAAGTCAAATGCTCTGGGTGAGTGAAGAGAGATAACGTCATGCATTTGATGCTGTGCTAATAAGTGATGTTACTAGTGACTGAATAGAGTATAATTGTGGGGAAAATGCCCAACTGAAGTTGTGATTTAGAGTTTATGGTATGTAAGAGAGGGTAGGATTTCAAGAACTAGATATTAAGTGAAGGATAGAGGTACATTTAAGGGGGTAAGTATATACAGAAGCTGAGTTTACTTTTACCATTATTTGTATTACAGTGTATGTGTATTCCCAGGCATTCCTAGGTCATTTTAAGTGGAAAGTCTGAATTGATAGGGGAATGTAATCTAGAAGAACAAATGAAGGCTTTGGAAAGTAGTAAGGAGGGTAGGCAGTTTATACAGATTTATGGTAGGAAGAAACTCCTCTTCCTCCCCCTCCTCTTTCTTTTTCTCTCTTCTTCTCTCTTCTTCTTTTTCTTCTTTTCTTCTCTTTCAATGAAATGGTATGCAAACTTATCAGGTTAGAATAAGGAAGGGAGAGTTTGTTGGCTTTTGGGGAGAGATAAGGGAGGGTGAAATGCATGGAAGTGAGTAGAAGATTGAAGTAACTAAAAGAAATATAGGCAACCAGTAATTAAAAAAAAAGTCTACTCATGATTTCAGGCATAACAATTCAAAAGTGGCTGTTCCAAGGAGAGAGATATTTCATGTAGCCATTTTCAGCTGTTCCACTTGGAATGTGCATGCAGGATTGAGTTGGGTCACACATAGGTTGAGACTTAGTAAAGCAGAAGGTGGAATTGGCGAAGATGTCTGTGGACTAATTAAAGTAGAAGCTGGGAACTAGCCTGAGGGTAGGTAAATAACACGTCAAAGACAATGGGCAATGAAAACTGGGTGAAAGGCAGAGATTTTGGAGCAGGAGTGCAAGAGTCAGTAGATGTAAAAGGAGGAGGTAGCAGACAAATGGAGGGAGATTGATAGTCATTGAGTCACAAAGTCTTAGATGTTGCCATAAAAGCCAAGTTGAAAGTGAAGTTAAAAGAAAATATTATTAGAGTTAAAAAAAAATCAAAGGATATAGAGTTCAAGGAATTGAACATACAATTTGTGCGAGTGTTAACACCTCTAAAGATGGTAGAGAAAATCTGGTTCCCTTGGGTGATAAAACTCTTCAAGATTTTTGAAGGGATGGTATCAAGGGCTATCTTAGATAACGATACAACCTGTTTAAGTAATGTGACTTCGGATTGTAAAGGATCTGTGGTTCTTTCAGAATAACAAAGTAGAAAATGGCTGTACTCAGAAAGAGAAGTCATAAATATAGCTTCTTGAGTCCTAGACCCTAGTGCTATTGGGGTTATGAAAAAAAAAAAAAAAAGCAAATCCAGTATTTGAGAATCCTTGGTACCTATGTCCTCAGTAGATTCAAACTTCTACTTATCTATAGAAGATGATGCAAGGAGTTAAGGTGCTTGCTGAAGATTTTTTTGTCACTATAGCAGATTGATTTCAGGCTAACTAAAGATTTAGAATTCTTAGGCAGAGACAATAGGACTATATTGCCAGTCATTGTTACTGATATCTACCTATTAAATTTTTATTTTTTTTTATCAAAGTTCTAGAAGCTTTTACACTCTGGTGTCAGCCTTTTCTCTAAATGCTTTAGCTATAATAACCCCCATAACTGGCACACCCTGAGGAGAGGACACTGTATCTATGCTTCCAGGGATGTGTGAATTTTATTACTCTATGTTTGTAAGTAGTAACTTTATGTCTGTTATATTTAGAATACCAATAACAAAAGGTTGAATTCCTTTCTTCAGAGAGAAAAAGTCTTATAATAGTACCATACAATGCGATAATGCTGAGATGCTTAGTTTGCATTGTTTAATTACTCCCTTGAATTGTTATTATTGTTACTGCTGTCTGAAAAACTTTTAAACCACTGTCATTTCCACCGTGAGTGTTCCTCTCTGATACATACCTTCTTTTAACATGTACCCATCTGTTGCAAAGAAATATTTCATTTATGAAAAGTAAGAAAAACAGTTATCTGTGGACATAAAGATAAATAATTAGAATATAGTTAAGGCTGCCTGAGATTATACAGTACAAAGACTGAGCAGTTTGTAATTATACATATTTAGGAACACATATAGGCATATGATATGCATAACTGTGCATATAAATATTTTTTGAAATTAGAATAAACATCATTCCCCCTTGTCTATCATCTCAAAAATATTTAAACACACATAAAATGCACCCACACTGTCTTATTTATAGTTTAGCAAATTTAAGATATATTTATTATATTTTCTGTTGGGATTTGAGTGTCTGAATGTGCTTTTGTTTTGCTTTTGTCTAATCTTTGACTGGACTCTGTTGCCAATCCAATTTCTTATGTTAAAATGACTCAAGTTATTTTCATACATTACTTAGGACTCAATAGTGTATTCATTGTATGAAAATAAAAATATTAATTTAAAACTCCTCCAAAATGATATAAAGTTTCTCTGCAGAATCATAGTTTGTATTTTCCTTTGAGGTGACCTTTCACCCTCTACACTTGGTGCTTGCTATGGTTTCTTTACACAGCACTGTGTTTACAATGCATTGCACACTGTCATTCTGTGCTTAATGCTTGCAGTTACATCTCTTCTTGTAATTGTGGGAAACTTTTATCCAGGCAGTTTTAGGGTTCAAGTGTTTTATTATTACAATTATTATTAATCACATCTTCAATTTGTTTCTCTAGTGCCTGATAGTGCACCAGAAAATATTACATACAAGAATATTTCCTCGGGAGAGATTGAGATATCCTTCCTTCCTCCAAGGAATCCTAACGGCATCATACAAAAATACACAATTTACCTCAAGAGAAGTAATAGTCATGAGATAAGAACTATAAATACAACTTCTCTGACTCAAACCATCGGAGGTAAAATACAATTCTACTGTTTGATAGTTACCTTTTATTGACAGCATGACCACGAATATTTACCCAATATGTTAAAATAAGTTAACCATGATTATTTATATTTTATTGGGAATAAGAGCTTTTAACAACATAATGTGGGGAATTTATGATAGTCATATGTGAAAATACTCTAGATGTGGTATTTTGTACAATGTCTTGTATCTCATATTCAAAACAGAAGGGATGGTGTGTGTGCATGTGTGTGTGTGTGTGTGTGTGTGCCATTGCATTCTTGTGGAGGTTAGAAGACAATGTAGAGTGTTTGTGTTCATTTTTCTCCTCATTGGAGGTAGGATCACTTTGTTGTTTGTGTCTGGTCTGCATGTGCCAGGTTAGATGGTCTGTGGGCTTCTTGGGATGGTCCTATCTCTTTCTCCCATCTCACTGTGGCAACACTGGGGTTACAGTTACACAGTACTGTACTTGGCTTTACATATCGTGTAATGTCTCCAATATTGGACAGCTACCCACTGAACAGTCTCGGCAAGCCCCCTTTGTAGAATTCTTAGTCTGATAATCCTAGTTGATTTAGCTTTTACTTTTGGAAGACTGTTGAATTGACAGTCGTTTCATTATTCACCTCTTGCATATTATTAACGGATCTATTCTCTGTGTCAATTTATCTAATTTACTTCTGTTTAGGACTGAAAAAGTATACCCATTATGTGATTGAGGTGTCTGCTAGTACACTTAAAGGAGAAGGCGTTCGGAGTATGCCAATAAGCATACTGACTGAGGAAGATGGTAAGATTATATATAGTGCATCCTGAAATACTTTGCTTTTTAACATTTCAAACAAAACCTGTAGAGATAATATTGGGATGTTTGTGGTAATTTGTCCATAGATTGGAGACATATGCAGAATGAAACCTAGTATAATTTTTTTTTCGCTGAAACTGTAAGATATATACAATACCAGTACTATATAGAGATTTCATGGTTATGGAGTAAGAACAAATTTGAAAGATAGATTTACATTGAGTAAAATCAGATAGAAACACTATTTTTTTGCCTTTGAAGTCAACTTTACTATGCAAATATAAGTGCAATTTTTGGGAGACTTTTAAGGATCAAGTTTGAATAGTGTGAATATCACATGTGTCCCAACAGTGTTCCACATTTTTATGGCATTTGCAGAAATTTTGGAGTAGAATCTATATAACTTTCAACAGGTCTTAATGTTATTAGGATTAGCTAATTAATAAATTCAGTCTATATTTTTAGTTGTATCTAATTATTAACTATAGCACTGCCCTTGAATGTTAATTTTCTGTTTTAAAAATTGAAAATACTTTTTCTTATACAATACGTCCTTCCACTCCTCCCAGATTGCCCCTCCCCAAAATCTAATCTCCCTGTTTCCCTTAAGAAAAGTACAAAGCTCCAAGAAACAACAACAAAACAAGAAAAAAACAAGATATAATGAGACAAAGCAAAAGCTCTCTTATCAAGGCTGGACAAGGCAACCAAGGGGGGGGGGGGAGAGTCCTAAGAGCAGGCAAAAGAGAACACCCCCCCAACTCCGACTGTAATAAATCCCACATAAACAAAAACACCAAGCTAGCAACCATACTAAATACAAAGAGAACTTGGTGCAGACTCATGCAGGCCCTGTGCTTGCTGCTTCAGTCTTATATTACCCTGCTTAGTTGATTAGTGGACCATCTTCTCCTGAGGTCCTCCAACCCCTTTGAGTCCTGCATTTTTTCATACATTTTTTTCAGAACATAAGTAAAATCAACCGTTCTGCTGGGCCCATTCTGTATTGATACTTCAGCAAACCACAGGCGCATATTGCACTAGAAAGTGACCCTGAAAGATATGCTTTGGAAGAGTATTTGGAGTTTATGTTTTACATGTTATATATTTTGAAACAATTGGCTTTTTATGTAGAAGGAATCCTGGCTATCATGTTATACCCAGCAAGGGGTAGTATACATGTTTATGATAAATTTTTTCCATTTCTTCTTTCAAGATGCCCCATCATGCCAGGATACTTATCCTGTGGGTATTCAGGATCTAGAATAACTCATTAGGATGAATGTTAAATGGATACTATTAGAAGGACAGTGTATTTTCTCTGCACCACTCCCATTTTGCTTACAATAATAAATTCCATTTTACCACTGCTATCCTATACAATTGCCTTCTTGTGTTTTCTGCACTAAAGCCTCCTGTCCATGCACTGGCTTGTCAAAGTCTCTGAAGGCTTTGGATCATGGGTCAAGATTATCCCCTCATTGTTTTTACTCATGAAAATTGCTGCATACTCAATCTTTTCTGTATTTTCTTCTCTCTCTTTTTTGTTTATAGATTAATCTTGCTCATTTAGTAATAATTTTAGCAGTTCCTTTGTGGGGTATAGTGTCCGCATCTAAAGTTCTGACCTTATCAAAAAATTCCAATCATGAATATTCAAGATCTATTATGATTTAATCAAGGCCAGTGGATATTTATGCTGAGTAGGATGTCTTTACTGCATGAATGCAGACTGTCTATTTGAGTTCTGCAGCTGAATCATACCAGTCATTAAAAATAGGCTGACAAGGCAAATGTCCACTTGAATTCATAGCCACATTGTATATACCAAAGAACAAACATCCCTTTGTGAACAACTTCACCGAATGGAGACTAGCCTGAGGCGGCTGGCTTTTCTGAGTTATATGCCTTGACTCAGAAAGCTTTCAGTGTAGATGTGACCTATGTTTGACAAATGTGTAAACAAGTAATTTGTATAATTGTAATTACTGATAGAAAGTGTTTCCAAAAATTATTCACGAGGCATAAAGAAGAAGTTAGATTTCTCTAGGGCATCAGGGAAGGTAGATCTGAGCATTATGTCCATGCTTGACCTGAGGGAAGGTAGATGAAGAGGAAGTGAATGAGAAGACAGCATGCCAACAAAAGACCTTTCATGTGTCCTGATGCTCTGACACACTGAACTGATTATGTTGTAAATGATTTTAATTTTTACATTCATTTATTTTTAGTTTGTATTATGTTGTGGTGTGTGTGTGTGCATGCATGCATGCACATGTGCATGCATGTGTGTGTGCATGACTGTGTGTTTGTACATACATATATGTATATATTGCACTCATATGGCAGTCAGAGGACAACTCTTGGGTGTGACTTCTTTCCTATTACCATGGAGGTCCCAGAGATTGAACTCAGGTCCTTATGTTGGGAAGCTAGGAACTTAACCTGCTGACCACTCTTGCTGGCCTAAATTTCAGTGTTATTGGATTGTAGTTGATAATAAAAATGACCAAAGTGTGTATGTGTACACACACCCACACAAACACACACACTCATGTGTTCTTCCCAAGATTTTTAATGCTTATTGTAGAATAAAACTGTAGAGTCACTGGATGTTCCTATCCAAATTACTTCCAGTTTCTGACTGACCTTTTTTTCTAAATGCCAACATAAATTATAATTTATAAGTATGTTAAGAGAATATTTATAGGGTTTGCGTTGATAAGTGAATTGAAAGTGATTCTTAGCACAGCAAACACACGCCTCTAAACAATATGCAGACTCACGTGATGTCAGTACTCAACAGCATTTTCTAATGTGACACCATTGGGGGAAAAACAAAGCCGAATGAAACAGAAATGACAATTATACTTGTCACCACTTCAGTGACCTCATTTCATGAAACAAGCTATTCTCTACTATAAAAAATTTAAGAAAACAGTGATTCTAGCCATTTTTCTGTTAGTGTGCTATTCGGCTATAATGGAGCTTTCTGTGAAACCCATTGTATTATAAAGGCTCATTGACTATATTTTGATCTTACTCTAGTGTTTTCTGACACATCTGGGTTGAGGAATGCTGTTTGTCTGGATGAAGTCAGTCATTCTAAGTTCCTTCAAAATTTATGCTTACCATTCTTTGAATGTATAGCATCTTTTTTCCCCAAGTCTTCATTATCTGGGGAGATCTATTACTTTGTGATACATCTATTCACCTCAATAAAACATTTGGTTTTATTAGAGAATGATAATTCACCAAAATGTTCTTAAACAGTCAATGAGTCACTGTGACAGACCCATGTTGTATTTTCTCATGAAATACTTTTTTCCATTGACTCACAGGAGCAGATGTTCCAACACCACCATGAAAATCTTCTTTCATCATTTTATCTGAACATAAACAATCATGTTCTTCTGTCTATGGAGAGAAGTGTTGGACATGATTCACTTACCATAGAGTTTATGAGAAAAAAAATCTGTGCACTTTTATGTTTACATTTTCCATATTTATTTAATGAAATGTGTCATTCTTTGTTAAAAATTTTCAGTTCCTGATTCTCCTCCTCAGAACTTCTCTGTGAAACAGTTGTCTGGTGTCACCGTGATGTTGTCATGGCAACCACCCTTGGAGCCAAATGGAATTATCCTCTATTACACAGTTTATGTCTGGTAAGGATTTTTTTGGAAGTAGTTCTGAGAACAAATATTAATTTGTAATATAATAGGAATGTCGTGTTTATCTCAGAATGTGATGCTGCATTAGAGCCCTGATTATTCATAGGTGGGTTAAAATGCTTTTTATTAAGAAATAAGTTTACATCATGTTATGCAGCTGGTCAGCAAATAAAAATCTTTGCAACTAAAATTTTAAGAAGTATGTTTTTTAAAGGTATACTAAATGTATACTCTTGAAGGTCTGAATGATAAACTTACATGATTGCAAATATATGATTTAAAATATTTGAAAGTCTTTGACCTGCTCCATTTTTGACCTGGGCTGGTTCACCCCTCTTAGGCAATTTGGTAGTCCCCCCTGCTTCTGGGAGGTCATGGTATTGATGCAAACTTAGTGCAAACACCCGAATGACATAGCTCACTACAGCCTAGAATTTCTGGACTCAAGGGACCCTTCTGTCTCATCTTCCTGAGTAGCTGAGACTACAGGCATGAGCCACCACACCTGGCTATTGGAAAATTTTAAAATAAATACTTTGCACATTTATTTTAAAGTCTACTTATACAAAATATTTTCAATTAAAATTTAAATCAAAGAAATGCTTTTAGATCTCCTAAGGTCAACTTTCCATTAATGATAAGTAGTTATTTACTGGTTATTTTAATCTTAAGCACTTACTTATCTTTCAATTTTGGAACTGATGAAATCTCAAAATGAGTCTCTTATTCGTCAACAAACAGCTACATTGCTTTATGGCAACCCAGGAGAATAAAATTCTCATTTTGATCTAATGTATATCATTAAACATCCACTACCCATGTAATACACATTAAAGGCATTTTGAATTATTTAAACTCAGAAAATAAAATTTGTAAAGTATTTTGTTAAAAAATAAAGATTTGCTTACATTTATACTTCTATCTTGAGAAAAACCAACATGGGAAACATTACCCTATTTCAAACGCTTTTGCTTTAGAGTTTTTCCCCTAAATGTGATTTTTACCCCCTAATTCCTTTGTAGATCTTGTGCATACTGTTCTTTAAAGTTTATATTTCTTGCAAAATTACCTGATTTCTGGTTGGTTTGCTTAGTTTGGGTGACACTAGGAATATCATGAGAGATGCTAGTGAGAAGGAAGTAATGGAAAGGATTAAGTAATTCTACTCCATCCATCTTTTCACGTAGTCATTCATTCATTCATTCATTCATGCAGCAATATTGGTAAAATTCCTCTCTAAACCCCCTGACTGCTAAGTATAGTGTGAAGAGATAGCTGGATTGTATAATCCATAAACAAACCAACCAGAAAACATCAGGAGAAAGAAGAGAACTTCTTCATAAAACTGTCTTCTTTTGTGATCAGAGTAACCAGAAGATGCCTCTTGTCTTGTATTGATCTGTAGGGAACTTTCCAACAGGAGCGGATATTGATTCTACTTCTCCCTGTGGGGAAACATGACTTGTCATTTTGCAGAAGACAGAGTGTCAGGTTGATAAGGATTGTGGAATCCCTTTGGAGAGTAAAATTGTGACCAGGCATGGTGGAGTATAAGTGTCAATCATAGAGACAATTTGTTTTTCCTTTTAACAGAGTTGCCAGACATTTCCAGCAATCTGAACTCTTGACAAGGAATGGATTATAGAAGATTAAATTATTAGCAAGATAGTAAGAAGTCGGTTGTTCAATAGCAAGAGATCATATTGACAGTAGATCAGAGTGGTGGTCAGCATTGTACTAAATTTAGGAATAATAGCCCAGTGGACCTGGTGACATGTTGATTGGTTATGGGAATAAAATCAAAATAATAAAACAGATGAATCAATAATGACTCCTGGGTATTTTAACCATGCAAGTTGCAACCTTGACATCTGAAGTCTGGGTAAAATGTAAGTAAAACATGTTCTTTTGTACTGTGACCACGTCTCTCTTCACAAAACATCTAGGAGTCTCGGTATAATACACAGCACACATGAGACTGGGCAGTGCACAAAACTGTATGACTGAACCAGGTTAATCTTTCTGGGCTTGGACTATGACGATCTGCAGTAACCACCTATTTTAAGATCCATTTTATAAGTCTAGTTTTTAATACTGAAGTGCATAAATGTAGGAGGACGTTGTGAAAACAAACAGCAGGTATTTTATTTTTAACCTTATAGCAAGGCCAGAGTCACATGTATAAAACAAGACATTTATTCTCAACCACCTGCTCTTTATGCTTTTTATAATAATGTTGAAGCCTGTGAAGACATTTCACATAACTCACGCTTTCATATTCCATAGACATAGTTTAATTGGTATTGGATAAACAATAAATTCAAAGTTCAATTCCTCCCAGTGGATACTTTTTTTTCGCTCATCTTTGAAGAGCTGTTTCTTCAGTGATTCTTGTCAAGATAGACTTGAACACAAGAGAAGGTTGGTGAAAAAGCCAGGTGCCAATGTCTCCTGTGTGTGCTACTATAGCTCACTGACCTTGGCCTCTTTTGAGGGTTTATCTCACACTGACTTACAGCCATAGTTCCTGGCTTGAAAGTTCTTATTTTCTTGCCTATTGTTGATTTTCTCAAGATTTAACCAAGTCCTTGAATTTTCTTGTCTCATCTATGTTGACATTCAGATATTAGACTTCTTCAGGGTTTTTTTCCCTCAACCCTAGGCTGTAAATAGTGCCTGCAGGGTTCCTCTATTCCAAGTCTTCCTCTGGATAGTTGTGTCAAGACCTCTTAGACCTTGCTGCAAAGGGTAATATACCAGGTTGATTTGTTTTGTTTTGTTTTGTTTTGTTTTGTTTTGTTTTGTTTTGTTTTGTTTTGTTTTGAGACAGGGTTTCTCTCTGTAGCCCTGGCTGTCCTGGAACTCACTCTGTAGACCAGGCTGTCCTGGAACTCAGAAATCCACCTGCCTCTGCCTCCCAGGTGCTGGGATTAAAGGCGTGTGCCACCACCACCAGGCACCAGGTTGATTTTTTAAAGAGGCTTTCTACTTTTCTCTTTTCCTCATGAAGAAGTCTGTCTTCTTCCATGGTCTTTCCCTCCCTAATCTACTTGGGTTCCTTCATCACTCCCCTGAGAGACTTCCTTAGCCCAGACCCCTCTCTCAGAATTATTTTTTATCATGATGAAAGTAAATTTCCATTTTCTTGACACATGGCAAGGGATCCTTCTTTTTAAAAAAGTGTGTGTGTGTGTGTGTAGGGGTTTGTGTGTGTTATTCATGTATGTGTAGTACATACATATGTTTGTTTTGTGTGATATGCATATGCAGACCGCAGAAGATGAAGGGTAGTCTTCCTCAATCTTTCTTTATGTTATTTCCTTGAGACAGGGTCTCTCATAGAACTTGATCTCAGAACTTAACCTGACTGACTGGCCAGAAATTCCTCAGTAGGTGCACTACTCCACATACATATTTACAAATCCCCATAAACCTGTCTGTTTGGATAGTTATTTCTTTTAGTATGTTTTTGAGATGAAGGATTCTTTGTTAAAATTCTGGGTGACTATTTCCTTGTCATGGAAATTTCTCTACAAAATTCTTCATAAGGATTAATGTGTATTCATTTTGTTCCCACTACCATGCTATTCACAGTTTATAGATGAATTATTCAGAAATCTATATTAATCTTTTACAACTTAAAATAATTTGTTCCTCTAAAATTTTCATCACGAAACAATGCTCATTATATCAATATGATAAGGTAGTATTTTTCCTCATTTGGGTCAACAAATTATGTGGTTTCAATGATACACAGCCCTGGCTATAGGCAAATATATTAATGAAACAGTTTTATTAGAACAACACCAAACATATATTCTTTCAATGCAGTTGTAATTGATATACAATGTTCTTGTAAAGCCATACAAAGCTAATTTACTTGATATATTCTTGAGTTCAGCTTGGATTTGTTTAGCAATTTTGCCTTTGTATGTGTCAGTAAAATTAAGAGGCCATTTTCTCCAAAATTGCCAAGGCAATACCCTACAAGGTATGAATTAAAGACTATGGAGTAAAAATAATGCTATTATTCTAGTTTATATATAAATCTTACCTTGAACATATCTTGTTTTCTAAACACTATGAGGAACAATACTAAATCACTCTTTGACAGATATTTGTTAACACACATAGAGAAATAAAAAAAAATGTGTAGAACCTTAAAGTGATTGTACACTTATTTAATATATAATAATATACCAATATAAAACTTAAAATGATTTGCTGAAGGTCTTTGGCATTTTAAAACAATTCTAATACAGTTCTTTATTAAATGCATGAGTCTATGTAGTAGGTAATAATAGAAGTTTTGTACATGACTTTTTGTATGATATAAACTATGCATGGTCCCATTTTTTGTTGTTTTTACAAGATGTTCATCCTATTGAAAATGACTTAATAGACTAATACAAGTAACACCAGTACTTGAGAGATTGAGGATGAGCTCAACTTCAGCCTAGGATGCATAGTTATGCCATATTTCAAAAAAAAAAAATACCCACAGTTTAAAGCATTTCATTTCAACCAGCACAGAGAATGGGATATTTCTTGACTGGAGTTCTCATTTTGGAATTCAGGTAGTAAAGATAACTTAATAAGTCAGAGAGTATCATAGTGGAGGCGTTTTATGAAGAATGAAATCACCATGAGTCTAAGGGGTTGGAAGGTAGCATTATGGAATGTACTACTGTTACATTGAGTGAATTAAAGAAACAAGCTTCAGCAGATTCAGTAGTTAAGTGAAAGATCAAACAAGAGCTCTAGTAAGATTCCAACAAGTGAAAAACTAATTAGCAAATGCTAGTTTATATTAGGAAGTGATTTCATAAATAATAAAATGAATGAATATTCACACTATTTGGGTTATGAGTACTTAGTGAGAAAAGGAAAGTGTCTATGTAAAAGTATCTTTTATTCACCTGATGTAATTGTCATTTCAGAGGCTTACTGCTGAATAAGCTCATCCTTTCTTTCTGAACTCTGGCTGGCTGGTTCAAATCAGATGTTCTGACTCAGACCCCTCTCCAAGCTGACTAATCTAATCTGGCTTCCATCAGTTTTTCACTGAATTGTTCCACTTGGCTTCACATTAATTTGTTCCAATCCCTTTGGCTTCTTCTCATTCTATGGTTCAATTTCCTCTGCTGACCTGCTCTTCATTACTTGAACTCACCAAGGAGCTCAACTCTACTGCACTGCCCTCACTGTACTGCCTGTAACTGATTTACCAAACTCAACTCAACTCAACTCAATCCCAACTAACCAACTCTCTCCCTGCAAGAGCTTCTCTTTTCTGTGCTGTTCTGATGAGAGTTGGGCATATCCTATCTCTGACTCATTCTGCCAGATCTTTCTCTGATTCATTACTTTGTTTGCCCCTCAAATATGGCTGTTTCCTTCTACAAACTAACCTTACCTTTATTGTTAGATATTAATGGTATGCATTAGAGCATGTTTGCATTCTAGCCAGATTAATTAAAGGTGTGTGGCGTGTTTGTATTTCAGCTGGATCACATAGACTAGGACTTTGGAGGTGATCCCTTGCCAAAGCAGCCATGTTACTGAATTAGATTTCCTCTACAAGCCTAGAATATTTAAACAACAGAAACAGTTTATAAACTAGATATGTAGAACCAAGCATCACATTAAGACAGACTACCAACATGAAACAAAATATCAAATGATGAAGATGAGAATGAAGACTCACTTTTTATTAAGTTCCAACCTTGACTAGGAAAGTATATCTACCTATATGTATTTTCAAAAATGAGAATATCTTTTTAGGCCTAGCCAAATAATTCTGGTATTATAGATGTTCATTTTTTGTAGGAAATTATCATTTAGCATGGGCTTCATGTTACCAAAAACAATGAAATTGGTAAAGAAGAATTGGTCTCATGATTTAGCATAGTATTTTGTAACCTATGGCTCATGACCCCTTTATGGGTTGAACAACCCTTTCACAGGGTTCAAAAATCAAATATTCTACCTATCATATATTTATGTTATGGCTTATAATAATAGCAAATTTAGTTAAGACATAGGAATAAAAATAATTTTATGATTGGGGATCACCACAATATAAGGAATTGTATTCAAAAGTCACAGTCTAGGAAGGTTGAAAACCACTGCTCTATAATTAGCTTTAACCTAGGCACTATAAATCAGTCAGATAATTTACATTAAAAATAGGAAGTAGCTTTATCTTTAAGACTGTACTGATGCTAACTCAAGACATTTTCTTCATATAGCTCATGATTGAAAATAAGAAATGTACATAGCATTTTTTTCAGAATTTATCTAAAGCAAATTAAAATTATTTTGAAGTACAAAAACCAAAAAAGGGTTTTTAAAATATTCTGCAAAGCTTAGAATTAAAGTTAGCAAAAACAATTACAGATGGCTACCTTTACATTTGTTCACTATTTTAATCCTGAAAGATGTAAAATATCTCTTTTAGAGATTCAGTATTGAGTAACATTCATACATTTAAATATGACATGCTCATGACTCTGGACATATAATGGTTAGATGCCTTCTTGCTCTTTTCCTTTCCATATTCTCCTTAACTCCTTTTTCTGTACATAAATGGTGCAGATAATTTTTCAAGTTAACAGTTTCTTACATCTTTGGCTTTATTATACCTTCCTTTTCTAGGCTTTGGTTATAATTAAATTAATTATTCATCACTTTAAAATTTCTTTTAATGTCTGTGGGAAAATAAAAAGTTACTGTCCTGTTCTTAGAGAAATAACATTGTTCCTAATGAATTGTATTGTGTTGAAATTGTTGCTATTTCTCTGATTTGAGTATAAAATCTGTTTCTTATTATATTGATGTCTATGATAGTTTCTCATACATTGTAGATGTTCAAGTAATGCTGGGTAAGTTCTTTTGAATATTGGTTTTATATAATCATCTCTAAATGAGCAACAGCATCTTTGTTTGTCTGGGATACAGTCTAAAGGTACACACTGTCCACTTCAAAAACTGCAATAGCAGATAGGTAAGATGTGTGAATAGCTTATTTTAAAAGTGGATTATATGTCATTGATAAACAGGGAAACATACATACCATATTACTCATGGTCAGGGACATGCAAACAAAAATAGATTTTTTTTTTGTCAAATTAGATTGGTAGAAGTTGAGAAATTAACTATCCAGATCAACAATGAGAGTTTGCCCAACATTTACACTCAGATATTCTTGTTGTGTTTCTTGTAATAATTTAAAAATCAGAATGGTAATTATTGAGAAGCAACAGTCACTAAGACAAGAATTAAACCCATTTGTCTCAATGGTCACAAAGTTTAAAATGCAGAAATAAAATGACCATAATAAAGAGATATCTGTTGACAGATCACCACAGTTTTATTACTAGTAATAGCTAAGGAAAGAGAAAGGCGATCACCGAGAATTAATTAATACAACACTAGCTAAGTGTTCATGGTATGCCTATATTAGGTAGTTGCAATGTAGACAGACATCAAATCATTTTTACTAACATGTGAGACAATGTACACAAGAACATATACATAGAATTTTATTAGATGTTAAACTCATAGATACATAGTGAGTCCTCCAGGCTACAGATTTGCTTTTTGATGGCTTCTTGGAGAGAGAGATGTTGTACTTGGTCCAGAGATTTGTGTGTTACTCACAAACTAGCAGCAGCTATTATAAGTTGAGAAGCCAGGCTTGTCCTCAGTGACACTACACTTTCCTCTTCTCTTTACTTCCTCTCTGTTTGGTTTTATGATAAATCATTCAAGTAAAATTGTGATCTCTGTAATTTTATTTATGTTCATTTATTTAATTTCTTAAAGTACCATGACACTATTTATGGAAGAGTGTATTGAATGGTACAGTTTGTTTCTAGTCACACACTCTGAACTCATATATTTTTACCAACTATCCTAAGTTATCCAATTATTTTTCAGATACCAGTGCTGACATTTGGATTAAATTGATACTTCTGTATCAGCAAAGGAAGACTGAAATGTACCTCTGCAGACACCATTAGTTCACACAAACTCTATTATTCTCTTAAAACTTGAGGATTCATGTGTTTTACTGACAAATAAGGAACATTTTCTATTCACAGAGGAAATCTACTTACTTTTATGTTTCTAAAGAAAAAACTATGAAACTACATGAGACATCATTTTTTTGTGATACCCTTATATAAATTCTTTACTAATTTTATTGTTCTTAGAATGCACATTTGTTTGTAAATAGATATTTCAGGACTACTACATAAGTATTTATTCTTGGATTTAAATACTAATTAAGACTCAATCCAAAAGTATGGGAACTAAGTTAGTGTGACTAAAAAAATTACATTGCTATGTTTTGCAAGATTTTTTTTTTTGGTTTTGTTTTTCAAGACAAGGTTTCTCTGTGTAGCCCTGGCTGTCCTGGAACTCACTCTGTAGACCAGGCTGGCCTTGAACTCAGAAATCCGCCTGCCTCTGCCTCCCAAGTGCTGGGATTAAAGGTGTGCGCCACCACTACCCTGCGTTTTTGCATGATTTTAACATGTTTTCAAAATTGTTTTTCCTTGTTAGATTTCCATACTTAGAAAATTCTGAGTCTGTATTGATTTAATTTATTTCCTTGTCAGAAGTAGCATTTTTAAGTACCTTAAAGATTTTAACTAACTAAAAGGTTTCTTCTCTCTTTTTTTTTGTAGATTATACACCTTGTTTTATGTGGCATTCCTATTAAATTATTATATGATTACATGCATGCATGCATACATATATACTATTAAACTCCCTTTTGGAGATATATCAGTAATATCAGCATTTGAGCCAGAGAAGTGGAAGCATACAGAGTTTACAGACACCATGAGTGTGAAGCATATCTGGGCTACATAAGCCCTGTTTCAAAACGAACAAAACACAAGGAGATTTTATTACTAAGTATTGTTTATTTACTTATTTGGATTGGCATAGAAGTAAAACTCACCCTTATATAACATATGAGAAATGCATTTACCTGACACAATAATAGCATAAATATGATCTTGCCAACATTAGAAAGAACAATATATGTGAGCAACTCAAATGTTGGTGTGCAAAATATGCTAAAGTAACTTTGAATACACAGTATTCTTAGATGTCTGGCTTGGTCCTCTGTTACTGGGACAAATACCCGAGGAAAGGGGCTAGAGAGACTTCTAAGAGCTAAAGTGAGTGTACTGCTATTGCACAGGTCCAGAGTTCAGGTCTCAGCACCCATGTTGGGCAGCTCACAACTACCTGGCCACTGCAACTCTAGAGGACCCGATGCCTCTGATCTCCACAGACCCCTTCTCTCACATGTACACACCCACAGAGAGACATACACGCTTACACATAATTACAAATGAAATAAAGACATGAGGAAAAACAATTAAGAAAGGAGAAATTCTAGTACTACTACTGCTAGTAGTAACAGTAAGAGTAACAGTAATAGTAGTAGTATTTGACTCACATCTCACAGTTTCAGAATTTTCAGCCAATCACAGCTTGGTACATGGTTTTGCAGGAACATCTCACCTCATAGCTACCAGGTTGAAGAGAGAGCTACATAGTATTTGCTTTAGATATTCTCTTTTCTACAGTTTTCCTACCCAGGCATTCAACCTTTGGGGTAATGTCACTACGTTCATGTTATACATTGTCAGACATATCCAGAGGAAATGTAGGTGCATACATTTCCTAGGTGCTTCTCGATCTAATAAAGTTGAGCTATCCCAAGAGGCACTAAAATTGGTCCACGCCACTTGTCATTATAAGCATGTGATTCAATGACTACATACACTTGAAAGCTAATGAAGTTAATTTATTGAAGTAGTCTGAAATGTACTATTTTCAAAATTTCAGAATAAGTCGCATCTTTATCAAGTTAAGCCAGGAAATGACTGTATACCACTGCTACATATTTTTGATGTACTGGTCCTCAAAAGTATGCAGTGGCCTTTATTCTGAATGACAATTTTACTTTTTTTTCTGTCTCTCTTAGGGATAAATCATCATTAACAACTATTAATGCAACTGAAACATCACTGGAGTTGTCCGACTTAGACTATAATGTTGACTACAATGCCTATGTAACAGCTAGCACCAGATTCGGTGATGGGAAAGCAAGAAGCAGCATCATTCACTTCCGAACACCAGAGGGAGGTGAGTTCTTAGGGTCTCGATCAATGCAAAGAATATTCAGCTCACAAGGCATCCAATATCAAAATGTTTTATTAAGCCTAAACCCATCCTTAGCTGGATGCAAAATTGTGTCTACTTCCTATGTGTGTGCTGTCGGGAGATGGAAGTCATCTGTCTATGTTTCAAGTTTCTATTTGTTAAAGTGGAAGCAGTATATGACATCACAGTTTTCTTAGGAGGAGGAAGGAGTAAGCATCCACGGATGGATTCAGCACAGGGCTTTCAAATAATCAGCATTTTACCTGCAGGTTAAATGTAGCAAAATAAAATATGTGACATTGACTTTCTGTTTGCTTTTAGCTTTTATTATTTCAAGATTATCCAATAAAGTAGAATTTCATAGTCATATGCTCTGTAATAGAAATTGGCTATGATGTTATCTGTAAATCAAAGACAATGGTTATTTTTTAGAGCCTTTATGAGTAGGAACCCACTCTCTGTAACTATCATATGGTAAAGCAGTAGGAAGAAACACTGGCGTATGATCTGATTTCATTTCTGACGCTTATGTAGATACTATTCCTAATTTAAGGTTTTAAAAAAATGATTATGCTCATTTTCAATTTATCAACTGCTGGAAAACTCAAGACACTTCAACTTAACTTCTGACTATGATTAAAAAGCTTCTGAATTGCTTGTTTTATAGAGCCCAGTGATCATCCCAAAGATGTCCATTATGTGAATCTCAGTTCCTCATCGATAATTCTCTTTTGGACTCCTCCTGCCAAACCTAATGGAATCATACAATATTATTCTGTATATTACCAAAATACTTCAGGTACTTTTGTGCAGGTAAGAGCTGTGAATTTCTTTTTATGACCTTAATATTGTTAATATTGTGGACTATTTGTACTGATGATTGTGCATAGATATATTTTATAAAAGTCTCATTGATGTAGCAAATAATGATAACGTGTCAGATACTTCTAAATTTTCTTCCTGATCTCTGTCTCTGTCTCTGTCTGTCTCTGTCTCTCTGTCTCTATCTCTCTCTCTGTCTCTATCTCTCAATACACACACACACACACACACACACACACACACACATCAGTTTTATGCCTCTTAGCAGCAATGAAGCTAGCTCAAAATGAAGAAAATTCAATTCAATTCTATTTTCCGTGATAAATTTTCTCTTTAAATAACAATGGTTTAATTTACTCTGATCTACTTCTAAGCTGAATAACCACTTTAATTTTGTTTATATACAACATGAATGGTGTCAGTGGTTAAATATTCTTGCATATTTTACTGATTTAGTTTTTGAGATTATAATTACATTATTTGTGGGGAGCCCACAGAAAGCAGCTATCATCCTTGCAGCCATCTTGAGCCATATACCCTGACCAGAGACTTGATTACATTAGCCTACAACAGCTGAGCACACTCTGATAACATCTTGTTTTAGATACCCAGGATTTTCCCTTGGGTGTGTGAGACTTAAAGGTGTGTGAGGTAAGGGTGTGACTTAGAGATCAGATTTAGAGACAAGACCTAAGGGCATGATTAAAGGCGTAACTTAGAGGCGTGGCTTAAAAGTGAGACATATAAAAGGCAAGAGGCAGACAGAAGAGAGGAACAGAGAATCAGACACTTCAGAGAGAAAAACTTTAAGTAGGAATTAGGCACTTGGAATATTATTAGGTAGTAGGCACTTAACACTTGGAGAAAGAACTTGGAACTTGGAGGCACTAGGGACTAGGAACTCAAGACTTGGCACTTGGAGAGAAGAAAAGAGACTGAAGAATAAACGGGATTGAATCACACTCTGGTCTCCATTCCTCAAGTCCATCCTCACTCTCTCTCTTGCTGAACCCCGACCCGAGGACTGGAGCAGCTTGGGGCAGTTCAGGCTAACAAGTTCGTCCCCAAGGCTTTTGGCAGTGTGGGTTCCAACATTAACAGACAGGTCCGAGACAATTATTATCTCCTTTCCTTTCTTCTTTCCAAAGCCTCCCATATATTCTTCCTTACTTTAAAATCCATAACCTCTATTTTAATCTATCTGTCTTATCTATCTATCTATCTATCTATCTATCTATCTATCTATCTATCTGTTATATGTATACATGATACATACTTGTAATCTGCTCAGTCTGTATAATGTTACTTGTATGTATATTTTCAGGGCTGATTACTTGATTTGGATAATTAATTGGTCTGTTCTTCCTTAGAGAAGACTATTTCTCCCATGTTCAGCACTGTTTAGTTGGCTATAATTCTCCGCATAGCAGTGAGGCCTCACAGACTTTCCCTATCCACTGTGGCATGCCTGATGATATTGTCCTTGTTCATCTCACATTTGGGCAGCCACATGGATGAGACCTTGAGGACATATGTTCTGACACTAACTAGTAAGAGACACAGTCTCAGAGCAAATGTTTGTGATTCTCTAGCTCTTCCAGTTTTTACTCATTTTTCCTGTATTCGTTGGCACAACCTCCACAACTGTGCATCTTAGTTGGTTGTGCTTTTCTGTAAGGGTACCTGTTGAAAGTGAAGTTACATTGAAGAGGGCCCAGGACTACATTTAGTGATATTTGTGGTTATAAAGACAGATACTTAGAATACAGTATTTTTTCTTCAACTGAAATTATTTTTTATTGTTGAGGAGTTTCTGTTGTCACAGCACCATTATTATTGCTTGCAATCAGATGTAAAAAAAGACCAGTGGGCGTATCATTATTAGCTGTAGAATGTAGGTCGTGGGACTGTTATTTGCAGAAAAGGATGGTCTGGGATGGGAACATAGAAATAATAAAAAAAAGCTGAGATGAATTTAAGATAGAGAGATCTTTTCAATTTTGCCCAAAATTGTTATACTATTTCTCTAGATTAAATTTTTTTATATTTTAATATATAAAAAAGACAGTGGTGAGATTGAGCAAGAGACAGGGAGCTAGAATATCATCTGGGAAACAGGAATTTAAAAGAAATGCTCTAATTTACAAAATAAGGTTTTACTGGGAGAAGTGCCTGGCTGAATTGCTTGTGACTGCTAATTCTTATTGCTGGGTGTTGTCCTAATTGAAAGAAGGTGGCAGATACTTTGGAATGGTCCGGTTCCATTTGTTGTTTTGGATGTTTGGCTTAATCAGAGTCAGGACTTCTGACTGACAATCTCTAGGGCTAGGCTGTAGTATGTCTTGCTGAGTTCCTCTGAAGCTGAGTGTGGGCTAATGGACAAGGGCAGACCTTTGCAAAACATTTCAGCCAAAGGCATCAGAACCAGAGTAGGCAAGGCATCAGAACCCAATGTCCAGAGACCAGGTCAGTATTCACATTCAGTTCTCTAAATGGAATTACATAACTTCACACCTAATAAGAAGACTACTTTACAAAAGATATATAAATACAGATATACATGTGATTATAGACACAAATATTGTAACAAATGCCTTAAGAACAAAGACCAACTGAAAGGTCTGTTTTTTTCTCTGTACATCAAGAACATCTTCTGTTTTCTTTTTGGTTTTTATTTTTAAATTTTTTTATTGGATATTTTATTTATTTACAATAGAGATGTCATTCCCTTTCTCCATTTCCCCTTCCAAGAACTCCTATCCCATCCCTCCTCCTCCTTTATGCTTTTATACTATTTTAATTACATGCATGTATTAAGGTCAGTTCTAGGTTGAGGGTCTAGCAATACAATAGATGCAAATAGTCAAGGAACACATGTCCCACTATGTTCATAGCAGCCTTATTTATAACCAGAAGCTGGAAAGAACCCAGATGACCTTCAACAGAAGAATGGATACAGAAAATGTGGTACATTTACACAATAGAGTACTACTCAGCTATTAAAAACAATGAATTTATGAAATTCTTAGGCAAATGAATGGAACTAGAAAATATCATCCTGTGTGAGGTAACCCAATCACCAAAGAACACACATGGTATATGCTCATTGATAAGTTGATATTAGCCCCAAATCTCACAATACCCAAGACATAACAAACATCACAGACCATATGAAGCCCAAGGAAAAAAAAAAAAAAAAAAAAAAAAAAAAAAAAAAAAAAAAAACCAAAGTGTGGGTACTACAGTCCTTCTTAGAAGGAATAACAAAATACTCACAGGAGCAAATATGAGACAACGTGTGGGGCAGAAACTTTTGGAGAGACCATCCAGAGAAGGCCCCATCTGGAGATCCCTTCCAGATGTAATCACCATATGCAAACACTGTTGTGGATGTTCGGAAGTGAATGCTGATAGGAGCCTGATATACCTGTCTCCTGAGAGGCAATGCCAGATCCTGACATATACAGAGCCAGATGATCACAGCTAACCATCAAATTGATCACAGAGTTCCCAGTGGAGGATTTAGAGAGAAGACTGAAAGAGTTGAAGGGGCTTGCAGCCCCATGGGGTAAGCGACAATACCAACCAACCAGAGCTCCCTGGGTCTAAACAGCTAGCCTGGGAACATACATGGAGGGACTCATGTCTTCATCTGTATTTGTAGAGGAGGATGGACTTGTCTGGCATCAGTGGGAGAGGGGGGCCTTGGTCCTTTGAAGGCTGGATGCCCTAGTGAGGGGGAATTCGAGGGAGGGTAGGTGGGAGTGGGTGGATGGGTGGGGGCACACCCTCATAGAAATAGGCGGAGGGAGGGTGGGTTAAAAGGTTTCTAGGGTGAGGAATGGGGAAAGGGGATAACATCTGAAATGTAGATAAATAAAGTACACAAAAATAAAACAAAAAAGAAAAGAAACAAACAAACAAACAAAAAAAAAAACCCAGATAATGGAACTGGCTATGGCAGTCAGTCACACATTTGAGACTTTTTAGCAGCAATTTAACAATACCCTTGTTATGGGGATTCCTTATAATTGTCAAGGACAAGAGTCTATGGAACAGGCTCATGGAACTTTAAAACAATATCTTTATAAAATAAAAAAGGGGGGAGATATATCCCTGTACACTACAAATTTATTTAAATCTCTTCTCTTTTTGAAAGCTGGTAAGAAGCATAACAATTATTTCTTACCACCGAGTCGCTCACAGACATAACGTTATTTCTCCTTACCATGTTTGACTTGAGGATTTTCCATCTTTATCCACTTTAAAACAGCGTCACAAAATTGTGTAGTTTGAAACTTTAGCAATAGTTTTGCTTCTATCCAATTTACTTGCAATTTGGGCACAATTACAGTTTGGTTCTCATTGTCTATAACTGCACCTCATTTTTGAACATCTACCTATAGCGTCAGCATGATCTTCTAAACCTATGTATTCATATCTCAGTATATAGCGTAATCCCGTTTACAACTCATCTGTCTTAGAACAGGTTATGTCCTATTAAGTAATCTTAAGAATGCTTTTAAGCTGACAGCTGCAAGAGAGCACAGGCTAATGATGTTAAAACATTTCAGAAGTACAGTCTCATGTTGCTTGACATTCTCCCAAGTTTTAATACACTCCCCAAATTAATGTTCAAAGTAGTGTATCTTCTCTGTTGTTTTTTAAGTTGGTAGAAAAAATACTTGAAATAAAAAAAATTATGTAGCAGACTCTGTATATATCTTCTATTTCCTGCTTTCTCCTCTCCCTGGAACTGTGTGGAAAACCCCACACTTAACATGTTTTATTTGCCTCCTGTCCTAGACATCTGGTCCAAGTCTTAGGATCCTTCTGTTAAAGCAAACATCTTGAAAAAGTGGGATATATAACATTTATATTTCCTGTATGTTCCCAGAATGGTTTCATGCATAGGTTTGATGATCAATACATGTTTTAACTGAAATAACATAAAATTGTTGCCATGGACCAAGATTTTCAGCACTTAGAATTCAGAAGCATTGGAGTATGGGCAGAAGTCACATTTCCGTGCTTTCTTGAGGACTTTAAGCATGTTGCTACTGTTCAGTCATCCTCCTTAATTCCTTAAGTCATCACACACTGTGTTTAGTATGGGAAACTACCTCTTATTCAGTTCTCACTAGCATCTGTCACGTTTTCATAATATGTCTGACAAAACGCCGTATGTATCTAAAATAATTTTTCCTGATAATAAAATCTGAAAGCATCTGCAAGGTGCCTTCTGGCCTTGTATTCATGAATAAAGCACTCAGGTTTAATTAGATAATTGGACCCAAAAGACATTATAAGGCAAAAATAAAAATACGAGGTGAGGAAATAAATGGAACAAACACCTGGATAAGGTCTAAGATTTTATAAATTTGTTTTGCTAAGTCATACACCTAACAGGAATGAATTTCAGTGATTCAAAATAATCAATTACTTATTTGTGATACTTTTAGATAATTAGAATAAATTCTATTCCCCCCAAAGCCTCTAAAATCCATTTAAATAATCTTCCAGTAATTAATGCTTGTAAGTGGTGCTTATATATAAGCTAGCTAGCTATTCTGTCTGTAAAGTTGAGGTATTGGAAGGCATCCAGCCTCATATATCACATTTCTTGAGAAATTGTTACATGGCTTTAAAGAAGTCTATTTTCAAAAATGACACCTCAAAATCAAAGCAAATCTTTGTACTGACAGATAATGTTAAAAAAAAAAAAAGTCCCACAAAATCATACTGAATTTTAAATTGACAAACTGTAGAATCATCCTGAGTATAAGCTTAATCAATTAGAATATACTATGTTAATTATTTCAGCAACTTAGTCTTTCTCTTAGTGTAATTTAGCACAATATTCATTTGTTTGTGTATCATTGGAGACTAATCCTCAATGGCTGTCTCTAAAGTGGGAACAGTTATTCTTATTTTATTGTTAAGGGGTGAGAATCTTTGAGATTAGATATTGGTCCAGCCATGCATATAAGATTTAAAGTGATTTGTGTACATTTCATGGTGCATTTTTCTCATTGTACACAAAACATTCTTATAAACGTATTGAGACAGGGTCTCATTATGTAGTTCAACTTTCCTGAAAGTCACTATGTAGTGGGGACTGACCTTGAACTAGAACGTCCTCTTTATTCAGTCTTCTAGGTTCTGACATTACTAGATGCACCACTGTAGTGAGAATCTTGGTGTCTTTTAAAAATGGAGAAATATTATAAGATTATGTTTTTCTTTTAATCTCAGGTGTGGGGATATGGGGCTGCTTCAGACTGTCCAAAGCAGCTGACTGAGATTTGCCTCAGGCTCTGACAGGGGCTTGATTTTGCAAGCTGCAGATAGTTTCTGTGATTGTGTGACATTTAAAATTCTGGGGACTTTGAAGAGGATATATAAAATCCCAAGAGGTGGGATGTGGTTATTGGTTGTTGCTGGTTGCTATTGGTTATAGTTTGTTAAGTAGTCATGAGCAAAGAAGAAATAAGAAGAAGTAATTAGATAACCTGATGGCAAAGATCAAACTTGCTCCAATGAACTGACTCCCTAATCAGCAGGAACTAATGATAATGTGGCCCCATTTCTGCTCTCTGGCTTCTTTTCCTCTAGATCATATTTTCTCTCTTATGTAGTGTCAGGAGGGGGAAAGAAAGGAAGAAAAAGGTTAGAGAAGGGTGGAAGGAAGAAGAACCCAGAAAGTAGACACAGTCAGCTGCATGTCATTCTTAGCTTACCTTGTATTTTTATTTAAATTTTTCTTTCTTTATTTTAGAATTCTTTTTGTTTGAATATATATATTTAATACACACACACACACACACACACACACACACACACACACAAATACACACTCACATATATACATATAATTTTAAATGTTGTCCAGAAAGGAAATTCTTTAAATCCTGAAAAAAATAATTAATTTTATTCTTATTGTGTATGTAAGAGTGTAGTAACTGCTTTTTTCCCCTCCCATATAAAGACCCACTGGAGATAAATAATAGCAATGGATTGAGTTTGTAGATAAGGCAAATACTTCACCACTTCTATTATTATTAATGGGAAGAAGAAAGTGTAAGGCTGTATTAAATTTTTTTCAGATATGTTGGAATATATCCAATGCTTTAAAAAAAATCTGAAAGTTTCAAAGGGAACTCAAGCTCAGTCAGCAGAGCCATGGAGTTCTCTCTTGGCCATTTGACATTTTCTGCTGTGCAAAGCTCAGGGCTTTTTCTCATTAATATTTTATGTATTGATCTGGTAAGAAAAACTGCTACCACGTATTCCACTTTTAAAACAAACCTAATTCCAGTTTAGTTTTTATGATAACATCATTTCATGTTGTTTCTCCTAAGGATTAAACTGTAAAAACGATAGTTTCTGGTCAATAACTATTTTTTTTGTAGCATCTGTGCATACCAAAACACATTCTGAATTATTAAAACAATGTGTTTATCTTTCAGAATTTTACACTTCTTGAAGTAACCAAGGAGCCTGGCAATGTGACAGTGTCTGCAAGGATATATGAACTGGCAATATTCAGCTACTATACGTTTTGGCTAACAGCAAGTACTTCAGTTGGAAATGGGAATAAAAGCAGTGATGTAATTCATGTATACACAGACCAAGACAGTATGTAAATGAACACGTCTTTATCTTTAGTTGAATATTTAAAAATCTGATAGCTATGTCAGGAACTTCTATTTGTGTATACTGACATTAAAAACTTGTTAGACATATTTAACCACTTCTCCTTTGAGCTTAAATGTGTTTAGACTCTTACAACTATGGCAGTTTATTCTACTTTTTCCCCCACTCTAATATTATTTTTACAGGGCTGACAGTAATAAATATTAACACTTTGCTGTGAGCTGAGAGTTCTCCACTGGAGGGCCTCTTCATAAGCACTTCGAAGTCCACTGCTTTTTCTATGACTTCACACTTAATGTACACTGAATTTCAATTCACCAATTTGTTCTGTGACAGCATCCTGTAGAAGAAGTACCACATTTTCTGCCCATCATACGTTATAGAAACATTTAAACATGTGTAGATAGAAGAAAGTCATAAATTGGCTAACACAAGCCTGACAAGAGAATACTTGGCTTGTCCTTGGTAAAAATACTTTTTGAATATTGGACAGGCTCAACATTGGCTTTTGTATTACCTATTCATTAAAATCTTGTTGATTCTGTTGTTTTGAGAGATGTTATGGTCATTTGGAATGGATAGGGAACAATACCCTGACAAGCCTAGATGACCTGTGTCATATGCCCGCTCACTTGTTCCTGAAGTTGCTTTAAACGCATCTCTGACATCTAATTTTCTTTTCTGACTTTAAGTACACACAGGAATTCATGAATGATTTTTTAATTGTCTTCGTGTCAAACACAACAAGATATGTTTTAATTAAAAGAATTTTTTTGCAGACAGCTTCTTTGGAATCCTGTTCATCCTGAACATTCACAAAACTATGCTGTCTATTCAAAGGCTTGATGCAATGCTTTGTTTATTTCAGTTTCATTTTTCAGGATGCAATGGAAAGTGGACTGCTACCCATTTCCCATGTGGTTTCTGCTTCTCCTTTCTTTAATATTAAAAATTTATTTCTTTTGTGTATGGGAGTTTTGCCTGCATGAATGTGAGTGATTGGACTTGAGTCCAGAAAAGGACATGGAACTCCTTTTCCCCACAACTGGAGTTACAGACGGTTGTGAGTCATGATTTCGGGGAACTGAACTCAGGTCGTTAGGAAGAACAGCAAGTACTCTTTAACTACTGAGCCATCTTATTGCGAAATGATTGTGACATAACTTCTACTACGTTAAACTACCGTTTAATTACTGTTTACTGTTTGAAAAATCATTAACTTACCAATATATACATGAAAAAAATTGCTTGTTCTTGGAAAAAATAACTTTCATAGTGGACAGGTTCACCCACAGAACATAATTATCATGTGAAAGTACGCAGTTGATGAATGTTTAACAAAAAGTTTTAGCATAATGTGGTCAACAGCATTTTAGACATTCTTCAATTATAGATCTCTCCCAAGACTGCTACAACCCATAATAATTTACCAATCATAATTAAAGCGCCAGAAGCAATAACGATTTACTTTTCATTGCATCTTTTGGGACTTTCAATTTTATATCCAGCCTAGTTTGATCTCTGAAAATTAAAATTTCATAAGTGGAATCATTTATTAAAATACAAATGTGGGTTTTGTTGGTTGGAGACATCTAGTTACTGAAAATCAGAAAAGCTTAGCGTTAAATATTCTTACTACAAACATCAGTTTGAGCAAGTCTCTTACGTACCCTGACCATTAGTCTCTGTGTATTCAATAAAGATAACTTTTGGAATAAGGAAAGTAGAAGGATTATTTAGATAATTAGTAAACTGTTGATTCTATTTAGAAATATGTGTTGCATATAAACACACATAATCCCCATATGGTAAGAAAAGAAAGTCAGGAGGATATGATAGTAACATAATTCTTACATGTGTTAAAAATGACAATTATTTGGAATAATTTTACACTCATATGAATATGCATTTATCTTCATTTAAATAACGTACTAGTATGAGCTAGTGATGGTGTTTCGGTAATGACATTTAATATGTAAATTTGTAATAGCTGGACTAACTGACGGCTTTTATGTTCTGATTGCTACCTACCTCAGTACCTGAAGGTCGTGTCAGAAACCTGACTTTCGAGTCCATTTCATCAACTGCAGTTAATGTGAGCTGGGTGCCACCCTCTCAGCCAAATGGCCTCGTCTTCTACTATGTTTCACTGAATTTACAGCGGAGTCCCCCGCGGCACACGAGACTACCTCTGATTACATATGAAAACAGCATATATTTTGATAATCTGGAAAAATATACTGACTATATATTTAAAATCACTCCATCAACAGAAAAGGGATTCTCTGAGACCTATACTGCCCAGCTACACATCAAAACTGAAGAAGACGGTAGGAAAGACCCTGCCATTGCTTATTATGTAGATTATTATTGTTCTTTTTTTATTGGACATTTTATCTATTACATTTCAAATGTTATCCCCTTTCGATATTTCCCCTCCAGAAACCTATCCTATCCCTTTTCCCTCTGCTTCCATGAGGGGGTTCCCCGACCTACCGACTCCCACTCTCACCTCAAGGCCCTCTCACTCCCCTACACTGGGGAATCTAGCCTTCACAAGACCAAGGGCCTCCCCTCCCTTTGATGCCAAATAAGGCTGGAGTCATGGGTCCCTCCATATGTACTCCTTGGTTGGTGGTTTAATCCCTAGGAGCTCTGTGGGTTCTAGCTGGTTGATCTTGTTCTTCCTATGCAGTCGAAAACTCCTTCAGCTCCTTCAGTCCTTCTCCTAATTCCTCCATTAAGGTCCCCCGGTGCTCAGTCCGATGGTTGGCTGCAAGCATCGCCATCTGTATTTACACTGCTTTTGAAAAACAGTATTTATAGTTATTTTCTGAAGCAATTATCTTTTCAATAGACACAGTAAGTTCTAAGTGACTTCAAGTCAAAACAGTCTACTAATAAAATTAAGTCCAATTATTTCGAAGTGTCTTCTTTACTAATGAAAATTTGTTTTTTTTGTCTCATTAACATTCTGTTTTTTCTTTTATAGTTCCAGACACGCCACCAATAATCAACACTTTTAAAAATCTTTCTTCTACCTCCATTCTCTTATCCTGGGATCCCCCATTAAAGCCAAACGGTGCAATACTAAGTTACCATTTAACTTTACAAGGACCCCACGCCAACCACACTTTCGTCACTTCCGGTAACCACATAGTACTGGACAAACTCTCGCCATTTACCTTATATAGTTTTTTTGCTGCTGCAAGAACTATGAAAGGACTCGGTCCTTCCAGTATTCTTTTCTTTTACACAGATGAGTCAGGTAAGCCGGAAAATACACTGTTTCCAGTGATGTCTCTATTCAGCCCGTGCTCTTTGTAAGGGAGAGCCTGAACTATGAAGAGCATTAGATCTTTTGTTTGTGGCCAACTTCCAGCCATTCACCTGCTTTGCTGAGCATTTTCCTTCTTCTTTTTCTCCAGTTCAAGCTTCAGAATTACCTGTTCTGTTTAATGCTGTTTTGAAACATGGGGTTGTAGATATTAGAGCAGAATTACTTACGGTATTTGTTTCTAGAATTACAACATATGATTATTTTATAATTCTTTCTGAGTTAGTTTCTTCGAGCATCTAGAATCAACATAGTATCTCTGGGCTACACATTTTATGAACACGAGTTTTATACTGTGTTTTTCCTGCAGCGCCTTTAGCACCTCCCCAGAATTTGACTTTAATCAACTACACTTCAGATTTCGTATGGCTGACATGGTGCCCAAGTCCTCTTCCTGGCGGTATTGTTAAAGTATATAGTTTTAAAATTCATGAGCATGAGACCGATACTGTGTTTTATAAGGTAGGTTGATTATAACAGTGTATATTTATTTCAGAAACTTGGAAACTGAATTAAATTGGTTTGAGCTGCAGGAAAAAAATGAGCTATTGATTTAATCAATGGGAGTATTTAGAGAAATATCTCAGTGGTGGGGGTATTTGTCTCTTGTGTACAAAGCTCTGGATGTGACCCCAAGCACACTGCAGTAATTAATGAACAATGATAATATTTATTTAAAAATCTCTTTTTCTGAAATATGGGATGTTCCTGGAAAATAAAGGGAGGCATTTGATGTAAGAACGGAATACTTCCTAGAACATTTACCTTATATGCACAGCTTCTACATTCTAAGAACTAATTACACTGTTTAATTAATGCTAGGAAACATAGAGTAATTTGTGTGGCTTATTGTGGCTTATTTAAAACCTACTACATGATATACTTCCTTTTTGTTTTGTTTTGTTTTTCGAGACAGAGTTTCTCTGTGTAGCCTTGGCTGTTCTGGAACTCACTCTGTAGACCACGCTGGCCTCGAACTCAGAAATCCACCTGCCTCTGCCTCCCAAGTGCTGGGATTAAAGGCGTGCGCCACCACTGCCTGGCGATATACTTCTTTTTATTGGAAAAATAAATATCAAATGAATCTTTATAACTTTTTCATAAATATGTTTACACTGGCTTTTTGGTAACTGTTCTAGATGGTATGTGCTACTATACCACCTGGTTTTTGTAACAAAGTTTTATTCTCTGACTTTCCATGGTAATTCATTTGTAATCCTCAATATCTCTTTGTTCTTCCATTTTTAGGACGTAGAGTCAGTGATGCACATGCAAAGATCCAATAGAACAATGTATCTGAAACTTAGGGGCATGAGTACTAGCATTTGATTGCCAAAGTGTGTTACAATTAGTATTTATTTATAAAAGTTGTCTTTTTTATGACACCAAATGAAGTCCTTGGATGTTTTATTTGCAAGAAGAATGCAAATTACAGAGTAAACATTAAACACTGTAGACTTCATAATTTCTTTTTATGGTATATCAGTGCTCTAGAATGTGCAACTTAGAAAGAGAAGAGCAGAATATCAAGAACAAAAATTATAGATCATTTACTTATTACTGCCATCACAAACAATGTCGCCCTTCCTGGAACTTAATATAGTATTTTACTGTCTGAAAGGTTAGGCATTATGTAACTTCCTAAATGTGGACCAGTTCCCAGAACTGTAAAGCCTGTATTAATGGCACAGCACATAGTCCCTTATTATCTATTCAAAGTTTAAGCTCAGTTTCCTCATATCTTTTGGATTGCCTGAATAGGCTGCAGAAAATATTCACAGGAGAGAAATAATTTTCTTGGAGTAATCTCACCCTTAAGATTACCTTGTATTACTTTGTATGTTCATTGGATTGTACATGTACACACACACACACACACACATAAACATAAATGTGTGTGTGACCTAATTTTCATAGAATGATGATCTTTAATATAAACACCTTGAACAGAACATTAAAGCAAAGGCTGACATCACATTACATGGTGTCTTAGTTAGGGTTTTACTGCTGTGAACAGACACCATGACTAAGGCAGCTTATAAGGATGACATTTAATTGGGAGTGGCTTACAGGTTCAGAGGTTCAGTCCTTTATCATCAAGGAGGGAGCATGGCAGCAGCCAGGCATGGTGCAGGAGGAGCTGAGAATTCTACATCTTTGTTTGAAGGCTGCTAGCAGAACACTGACTTCCAGGCAGCTAGGATGAGGGTCTTAAAGCCCACACCACAGTGATGCACCTACTCCAACAAGGCCACACCTACTCCAGTAAGGCCACACCTACTCCAACAGGACCACATCTTCTAAGAGTCCCACTCCCTGGGCTGAGCATATACAAACCATAATACCTGGTTTGAATCTTTCCATAGAGATTTACAGTGATGCTTTCTAGAAGTTTCTTAACCTCTCAAGATTACTTCCTTCAAATGAAGAATTAGAATAAAAAACTTTATATATTAATGAAGATTATAAGGGTAAATTCATATAAAACACTGAACAATTCCAAGCATATAATAAATTCATTAGCAATCATTGCACAGATTAAGAAAAGAATAAAATTTCCCTCTAATGTCATGGTAGCTTTCAGCATGAAAGAGCAAAATACTGTTGCTTGAACATGATTTGAATATCTTTAAACTATTTTTTCTAATATATGTTCTTTATTCATATTTCATTATCAAATCTACAATTTTATACCAGAAAATATTAAGTATATAGTTTTAGAGCAAGTGGTGTGTTTGTTGGGTTTTTTAATTAATTATTTTATTTATTTACTTGTAAAATGTTGCTCCCTCTCTCGGTACACCCTCCCAGAGTTCTCCACCCCCATCCCCATCCCATTCCCAGTCCCCTGCCCCGAACATTCTCTCCCACCAGGCAGTGCTGTACTACATACATGCCAGGGGGCCTCAGACCTGCCTGTATATAGAGCAGGTGGTTTTAATCTTAAAAATCCACTACATTTCATTACCTCTGTTTGTCACTATTTTGCAATCCTTTTAAATAATTATAGTTTTCCTCCAGTTCCTTTAAATATTCTCTCATGCCCTCCCCTCCCCCAATCCCTTAGTATTCTTGTATACCTAGTCAGCTGGGCTGTTTTCCCTGATACTGTGTTTAGGTTTACATCAACTGTCATTGCCAGGACCACTTTATGTTCCTTTTCATTCTTTTTTTTTTTTTTCCCTGTTGTTTCATTCTTTTTCTGTCCTTAATGGCCTGCGGCTTTGTGGAGACAGAATAGCATTAGAGCCACCCCAGCGTCACGGAAGGCTCATCAGCCCACACTGAGACATTGACATCAGTTGGAAAATTGGGTCACTCTGTCGTGCTGCAAGAAGCCATTTATTCAGTAAAAAGCTTTTAAAAGACTTTCTTTTGTGTTAATGTATCCACCAGCCAATAAACTAATTTATTACATTGAATAATTAAACTCTCAAGTTCACCCGATTCCCTGCCCACTAGTTCTTCTGAGTCAATATTGAAATGAATTTGTAGTGTGCCTAATTTCTTATTAGAAACACATTTTATGGACTTTTAGCAGTTAATATAAAGTTTTCTTGCTGACAGGGACCATGTTTTACTAGTTCTTATAACCTACAGATCATTCGTCAACATGATTTGTAAATAAGAAGTGTGAAATAAGAAGAGGTGGAAGAACATGTCCCAGTAGTGACTTCCTGGAGATTATTTTCTTTTTAAAAATAAATTTGAGATTATAATTACATTTCTCCCTTCCTGTTCCTTCCTCCACACCCTCCGATATAAGCCTTCTGCTCGCTTCCAAGTTCATAAATTCCTTTCTCATTAATTATTATTGCATGCATTTGTGACTATGTATATAAACATATATTACAAAAAGACCTGCTTTCCATGGAGTTGATTTTAAAATGGGATTCTATGGTTAATATCAATGCAGGTAACTTAAGACTTTGGATGGCACAATGGTTCAGCTAGTAAAAGTTCTTGCTGCTAAGCCTGACCACGTGAGTCCAATTCCCAAAACCACTTGGTGAGGGGAGAAGGGGGACTCTCACAAGGTGACCTTTGACCTCCATATAACTCTATGGCTGTTACAGCCTCTACATGAGTGCCTTAGCTTGACCTCTCACTTTAATTAGGATACATTTTCACATACAATTTCTTATTATTGGTAGGAAATTTGTCTAAAAGAAAGTGTATTCTATTTTGGTCAACTATCATTCCTTGCTCTTCCCCCCTCCCTCATTTTCCTTAAAATTGTGTCAGAATAGAAATTTAGGAGTTGTTTGGTGTCTCCATCTTATGTTCCGTGGAACAGAGACTGTGTTTCGTCTATGGCTTTCTTTCCCCTGGTTATAACACTGGAGCTGATAGATAAGTAAAAATATACAGCTATGTTGGTAGACATTAGAAATATGAGAGAGTGGATTTGAAAAAAATGAATATTATTGACCAGCCATAACTTGTATTTAAATTTGAAATTTTAGCTTAGCAAGTAGAAAGGAAATTAATAAGCACACAATTCTAAAAAATTATACTTCATTAAACAAAAATGATGAGGTTCTTCAAGACCAAAATGGTACCCAGTTCCTCCTTGTATCACAAGCTCATCATATCCCCAAGTACAAAATGTTAATAATTATTTTAATTATACATAGTCATCAACTCCTAGGTAAAATGTAAAAGGAGTGTATGCAGGATATTCAAATATACCTGTTAATTTCAAACAACTATTTGAAGATGCCTTGTGGCTAAGAATTTTTTTTTCCTTTTCAGAATATTTCAGGTTTTCAGACTGATGCAAAACTGGCTGGACTGGAGCCTGTGAGCACCTACTCGATTAGTGTGTCTGCATTTACCAAAGTTGGAAATGGCAATCAGTTCAGTAATGTGGTGAAATTTACAACACAAGAGGCTGGTGAGTCACAATTGCTGCCTCTGCGATGTTTGCTCTCATATTTAAGACTTTCACCATTCCTCTCTGTTTAATAAAAAGTGCCACTAGCATTCCATTCTAAAGAGGGATGGAATTCCAGTGTTGAAGATTAGGCCGGGTTATATTACAAACCATATATATGTATTGATACACATATATTTACATAGAACATTTTCTTTAGAACTGAGAAGGACAACATAAAAGGCTAGTTTTTAAAGGAAGTGCCAAGGTGGAACTTCATTTTGTGGGGCTTCAAAGAGAAGAAAATGACCTATTGGTCACTTTTAATGCAACCATTTAAATTTTCATGAATTGTGACAATGATTTTTTTTTTCTTCAGGACGTGAGTTGGAAGATTTGAGAGGCAGGAGTCAGTGTTGCCTCTTGCACCTCATAGAATCCACTTGTAACATCAAGTCCTAATAAGGCCACTAGCTAGTTGCTTTTGCAGCAACTGAACTACTGCAGCACATTTGTATGGGCCACACCTAGTCTTTGTGTAGGCCATGAATAGTTCTCCTTTATGAATTACTTAATGGTGGGTTAAACATGCCCCTTTCGTTTTACTAACTAGGTCAAATATTTAAAGATATCCCTCATTCTTTTTTTTTTATCTTTTTAACAATGATTACTGAATGACTGAAAAAAATCCTTCTCTTATCAGTTCACAGCAGCTCCGAATGAATATACGTTTATTAATGAGAATCCACACTGAGATGGGACGCTAATGATACTAAGTCGGTAATTTTCCCATGAACTTACAGACACTTGAGATTGCCTTTCACAGCATGCCCACAGACAAGTCAAATCCCTAGTATTATAGTGGATAAGGTTCAAGCTGTGCAATCAGTGTCTGAATGAGAATCTGAGCTCCATGACTTGGAGGTTGTGCGACCTTGACAAGGCCTCAGGACTCCTCTGAGCTTTCTCCCTTCAACTGAAAAGAAACACACATTCGCTGCATCCATTGCAGGAATGGTCCAAAACATCTGAAAGGATTCATTAGATTTTACTTATTAGAGAGTTCTACATGCAGTAAATTGTGTGTAAATATTATTATAATTATCACCTTCTTTGCATGAAGGAGCCATGACCCAGGTAGAATGTACCTTCAAAACTTAGTGAACAACCCAACTGGGACTCCATCTTTGTTGTTGGCAGGAGCTGGTGGCGGTGACTAAAGGGAGTATGCATCATCTTGAAGGAAAATATCTAAAGATTTTGAACTTATAAAATATTTAATATTATTCACATAAAATTAATAAATGTTGAGGACTATCATACATAAACTACTGCAGAAACTAATATTTCTAGCAGTAACATCAACTCATGTCACAAAACATAATGCTCAGGCTGGAAAAGTAATAGGAACTTTTCATGTTTGTATACTAATTGTTTTATTATTGGTCTGGGGGATTCAAAGAGTCAGTTAAGTTGAAGTTTCCCAAACCTTTGATTTGTTTGTGTCAGACACATCTTACTATTGTCTTTCTGCACTGACGTATTCATCCTACAGAAGAAGGGTTTATAAGAGAGAGATACACATAGGTCCAGAGAAAGATTGTTGACAAGCTACGGATTTCTTGAGCCTTCTTTAAGTCATGTTTGTAGGATAGGAGCATCCCTTTATTCTGCTGTGAACAGTTTGTAATCTGTGAATTAATCAGATAGTCGTTTCTGCCCACCATCCTCCTTTTACTATAACAATGAAGTTATGCTATTAATATTAAAACTGAGGGATATTATTAAATATTGCCTTGGAAAGTGGCCAGTGACTCTGACATATAATCATGTTCATGGATGTATACTGCTCTTCATTTATGTCAACTATGTAGAATGGACCCCAGAGGGCTCAAGTAGATTGAAAGACGTTCTAGTAGAAAAACCTGAGAGTCTTTAAACAGTTCTTCCAACGGTTTCTAAAATAGTTCACGTTCTTTCAAAGAATTCCAATAAAACAGCTCTGCTTTGCTTCCTAGCACTGTTGGGCCTGGGATAGCGATAGTTGGCCACTGTGTGTTGAATAGTGGTCGGTAATAAGTATTGAGAAGGTTGCACAGTCATGATTAAGAAAGCTGGCATCTGTGACTACCTAGGTTTGAGGCCAATGTGTTTCTGAGATTATGAGAATGTGTTGGCAGCTTGGACCTAGGAAAGCATTCCATTAAATGCTCAATTTTGTAAGCAATAGCAACGTGGCAGAATACAGCCATTTATGTGAAGAACTTGTTACACATACATTGGAAAAGTTGACATATTAGATTTGTAGTTTTTCTTTGTTCACAAAATCTCATCTTATCTCTTGCCTGCATAGCTGAATGATTTACTATGTGGGTATAAATTTTAACTTTGAGCAAATGTTTTCCTCTTAAGTTCCAGAGGCTGTACAGAATATAGTGTGTATGACACGTGACTGGCAGTCAGTATCAGTGATGTGGGACCCACCGAGAAAAGCAAATGGAATAATTATTCACTATATGATAACAGTTGAAGGGAATTCTACCAAAGTCTCCCCCAGAGACACCACATATACTTTTACAAAACTTTTTGCCAATACATCATACATCTTTGAAGTAAGAGCATCGACTTCAGCTGGTGAAGGCAATGAAAGCCAATGTAACATCAGCACACTCCCTGAGACAGGTAACTGGTGTGGAGCATTTAACTAGCCTGAAGCAGGTAACTGGTGTGAAATAACTAAGCAAGCTCTAGTGGGTAATTAATAGCCATGTGAAAAGAACAGCTAACCACAATGAACAGACCTGAAGTAAATGACTAACAGGTAAGCAGGTAACTAGTGTGTAGTGATCAATTACATGGTATGGATAACTACTTGTAGTATGAGACATTACTAGTTTTTAACAAGTAACTTATATAAAAAAGGGTAGCTAACCTAAAACAGTAATCCAAGCTGAAACAGATACCTAGTATAAAATGGGTAACTAGCCTGAAGAGTTTATCAGTATGGAACTGGAAACCTCAAACAAGTAACTAGCTTGATAGATCTAACAGGAAATAGTATGAAACAGGTCACTAATTTGAAACATTTAGCTATTTGTCAATAATACTGTACATTTGCCAACAGTATTTACATGATACTTATTTTTATTTATATGTCTATGTGGCAGGTATGCCTATTGATGTTTATGTGTGTTTGTATGTGTCTGGGGATGTGTGTATAAGTTCATATACTTACATGCAGACTTTTGTGTGCATATGGACACCTGAAGCTGACATTGAGAGTCTTGCTTGATCCCTGTACACCTTCTATAACTAACCAACATGCTCTAGGGACACCACATCTCCTTCTCCTTCCAAACTCTAGAACTACAGGTAGGCTACCATGCTCAGCCAGCATTGATGTAGGTTCTGTGGATATAAACTTGGATCCTCTAACTTGAACAAATATGTTTCATACTTAGACATTTTATGAAGATATAAAAGCACATTTATGTGAAGATATAAAAGATTGTTAAAAAATACAACATATGTTTTCTTAGTCTACCCTTTGTGATCTCTCAGTACCAACTGAATGCATATTTAACCTTCTTAAATATGAGGTTGAAAGGAGGAAACAGACAATTGTACATATATAAAATCCAGGAACATATTGAGTGTGTTTTATCATTACTTAAATGAGGGGATTAACCTACAAACTCTCCTGTATATATCTTCTTGATAATTTTTTCCTTAACCTTCTTGATGCTTCTGTGGACTCACAAGGCTTGCAATTCTAGGTTAATGTGTCGGGGACCACTCTGCCAAAAGCCGGAATCCACACTGCCAAAAGCTTGGGGGCCAAAATTGTTAGAGCCCGCACTGCCCCAAGCTTTGGGGGCTAAATTGTTCCAGCTCATACTGCTGTTCCGGTTCGAGGGTCAAGGTTCAGCAAGAGAGAGAGAGAGTGAGGGCTGATGTGAAGAATGGAGAGCAGACAGAGTGTGATTCAGTCCTGTTTATTCTCAAGTCTCTCTTCTCTCTTTCCAAGTCCCTTGTTCCTAGTCCAAGTTCCAAGTCTCGAGTTCCTAGTCCCTAGTGCCTCCAGGTTCCAATTTCCCACACCCCAAGTTTCTAGTCCCCTCTTCTGTCTGCCTCTCACTTTTTATAAGCCTCACTTCTTAAGTCACACCTTTAAGTCACATCTTTAAGTCACACCTTTAAGTCACACACACCCAAGGGAAATCCTAGGTATTTAAAACAAGATGTTACCAGAGTGTGCTCAGTTGTTGGAGACTGTTGAAAACAAGTCTTTTGTCAGGGTATATGGCTCAAGATGGCTGCACGGATGATAGCCGCCTTCTGTCAGCTCCCCACATTTATGTGCATTCACTTCCTTTTCTAAGCCCTCAGATCTATCTTTCAGATTGAGTAAAAGAAAAATGTTGTTCCACTCTAGTCTACAAGATAAAACTGTCACAATTTCTCAGCAGTGCTTTTCCATGTTGTAGGATTTGTCTTTCTACTTTCTCCCATATTCTACCTGTTACATAAAGAGAAAGCTGGACTCCTTTGTAACAGTACTTCTCTGGTTGTCAGCTCTAATGAGAGCTGTGGTGTATCTTCATAACCATTTACCACTTTACATGTGCATGGAAACGTTTCTGTCCTTGAGGATACAAACCTCTGAACTTTGAAAGTCCCTCTCTCCTCTCTGGTATCAGTATCTATTCAATTTCAACTCATCTTTTAAGTTCTCAATATTCTTCCTTTGCAGGTTAGAATGGCCATATTGCAATAACATCGCTTGCTTTTTTAGGTTCCATACTCATCCGATTGGGGTGAGGTGGAATCTCAGGGTCATTTTGACTTGCATTTCCATGATGACTAAGGATGTTGACCATTAGAGATTCCTCAGTTGAGAATTCTTTGTTTAGCTCTGTACCCCATTTTTGATAAGTTGTTTGGTTCTCTGGAGTCTAATTTCTTGAGATCTTTATATATATATTGGATATTAGCCCTCTATCAGATGTAGGATTGGTAAAGATCTTTTCTCAATCTGTAGGTTACCATTTTGTTCTATTGACAGCATCCTTTGCCTTCAATTTTATGAGATCTCATTTGTCTATAGTTGATCTTAGAGGCTGGGCCATTGGTGTTCTGTTCAGGAAATTTTCCCCTGTGCTGATGTGTTTGAGGTTCTTTTCTACTTTATTGTCTATTAGATTCAGTGTATCTGTTTTTATGTGGAGGTCCTTGATCCACTTGGACTTGAGCTTTGTACAAGGAGAATAGAATGGATCAATTTGGATTCTTCTACATGCTGACCACCACTTGAGCCAGCACCATTTGTTGAATATGTTATTTTTTTCTCCCACTGGATGGTTTTGACTTCTTTGTCAAAGATCAGGTGACCATGAGTGTGTTTGTTTAATTCTGGGTCTTCAATTCTATGTCATTGATCTACCTGTCTGTCTGTGTACCAATAACATGCCGTTTTTCATCACTGTTGCTCTGTAGTACAGCTTGAGATCAGGGATGTGATTGCCCCAGAAGTTTTCTTATTGTTGAGAATAGTTTTAGCTATCCTGGGTTTTTGTTCCAAATGAATTTGAGAATTGCTCTTTCTATCTCTGTGAAGAATTGAGTTGGAATTTTGATGGGGATTGCATTGAATCTGTAGATTGCTTTTGGTAAGGGTTATTTTTATTATGTTGATCCTGCCAATGCATGAGCATTGGAGATCTTTCCATTTTCTGAGCTCTTCTTCAATTTCTTTCTTCAGAGACTTGAAGTTCTTGCCATACAGATTGTTCACTTGCTTGGTTGGACTCACACCAAGATATTTTATATTATTATGTGCAAGTTATCACCAGTTAGAATTTGTCTTTCTGTAATTCTATATTCTTACATACCTTCATCATCTCTTCCCATTTGGTTGATATGACTAAAAAACTTTTCTTTGTTTAATACAATAAACTTTATCTAGTTGTTTTAGAAAACATTAGTTAAGGGCCTACTACAGACCAGTAAAGTTTAGGTCAAATGTAGGATCTTTAGTAAAACTATCATTAACATCCTAAACTTTGGTGCTCCAGACTCCTGTCTTGTTGCATCAAAAGCTCAAGTGCTAAAGTATCTGACTCCATATTTCTAAGCATACCACAGGCATTGCTACCACTTTCAATTTGTTGAAGTGGTAGACTAGAGTACACAGGTATGTCGGCAAACAGATGAACAGATTCATACATGTCCAATAAGAGGGCGACAAAAATTTCTCAGTGGGAGGAAAGCAGATTATTGCTAGAAGAATAAATACTTTCATGTCCACATAGGTGGTCTTTATCAGCAAATAACAGGTTAAGAAATGTCATAAGAAGTCTAGACTGGAGTCGGGCCTCAGAGAATGAGCAAATAAAGAAGGAAGGATAATAATTTTAAAATAAATGAGAAGTTCAGACTCTCAAAAACTACATAGAGTGCCTGTTTTTACATTATGTATCGTGTTCTGAATTAAAGCCACTCAAGAAAACAAGACAGATATTCAGGTAATGACGCAGAGGTACAGCCAAAACTCACTGTACATTAGATACACAGCTACCTTACTTTAGAGGCCAGACCTTTGTCACAATTATTAAAGACTTTGAGTAAATCATAATTCCAGTTTGGAAGTGCACCTAGAAGGGTAGTAAGTAAAGATGTGGTTGGTCATTGGCATCTTGGTTGGTTTCTTGTGCTCCGATTATGACAATTTGCTCTTCTGACCCCTGTGTCAGAATGGATAGCTCCATATTTCCAGAGTCAGAATTTTTATATCAGCACCTGATTTGTTCATTTAAATGCATAACATTGTTAATAATAGACTTGGTTCTACCCTTTTGGCTGAAAGAATTTGACATCAGGCACTTCCATGTTTGTAGAAGAAAAAAATGATTTGCATTGTTCTGGTAACTTTTCCTCCGCTGCTGTACATTATTACCACATATATATCAGGCAAAAGTAGAACCATTGTCTCCCAGTCCAATGTAAATTTTCTTGTAATTAAGAAGTGTCAGTCAGATGAAATATTAATTTCTGTTTCAAAAGCATTTTTTTATCTTTGAAATTAGACATTGAACCCAGTATATAATTATATTTATGATTACTGTCCTCGTTAGGTATCTAATTTTATCAGGATTCACATGAGTTACTTGTTGATGAGATGTTCGTAACTTCTAGGAACTCATTGTTCAGATGGAAGCAGTTTTATAGCTGTTGCAAGCTTTTAATTTATGGTGGGGAATTAGTCACAGTGTACAGCTAGCTCTGAGTCCCAGACTCTGCTATTTTTCCCGACATAAGAAGAAATCAAATTTGGCTCACTCTTTTACTGCTTGGTGTTTGACCATGACATCCATTCTTTCAGAGATCTCTCTCTCTTTCCCTTTATCCCTCCCTCCCTCCCTCTCTCCCTTTCTCTTCTCACTCTCTGTGTGTACATAAACACACATGTATGAGTATAAATGAACATGTCAGGGTAAGAGTACAATCTCAGGTGTCACTCACCAGGTGAGTTCACTTTGTCTTATGAGGCTGAGTTACTTACTAGCATGGAACCTCCCCAGTAAGCCAGGTTAGTAGCTGTCTCCTGTGTTCATCCTCCTGTCTCCACCCCTCAGCACTATGATTACAAGAGCACCCTGCTTGGACAAAGCACTTTTTTAAATTGAGGTTTTAAAGTAGCCCATAAAATACCAATATCATCATGACATTTCATTTCAAAAATTGTCTTTTCAACTTCCGGAATGTCTTCTACCCTACCCCTTGGTTTCCTATTGTAACCCACCTCTAATCTCTATTATCTTTGATGCCTGCCCATCTATCCGGTCAGCTCTCTCTCTTCTTCCTTATGGTTTGCAGTTGTAGGCAGTGGGAAAAGTAGGAAAGTACAAATTTGCCTTCTTCCAAGTCCATCCAAATGCGTCTTTTGAAACTCATTTGTGTTGGTCTCTGTACCCACTACAGTAGACGTGACGTGATGGACATAGGGTGCTGTACGAGGTTAAAAAGCAAATATGTTTATTGTGCTTTGGATTTTTTTAAATGATGCAATGTTTGACCTTCAATGGATTTAGAAAATAGCGTCAGCAATGTTGCTTTGTAAGAAGGAGGAAGGAAGGCAAAGAAAAGGGGCTCATTGTGCACTGGTTTCTGTGACTGACTTTGGCCTGAGCTAGTACTGGTCTAGAACTCCCCTCCTGCCTCGTGAGCTTTCCTGGCTTAGAAATTTAGAAAACTACCTGTATTTATTGGAATCCCCTCCCCCCACACACACTATTTTACAAGGTAAAATAGAAGACTTTAGTTCCCTCATGAAAACTATCTCACTAAAAATCTACAGTAACAGTTATACAGATGAGGGTAAGTACAATTATGTTCAAATATGGTTTGAAAACTGAGAAAAACAATTTGTATTTTCTAATTGGTGCCTGATCTGTAAATCAAAAAAGCACTACAACTTGATGTAAGGATGGCTATGAAAACACTGTGGCATTCTGGGAAATGTTTTAATGTTCCAAGATTTCTGTCACATAGTTTTTTTTTTTTTAACTTTGGATCAGTTCCAAAGGGGCAATATTTGATATTTTCAAATAGTCTTAGGTATCAAGTTCTAAATTTAAAAGTTCTTTTAAACATAAGTTTTAAAAAGTGAATTTGGGTTACTATGTGTAATTTCCCTCGACCTCCTTGTTATGCAAAGATCTTTCATTAAGTGAACTCCAGGCAGCCATTCTTGGCTTCATCCAATCTCCAGCTAAAGCCAGCTGTTCTTTGGGCAGAGTTTTAAGACTTATGTAGGAACCAAGGCATATCTTATTACTTTATTTTCCATCCCTGCCCTATGTAGCTGATACTCTTCTTAACAGCCTTGGCACATCAACCTCCCCCCTCACTTCTCACTTTCTTCTCTTGTTCTCTTTCACTTCCAGTTTGAAGTAAGTTGTATGTGTGTGCATTATTTCTTTCTAGTAAATATAGTACATGAAGCTTCAAGAATCAATCTATTGTTTTTTTTTTTAATGAGATTGACGTTTAACAGTGGTATAAATAGTCCTCAAGTGTTCAAAAAAATGAATCGAGCACAGGCATGTTTCAAAAGGCATGGATTAATTTGGACTTAAAATCAATGCAATAAAAATTATTTGAATATGCAAGTCATACAAACATTAATAATCACAGCTTATTATTAAATTTCAAATACTAAATTTTCTTAGCTTATAGTAATATCAATTTGAGAAAGAATCTTGTTTTTTAGTGTATGACGATACATTATTGGCAATAAGATTCTTTTGGAACTCATGTGGGATAAAAACTCCATTTCTTAGTATATCAGTGCATTAGGACTGTAATTTTGAATTTCACCGGGTTTACTACAACATCGAGTAAAGCTTGTATTGATTCTGTGGTTACAGTCCTTATTATGAAGAGCCACTACCTTAAAATATTGCAGTATTAGAGAGGTACTAAAAATCTACATGACATAATTAAATCTATGCCATTTAAAGGATGCATTAAAATTAATGGTTTTGTGGTTTGTTACTAATTATATTAATTCTATTGTACATGTGTTTCTTTCTAATCTTCATTATAGCTTTGCTTTATTGTGTCCCTGAAACAGAGTCAATATTGTCCTGGCTGGTCTAGAACTTGCTACTTGGACCAGGCTGTTCTCAAACTTGTAACAATCCTTTTGCCTCCATCTTCAGAAGGCTGTGATGGCAGGCATGAACCAGAAAGCCTGTATTCATTTTAAAACTATCTTTATACAAGTACATTGGTGATATTTTTTTATATAGGAGTTTAACATTTTTAAGGTATGGAGTTTATTTAATATGAAGTTTATCTTTTTTTATTTTTTAATCTGTTTTTACAGTCCAGTACTTATCCTCCTCTCATTCTGCCCTCTGACTGTTCCACATCCCATACCTCCTCCCTCACCCTGTCTCCACAAGGATGTTCCCACCCTATAACCCCCCACCTCCTAACCCCCACCCCCTAGTCTCCACCCCAACAGACCTCCCCACTCCCTGGGGCCTCAAATCTCTTGAGGTTTAGGTGCATCTTCTCCCACTGAGTCAAGACCCTGTGGTCCTCTCCTATATATGTGTTGGGGGCCTCATATCAGCTGGTGTATGCTACCTGGTTGGTGGCTCAGTGTCTGAGAGATCTTGAGTGTCTAGGTTAGTTGAGACTGCTGGTCTTCCTATAGGGTCGCCTTCCTCCTCTTCTTCCAGCATTTTCCTAATTCAACCACAGGGTTCAGCAGCTTCTGTCCTTTGGTTGGGTGTAAATAGCTGCATCTGACTCTTTCAGCTGCTTTTTGGGCCTTTCAGAAGGCAGTCATGCTAGGCTCCTGTTTGGAAGTACACCATAGCATCAGTAATAGTGTCCAGCCATGAAGTTTATCTTTAAGATGTTACATTGTTCCTAATCAAATGCATAAGTCATGATGCCTAAGAGCTGTCTTATGAACTATTGTCAAAGCTCTTTGTGTACTAAATTAAACATAAATAATGATGGCCCAAGTTGTCCATGATGTACTTACAGTATTCTCAGGTTTCCTTTGATGTGGATATATTGGATTTATCTTAAAGCTCATGTTCTTTTATATTTTAAATTTCTATATTTATAAAATAGCCAGAGACATCACCATCTATTTATTTTTGGTGTCCATCAAAGGTACAAATTAAATATACTTAGAATATTTTCACTGGGCTTTTATAGAAAAGCCTTGTTCAGTTTTATAGTACTTTATGATTACATGCAGTTTGCGTATAGTTAAATACACAAAAGTTTAGTTGCAAAAGTTCGGTGAGTTCTGAAAGTTTCAAATACGCACCCACACTACTACTTCCAGTTAACATGTAGACTAAGTCCTTCTTCCATGGAAATTCCTCTTGCATACCCACTCCTCAAGGCAGCCCCTGTCCTCATGTCCACCTATATAGACTAACTCTACTTGTGCTTACACGGTGTGTGTTCTTTCAGGTCTACCCTAGTCCTTCCAACATCAATTAGGGATTCATGTTGCCATGATCTCAGTTACATTTTTAGTTGTTAAATTCTTTTCTATCACAGAAACATCCCATTATCTATGAATCTTTTTTTTTTTTTTTTTTTGGTGGACACCCAAGTTGTTCTGAACTTAGTGTCATGAATAAATTTTTTGTACTTTCATGGAGTTATTATATTTATATAATATATATATAAATTATATATATATATATATATATATATATATATATATGATGAGATGAGAAGTCAGTGTATTCAAGCTACTGTGAGCTCATAATAGTCTTTTCTAAGAAAACATGCTCTTACTAGATAGCTCTTAGTATACATACTATGCTATATATAACTGACTTGTAATTCACTATGTAAACTAAGCTAGCCTTGATCTCACAGAGATCGACTTTTCTCTGCTTCAGTGTGCTAGGATTAAATACGTGCCTGGCCTCCAACAAAGCAACCTTGGTAGTAAATGGGACAAACTATAATTGTATGTTTGTAACAGGTGTCTGCATTTGTCAGTTTTCTGTTACTATGATAATACACCAGATCCAAGACAACTTGGAGAAGAATTTATTTGAGTTTATGGTTACAGGGAGATGACACATGAAGGAAGGCATGATGGCAGCAAGGCATGATGACATACATCTGCATATGTGAGCATGAAGCAGAGAGAGTGAACCTGAAGTGGAGCAATGCTTTAATCTCTCAAATCCTATTTTCAGTGACACACTTATTCCACACCTCAGTAAGACTGCACCTCTTTAACCTCCCCAAACACCACTGCCACCTAGGACCAAGTGTTCAAATACTTGAGCCTATGAAGACAGTTATTTAAACCACCCCACTACCAGTTATATATAAATTACATATAATAAATAATTTATAGTCTTTCTAAAAGTATTGGTTACCATGTAAAAAATGGTATTTCACTTATTTACATTTTTTACTTGTGTCTGGGACAGAACCTCACTTTGTAGTCAATCAAATGTCTATTCATGATACCTCTGCCCTAGCCTGCCCAGTCCTGAGATTAAGTCAGAGCGTACCAAACCTGGCATAAAGTTCTTTTTTATTTTTTTTTTGCAAAAACTTATCAAGAGTGGCTTTTTTCCCTCATTTTTCTAGATATGTAAATAGGCTTTTTCTGTTTTCTGATCAACTATTACATTGTTTTCTTTTCTTTTTTAAAAGAATATTTATTTTATATATGTGAGTACATTGGTCCTGTCTTCAGACACACCAAAAGAGGTCATCAAACCCCATTACAGATGGTTGTGAGCCACCATGTGGTTGCTGGGAATTTAACTCAGGACCTCTGGAAGAGCAGTCAGTGCTCTTAACTGCTGAGCCATCTCTCAGCCTGTGTTTGGATTACCTTTACATTTATTCTTTGAACTTTTGTTGAAATGCCTTTTTAATTGTAAGGCTTTTTTGGGTATTATTTCCTATAGGTTACCGTCCTATATTTTCTTCAATACAACCACTGTCCTCATGTATGTCAGTTTGCATTCATTGATTGTTCCGGTTGCTCATCTAAAGTTCTTGTGGAACAGCATTGTAAACATTCCTTAGTCAACTATTTCTTCAAGAACTTCATTTATAATTGATTCTCATTTACTTCCAGCATTATCCCTACACTGCTTTGCCACCGTGCTGGTTGACCTTGTAATGTCACAGGACTTATTGTGATGAGTCAAGGAAGTTACAAACCTATAACTTAACTTCTTGTCTATGTCTGAAGTGAAAAAATACATAATGAACAATAAATGACTTAAAGAAATATGATTGGTTACTGAATTTCTCATTGATCCGTTATTTAAATAATAATTTCATGATGAGAGGACAAACAGGGGCATTTTTATTTTATATAATTATTCACAATTACCATATCATTGCAGAAAATTTGAACACAGCCATGGAGGGATAGTCATTAAACTGTAGCAACAGAAATTCAAGCATACTAGAATAGGTAACAGGAATGCTGCCTTATCTCATCTGTGGAGGTTTCTATTCAAGTCTTTAATAAATGTTATTCAACTTCAAGTGCTTAATGTTTTAAACATTAAGTTACAGGAGATCCTTGTATATGTTGGGTATAAGTCTTTTTGCTAGTCAGCTATTTGTTGCTGGGGCAAATAACTGAATTGATCAATTTAAAGAGTAAGACTTTATTTTGCCTCATGTTTTCAAAGGTTTCAGTCCATCAGTACTTTGACACATTGCTTTTGACCCGTGGTGATGAAGAAGATCAAAGAAGGGAATGTGCTACTTAACTCATGGCTACCAGAATGCAAAGACAGAAAACTAAAGATTGAGTCCCAATTTCCACCTCAAGGGCAAATCTGTAATGGCTTATGGTCACCTTCCTATGGCACTACAGGCTGGAGACCATGTCCTTAGCATATGGACCTTTTGGAGAACATTTAAGGTCCAAGCCAGGATGTATATTCAACAAACATTACTTCTCCCTTGATAGGCTGACTTTCTTTGTTAAAGATGTTTTGGGGTGGTTATAATATAATTATATCATTTTTACCTCCCTTTGAACACCTCCAATGTACCACTCTCTTTGCTTTCTTTCCCTTTTCCACCCTTTCTTTTCCCTTAGGGGCAAGAGTTGTGTTGTAGATGAATTTGTTGGGACTGAGCTCTGAAATTCTGCATTTTGATCTGTTGTGGTTTTTCATGTGGTCTCTGTTAAAATGAGCAACTTCCTTGATGAGGTGTGAGAGCTATACTTCTCTCTGGGTATAAGAATACATACTTAGAAAGTTAGGTATAGATTGTGCTAGTTTAGTAAGGTTGTGGTTGGAGGTTCTCTGCCAAGATCCATCACAAACTTCACTAGCTCTGGGGAGTTGACTAGGTATCCAGTCCCAGGATACCTAGTTTCTGATTTTACTCTTGTTAATCAGGTCTTAAGTTCAATTAGAGAGCTGTTGGTTACTGTCAAGGTATACATGCCTTGTGATGTTAGGTGTTTGTTTTCTCTTCATATATGTTAATATTTTATGAGCTTATATATTTTTTCTACAAATAATCATACTTTGAACTAATGTTTCTTTTATTAGTCTGTTTTTTGCTTTACTTGTGGTCTCTTTGATTTTCTTCATTATCAATTTGATGAAGTTAATTTACTTTAGTTGCCTGCTTAGGGTAAAATATAGAACATGACTTTCACCATTAGTACTTTCTAATTATAATCATTTCTAGATACATATTTTCTCTAATGATAACACAACATAGATTTGTATGATGAATTCAGCAATAATCTTATCCTTAAGTTCTGGGTAGCAGCCATGGACAATGATATTAGTCTATGTTGATAAAGAGGTGTCTTAGTTTTCCTTGACCAGAACAAAAAAGGAGGATTCCTATATCTGCCCAGTGAGGATTTTTTTAAGACAGCCTAAGGCTATTCAGGTAATCATTGCTACCCCAAGTGGCATAACTTCATTTGAACTTATGCTTTCAATAAGGATAACCCGGTAACTATGGTTTGGAAACTTTCTAATGGAACCTGGTCAACTCATTCTGCTTCCTATACAACTGAAGGTGATGACAGTCTCTTTTACAGAATCCATCAGTTGTCCATAGTGCACCAGGGAAAAGTTAGACTTATAAGCGCCTCCCTGATCCATGGTGGTCGGTTAACAGGATCAGTCTTCTTCTGGATCAGTTCAGACAGCCACAACTGTTATAAAAATCAAGTTTACGATGGCTACATAATTCCCTGAAGCGAACTTTTTTTTTTTTATTTCTTCTCCCTATCTTTTGACTATTTCATTTTCCTTTTTCTCTTCTTCAGTGTTCCCCAAGCCTAACAAAGGTTAGTATAAATGTCTTATGTAGGGCTGAACACTAAAATTTCATTTATTGTATTTATTTTCAACAGCCACAAGTCTCTGTGTTCACTATAAAGTGACACTTTTCTGATTAATGCTGGGAGGGGTATTTGTCTATGAATATAAACAAAAATTTTTACAATGTACTTTTTGGCAATATCAATTTAGCTAAACTTCAGCAATTAGGACCACCTAGAGTCCACAGTGTCCCTTCCCATTTTTCTGACTGGACTTACAGTATCAGGCACATATCTACTTACGTGGAGTATTTAGGAAATCATATTAAAAAAAAAACCCTTTGTTACTGTATACTAATCATATCCTTATAGTAGTTCATGGGGTCACTAATGACTTGCTTGGGTCACTAATGACTTGCTCCTCTGTCAGTCTTCAAATTACCTTCTGGAAATACCAGTGCTAACCAGAATGAAGAACAACTCTAATTCAATTCTAGCCTGCCTTCTCTCTGCCTGGCAACCAAAGCTTGCAGTACTTTCAGGAACAGGATATTAACTTCTAGTTTTGGTGGGCAATTAAGAACAATGGGCATATTCTGTATTGTTTGAAGTCCTCTGTAGATTTCCTGACAAAGAACTCATGGGAAGGTATTACATACTTGGTACTAGGAGATTTTCCTCTTTTATGTGAATGTTTGAGTAGTTGTGTGACCTTATCTGTTTCATATGAACTTAGAATGCTACAGAGCAGAAGAGGGCATCAGATCCCCTGGAGCCACCATGTGGGTGCTGGGAATTGAACCTGGGTCCTCTGGAAGAGCAAACAGTGCTCTTAACTACTAGTCTATCTCTCCAGGCTAGTACTAAAGTTTTTATTTCATAACCTTATGGCTTCTGCAAGAAGCATTATCTATACATGCATGGGGTTTCCATTCAAACTTATTTTTAAATTATATTTTAATAGACTTAAACACTAGTATCTACTTTCACATACCCCTTATTTTAGATAACTCAAACATCTCATCTGTAGAGGAATAAGCTTGATAAAATGATGGTCAGGTTAGAGTTTTCTAAAGTTATCCATCATAGAGTCTAGAATATGTTCATATTAGTTTGGGACCTTTACAAAATTATTTTTGACTTATACTTACGCTCCTAATAATAATCTCAACCATACAAAGTGTGGAATATCACAATGAATTCTGGTGATAGGTACATAGAATATGTTTACATTTTAATCTCCATGTATTTGTAAATATTATTAGACATAATGTTCATAAATATTTTGGTAACTAGAGATTCTATCAATTGTTTCTCCCCTCCTCCTCTCCATCTTACTTATTACAGTTCCTAAACATTTTGAATTAATTATTTATTATGAATACTTTGTTACAGTTTATATCTAGGTAGGGCATTTTTATATGTACATATTTTAATCAATGTTTCTTTTTGTAGAAATACAGTACTTGAAAGACAGGAAAAAATTAAATCATCATTCAATTAGGACTAGTATTGTGTCACATTACTAATTTTGTCCAATTATCCCTTAGTTATACTAATATTCATTAGGTATCATGGTTGGCCAGGGATTATGGTCTAACCTGGGTTCCTTCATACAATTTTCTTATTCTATTTAACTGACCATTGAAGACTGACATAAGAAAACACCTGCTACTCTGATATTGTAAGTACAGAACATTCATTCACTATCATAATTCAATTGCTTATACATATACAGACATTTCCCAAGTTGGTTTTACATGGCTTCTTTCATACCAGAGCTTTTCCTTCCAAAAAAAACCCCACTAGTTCTGTTGAACAAACATAAAGCTAATATTTTATTTATGTACACACCTTCAACCAAGCAAATCCCTACAAATCTCTACCCCTTTCTATTTGATCACTATTGTCAAATGTTAAACTTGATATATAGGTATTATAGGCATGATCTTAAGAGATGATTATTTGACTAAGAAAATTTGTATTAAAATTACCATTTTAATAGATACTCTCATGCTGTGGCTTGTTATAGAGCTGTAGAAGCTAACGACTATACAAACCACTCTATTTTAATCCACACTGAATAGTTTTGATGACATTTTATTCTATTTATTCTCCAAAAACTGACTTTCTTCTTAGAAGTTTTGTTAATATATTTTAATGTGACTATGAGTTCAGCAATACTTGGCTTAAAGACTAAAGGTATTGTAGCCAGATGTCATAGAATCCTGGACCACAATTGGCCCATCTCTCAGTGCATGTACTAAAACAGATACTGTAAACTTTTTAGTGAGTGTTTTCTCATTGCGGATACTTTATCAGTTCTCTTTATATTTTCCCACTGTTTTAATAGCTTGTTGAAAATGATTCAATTTGGCTCAATGTTCTGAGTCTTTATTCTCACTATGTAGTATTATCTAGACCATGGTTGTGTAGCAGATTTTGTTAAATGTGTGCTAATTATTCCAATATCTCAAATTTAAGCAGACAACCATAGTGAAGAGAATTTGTACTACAGTATGACAAGTAATGAAAGCAATATGTTTACTAAGTGGAAATATTTTGCATCCACCTACCCTGAGAAACATAATAAAAGCCAAATTAAACATGCTATTTATAAAGACAATGTTCATTAAACAGTACGCTCTTTATATGATTCTGCAGAAGATATATGTATATATGTAAATAAATTATAGCTCAGTACCAGAAATGATTGCATTTTTGTTCACTTATTTTATCTTTATGATTATGAAGACTTATGATCTTGATTTTATCTTTGAATTATTTTTTATATCAGAGTCAATTTCATGCTTTATTTCTGCAATGTCCCTATTGTTTACTAACCTAATAGTGGGTTCATTTAATTCATTGCATTTCAATTTTCTTTCTACCAAATATATCATCACATTGTTTGTATTTTCTCTTGGTGCTATTCATAATTATTCTTTATCATCATGATCTCTATTATATTTTACATGTGTAACTGGTTTCTACCAAATTTACGGTTTGTGAGCTAAGGAGATGCCTCAACAAATAAGAGCACTTTAATTTTGTAGAAGATCCAGGTTCAGTTCCCAGCATCCACCTAGCAACTCACAACCATTTACAACTCTAGTTCTAAGATATCCAATGCATTCTTCTGGCCTCTGCAGGTACTTTATGTATAATATATATATATATATATATGCAGGCACATAAAATAAAATAAATATAAAATAAAAATAAATAAACATAAAATAAAATAAATAATAAATAAATAATAAACATAAAATAAAAATAAATGCTTATTTTAAAATTACCATTCACTAATACCAGGTAGAGTACATATTATATCTTCTTCAATTTTATACTTTACCAATGAATTTCTGTTAATGTTTATCTGTTACCTATGGTTATAATCAAAACTCCTCTTCCAATCCTTCATTGCGTTTCAATAATAACGCCACACCTTATGGTCTTGTTTTAATATGTCCTTATGATGACTATTTTTCTTCTATCTAGGATGATTACCAGCTTGTAGAAAACATTTTGTTGCCATTTATAAATGGCTATCCATATTCAAGCTGCTGGAATACCTTCTATTGAACTTTGCCTGTTTTCATAGACCCTTTAGCATAGTTTCTATAAAATGAGCTATTGTATATAAGATATATAAAAATATATTGAATATGAAAAAGAACCTATGAATTTAGACTTGTAAACTACAAAATTCAAGATAAGTATGTAGTGAATTGTATTGATTAAATTCAAGTCAGTAAAAATTTATACGTGGTATACTGAAACGTGATATGTAAAATTTTAATATTGAGGTATATATGTTAGTTTTAGCAGACTGATATTTGTATGTGGCTATATTTCTGTAATGCATTGTTTAAAATAAATCACATCAAAGTTTTAGAGACTTAAAATTTCTTAACCAACTGTGAAAAATATGTTGATTTTTATTTTTCATAGATACACTCAATAAATACAAATTATCAGATAGTATAGACATTTATTTATTAAGATGCACAAAGATCTAAAATACATAGCTAAAAATAAAGAAGTTTTAAAACTTCATTTTGCACATTAGTGTACCTAAGCAGATGATGAGAAATTAAACAAAACTACTACCAGAATCCTGCAAAAGAGACTTGCTTCTAAAATGTGACACTCATAAATTAAGATAATAATTAAATTTTACATGAACTTTCATCTTCTCAGTAGAAAATGTAATTTAGTCCTTGAAGGCCAGGGAATATTTAAATCTGTATCAAGTTTTACACAGTTATACAGACTCTTCAATACAACTGTGATGAACATGTTTATACTGATACAAATAACTTATGAATAAAACAGTAATTTCCTAAATACCTTTGCCATTAATGTTGATCGCTTCATCACAGCTCAGTCATGTTTAGAAAATTTAAGCAAGCTGTGTGATTACTCCAGGAAACATGGCATGATGTGTTCAAATTAGGACCATCTGTGGATAGAAAGAGTTTGAGGTTTTTCGTCATTCTTAAGGAATGGAAATCTGATTCTCCATGCTAAAGTGAGTATAATCCTCTTTGTATCTGTAATTCAATAGGGCGGTTGCCTTGAAATGGTCCAGTTCCATACACAGTTCATCAAATGTGAAGATAGTGGGTGTAAATGAGGGTTACTGCTGGTCGCTGATGAGGGTTTGTGAAGTTGCCCTGTGATGCATTATCTGTGAAGAGGAGCACCTATTTGGGGTCTGATCATTTCTAGTCCATCATTTCTAGTTCTACATTTAATAGAAATATAAATGTGTGCTGTATTTGATGCCACATCAAAATTAAAGAACGATTTCAATGAGTTATAATTTATTCTCATAAATACATACTGAGCACCCATACTGCCCAGTGTTGAGTCTAAGTGACTGTCTGGTGGTTTGCAACAGGACAGTATATAGCATATGAACATGTGTTCCCCCCACTTAAAGTAAGAAAACTCCACATCTGGGCTTTGTTTCTTTGTCAGACAAAAGTATGGCTCAGTCTAAAATTCCCTTCTCTGGAGTACTAGACTCTGTGAACCAGTAGTTTACTAAAATATTTACTGTGCATCAAATTTTGTTATTGAAGACTCACTTCCTAGTATCTGAATGTTGAAGGAAAATGTTAGTCTTAAGGCTACAGATAGTAATTGCCCCTCCTGATAAAGGTGAGAAAGGACTAGTTCCTCTGCCTTTTCTAGTTCATTGACTAGTGCATGCTCTTCAGTGTGTGTTTTCATATGCATTTCTGAATCCTCTTCCAAGTTTACACATTTAGTTCCTTGCCCTTGGAGGCCACAGTTACCTGGGCCTTGGCTCTCACTCCTTAGTTAGCTCCAATGCCAATGGTTTAACAAATTCTAGGAAGAAAGGATAAAACATGGGATAAGTACCTGGTAGTAGGCTTAAAAGAAAAGGGTTTTGGCCATAGTAGTTGGCTCCCAAGAAAAACAGGCAGTGAATTTGACAAAGAGCAATGGAAATTTTAATAAAAAATTTAAAGTATCATCTCTTCATTGTACTTAGGCTCAAGCTAACACCTTCAATCAGTCTGGAAAGCTTCACACATTTCTGCCCAGATGTCCAGTTGTCTCCCTTTCTATTCTTCTTGGGCACCCAATGTTTTCAAAATGCCAAGCCCTGTTTTCTCTTTAGGTCTTACTCTAACCTGATGTTATTCATACAACATGCTACTTCTCAGTTACTACTCTCTTACTAACTCATCTCTCAGCCATAGAGCTTATTCAAGCCATTTAAATAAAACCTTATCATATAGTATGTGTTCATTTAATTGTGTATTCAAAAATATGTATTAAATGACTAGCCCAGGTCGTGGTAGCTTGTTGTATTTTATCATTATTATTTAATATTTTAATGATATATGTACAGATGCAATTTTTTCTAGATTTTTTTAGCTTTGAGATTATAATTCCATGATTTCTCCTTCTCCTTCCCCCCACCAAACCCTTCCATATACTCTTCCTTGCTGTTTGTCAAATTCATGGCCTCTTTTTTCAATAATTTCTATGATATGCATGCATATATGTATATATAATTATATAACTATGCATTCCTAAATATAACCGTCTCAGTCCATATATGGTACTGACATGCATGATTTCAGGGTGGACCGTTTGATATTGGATAGCAATTGCTGTACTCTTCTCCAGAGAAGACTATTTCTCCTGTACCTCATGTTTTTCAGTTGCTTGCTGATCTTGGTGTAGGGTTGAGACCTCATGGGCTTTTCTATTTTCTGGATCTTTTATACAGAATTTTAGAGTTAAACTGTGAGGAAAAGAGACTAAACTTTAGAGTGCATTTTCAATGCAGACTTCAATGAAGATTTATGGGGAAGTAGATATCAGATCTGAATAATAAAGGCCATACAAACCATTGGAATTCTTTCTAGGTTCATTATAAAATAAAGACCTGCTTCAGATTTTGAGTTCTCTTTGTCCTGCTATTCCTATCAGGTGCTGCACAAGTAGTGAGTGATCATTTTGTAGAAGAAAATTATCACAATCATGGTGGGTTAAACCAATGCAGACTATTCATTTAAAATGGTGTGATCAGAAATCCAGGCATTTTGTGTCTGATTCTTTGCTTAGTTTCTGAAGTTCCATTCAAATTGACAATAAACTACATTTTCAAACAGGATTCAGAGTCCTCTTCTAAGTTCCCATAGTTGTGGCAGAATTCAGGTGCATGAAGTCCCCAGTTACCTGTTTCTTGGTTGGTTAGCTCTCAGATCTGAGTCATGTAATTTATCATGAGGCTCCCTTTTCTAGGGAGTCAGGAATAGAGGCATTTTGTTTTAATGTTTCTGTTTAAACACTATCTCTTACTTCAGTTTTCTCCTTTACTACGCTATGACAACCAAAGAAATTGTTATGTTTTTCAAGAACTCATGGTCCAATCCACCGGGTAACCTTTAGTTTTAAAATATATGGATGTGGACTCTTAATTACAGCAGCAATTTTACTCCCCTTCTATCCCTGGATCAGTGTTTGGGAAAACAAGAAGCCGTATGTATAAGCATCTTGTAGACACCTTTGGATATAACAAGAAAGGTTGACCAGGATCATTGGTCTAGAAGTTGACGATTTTGCCATTCATTTCCCTCTCTCATGGATTTAACCAACAATGCAGAGATAAAAATCAGAGCTCCCATAGATATCAATCTGCCTGGGTGTAGTTGCAGGAGAACTAGGTGCCCCATCTTCTGTTGAGAGTCTGGCAAGAGAGTCTACTTAGTGGGAAATAATCTAAAGGTAGGCAACAGAGTCATAGACCCTGCTCTAGTTGTTAGAGGAGCCACATGGAGACCAAAGTGCACATTTGTTACATATGTGTAGGGATCTAAGTCCTTTCCATGGATGCTCTATGGCTGGTGATTCAGTCTGTGTGAGGCCCTATGGGCCTAGGTTAGTTGATTCTGCAGACTTTCTTGTGGTGTCCTTGACATCCTTGGCTCCTTCAATCTCTCCTCCTTTCTTCCACAAGATATTTTGAGCTCTGCCTAAGATTTGGCTGTCGGTCTTTGCATCTGTTTCCATCAGTTGCTGGGGAAACCTCTCAGATGACAGTTATATTGGGCTCTTGTCTACAAGTAAAACAAAATGTCATTAATAGTATTGGGGTAGGCTCTCTCTCTCTCTCTCATGGTTTGGGTCTCAAGGTGGGCCAGTTGTTGGTTGGCCAGTTCCTCAATCTCTGCTCCCTCTTTATCCCTGCACATCTTGGAGACAGAACACATTTGAATCAAAGGTTTTGTGGGTGGGTTGGTATCCCCAACCCTCCATTGAAAGACTTTACTGGTTACAGGAGGTGGTCATTTTAGGTTCCATAACTCCTATTGCTAGGAGTCTTTGCTAGGGTCACCCTCATAGATTCCTGGGGGTTTCTAGCTCATCTCAGAGATGCTTTCCACACCCCACAACAATTCCAGTTCTCTCTCCCAACTCTCTCTCCCTCAGTCCTCCTTACACTATATCACTATTGTTTCCCTCCCAGCCTTTCTCCTACTCAGTTCCCTCCCTCCACCCACCCCCAAGGAGGCCTCCCCTTCTCTAAGGAGAAAGGGAAGGGGATGGGGAATCAGAGGAAATAGGGCAGGGTTGGGAGAAGAGGAGTGAGGGGAAGTCAAGTAAATAAATAATTGATGAAAAAAATCAGAGCTCATTCCTGCAATGACCTTCTAACTTCTTTCCTTGACAAATCATGTGTTCTGTGAATTTTTGTTTTCTCAGGGATAAGTACAGGGCTATACTTGCTAAAGTGTCCTTTCTGAGTATCTCACTGTGACTTTTTGGTAGCTTTTCATTGCAACCCAAGTTATTTATGAGCCCCTCAAAAAAGTCCCCAAGCCCTTGTGCAATTCTTCTGGTTTTCTGTTGTTAAAATTAGATCGATCTTGACTTAACAATGGCGATATCTCTGTTGTTATAACCTGAGAAATTCTTCCCCACATGCTGGCTCTTCTCTGGAAACTTCTCCTGAGCCCTCAAGACATTTATACTTCTCTGCTTTATGTTAGAAATTTTAAAAATATATACTTTGCTCAGGTGACCTCCATTTAAGATCAGTCACTGAAAGACTTGAATAAGCCGAGGAATTGCTAACTTTTCAGCCAATTCTAAAACTACTTAAAATATTTATCAGAATATTTCTCTGGTTGCTTGTTTTTCATAATATGTAAAGATTAGACATAGTGGGTTATAAGTAGCATAACAAATATTCTATTGATTATAAATTATTTTTAAAGTAATATTCTTATGCAATATGGTTTGGTGTTAAGTATTAGTATTTGAAATTAATTGAAGCAGATTCTGTGATTTTAATTAATGTAATAATGCTTTCCCCGTAATGTATATCCTCTATTATCTACATTTTAGTACCAATATATAGATAGTAACTTATATGGAGATAATTTAGTAAAAATTTAAGAACCAAATCAAAAAATTTTCATTATCTCTCAGTGACATATGTGTTACGAATAATTCAAAAATTTAAAACATCAAGCATGCCATTCCAGAGAACGCCACACTTGACTATCCATCACTTCTCTTTTGTGTTGAGTGTCTGAGAGGAATATCAGAGTTACTCTACTGAAAAATAAAAGCTCATTCTTGGGTCCCTGGGCTCAGTCCAATGGTTGGCTGTATTTAAATTGGACTGAGCCTGGAGACCCCATTGGAAGAGTTAAGGGGAAGAGCTGAAGGAGTTGAACAGGATTGCAACCCCATAGGAAGAACAACAATATATACTAACGGGACCCCTCAGAGCTCCCAGGGACTAAACCACCAATCAAAGAGTACATACATGGGTCCCTGGCTCCCGCTACATATGTAGCAGAAAACTGCCTTATCTGGCTTGAGTGGGAGGAGAGGCACTTAGTCCTGGTGGAGGCTCAATGCCCCAGAGAAGGGGGATACTAGAGAGGTGAGGTGGGAGTGGGGGTGTGGGGGAAGCACCCTCTTAGAGAGGCAAAGGGGACGCGGATGGAGTGGGAGTTTGTGGAGGGCAGATGGGAAGGGGGGTTAACATTTGAAATGTAAACAAATAAAATTACTAAAACCAAAAAAGCTCGTTCTTCCTTTCAAACTTTCCTCCTTTCCCAGAGCTCCCATTTTTCGATTGATTTGTTCTCATCGTTCAACTCACTCAGTCCCAAGGCCTAGGAATACTCATTTCTCCTTCCTTTTGTCAAGCATTCTAAGTCCCACGTGAGGTAATCCTGTCACCTCCCCTTCAAGACATATTCGGGGTCTGACAGCTTCTTTTCCCTTCTGCTATCATCTGAGTCCATGTCGCTGGAGCCTTTTGCATCAGGATGCTACAAAGCCTGCTCACTACTTGCCCCTATCCACCTTGTCTCCCCTTAGGTAGTGGTGGAAAAGCTGCGGGAGCCTGACATCCCTCTGCTTGTGCAAAAACCCTAACAATACATCGCAATCATGCACACAATCTGGCCTGCAGCTCTCAGAGTTTTCCTCCTGCTGGCCAATCCTTGCTCCTTGTTATTTTACAAAGAAATGAAGCATCATCTCATCACGGGCACTTTAATCATGGTTTCCTCCATCAGAGATATTCCTCCTTGAAAATGTTTACACAACATTTCCTTGTTGTGTAAACATCCTTCCCTTATCTTTATCAGGAACTTAATATCTTTTTATTTAATATGTCATTATCTATGACACCTTCTTTCATTCCTCCCTTACTTTTTCCTACATCAATGGTTGCATTTTGTGTGTGTGTGTGTGTGTGTGTGTGTGTGTGTGCATGAATGTTCACTGTACATGTCGCTTGTGCATGTGAATACCAGGGGAGGGAGCCAGATCTCCCGGAACTGAACGGAAAGAAGGTAGTAAGAAACCCTGTGGGTGTTGGGAAGAAAATCAAGGATTTGTATGGGAATGGCAAGTTCTTTTAACCATGGGGTCCTCTCTCCAGCCTCTACTTTAATTATGTCTTTATTGTAAATATCCTTCTTTAATATAAATTGCACGGAGAAAACATCTATTTCTTGTTTATTATAGTTTTGGCACCTCACATATTATCCAAAGTAGCAAGTGCTCTTTACATATTAATCAAACATTTTACTAATTTTACATATTTAGTAATAACTGGGTTGACTAAGCACTTGTTAATTTTATATTTAAGTTGAATAGTGCTGTAAATTTTCATGAGCCACATGATTTTGAAAAATCATTATCATTCTTTTTATGTCCTCTTAATAAAGGTATTGAAGGTATACATGGGCAGGCATGCTTGAGAAGACTTCCAGAACTATTCGCCGCGTTGATCTTTCATAGTTTTAAGTATAATTTGCTCTTATTACTTTCCAATAAATTTCCTTAAAAATATGAGCTTTAGCATATACTGATTCACCAACAGTGGGCTTGTTCTCAGCAAACTAAAGTGTTGTAGGGCTCCTAGTAAGAACACACGGTTGTCACAATATATTGCTACTTTACTCCATGTATTAATGCCACTGTGTTGGATGACATTACAGAAAGCACCAATTTTCATTATGCATGATATAAATTAAGTTCAATTAATTATATAAATCCATTAAGTAAGCTTGCTTATTTAAAACAGTTTTTAATTAAAGCCTACATGCTAAAGAATGTGTTTACTGCTTTCTAGATACTTAAGTAAATACATACACAAACTTTCTTAGGAACTGAACCATAAATATAAAGTATAGACCATATATAGGGAAATTCCTAGGATGACGTGAGCATACAATTGTCTTTGCCTCAGTAAAATTTTCTATGCAGAGCCAGAGTACTTTTCTGTAAACCATTTCAGAGTGGGTTGTGCAGTCAAGTTGGAAATGAAAATTAATCAAAATTCTTGTCCTTTCCCTTTGTGAAATGATGCCCCCCCCCCCCCAGAATCAACATGAAGTTCAGCTCATTAACTGTGAGTTCAATGATCTCAATGCTGTCATCACGTGGCTGAACTCCACAGGCTGCATTGTAATGTTTGTAATTTTTCCCTTTACTTTTTAGTTCCCAGTGTCCCCACAAATATAGCCTTTTCTAACGTCCAGTCGACTAGTGCAACAATAACATGGATAAAACCTGATACCATCCTTGGATACTTCCAAAATTACAAGATAACGACTCAGCTTCGTTCTCAGAAGTGCAGAGAATGGGAACCTGAAGGATGCATTGAACATGAGAAAGTTCAATACCTCTATGGAGCAAACCAAACAGAAGAAACAGTACATGGGCTAAAGAAGTTTCGATGGTATAGATTCCAAGTGGCTGCTAGCACCAACGCTGGGTACAGCAATGCCTCCGATTGGATTTCTACACAAACTCTGCCTGGCCGTGAGTATTGTCTATTTATACTGCTTTCTGTTATGCTGTCTCTATGGTAGTGATTTCTATTCCACTGTGTACAGATTCAGCAAAGGTAAAAATAAGTTAGTATGCAAATAAACTTGTGCAATAGCACCTTTATTTTTTATTTAAATGTATGGAAATTTAAATTTCAGTGATTATTAGGAATGTTTTTGTAACTCTAAGTACTGTGTCAACATCTTAAAGTCTTATATAACAACAAAGAATTATGGGAACATTTTCTTGTGGAATATCAGAAAGCCATATTGATAGATATATGCGGCCCTTAATTGATGTCTATACATTCACTTCACGGATACTGGTCTTGCTGTTTTTAAGTAGAATTATTGAGTTCAGACCCACACAAACATACATAACACCCACCCTGTATTTGTGTTGACCCTAATGGATGTGAGATTTGGGGGAAAATAAATATTAAGTGTCTGATACCCACCTTAAGATATGGAAAAGTAAATACAAGAATACAAAGAAGCATAATCTCTTACAATAATATTTATAGGTCAGGACTTTTATACTCAGGAAAACATTCTTAAAATGCTGTTTTTTAATTGTTGGGTATACATAAACATTGCTCATGAACTTAACTTTTATATTTTAAAATACCTGGCCATATTTAAGTAAATAATTTTTTTTATTTATCCTGAATCCTATCTTCATAGAAATGTGCAAATTTCCATGAAATGTAACTTACTTACGAGTCAAATTCTGAATGCCAGATTTATAGAGATGTTCTCTGAAAAGCCATCTTTGCCCCGGTCCCAGCACTTTAGAGTAGACATAGTGGCCAAAACCAACACTACTCAATGTAATATGCCTTTTGTCTTAATTACTGTATACACAGGAATAAAATTCCTAATCAAAGCAACTTAAGGAAGAAGAGACTTATTTTTTTCTTACGGTTCCACAACGATATAGTCACTATCAGGGGGAAGGAATGGTAGCAGGCATTGGGGTCCACCAATACCTGGACACATTGTATTTGCAATGAAGCAAGAACTGGATGTAGGCCAGACTATAAGACCTTAAGACTGGCCCTCTAGTGATGTATTCCCCCCAGAAAGCCTCCTTCCAACAAAGGTTCCACAACCTTCCTAAGAAGTGTCAGCTGCTGAGATGAAGTATTCAAACATGAACCTGTCAGGGACAATTTATATTACAACACAATGCCCTCTAAATACAGAATTTATAGTGTTATCACTCTTTCTTGATCAAAGCTCTTACTCAGGGATGCCTTTCAAATTTCCCCAAAGAATTTTGTTACTAGCAGACAAACAGACAGGAACACACACACACACACACACACACACACACACACACACACACACACTTTTTAGTGACAAGTAGACTCTCTTGCGGGCCTTTATAGATAATGGAATAAGCTTTTATCTAGAGTCTTTGTCAGATCTCCTGAACGTATCTCTTGTTACAGTTTCCTGGAGTGCCTGGCGTCATTTTTTGTCATAGTGATTAACAAATGTTGTTTGGTGTAATTCTATACTTGACGTAGAATCCCCACACTCAGCTTTCAACACATTGCTTATCCAAGTCCTTTTCCTTAATACTTTGGCTTCTGTTTCTGGAAGATTTTCCATTTAGCTCTTTTAATTTTTTTTCTGTGCTTCTGTCAGTCCTTTCCTAGACTATCTTGCTTATTTTCATTTCTGTTTTATTAATTCTAAATGTTGTAATACCCAGAAATTTATACTTGTCTTTCTCTTTAATGTTGCGTAGCTTCCAAGAGCCCTTAATTTGCCTTCTTATGTCCTATGGCTTTAACTTATATATTGATTATCTTCAATTCACTATTTATAGTCCCAAAAGCTCCCAGGTTCTGAAGATCTGTATATTTATGTGATTGATTGCTTTAGGTCAGTGTGTGTGATAAACCTCTCCAAATAAGTATAAACACCAAATCTCCCAATCTTCTTCTTTCTTACCTTGGGATATGCTATTATTGATTTGCTAGCAGAAAATGGAAATTTATATAGTGCTCTTTTCCCCTCACAACTGTTCATAATTAATTTCAATGAAGTGCACTAACTTGACTGACCTCCTGAGCTATGAGACCGACTATTTAATCTTAACATAGGTGACGTGTAACCACTCCTCTTGACCTTTTCCTCCCACTCACAGTACAGTATTTTTACTGCAAAAACCTCCCTGTTTGTTTCAGATGAAATGTTATGCTTTGTCTTTTATAGCATGAACAGAAAGAAATGCTTATATAGCCTTCTACTTAATGATTTGTGCATGGAATTATTCACAACAACTCAATTAAAAGTAGCCATGCAGTTTTTTTTTAAATATTACACTGAATGAAAATTACCTAGTTATTTTAAAACTATCACTTGTTGATTGTTACCATATCTTTATATATCTGGTATGATTTCTGGTAACAGTAGATACTCTATAGGCATTACCTAACTAAATAAAATCTGACTGAATAAACTATAGGGAAAAAATTGTTTTCCAATGCAGGTGATAGTATGCCAGTGCTAAAAGACACACACACACACACACACACACACACACACACACACACACACACACACACATCACAAATGAGAAATGTGGGAACAAATTAGATCCGGTTAACATTTAGTCAAGAATAATATTTATTTTAAATGGCATGAGATGAGAACAAATTGCTGTTCCTTTTTATTTAATTTGTGAGAATTTCATACACAAGCACTCTATTTACATCATTTTTGCTTTTTCTGCTCTCTCCAACTCCTCCAGGGTCCTGTCTGCCTTTCAAATTCATGGCCTCTCCCATAATTATTGTTTCATACACACCACTGACACACACACCCACTGACTGTTTACTGTTGTTCTTATGTATATATGCTCAGGGTTGACCACTTGGGATTAGATATCCTATCAAAAAGCTTATCTCTGAAGAAAACTGATTCTCTCTTTCTCTTTGAGCAACCTATAGCTCTTCATTTAGAAGTGACGCCTTAAGGAATGTCCGCATCTTCATTGGCATACCAACTGGTTGTCTTTATGAAAGTCTTGCTTAGGAACCATAAGAGATTTTATTGGTATAGCTTTCCTATGACATCTACACAACTATATCTCATAGAAGAATCCTGGTCCTCTGGTTCTTTCAATGTTTCCAAACCGCCTTCTGTGGTATTCCCTGAGCCTTAGGTATAGGCTTGCATTATAAATTTAACTAAGTGAGGTGGGTCACCTATTCTTTGCATTTTGGACAGTTGTGGTTCCTGTGATAATCTCCATCTGCTGCAAAAAGAAACTTCTGGGCTGAGGGGTGAGACAGAGCTAACTATGGATATAAGGAGAAGTATTCAGAATACTGTTAGAACTTCTATTGGTTTAAAATAATGGCACAAGTAGGTTTTCCTCTCAGGTCTCTGACCTCTCACAATAAAATTGAAAGCATAAAGAAATTGACACACACACACACACACACACACACACACACACACACACACACACACACACACACATATATATATATATATATATATATATATATATATATATATATATATATAAACATTTGAATGGAAGGTGCTTCAGCCGATAGCAGTAGGTAAACTCACAAATTACATATTGATAGAAAGTAGGACAGTCAACTCAAAAGAATCAATTTTAAAGACCCAGAAACTATGTTATTGGAAAGATTACTACAGTGATTAATGTTGGCTGATACAAGATAACTGAATGATAGGAATAGTGGAAAATTAGCAGAGAATATGAATTATCTAAAGCAGATACCTCTGGCCCAGCTCCAGAGTCCTCTTAGGTTTGGTTAAAACAGTAAGGTTCAATCTTTTTAAGTGAAGATGCTTAGGTTTTTACTTGTAGCTAATTTTTAGAACTTAATCTATGTCATCTGGATGTATATCCCAAACACCTCATATCTGGCCTGGTCAGTTGCAATGTTTGGTTAGAATACGCCTGTCTCTGACTGTCTACTTCTATGAAGGGTTGCATCTGCATCTTGTGAGCCACTTGCTCAGGAAAGGCCTGCTTCTGCTGCTCATGCTATCAAGAAGTATTCTCTCTAAATGTGCTGAATCTTGCAGACGTTTAGGACTACTGTTGAATTTGTTTAGTTAGAATAGAAAATATATCACATCGATTCAGAATGTGGCAAATAAAACTAAAATGTTGGATTCTTAACATTTTTTGTGCTTAAGAGTTTCTAGTTGAATGCTATTATTTCATACACCACTTACTGTCACTTCCTACCTATTAAGACTTTCTCACAATATTAAGTTTTCAGAAACACATGCAAACAATTACATTCGGTTTGAGTTAAGGAAAAAGAGTATAGGTACTTTCAACCTCTCCTGATGTGTGTGTGTGTGTGTATAAAACACATGTATGTGACATATGATATATCATATATATAATATATAAAACGAAAACATATTATGTGTATTATATATCTATTACAAATACAACTGCTACATGTGTCATACATACATACATGAAATAACATTAAAAATAAACATTAGAGCAGTCTGATAAAAATCTTCGAGAATAGTTGTATTTTAAGTAGTGAATTGAATCAAGCTTGGGACTAGATAATTTTTGTATATTATCATTTATATACCAAAAGTTATATATGTGTATGTAAATTTCATCTTTGTGAAAATACATTATATCCTTAGCATTCGTAACATCTGTAGCCTTTAAAATGAAGAGTCCTTTGTGAGTAGGAATAATAATAAATAATAAATTAATTCTTTAAATTATGACAATGGCTTCTTTACTTATCCCTTATTTGAAGGAGTATGTTAACTTTTGATCTAACAGAAGAACATTTTTAATGATAAATATATTTTAATTTCTGAATTACATATATGTCCAGTAAAATAAAATTTTATAACTTGTATGAATTCAGGAAGAACCTGATTTTGTTTTATATAAAAGACTAAAAGGTACTACATATATTATGCATATATAGTCATGTATAATTAATATATGTGTACAGGTATTACATGTATGCTTTATGGTGAAATAACATTTAAAATGAAGAGGAATTTGAGGTAGATACACTGGTACAAACTTTTAACCCCAGCATATGTGAAACAAAGGCAGGTGGATCTCCTCTGTGAGTATGAAACCAGACTGTCTACACAGTAAACTCCAGGACAATCAGCACTTTATATTGAGACACAGGCAACCAGAAAAACAAACAATAAAAACAAATTACAATGGCCAAAACAAAAATCTCTTATACAGCAGTAAAGCTTTCAGCACATAAATAATGCTTAGATTTCTATATATCAAAAAAACTAATAAACATTTTATAAAAATGGATAACGTGGATAAAAATAATTCATGTTTTATATTACTATAATTGGAAAATGGTATGCTGTTTTGTGATATAACTTTAGACCCACTATTTTGCTATTTCATGGCATAACTTAAAAACAAAATATTTAACTGAATTCGAGGAAAAGAAACCCCAAGTAACAATACAAAAATCAGTGTTTCAAATGAGTATGTGTTTTGTTCTAACTGTGGCAAAGAGTGCCTAAGCACTTATTGATCCAACATCTTACTAACATTTAGAGGTCTTAAGAAAGAGATAGCGCTTTTTCATTAGTCTGAAATTAAAATTTTCAGAATCTGTATAACAAAAAAATTGTCAAAATATTAATCACAAGTGGGAGCTTGTTTATATCATAAGAAAATGTTATTATTGAATCTCTATGTGCTCATAAAGAACAGGGCAGAAGCTCTTTGGAGCTGAGTTAGAATGCAAGCTGAGAGCTAAACTGTCTTTCTCTCTGAATGTGAATTCACAAATCTAAACCATAGCGAACCAAGGAAACAATACTGAGCCAATTCAAGCTAAGGCTTCTTTCTCCCTGGTACTCTGATCTCCATAACTGAAGGAAACATGTTTTCTCCTTAAACCATCACTACAGTAATAACATCTCTATTTCATTCTGTGTATGTATAGGCACACTATATATCCTTTTTTTTTTCTAATTATCCATATCCTAAATTTGAGTTGTGGCATAAAAATCTGTTCAATCTTTGTGCTCTTCAATAGGCCTTCATAATAGTAAGGAAAGATTCAACGTTAAGGAAGTGTGGGTGTGAAATTAGTTTGGATTGAAATGGGAATCGTATAATGTGCATCTCCTATAGACCACCAGGAAAGAGAGACTGCAAGGACGGAAAATTCCTGGGGTAGCGCTCAGGTTGTGAAAACCACAGGATACCATACTCATGAGGAATTTTAACTACCCAAACATCTGTGAGGTTAAAAAAAAATTCAACAAAACATGCCTCGTCAAAGAAGTTTCTAAGGAATGTAAATTCACAAACTCAAAAGAAGAAATGACAAGGAGAGGGCAGAGCACACCTTAATGTGGTGGAAGCAAATTGTGAATGGATTCCCATGTATTTACTTTTCTGAATTAAGTTGTAAGCCGTGTTAGAGCAACACAAATAGGAAGACACAATGCCCCACTACTGGTCTTTTCCTCCTTTTTGTTTCCTGGTTCAACATATTAAACAACTGATTACCTAGTTGTTGCACATGGCAGCCAAGGAATCATTCTCAATTCATACTTTTGGCTGTTCTCAGTCTCCGTGAGTCATTACTGAGACCAGTGGACTTTTCTGTTAAAATCTTTCTTGTCTTTGTATTTAAATTTCTTCAGTGAAGTCTCTAAAGACATTTGTCATATTTATCTTCTAGATCAGTACAAAACACACTTGAATTATCTGGCCTGTTTTCTATTTTTTTTCATATTTTTATTGGTTATTTTATTTATTTACATTTCAAATGTTATCCGCCTTCCCAGTTTCCCCTCCACAAACCCCCTTTCTCATCCCCCATCCCCAGCTTCAATGAGGGTGCTCCCCCTCTCACCCCCAACCCCCCATCCTCACCCATCCACTCCTGCCTTGGCACCCTAGCATTCTGCAGGGACCAAGAGTGGAGTCGAGCCTGTTTTCTAATTTTAACCACACCATTTCTCTTTCAAAATCTTTTTGATGTTCTTGTTTGCCTATATGTAAAACATATCTTTCAGTAATTAGAGTACCATTTATGTTTTATGCCCCACACAGTTTCATTTTCTCTCTCTCTCTCTCTCTCTCTCTCTCTCTCGGTCTCTCACTCTGAAAAATAAAACCCAAAGAATAAAAATCAAAACAAACAAGCAAGCAAAACCAAAGCCAAATATATTTAATAAAACAAACAAATGCTTAAAAACAAAAGGCATATGGAGTCTGTTTTGTGTTGGCCATGTATTTGGTAATAGGGTCTGCCCTGGAGTATACTTGGTATACCAGTCTATAACAGTATATAAATATACTGATTCTTTATTAGAGAAAACTGATTTTCCTTCTAGCAGTATAAACTACAAATAGCTTCTTGGTTAGGTGTGGGACTTCATAAAATTCCTCTTCTTCTTGCTGAGACTCTTTTGTGGTTTGAACATGTGCAGGTCTTGTGCATTCTCTCCCCGACTGAGTTCATACGTGCATCAGCCCTGTAGTGTCTGGATTGCATATTTTTCTTGGTGGCATCCATCTCTGAGTCTTCAAATCTTTTGAATTCCTCTGAGCTTTGAGGTGAAGCATTTGGTCTCATTTAGGATTGAGTCCCCCAAAGTCTCCCAGTCTCTGTCCACTGTCCACTTGTAGGTCTCTCTTAACTTTTGTCTATGGCAAGAAGCTTGTCTAATTAGAGTTGAGTGGTGCCCTGACCTGTGGATACAGCGTTATGCTGCTATGATACATTTTATTGCTATGATCCTTTAGCTTAATAGCAGTAGTAGATTTTTCTGGAGTACTCCTGACCTGTCTAGTCTCAGATTCTTTGTCACTTTAGCCATGTCCCACATGAGTTCCATCTTATGGACTGAGCCTTAAATAAAATGCAAACATGATTGGTTACTTTCATAACGTTTGAGCAATTGTTGCATTAGTATTGTATGGGCTGGTCTATGTTGTAAGCTGCAGGCTTTATAGCTGGGTGATAATTAATTTTCTCAGTACAGCTGGGTAATTGAAATAAAAGCTATATGTCCCATTGTTCAGAACAACAGTAGCAGCAGGACTGTTAAGGCATGGTCATGTAATGTACTGACATAGGCGTAAAGACTGAAGACTTGTACATATATGTACTTTGTTCATCTGTAACATTGAGCCTGCAGCCTCATACCTTTATGGGACTGGGAAACTCTTCTGGGTGAAATAAAAGTACCATTAGACAAATACTGGCTTGTACACATGAAATTTTAGCACCTGAGAAGTGAAGGCAGGAGATAGTGAGTTTGACCTCCGTCCAGTCCCCATACTGGTTTCAAATAAGCCTGAAATACACAAGGAGACATTTTGCCGGGCGGTGGTGGCGCACGCCTTTAATCCCAGCACTTGGGAGGCAGAGGCAGGCGGATTTCTGAGTTCGAGGCCAGCCTGGTCTACAGAGTGAGTTCCAGGACAGCCAGGGCTACACAGAGAAACCCTGTCTCGAAAAACCAAAAAAAAAAACAAAACAAAAACAAAAAACAAGGAGACATTTTGATGAAAAGGAAGGGGGTGGGGAGAAAGGCATCACAGTAACAGTATAGAAATTATCAAAAGTAGAATAATACTAAATATTACATGGGGCATCTACCAAAATAATAATTGAAAAGAAAAACCACAAGGTTATAAAATAAACTATTAAAAAAACATTCAAACATACTGTCAGGAAAAAAAAGATCTTTATGGATTACTAAGCAATGTTTTCAGAATATAAACAAAAATAATTTTTAAAAATCTCATAGGTATGAACAAATTACCTGCCTTTCTCTACAACATTAAAAATAAAAGTGACATGAAATTATAAGAAATGTTACCGTGTGATAGTATAAATTCTAACTAATTGGTCTAAGAAAGATCTGAATTTAGTTATCCATACTTTTAACAACTAATCCATGCATCTCTAATTAAAGGATGAGGCTTTTCTTAACACACATAGCTTTGGAAGTGTTTTAACCCCTTGTTTTTGAATTTTCTTTGGTGATACACAAATGATTATATTGCCCAAACTATCCCTGTGAACAAATGAACAACGGAGCAAAAGAACTATGTTTCCTTTAGCGCTAAAGTTGTAGTCTTACTTGAATAATTTTGCATTGCTGATATGTATCTTTCCAAGACAGAATGAAATCGGGTACATTTTCTTATGCTTTCATGGAACAGGAGACTAGAGGAAGCAGTGACATCAGTAAGATTACTACATAGTTTAAGAACTAAGATAGTTAGACTGTAATGTAGAGCAGTCTTTAAAGCTGCTGTACTCAGAGGCATGAATCCCTAAGTAGATCGCTAGCTTCCAATTCCTGCACAACTATCACCCCAGCCTATCACAACTATCACCTCCCAGGAGTGGCAAGCAGCTAATCAAGCCCTATTTCCATCATTGTTACTACATTACCAAAAGTATGTTGACATGAGAAAGCAATGCTAATTAAATATTTTACAACAAATAACCATCCTGGGTGCATATTAATTAATGGTGCCCTTCCTCCAGGGTTCAATTCATTTAGTTTGAAGGATGGCATCGGTGGTTGTTTCTTTTAGGACTATTATGGGTGATATGGAGGGTGCTAGCCTAGAGCCAGTATTTTGCAAAGTAATTTTGTAAATATGATACAATTCTAGAAAAGGTTATCTTGTTTTCTAAATCACTAGTACAATACCGGAGTATTTTCATTCATCTGGTAGAGCTAGCGTTAGAATGAGATCTGTTTGTAGTTTGTATTTCTGTCATTTCTTTTCTTTTGTAAACTGGTCTGTAATGATAACAGATAACCCTTTTAAGAATTAAATGAGATAATTATATAATAAAGTCTAATAGCATGAACATCCATTAATCATGCTTACTGCATTTACTATACCATATGGTGTGATTTGACAAATTCTTAGGTTCACAGTATCTGCTTTTCATGGTGCTACCTTGTTGTGAATAACTATAGAGCAAGATTAAGGTCTGTAAAATGGTATGGAATGTTCTCCATACTAATAGTGTTATTCTATTCTGGCCAAGGAAATCCTGGGCTCGATGGAAAGACAATGAGTTATCACACACATGGGACAACTGGAAAGAGGCATGTAGTAAGATGTTCTTACTGCATTACGTTGCAAGTATAATACTGTGCTTCTTTTGATACCGCAGATCCTTTAAGATGCAAAGACAACTAGATTTTCTCTAGTCTCTAGAGCAGCGGTTCTCAATCTTCCTAATGCTGAGACCCTTTAATACAGTTCCTCATGTTCTTGTGACCCCCACTCATAAGCTTATTTTATTGCTACCTAATAACTGTAATTTTTCTGCTGTTTTGAATCATAATGTAAATAACTGATGTGTAGGACATCTGATATGGGACCCCTGTGGGTTCAAGACCCACTGCTCTAGAGACACCTGAAGCACAAAGCTAATTCTTCTAGGTCACAATGCTAAAGATTGTCAATACCTTTGCAACAGAAAAGTCATAGACCCCGTCACTTAGAGATGGTATTTGTTAGGAATCTGATGATCCAGCATGCCAGATTCTGAACTAGCACAAACTCCCTAGGAGACATTTTAAAATAAAGTTTAAACTGAACTTGAATGAAAACTGACATATAGAAAATTTAAATTATATTGCACAGAATTCCAGATTTCTTACCTTGTGAGCTGCTGTCACATCTTATTTTTATTTAATACTTATACTTTTAGGGAATTCGTGCATACAGTGATAAACTTAAAACTACAACTTAGCACTTACTATAATGTTTTCAACATTAATTGACGACAACATTCTGTACAAGTCTTTGAATGAGACACAGTAGGTAGCATGCTATCAAACACACCAAAACATATTGGTTCTTAGGGTGGTTCAGGCTTGGGAGAAGTCAAATTTTTATATGGACTGGGCAAAATGATGGTCTATCCAGACTCACCTTTCAGCTAACACACTTAGCATGGAGACACAGATGGATGGGAAAGATGACCCTGACCCACATAAGACCCGCATTCCTGTGCAAGGATAGAAGCATGACAATCAGGAAATGATGGTTGTTAGTTACAGAAAATGCATTATTGTGAAAACCAGGGGCAAAGTGCTTATGAGAGGAAGTGATTGGATTATGGGGGATGAGAATAAGGATAGATCATGCCTACTGAGTAAATTGCTGTGATTTATAAGACAAAGGCTATAGTGATATCTTGGCCCATTAGTGACTAGATTCATTTCACAAACAATCCTAAATCAGAATGTGACAGTTTACGGGGAGACAAACCACGTCTTTCAAGGATGCTTATAACTTACTGAGCTTTCAAACTGGTATCGTTTGAGCTCTTCATAGCTTTACCACGCTTGGCTTCCTTTATTTTAGTGCTTAGCATTCCTAATGGTTATTTTGTATTTTCTTTTTATGTAACTACAGTAATGGTTTATCACACACTGTAGTGGAAGAAGAAAATAATGCCGGTATACTTTATTAGATATTTTTAACATTTTGATAAATTCTATAAGAAAGTTACCTAAAAGCCATCGAGATATTTGAGCGCTTGTATAATTTGAAAGATAATAAAGTTATTAAATACTTGATTATAAAGGATGATCTTTTGATATTTTCTATATTTTTAGAATTTTCTATGAATTAAGTAATTATTTTTGCATCTCTTCAGCAGAATACACATTGTTATGAACAAATATACTCATATATTTGTTATATATATTTAATTTCATTTAATGCCTTTAATTTAGGAATTCTAATTTTTTATAGCTCTAGTTGACAAAATATAAAATTTTTTCATAGAGGTAGTTAGCATGGGTTACTTTTTTTGTAAAATGGGCAATTTTATCAAAAAACTTACTGAAAAAGCAAATGTAGTTTAGAGTGATTATTTATAACTTTGATTTATAATAGTGATTATTTCTTAAAAGGAAAATTCTATGGAAGAAGAACAACTTTGGAGAGTTTAGGAAATGACATTTCAGCAGAGATCTCCAAGAGGCTGGATAAATTGCTTTAAAAATATGTTTGATCAGTGTATGGCACATAAAATATTTAGTTGGATGGGTGGGCAGATGTCATGAGTAATTTCTGAATGTCATGTTTTCTGTGCTCTGCTTGGGGTAGCTGCCACTCCCTGGTGAGTGCTTTGATTGCTTTCATTAAAGGAGTGGTTGCAGGGTTGACATTTTACAGTAAGAGATAAGTCAAAGCAAGGCATTTTTCTCCCTTCTAAGCAAGTGTACAGATGTAGTGGTGAGTCCAGGTCTTTCTTGGAGAGGGTTCTGGATCTGGCCTTAGCTGAGACAAAGATACATGCTGGAGACCAAGGAGATGTAGATGTATTCTCTTGAAAAAATTTCCAAAACCAAACTAACATCAGTATAGAAACAAACCCCAAATCACTATTCTTAATCAGGAAAAATTTGCAATAATTGCTTACAATGTCAGAGTAATAGTAAAGCAAAGAACTTATCTGATTGGGCGCTTGTCTTAAAGTGTCTCTCAACAGCTCTGAGCTTGAACATTTCATAGAGACAAATCAGCTAGGTTCTAGAGATTGTTTTTACACTTTTGATCTAATTGTTTCATAGGGTAAGTAGGACTCAAAGGCTCCCCACTTTGTGAGTAGGATTAAGGTCCCTGTAAAAGAGACCTCAGAGAATTCATCTAGCTTGCCCTTCTGCCTTCTAGAATATAAGGACATAACACTTCAAGTATGAAGTAGGTATCAGAAGCCATAATCTATAGTGACCTCTTCTACTTCATGATAATTAGGATGGATCATGAATATAACAGGTTCATGTGTCTAGTAAAGACCAGAATGACTGCATAGCTCATTCTACCCCTCAATGACTGTGATGTTTGATTTTTTTTTTTTTTTTTTTGCCCAGGAGATTGTCAAAAGATTCTAGTAGTATCCTTGTAGACTCCGAATCTTCTGGCCCACATTTCCTCATTCACTTTCAATGTGTAATCAGGGTTTATTTTGCATTTTAGTACTATTATTAAAGCACATCAATATATTTCATGGACTAAATTTTCCACCCAGATTCTACCATAACCTTCTGCTGTTATGCCTGCACTAAGTAACTAAGCTGTTATTTAAAACACTGAACTCAAATTCTTCAGTGTAGAGATCAAGCACTCTATAACTAGGTCTCAAAGTTACTCTTTGGGGATTACTTCTGCTATTTAATTTCATGAATACCGCTCTTTCTGTAAAACTTCCATTTCCTGAATTTAGCGATTCTGGATCTTTTCTGTACTGCATGATTCCCTGGTAGCCCAGCAGGCATTAGGGGCTCATGACCAGTTTAATATATCTGGAGCCTTTGCAGAGAAATCCTAAGTCGCAGCATCTTGGTGTTGCGATGTACAGAAATGGAGAAAAGTTTTAAATCATGTTTAATGTGCTGGCTAGTTTTATGTCAGCTTGACACAGTCTGAAGTCATCTGAGAGGCTGGAACCTCAAATAAGAAAATGCCTCTAACAGTTACTACTGTAGAACATTTTCTAAATTAATGATTGGTGGTGCAGGAGGGCTCAGCCCATTGTGACTGGTGCCATCCTTGTGCTGGTGGTCCTGGGTTCTATAAGAAAGCAAGCTGAGCAAGGCTGGAGAAGCAAGCCAGTAAGCAGCACCCTCCATGGCCTCTGCATCAGCTCCTGCCTCCAGGTCCCTGTCCTGTTTGAACTCCTGTCCTGACTTCCTTCAGTGACAAACAGCAATACAGAAGTAGAAGCCAAATAAATCCTTTCCTCCCTAAGCTACTTTGGTCATGTATTTCAATACAGCAATAGAAACCCTAAGACATTTAACAGCGAAAAGGGATGTGTAAAAGAACACATAGGAAGGAAGTTAAGCACATTAATACAGCAATTCAGTTCTGTTTCTATAGACTTGTGTTAATGTTGCTTTGCCATGCTTCCTGAACATAGAAGTCTCACTAGCCCTGACCTTCTGAGTTTAATCGCTCCTCACCAAAGGCCTAGCTTTATTCCCACCTTCTCTGAATCTTTACCTCAATTGCTGGTTCTACTTACATTACTAACTTTACCTTTGCTCCCTCTTGCTAGATGGTTTGTATTTTCCCATTAGCCTTTGCATTGACTCTACTCTTCGTCACATCTCACTAATTAACCCTATAGAACCCACCCTAGAACAGCTACTCCTACATATCTGGTTTTTACACTTAAAAAATGCTATCAACTATAGGCATGCTAGTGAAACTGAGGTCAAACGCGTCATTGTTCTAACAAGATTGTACAGCTTGTTACTCTCTATCAGTTAGAAATTACTTACGGAAAGTGATGTCTCATGTTCATTTTATGTCCTCTCAGAGTGGACATGGTAGTACATGGTCAGTAATGACTGCTATTTTGGATTTAAACATTTAAATCGAAACAATTGGCCTGAGTCCCTGGGCCCGGCAATATTGCTACATTCATCCCATGTCAGAGATTTCTCAGTATCCTCTGCCCCTTTCTGACTCTAGTTGCTTCACAAACTAAACACACTCAAGTCTCATTTAATACGTTTTAGAAATTAGGATGGATCATGAATATAACAGGTTCATGTGTCTAGTAAAGACCAGAATGACTGCATAACTCATTCTACCCCTCAATGACTGTAACTCATTCTACCCCTCAATGAAAACACAAAATGAACTCAGTTTGCATTCCCATGGTGATATTTTAAACAATGCCAGTATTTTATAATAGTTCCCATCCATATTTTTTGCCTCTTTCAATGGTCAACTGTATCTGAAAGAGTCTTCTTAAAACAGCCATGTCAAGTTATTTACTTTTCAATGAGATGATTATTTAGCCAAATGATAAAATTATGGCAATGCTTTATTTTGGAAATGTTAGGTCAAATTTAAATATGACGTGTTATGATTTTAATTAATTATTTTTATGTGGAAGTCATTTGTGTATAGCAGCTAGGTTTTTAAAAATCTATCTTCTGATTAACTTTCAGCGTGTTTATGATCTGTAAATGAATGTAAAATCAATTCATGCGACTATGCATTCTTCATGGTCTTCCTTTTATACTGTATCGAGTACTAATGTGGCAGAGTCATTGATTTCCTGTTGTTGTAGCTCCTGATGGTCCTCCTGAAAATGTGCACGTGGTCGCAACATCCCCCTTTGCTATCAATATCAGCTGGAGTGAACCTGCTGTCATAACTGGACCAACATTCTACCTGATTGATGTAAAATCGGTAAGGCGTGTCTTACCTACTCTGAAAGGCAGCATAAATAACACTGTAAATCACAGTTCATGATTCAGATTACTTACACAGTCTAATTTTATAGCATGATCCTTAGACCTTGATAGATTGTTCAGCATAGGCTGTTGACCATGTAGTTACTAACGTCTTAACAACAGTACCCTTAATTCAGTGCTTGTTGCATTTATTCTCAGGCCAAAGATGATGCAAATATTGGAAAGTTGATAAATTTGATTTAAAATACAGTAGAAGGGTCTTTTAGCTTAGAATGAGAAAGAAGAGGCTTCCAGGAAGCAGTATCCCATATAAGACCTAAAGAGCATGAAAATCAATTCATGCGACTATGCATTCTTCATGGTCTTCCTTTTATACTGTATCGAGTACATCTATTGGAGAGCATGAAAGGGAAATGAGAACAGAAATTTCAAAGAATAGTAATCTATCTGTTGGTTTTTTTTTCCAAAACAAATAAACAACCACTGCATGGCACGGCATTCAAAACTTTGTGTACGGAGACTAGATCCATGGTTTAGATACTTAGTTTTATGATCACAGTGCTACTTGAATACCTGAAATGATGGTATGGTAAAATTTTTATCATATTGGCAGACCAGTTGCTTGGTGAGATAGTTTGTGCTGTGTATGTGGGATACAGTCTAGGTCGAGTTAGAAACTGTAAGAATAAGTGGGTCAAAAGACAGACAGAGACAGAGAGAGAGAGAGAGAGAGAGAGAGAGAGAGAGAGAGAAAGAGAGAGAGAGAGAGAGAGAGAGAGAGAGAGAAACAATGAGGAAATATAGCAGTGATCCAAATGAGAAGTAATTGAAATCTGTTAATTTAATAAATTAATAATTTATCTATTAATAAATAAAAACAATTTACATTATTTACAATTAAGGGTGTTGAAAACTCTCCTATTGCGTGGTGGTGAGTGCGAAGATGAATCAGGAGGACTGTAAGATGCACTTGGAAAGCAGCAAGGAGGAATAGATCTGAGAAGGGAAGCTATGAGTCCTACACGGGATGAGTTTGAGAAGCCTGGGAGTGAGTCTTCCCCATGTAGCTAGATTAGCAGGACTGCAGGCATGTATAGAGCTCACAGGAGAAAAAGCATTGTTACTTGCAATAAAATAACATATATTCTAAGGGCAGATGTGGGATGGGTAAATATATGAATTCTTTAAAGGAGATATTTCTGTCTCAAAAGCCCTGCTATCATTAAAAGCAAATGAGATTTTAATGCCTTCTCCCACACAGTTCTTGCTTATTGTTTTAGAGTATATTTGTGAAGATCTTAGTACATTAGCCGATAAAGATAAATAATATAAATGCACTGGGAATATGTATTTAATGCCAATTATAGAAAGATAATTATGAATGATTCTTCATGAAAGAAATAAATTATTGGAATTTGGTTATGATTAAAGAAAAGAAAATGAAAACACTTCAGGATGACTTTGCGATCTCGTCATGACAGCTGTCTTCCTGACCTTAAGAGCAAGTGGAACAAGGAAACACAGGCTAGTAAGATATATAGACACAAATCTATTAATAAATAAATAATTTGAATCTTAATTTCAACAATTAAGATTGTTGAAAACACACCTAGCGTATGGTGGTGGTGAGGGAGAAGATGAATCAGGATTGTAAGATGTACTACTTAAAAAGTAACTAAAAATCATGGCTATATTTTGTGATTTTTTTATTAAATTTATTTTCTGACTTAAATCATATTTGAATTACTTCGATAGACTTAGACAAGAATGGTAAGTGGAAGTTTGGCTCTACATAGCTCATGTTCTTGTAGCCCAGAGTACACTATACACAATTATATGGTTAAGGCGTGATGCTCTGGGGATGGGAATGAAGTAAAGAGAAGTTTCTGTTGTGGAGACAGAATATAGAGGAGAGATCACATTGAACATCAGATCAATGGAGAGTCTTGGTGATTAAACAGCAATGTAGCAAATGAGAAAGGGTAACAGTGGATGAGGGAGAGAAACAAAGAGGATGTGGAGGAGGAAAAGAACATCTGGAGTCCAGTTGCTAAACAAGTTATGTTATAGTTACAGACTGGAGTCATTTCATAACAATAATAGGTGGTAAAATGATGAGCAAGCAATGTTGAAATTGAGGACTCGCATGACTTGAGGCAGCTCATGGAAAATTACCTGTGGTCATGAACCTCCAAGGTGGAACACGTCTATTGATAAAGAGATACTAAGCATTTATAGACGCTGTTTGAGGAGCCACATATTTTTAAAGATTTTCAAAAATATTCTAAAAGCACAGTAGACCACACATGTGCCAAATATATGTTTACTATTGGATGTTGTCATCTACCGTACAAATGGAAAGCATTGAATAAAATTTAATATGTAAAGAGAGTATTTTGCATGATCAGAGTCTACCCATCTTTATGGCATGGTAGACAGTTCTGAACTCACCGAAGATCTAAAAAAAAAAAAAAATTATCTCAGTTGCCAGATAGTTCTGGAACTTGAGGGAGTCACCTGAGTTTAGTGACTTCATGTTAGTAAAATTAACTTGGTAGGAATCAGGCTAGCAACACGCAGCAGAAGCCAGGAGAGTGAGGACTGGATCCTCCTCCTCCCTTACAGGGACTGACTCTTCCTTATCCCAAGGTAGTTACTATGCAGTATGAATAAGAGGCTAATCATAAGGAAAAATTCAAAATCCATATTTTATAGGAACTTAAGTTTTGACAACTAATTAACTAATTAACTAATTAAGGACCCATAAATTTTGTACCAAAAGTATTGTGCGAAGAATAGAATTTGTATGCTGAGAGGTTTTTATACTATTTTAGAGAGGTGGGCCATCTCTCTCCAATTCTGTGTGTAACGAATATGGGTTTTTTTTTTTTTTTTTTTTTTTTTTTTTTTTTTTTTTACTGCAACTCTGGTAATTTATTAGACTTTTAGTCTAATTCCCACAGCAGCATCTTCTTTAAGTTAAAAACCCCCACAATACAAAATTTAAAGAAACAATCGAGTAACTCCAAAAATCATTTCTCAGTGTTTCAAAGGATGGGCAGGTTAAAAATTGTCTTTCTAATGCTCAACATATGCAAAACCTGTAATTCTCTGTGACTAACATGCCTTGAAGGGTTATACATTTTCTCATGCTTGTGTCAGTAAAAAAAAACCCTTCTAAACTTGTTGTATGTGTACATGGAGTGTGTGCATGTGCATGCATGCATGCATATACGTGTATATGTATACACACCTGTGGAGGTCATAGGTCAACATTGGTGTCTTCAGTCACTCTCCACCTTATGTTTTGAGACAGGGTCTCTCACTGAACCTGTAACCTGCTGTTTTGTAAGTGGCTGTCAGATGGACTGGAGAGACCTGCTTTCTTTTGTTTTCCTACCCTAGTACTGGGATAACAGATGTGGCCTGCCTTACCTGACTTTTTTATAGAGGTTATGGATCCTAAGATTTCCATGCCTGGATAAATGAGCATTTATAGACTATGCCATCATCATACTAAAAACTTAATCATGTTCAGTGTCTAGAATGATGGGATAATATTCCACCAAAGACAACGTATATTTGAATAAAACATGTAGCCGCATTTAATATACTTAAAGATACTTCATGAGTTTTAGCTATGATATTTATAGGGAGTTGGGTCCATAACCATTGTTGCACCTAACAGTAGAAGGTTAGAAACTTTTTGATCTGTAATTATGACTAGAGGTTTTAAGTGACTACATATTCATGCAATAAGAATGGGATAGGGAGTTTCCGAAGGGGAAACCAGGAAAGGGAATAACATTTGAAATGTAAATAAAGAAAATATCCAATAAAAGAAAAGAAAACTGAAAATAAAAATAGATTGATAATTTCATCCCCTGTTTCCTTTCGATTTTCTTCTCTTGCCTTATTTTCCATCTACTATATAAAGTACAATACTGAGAAGGGATAACATACATCCTTGTCTCTATCCTGACTTCCATTGGATTGCTTCAGGATTTTTCTATTTGTGATGATATTCACTGTCAGTTTCTCATATATAGCTTTTATTATGTTGGGAGATGTGCCAACTAGCATTGCATTCCCTGGAGCTTTGGTAATGAAAGTATGTTGGATTTTGTCAAATGAATTTGCTTTGTCTATTGAGACTATCATGGAAATTTTTCATTAAGTCTATTGATAATGTTTATTAAATTTATTGACTGGTGTATTTTCAACTATTCCTGCCTTTAAGTTATCTAGTAAGAGTAGTAATCTTTTTGATGTATTCTATATTCTCTTTGCCAGTCATTTACTGATAGTTATTGAGTCTATGTTCATCAGCGATGTTAACCTGTAGCTTTCGTTTCTGTTGTTGTTGTGCCTTCGCCTTGTTTTGGTATTAGAGTATTACTGACTTTATAAAAGAAGTTGGCTAAAAGAAGAATTAGTGACTAACAAGGCTGAAGGAGAATTAGTCTCAACTGAACTGTTGTAATTGTATTATAATCTCAAAGATAAAAATTATTAAATAAAAATTAGAAAAGGAAAAATTAAAGGAGCAGAATATACTAGCGTGCATTTCAAAAGGAAGTTGTCCTCTCAAGATTATGATTTAGTTAGAAAGTACATAAATACAATTTAAATATCACCATCTTCGGAATTGTGTTATAAACCATAATTTTCAGAGTCACTTAAAAAATATACCAAAATCTCCACCCCCCAACTACTTCAGACTTCTCCTTTACAAATTCTCAAGAAGGCAGTATAACTCAATACTTTCACCCTAGTAGAAAGAAAGACAGCATAAGTAGCTTGCCGAATGGAATTAATTGACCAGTTTGGAATTTGAATGAATGTTGGGTGCATGGGCACTCAAACCTATATGTTTTCTTCTATCAACTGTTGAAGTAGAAAACAATTTTATTGGCTCCAAAGTGACTTTTGCTTACCATTTGATGGGTTGGTTCATCATGATGAGTTGATTACATTCTCTGACTTTCAACTATTAAAATAATTACAAATGAATTAATTGTTATAGTACTTTGGATTTCTCAGAGCAATTTGACTTCAACGTAAACGACTAAATATCGGCTAGATTAGCGTGACTCAACTTTGCGTTGTTATCTTCCTTACTCGCTAACTACTTTTTCCCCACAGGTAGATAATGATGACTTTAATCTTTCCTTCGTGAAGTCAAATGAAGAAAACAAAACCACAGAGATTAATGACTTAGAAGTATTCACAAGGTATTCCGTGGTGATTACGGCCTTTGTTGGAAATGTTAGTGGGGCATACACAGATGGGAAGTCAAGTGCAGAAGTGATAATTACAACTTTAGAATCAGGTAAGGAGTGTATTTCACTATTCCTAACAATCAACTGAGACTTGGTTGTTGGTTTTCCTTGCAGCTCCTCACTCTTCTCAAGAAAGGATGAGACAGTGATAGAACATTTAAAAAAAATAAACAAATACAATGACAGTTGTAATTGACAAAATAAAGGTGGTTTACACTTTTGAAGAGATGGGGTTTGAAGCAATGTGTAGAATACTCGATCCTTATAAATATGGAAACAAATTGAATGCACCACACTGCACTTTTTTTTAACTTATCAACTGTTTTAGAAATTGAATTACTGTGCCTAACAGATAATGTTTCCAAATGTCTTCAGCTAACAATATTTCATCCAGCATTTCATTTTGATTATTTCTGTCCTGACTTGTGGAAACTGACTAATAATACTAAGTAATTTGGTATTAAAAGCCAGTTTATATATATATTTGTTTTCTTAGTCAAATGGCACATCAAATTATGTGATTATTTGATGAATATTAGAATCCATACAGATTTCCTCTAGTCTATGAACATCCTGAATAAACCAAAGCACCGTGAGGAGCAGGGAGTAGATATGGGGAATCCCCAGGGCCTGCTTGCCTACTTTTGTCAGAATCTTAATGTTCTCTGCCACCAGATATGTCATGGAAAATAACTGTGTGTGTGTGTGTGTGTGTGTGTGTGTGCACGCAGGGTGGGGGAGGGTGTTGCTATGTTCTATTTGTTGCTATCTCAAAGGTATGTAGAGAAGGTAAAGATTATTTTTTCAGTGATATATTTTCAGTGATTCTCTTTTTTTATGATATGTTTTCCAATATTTACTTCAAAGTGTTAACTCTAATTTGCAAGGTTTCTTTTCTTTTCATATTCTGAGATTCCATTCATTTCTCCTTTACTACACTACCAACCATCAAAGGGATCATCTATATTTTGCTTTTGCTCTTCACTTTTTTCTCGCACATCTCTGTGTAGAAAGGGTTGATGAATACAGTCACATAAACCACAAAACAAGGCTCGTCAAATCCTATTTGTGTCATCGTGCCCTAGGACAGTGGCTCTCAGCCTGTGGGGCATGACCCCGTTCACAGGGCTCGCATATTAGAAATCTAGCTTATAAGATCTTTATGATTCATAACAGTAGCAAAATTACAGTTATGAAGTAGAAATGAAATAGTTTTATGGTTGGGGGTCACCACAACATGAGGAACTGTATTAAAAGGTAGCAACATGAGAAAGGTTGGGAACTATTACCTTAGGAGGTAGTAAACAACACTATTAAAAAGAAAGGAGAGGAAAAAAAACCCTCTCTGTCAAATGAATTCATTATGTAAATCTGTGGGTAATTTGGGGATAGGAAACTGTTGCCAACATTGAGAGAATTCCTTGCCTTAGCCAGCTTTAAGCCTAATCTCCAATTTACAGAAACACATTCTACAAATAAAAGGATATACTTCTTAAGTAATGTAAATGTGTAAAAGCAAGTGGAAAATATGTTTAACCCAAACTAAGCTTTATTTTACCTATAAAACTATCTACTTAACATGGGATGTTTTACAAAGTGCTGTAATTTTCTGCTCGTCTTTTTTACTCACAATTATATATCCACATTTGAGAGGTGCTCTGAGATTCTATCCCAATAAGGGTCAAGCTACAAAGCCAGAGAATCTGCACCATGAGGCCGCATCTTAAGTCTTCCTTACTGAAAATTTAGATTGAAAAGAAAACTTTCCCATATCGCCCTGACCACAAGAATGTACAAATTCATTTGACGGTGTGATAGAAAGAACAGCAACTCTACACTCTTCAAATGATGTCTTCTCATTTATCGTTTTATTTTATAATTTGTTACAACTAGTGACGTACAATGTGGGTGGTTTGTTTTGTTTTAATAAGAGAATATTTTGTTGGCATAGAGTATTAACTAATTGTACAGGGTTTTGATTTCATTGTGACAATTGCTCATGTGCACATACTCTGATCATAGGCAACTTCTTTAACCCCGCCTTCCTGAGTGCCCTCTTTTCTAAAATAGTCTTCTAAAAGAAAAAAATACTTATCCTTTAAATTTTTAAATTAGTTCTTTAAGGATTCCATACAATGAATTTTGGTTGTATTTACCTCCAATGCCACAACTGTTCTTATGTATACCCTATTTCCTCTTACCCCAGTTTTCTACCTCCATCCTATCAAGGACGATTTGGGTTGCCCAAATATTCTTGGGTGTGTGGCCTTCTACTGGGATGCACTCAACTTACTATGACCCACAATTTTATAGGAAACTGACCTTTATTTTTTTTTTGCCAGAAGCTAACTGTTGCCAGTAGCTCCTTTGATGGGGTGGAACTTCATCCCCAGCTCTCCTCTTGATGTTGTAGTTTGGTCTGACTGGGACTTTCACAGGTCTTTATATGCTCCCACAACTAGTATGAATTCATGTGTTCTGCTATGGTTTTATTTCAGTAAAAAAAAGCAAATGAACTAGAACATTAGACATTTCAGCAATTAAAAAGTCCAATTAGAAAATCATCAAAAGACCTAAAGGGACATTCTATCATCAGGAGGTACGCTTAGCAAATAAACACACATTGTGATAAATTTTCAAAACTATTAGCCCTAGGTAAATGCAAATTAAATCCGAAATATCATGTACTCGTTCCTGTACTGAAACGGAATTACACAATCATTTTAAAAGTGGTGGTAATACCAAATAGTGGCAAAGATATAATTTGAGCTCTGACACTTGCCCGTTGGGAATATTAAGTAGTGTAGACACACGGACAAAAGTATTTTGCCAGTCACTTGTAAAACGAAACATGTACTTCCCATATGGCCAAACAATTAATTGTCAACAATGATCATAAACAATCAAAAACTTATGTTTATATTCACGCAGAAAGTAATGTCAGCCTTACTGGCAATAAAAATAAACTGTAAGCAACACAGATGTCTTTCCATGTTAAGCAATTCCTGTTAAGCTAAAAAATGAAACACTTCTTGGTGGCAAACAGGGCCGCTGTTCCTTTCGCTTCTGGCTGGAGACTTTGCAGTTGGGAAGATGACCCAGAGGATATAGATACTTCTCACCAAGACACATGACCAGCATTCCATCCCAGGGACCCACATGTTGGAAGGCCAAGACAAAAATCCTACAAAAATCCTGCCTTCTGCAGATTCATCATGGCGCCCATATGATCACTGACCAAGAGCGAGAAGGGGAGGGGGACAGGGAGGGGGAGGGAGAGGGAGAGGTTTAAAGATGGTAAAGTACTGATACATATAAATCCTAATGAGCCTCAAAACCATGGCACTTTTTAGGCTGAGACTGACAAGACAACAGAGATAAGGAGCATGAGCAATTATAGAGAGGCATCTGGTAAAATACAAAGGCACAGACGGAAAGAGCTTCTTTAAGTGATGGGCTGGTGTTATCTCTTCCATGTTGGTGTTTACTGGATTCTATACATGTTTTATGATTCCATAAAAGTAAAACACACACAGAACCATGAAAAAGTTGATGAAATCAGAATAAGGCCAGTTGTTGAAAGGTATGGGTTGGATGTCTGTTCTCTGGCTTGACACTTAATAAAGACACAAGACGTGTCACCACTGGGGACTCCATGAAGGTTATGTGGGGCTCTGATCCTCGTGGGATAACTTTCTCTGAATCTGTGTTAATTTTTTAATAAATCAATGAAGAAGTTGTGAAAGTACGTTCTATGTAATTCTGTGTAAGTCGGGCTGAGATGCAATAGGAGGGGCTTGATTTAATGTCCAGTGCTAATCACAGAGCACATGCTCAAGGCACACAGATAAATTGAAGTATAACTAGAATTTTGGGGAAATAAATTTTTGGGCTTTAGCATTTTCCTAATGTCCACAATACATTATATAGTGTGTGTCATTGGTCTTTTAAAACAGAAGTTTGAAGGAAAAACATTATATATAGATATAGATATAGATATAGATATAGATATAGATATAGATATAGATATGATATAGATATAGATATAGATATAGATATAGATATAGATATAGATATAGATATAGATATAGATATAGATATAGATATAAAAACAATACATTTAAAAATTATAATTGCCAACAATTTTTTTTCAGTGCCCAAGGACCCACCTAATAATATGACATTTCAGAAGATACCAGATGAAGTAACAAAGTTTCAGTTAATGTTCCTTCCACCTTCTCAGCCCAATGGAAATATCCAAGTATACCAAGCATTGGTTTACCGAGAAGACGATCCTACTGCCGTCCAGATTCACAACCTCAGCATTATCCAGAAGACAGACACATCTGTCATTGCAATGCTAGAAGGCCTGAAGGGTGGACATACATACAACATCAGCGTAAGCAGCCACAGCCTGAAACTGTTTCCTAAGGGCTTAAGTCAGTTTACAAAGTCAGCCCTCCAGAATACAGCCCATTGCACATCCCAGGCTATTTTCTACTAAAATCTAGCAAGTACTGTTAACTAAGCACCCTGAGAAAAAATAACAGGCCCATGGGAATACAGAAGAGAGAGAAAGTGCATATTAAACACAACAGAGTAGTGACGTGCAGATCCACAGCTACCTGAAAGAAAACTGTAATTGAAACCTGCGAAAGCTCGTTTTGAAGAAAATGGCAGAAAGAGGTCATTTTGTTCCTCTGAAACCATTTTTCCATTGATGTGGTAACATTAATTTTACAAAGGATGTAAGACATGTACAAAGAATGTGTGCAAGTTCACATGACTGAACAGATACCCAAATTACTTCATCCTGTACTTGCTTCGGTCATGCCTTAGGGATTATAAACAAAATTGTTTTGGTTCAAAAAAAAAAAAAAAGGCCTTAGCAGCATCCAATATAACAGTCCCTAGAATAGTTCCCCAAGTCAGCAATTATTCATAATTATCAACTTAGTTATAAAAATATTGTTCGCAATTCATAAGTATATCCTTTGCTTCTATTTTGTATCTTACTCTGTAAGGTTCTTGCTGCAGTTCCAGTGAAGCAGAACCGTTTTTTGAAGTATCTATTAGAAGATGAATGGGCATTTGAACCTGAGTTCAAATCCTAGCTTCTGTGTCCATCTGGAAAGCTTTTGCAAATGTGGTGACTCAGCTTTTGCAAGTGAAGAGTAGCAGACAGGATTGATAACTTCTTGAAAAACATTTTGTGGGGAATACATATTTGTAATGATGGTACAGAGAGAAACACTGTATCAATTTTGCTTTTGAGAGTAAGAGAAAGTAAGAAATAAAACAAAATACAGCTGATCTATAGAGAAAAATATAACAGCTTGCAAATTACAATATAAACATGTGAGGATATTGAAGTTTATGGAGAACGTACTTCTATGTACCTTGCTATTTTAAAAGCACTGTCCATTTTTTTGTTTGCTTGCTTGCTTCTTTTTTTACGACCACCATGGTTAAATCTAAGTTGTATGATTAAAAATATCATCACTTAATTTGAGTGCTCCCGTTTGAAAAGTTTCCAATGACACCAAAATTTCTTTCAGTTATTTTAACTGCATTTCATGGGTTTGGTCTATTCAGTATAGCTTTCATATACCATACACACATTATAAGTTTAATTCAACAAAAAAAATTCTAAATTATTAACATAAGGAATGACGGGTTAATTAATATATAAAAATGAATTAATTATAAAAGATATATTACATATGGTGAATTGTGTTGACTAAGTGGAAGGAAGTTGGTCCACTGATGTGGCCTTTGTTTCATTCAGCTAGATGAGGTGAAGGCAAAGACTCTGGGTCTTCAGCTTCCTGAGTACAAAGCTAATTGAAAGAATTCACATTCGTGTAAATCACCCTCTGTGTACACAAACAGAAATGTTTTATGTGTATATGCTGCATTATGCAGGTTATGCATCAGATACTTTGGGGCAGGGGTGAAGAAGGGCATGAAGGCCAACTTTCAGGAGGATGATTTAATACAGGAAAATGGGGAGGCAGGGGGAATTGGGTTTCATCTCAGAAGCAAGAAGATCTTGAATATGGATTTAAAGGAGGGTGAAGGGTGCTAGCTACAGAGAGAAGTAACAGATGTTAGAGTAGAGGGAGAGGTGGTGTAAGGACTGGTGGTTTTCTACTCTGTTCCTCCTGTGCATTCAAATGGCAGCAGAGCCTTCCTGGTCTTGGTGATGGGGACTTTTGGGTCGGTTAGTGTTTAGTCTCAGGACTAGGTGCCAGAATATCAGCTATAAGAAATACTTGATTGTTAATGTTCTTCTAATCTCTATGGTATTAAATTGGTTTGAGAGAATATAATTAATAGTCAGCATACAATTGTTTGCAAAAGAGAGATTATTTTAAAAATTGTTTATAACCATGTTCACTTACACATGCATAGAAAAGAAGCTCAGAGTCATGATAAAACCTGTGTTTGTTCCAGGTTTATGCTATCAACAGTGCTGGCGCCGGGCCAAAAGTGCAGATGCGAATAACCATGGATATTAAAGGTATAAATGAGCTGCCTTCCATTAAACTGTTGTTGCCTTAACCAGACGGTGGTTGTAATCTGAATCACGTGCAGGAGACTAACCTTTACGTGGTGTTCATGCATGTGATATTCATACATCAAGGAATAATATGTGTATGTTAAAAGTATAGTTTAAACATCTCAGTGATTACTTGAATTATTGTTGGAGAGGATACATGACCTAAGGGTTGTCACCTAAACTTTATTTTTATTGGAAAGAGAGGTATTTGTTTTTATTATTGGATATTTTATTTATTTACATTTTAAATGGTATCCCCTTTCCCTGTTTCCCCTCCACAAACCCCCGTCCCCATCCCCACTCCCTGTTTCTATGAGGGTGCTGCTCCACCAACCCACCCACCCACTCACTTTCTCCTCACCACCTTAGCATTCCCCTACACTGGGGTATTGAGCCTTCACAGGACCAATGACCTGTGGAAAGAGAGTTTTTTAAAATCACCTCTGCCTAGGCTGAGTAGCATTTTATCTCTGTCTGGGGAAGATCACACAAGAAACCAATAAGCAGGGTAATTCCAATGCATGGTATATCAATATTAGGAGACTCAACAGTAAGAAGTCTGTTATATATGGATCTATGAAACTTTATTATATTATGAACATTAACAAAACCAGGGAGACTATTACCCAGGTGGTTGACATAGATGAACAGTAAGGACGCTGTCGCTATGACTAGAATAGAACTTAATCAAGTGACTAATAAAATAACACACACAAAAAAAAATGTTAGTAGGCTGGAGAAACGGCTTAGCAGTTAAGAGTACTTGGTTGCTCTTCCAGGATCCTGAGTTCAAGTCCCAGTACCCACATGGTAGCTCACAAACAACTGTAATAGGATGTGATTCCTTCTTTTGGTGGGCATGAAGACAGAGCCCTAATATGCATAAAAGACATTAATAAATAAATCTTTGAAAAATGTTAGTGAGATGTAAATAATTTTTGAAAATGATTTGCAAGAGCATGAATAAATTGAGTATTTTAACATATGAAGAAGAGTCACATGTGTAAAAGATGCACTTGGGCTTCAATTTCTCAGGCAAGTCTCAAATACATAATTATATCTTAATGAGATAATAATTATTACATAATTATTATATATCTGCTGTACCCAAGCACAACTGTATGATTTGATATTTGCATGTGCTGTCACTTTTATCTGTTTTGTACAGGAAATATGACTATGAACTTTAAGTTTTCTGCTCAGAAAAATTATATACTCATATTTTACTGTTTGTAGCTCCCGCACGACCAAAAACCAAGCCAATTCCTATTCGTGATGCCACAGGAAAACTGCTTGTGACGTCAACAACAATTACAATCAGAATGCCAATTTGCTACTACAATGATGACCATGGGCCAATTAGAAACGTACAAGTCCTTGTGGCAGAAACAGGAGGTACCTCAGATTTCACTCTACATCGGAAGATCGTGATATGTGGATTTCTGAATGCTAAGAAAGTTTTACTCAAAATTAGCAAGTAAAGTTGACTCATTATTTTAAGACAATTTAAGATTACCCAAGGAGTATTAATATTATCAGTAATTATAGTAATAACTTATGTCTAAATTATTATATTCAAATGAGAAAAGGCCTAATCAAGATATATGATCTGTTTATTGTATACTGGTGAGATTTCTGATAGGTGTTCATCTTCCCCTCTACTAGCTCAGCAAGACGGAAATGTGACAATGTGGTACGATGCATATTTTAACAAAGCAAGGCCATATTTCACGAACGAAGGATTCCCGAATCCCCCGTGTATAGAGGGAAAGACGAAGTTCAGCGGTAATGAAGAAATCTATGTGATAGGTGCCGATAATGCCTGTATGATCCCTGGAAATGAGGAGAAAATTTGCAATGGACCTCTGAAACCCAAAAAGCAGTATTTGTAAGTATGCTTTATGTCAAGCGTGCACTACAGTGCAAGTTTGTTAGGATATGCCACCTTCCATCGTTCTGATGAGCAAATGCTATCTCCTATGGTTAGTGGGCCTAGTTATTTAAACACTGGGAATGAAGAGATAGACAAAGCTTTATCCATTCATTGCAAAGACATACGGCATTATGGGAAAGGCATACAGTCTTGAAAGAAAGTGTGAATTAATGTGATGAGTTGTTCAAAGACAATATAAAACAGGTATGGCACTGGAAAACATAACAGGTGGGAGAACTTAGTTATGTCTATGAGGAACATTGGGCCTGACACGTTGGAGCTCAGTATTTTCCTTTTTCTTGTTTACTATAGATGATGATATACAGACTTTCAGAAACAGTTTTGTCAGTTAATTAAGGTTTCCTTTTAAGATGCTAATACCGGTAGCTCTATCTTTTATCCCATCAAACGTCTGAATTAGTGCTTTATTAAACATTATTGAACTCATTGTTATTGCTTTTTATTTAATTGTTGATATAACGCCATAAATTAAGGCTATGATTTAGAAAAGAATTATCCTAACATTGATTCTTCAAAATCTTTTTATTACTAATTTTTTAAAAATGCAGGTGCTCACCTCTCAGCATGCTAGTTAAAATGTTATTAAATTCCTTATGAATGTTGTAGGCTGAGGTATAATTAGAACATTTAGAGAAATTGGGCAATTGAAAAATAATGTTCCTTCATTTATTTTCAAGGTAATGAGTTTAAATTTTGGTTATTATTTGAACTAAACATAACAATTTTTATGATAGTAAAATTTTATATTTACTCATCGATTATTTCTTTGGCATATTGGTGTTCTAAACAGATTCTTTTCACAATGTATGTTATTATATGAGTTTGAGAATGTCAGGCAATAAATCATACACTGAAATTTATTCGTTGTACACATTTAAATTGCTTTTGTGTTTTAGTTTCATTTAGGTAATTTCAGGTGTGTTCAAGGGTTATCTTCTGCACTTTTTCTGTTCTAAACTTGTAAAAATGAATACATACAACTTGGTACATAATGAAAATAAGGAACAGTGTTCTTTATCTGTGTATATGTGAACAAGACAATTTTATATAATCTTTGTCATTTGATTCTGTACTATTTCTAAAAATAAGCTACTGTGCTTTTCTTATTATATACAGAATTTGCTGATACTAAATGATGTTAAATAAATCTATGAGTGAAAGTATCTGCTTAACGTTTTTCAAATACTACTGGTTCATGATTATGATCAAAATCTTACTCACTGTCCCATCAAATTCAATGATCCAGGTGTAAGATGATTATTTGCTTGACATGGACTATAGATTTTTTTCTCATGGTAACTTAGTCCTAAATTCATGTTTGATACATTTATTTTTTTGAGTAAAGTACTACATTTTTATAACTATTTGTTAAAATATAGGAAAGATACAATGGGCCATGCAAATTGTTTTTCTTTTATAATTATAGGCCAATATCTTTGATAAATATTGATATCAATGTCCTCAATAAAATACTTTCAAAAAGAATTCAAGAACTTATCAAAAAATTATTCTCCCTGATCAAATAGGCTTCATCTCAGAGATGTAGGGATAGTTCAACATACATAAAACAATAAATGTAACTTAACACATAAATAGACTTAAAAACAGAAACCACTTGTCACTTCCTTGGTTACAGAAAAAGGCCATTGACAATATCAAGCATCCACGCATGATAAAACCCTGGTGAAAGTAGGTACACAAGAGGATAATAAAAGCAATATACAGGGAGCACATAGCCAATGCCATCAAAGATAAAATCTCAATGTTATTATCCTAGTATATTAGTTATTAACTAGTATTAGCGACATGACAGGTTGTTCACCCTTCCATAGCTATTCAACGTAATATTCTAATATTTAAAGCCTTAACTAGAGCACTAGAAGGGGAGAGGTATCGGGGAAGGATTCTGGAAGGGAATGACTTGGAACAGGACAGTGAACAGGATTTGAACTGAATAAGTAAAAAAGAGAAAGAAAAAAACCAGACAAGAGAATGAGATAAAGGGGATACAAATAAAAAAGGAAAAAAGAATCAAAGTATTCTAATTTGTTTATAAAATGATTAAATGTTTATATCCTTTAACACTCTATCAGAAAACTCCTACAGCTGATACACAGTTTCAAAAACAAAATTGGCCCCAAAATTAGCACCCCCCCCAAAAAAAATCAGTAGCCTTTCTATGCACAAGGAGCAACATGTTCATAATGAAATCAGGAAACAATACTGTTCACTATTGCCTGAAAAATACCTTAGAATGAATCTTTATTTTTTTTTTCCATAGGTTTAAATTTAGAGCCACAAATGTCATGGGACAATTTACTGACTCTGAGTACTCTGACCCTATTAAAACTTTAGGTAAGATTTTGTAGTTTAATTTGCCTATAATTTTTATTTTTCCTGTATATGTGTGTGCAGCACCTGTGCATGTATACATACATGTTTACCTGTGTGAGGTGCATAGTCATAGAGGTGAGGATGAATTTGTGTCCAGGTGCATGTGGAGGCTGGACCGTCACTATCCATCACTGTCTACTTTATTTATTGTGGTAGGGTCTCTTGCTGAGTTCAGAGCAGGCAAATTTTGCCTATTGAAGCTATCCAGTTTCCTCCACAGATCTCACATTGGAACTATAGGCTACTGTCATACCTGCTAAGCTTTGAACGTGGACTCTGGGGATCCAAAATCTGGTTCTTGTGCATGCAAGTTAGAAACTTTATCCACCAAACTCTCTCTCCAACCTTTACATATGATCTCAGTGTGATTGTGTGATAATAACATTTATTAAATGTTCAGTAAATACAATAAACCATGAATTGATAGTCTTTAGTTCAAGTCTTTCTTAAAGCTAATCAACCTTCTTAAGGAAAATGATATTTGCAATATTCTTTGAAAAGACTGTTTCTTCTATTATTCATATATGGCTATAAACTTGGTTAAAGTATTGATTCCTTGATGATATTCTAAATAAAAAGGTATTTGGTTCTTTAAATATATAGTATAATATAATTAATATAATAATATAGTATAGTATAAGGTCTTCCTAACAGAGAAATCATCTGATAATCTTTTCTCTAGAAAATTTCTCAAAACTACAATTTTCTTTTCTTCTCTTTTGTTTTCTTCTACTCTCATCAGCTTTTCACTTACGTCCTCATGTCAATTGACACAATGTCGGTCATGCCAAGAATGAGAGACCCTGGGTTGAGTGGTACTTTCCACTTCAACTTACAAATGAGGGAACCAAGACCCATACTGTTTAAATCATTAATTGGCCAGGATGCCAGCATTTTAGCCCAGGATTCTATAACTACTGCTCTATAAAGGAAGGTTTAAGACCTGGATTTAAATCTTAGTTAGCTCTGTAACTAACTAATAATAATAATTCAATTCCTATAAGCTTGTATTCCTGTTTGAAACTAAGAATATATTATTTTAAAGTTCTTTTGAAAGACCTTTACCCACCTGAGTGTTTTGGTAGGTAGCTGAGAAGTTTAAAGCCTTGCTACAAATAATTCTAAAAAAATAATCTGTGATTCTTTGAGTGAAATTCTAGGAAGTCTACAAAGTAACAATCCCTTTAAAGTTTTTGATATTGTTCAATGTTTAATGGTTTTAAAAGTTTTAGATTTATTTCTTTTATGGATGTGAGAGGGGTGTGTGTGTGTGTGAGAGAGAGAGAGAGAGAGAGAGAGAGAGAGAGAGAGAGAGAGAGAGAGAGAGAGAGAATTATATGTATGCCTGGTGCCCACAGAGGTCAGAAGAGGGTATCAGACTCCATGGAACTGAAGTTACAGATGGTTGTGAACCGTTATGGGGTTGTTCAGAGCCAATCTTGGGTTCTCTTCAATCAAAAGTGTCCTTCACCACTGTGTCATGTCTCTAGCCCTTTGTAGCTTCTTTTCATGGATTATAATCAAAGACTTTAGAAGGATCTTTACTTTGTTGACTTCCTAGAATTTCACTCAAAGAATCACAGATTTTTTTTTTAGAATTATTTGTAGCAAGGCTTTAAAACTTCTAAGCTACCTACCAAAACACTCAGGTGGGTACTCTCTGGAATATTACTTGAACATGTATGAAGTTAATGTATGGCGCTGGTCTTGATGACCCATCAGTACATCATGAGCTGCAGCATCGTTCAATGAAAACTTTAAGAGCAGAACAAGTGAATTGTCCCACCACTTTCAGAGGGTCTCATTAGACTGTGGAGGTGTTCGCTGGCTAAAGAACCAGCCTCTGTCACGTCTACGTAGGAAAAAAAAATGCATGCTTAAGAATCAAATCAAGAGACAGGCGGATTTCTGAGTTCGAGGCCAGCCTGGTCTACAGAGTGAGTTCCAGGACAGCCAGGACACAGAGAAACCCTGTCTCGAAAAACCAAAAAAAAAAAAAGAATCGAATCAAATCAAGAGGTATGCTACATACAGGTTTGTTTTTTTGTTTGAATAACAAATCTCTGAGGTTTAAATGTTTGGCTATAAAAGCATTATCTTGGCGAATTTAGCCAATAAAGGTGAAAATGAGAAAGCAGGCTGATTTGACTTGTGGCTTTGAAATTGTGCAAAACATTTCTTCATTTAACTGCTGATAGCAAAAATACATGTTCTGTGGTCAGCAACATAATCAGAATTTTTCAGCAATTCCTGCTGCTAAATCATGCTTGTTCTGGTATTATTTCCTGATGGAAGATAAAAGACCGACAGAACTCAAGTACCTTAAGAAGATAGTATTTTATAGAGAAGAGCTGAGGGGAGAAACGTTTGCTGTCTGGGTGTCATGTACCTTGCCTGTTACTAAATAGGTGAGTTTGTGTAGATTAACAATGGATGACCAGGCTCAGTGATTTGAGTGAAAGGAAAAGTTACAGCATCAGGGTGACACAGATGAGAACTCCCTAAGAAGGGAGATAGTCAAAAATCCGGAACCACACAGTCCAAGGACACGGCTACTAGAGTGGGCATTATCTAGGCACGGCTACTCGCGTTTTTCCAGAATGAGCATCATCTAGATCACAATCTCAAGATACTTTTCAACAATGGCTTTTTCTTTATTCCATTTACTTGTAACCAAGGGAGGCTTATAGCACTGATTTCAGAAGCACATATTATTATTATTATTATTATTATTATTATTATTATTATTATTATTATGTGTCTATTGGAGACACGGCAGCTACCACCAAATCCTCCAGACACTAACGCCTACAAGCCCTCTATAAGATGGAGATGGCCTGCAGCTTGCGAATGGTGTGGAATGAAAGATGAAGGTCAGGCTGCCATAAAGACCACAGGAGAAGGGACCAGTGGTACATAGGCTATACATAGAAGAGAGCCAATGGGCTGCTAATAACCAAGGAGGGTCCCATGTTCCCACTAACTAATTTCTCAATAGTTCAGTGTGATATTCCTGCATCAGTGATGTAAAGACAGTCTTTGGTGACCTCTCTTTTAAACTAACCTTTTAGAAACTCTCTCCTGATATATAGTAATTTTATAATTGGCTTTTGCCCTGTAATGTTTAAATAGCTATCAAAATAGGGACAGATGAAAGAGGAGACATTAGTAGAGGCCATGGAATAAAAAAAAATACTCTTGGCAGAAGAGCACAGCAAAGACGACAAAGGAGAAGGACTCAAAATGGAAATAATATTGATTGTTTCAATAATGAGAAGAGGCTCACAGATGGAATGCATCACTGTGCAACTGGGGGCCAACAAGGAGATATGTACTTGCAATAATACCTTTGTGTAACCAGATGACGACAAAGAGAGGCTGAGTCATTTTCTGTCTCAATGGTGCCATGTGTCAGGACAGATGGCATCACTACAGCATACTAGTGGAATCCAGCCCTGTTGACAAGCCTGCCGAAGGCATATGCGTGAATGCCATCCTAGACTTCGGTGGAATGGAGCATAATCCCATCAAGGCTATCCAATCATGGCCAGATAGCTATTCATTCGGTAATATTTGCATACCATTGGCAACACGCAGTGAACTGAAAAGCTTATCAACTAAAATTTCAATATTTGATTTACCAAGAACTGTGCTTTGGTAGATCATGCTGGTGGTAGTTGGACCCTTCGTGGATTAGTACATAGGATGTAAAGTTCAAGATAAAGTTCATCTTACAGCAACTAATTAGAAAGGGTTAAAATTTAGTAAAAAGGGAGAGCTTTATGGCCTGTACTGGTAATTGGGAAATGACATGTATATCACTTTAATTACAGTTGATTTTTGTTTTTACTTTAGATTGAGCCCTAGCACCCCCATTTTCATCCTGTACATGACCTTTCTTTGGCTTTTTAAGCTTTCCTAAGCCACATGAGTTCGTGGACACTGCTTGTAGACGGTATTTTGTGTAAAAAGGTTTCATTGCAGAAGGTTCCTTGTGGCGTGAAAACCAGACGTCCCTGTCTGTACCTTTCAGGGGCCCTGTTGAAGCAGTGTAAGATGAGATGGTAAACCACACAGCAAACTCAGTTGCCGATGGCTTTCTTTTGTCACATTGCTTCTCATTTAGTTACTGTGCAAAGAATGTCCCCAGTGTGTTCAGGCTGAGAAAGAGAGAGGGGAAGGGATGGAGGTCTGTGTGTGTGTGTGTGTGTGTGTGTGTGTGTGAGAGAGAGAGAGAGAGAGAGAGAGAGAGAGAGAGAGAGAGAGAGAGAGAGAGAGAGAAGTGGGGAGAATGCGTGTGTTACTATGACATCTGCAGCCATCTTCTAAGGTAGTACAGAAGCAAAGGGGACTTAGTAGTGATTTTTTTTTCTGTTAGAGTAGTAGTACAGTTGTTAACAGGGCACCGGCCAGAGTCATGCTGCCTGGATCTGAAAGCTGATCCTGCCATGCCTTTGCTGGGTAAAACCCACTGTACCAGGTTTCTTGCTTGTGGGTTAGTGTTACCTATAGGAATGCATGCCACAGACTACTTAGTAAGACAATATTAATATGGAGTGAACCACACAAACTGTGCCATCAGGCAGAAATATTTAAGATGCTTTTAGTGTGTGCTGAATTTAGATAACCTCAAGATACCTGTGAAAATGCCTAAAATATTTAATTTCTAAAAATTCTATTTCTAAAATGACAGTACTAGTATGTACTTTATAAATCAACTGGGAGATTAGTTCAGATTAGGGGACGGGTAAACAAATATGAAATCATTACTAACAAAGACACCTGCCACTGTCACACAAATTCAAAACCGGGAAGTAGCTTTAGATATAAAACCCTGTGTCCTCTTAATTATGTGGCATGCATTCCTACAGGTAACACTAACCCACAAGCAAGAAACCTGGTACAGTGGGTTTTACCCAGCAAAGGCATGGCAGGATCAGCTTTCAGATCCAGGCAGCATGACTCTGGCCGGTGCCCTGTTAACCACTGTACTACTACTCTTACGGAAAAAATCACTATGCTCTGAAGCTGCCTCCAGTTTCAGTGTGGCCAGACGCCTCTGCTTGCGGCCCTAGGAGATTTTCTCTTCTCAATGTCTTAAGTTATTTCCAGCTTCTGTCTCTTCTTACCATCTTGTCTTGAGTTTTAAGGTTAACATTTCATTAATAAGCATGTTGCAGAGGTATGTTTTGTTGGTTTTTGAACAAAGCTTTGACAATGGTTTTTAATTTTTTTTTAACAATGAATAAATCTTCCCTCTCTCATACTTGACTAAGCATTGTTTATCTCCTTTCAAAACTTTGTCAATCTGACTGGAGGAAAATGTTCTTGTAGCTCACTTTAAGGCAGGCTTATTTTTAAGTGAAATGATGGACCATTAGGATAGTACCTATTTTGAGCTTTACAATAATGCCCTTGTATGTACGTGGCATATGTACATATGTGTATTACATAGTGGAGAATACAGAATCATGCTAACTCATGCAAGCATCACCTCAAATTGCTATCATGAGTTCCTCCTAGAAAACTCTATGTCTAAAATATTAAAATTAATGATGGCAAGATAAGTCTAATAGCCTACTGTCCCAGCCTGGCTGCCTGAATGTGATCCAGAACTCATACTCAAAGGAAAGGGTCAAATCCCAGAAGTTCTTCTTCTACTTCCACTAGCTTGCTTTCACACACTCATGTCTATACACATGCATGCACACACACACACACACACACACACACACACATGCATGCATGCATGTACGCACACCACACACACATCACATCAAAAATACTTTTGACATGATAATGTAATAAAATTAACTTTTAGTTAATTCTGTATGTTGTATTTAGTATCCCAAAAGACTAGTAGTTTAATAAGAAAAAAGATATATATTAGCTCTAAGAGCTTAGAGGGAATGAGGAAACCGGAATGAGGAGATAAACTTTGTAGGGCGAGATTAATATCTCTGATTTAATTCAAAGTTCTCATTTTTAAAATGTGGAATCTGGTTCTGAATTTAAGTGATAATGATTCCAGTCAGAAGGTGATAGTTGAGGGAAAAAATAGTGCTTTTTATTATACTTTTCTAAATTACAGTGCTGGAATATATTAACAAACAAGAGGATGTAATTAGCAGATGCTGAGTTTAGTAAAGAAGTGGCTTGTGTGTATCCTAGAAACATCATGTAAAAGAATCCCACTTTGAATGGCAGAATTTGGAGAAATGACCTCACTTGTGCTTAGCAGTGAATCAGAAAATGTACCCGACAATCACAGTACATTGTGTCCCCTCCTAAGGGCACTTTTGTAATACATGCACTCACAGGATTACATGCTGTTTATTAATATATTATATGTCATTTCCTCACTTGAGCCAGTGCTTTGAAATGGTAATCTAGTCTTAAATTTCATTTTGTGGTCTAGGAAAACTGAGTTCTAAGGCTCTGTATCACCATCACCTGACCAACACTATCCTTTACTCGTCTTCTGGCTTCCTTTGGCAAAAATATTAGATGTAGCATGCTAAAAAATCTCATAAAACAAAGCACTGGAATTTTAGTCAATAAGAAGGTATACTTCATATCTGATAAGATACTTAGTCTTCTGGCATGCTTTAAATGGAGCCAGATATATTAAAGATGGTGAAACTGATAACTATTTAGAACTCAGTATTCACTCAGCTACACCATCATACCATGCAGTTCAATAGCTGAAGAAACTTGGTAGCATTTTATAACCACCAATCTAGCAGAAAAAGATAAAGCTTTAATCTTTGCCTATATTTCAGACATTGAACCAAAACAATTTATAGTAAAATTATAAGTCACAAGAGTTAAAATTTCCCCAAATACAGTATATGAATGTGAACTTTTTCATATGAGTTAGAGAGACAAATTAATTTTAGAACAATCCCATTGAAAGATGGTTGAGCAATCCCTTGAAAGAAATGAGATGACCAGGGGCTATAGAAAAGGACCAATGATTTTAGAAGTGCCTGCTGTACTACAGAGGAGAAGAGTTGAGTACCCAGCTTGCAGGCTGCTTACAATGCCTGTCATTCCATTCTAACAATACTTGGAACTTATTTTGTTCTTTAAACATTTTGTTTTTGTCTCACATTGAAATAATCGTATATATAAGAGATTGTGGTTTCATTTAGTAAACATCAACTGTTTATATACATATCCATAATACATGTGTTATGTATAATATATATTAAGGATAGTACCAGTGTAACGTAAACTATCAAAGAGAGATTCAAAATGTGACTCTAAGGTTTCTGTTCAACCAGCACAACTAGAGGAACGGCATTTTCCTCAACTGAGAGTAGGATTCAGTTGAAAAGAAAAAAACACCACATTTTGGAAATACTCATTTTGAAATGATAACCATAAGTCCAAATAAAAATATCTGGTAGGTAATTACATAAAGAAGCCTGAAGTTTATTAGTGAAAATGTCATTATCACATAAATGAAAATTTAAACCATGAGGATGAATGCACTGACAGAGGTATAAAGTTTATATAGGGAAAAAATTAAGGACTGAACCCCTAAATTAAAAGGAAGAAGAGGAAGGGAAGGAGGAGGAGGAAAAGGAGGAGCAAGAGGAGGAGGAGGCAAATTAAATTTTTTTGATGGCACTCTTAGGTGATATGCCAAGAAACAGTCTATGTTGTTTGAGACTCAAGATGCAACTCCAGGGTTGTGTTGGTGATCATGTTTCGATCATTCTCAGGTGAAGGACTTTCTGAAAGAACTGTGGAGATCATACTGTCAGTCACTTTGTGTATCCTCTCAATAATCCTCCTTGGAACAGCTATTTTTGCATTTGCAAGGTAAGATGTGTCCCAGAATTCTCTGTTGGCTTTCTATCAGAGACCAATCAACAAACAGCAACACAGCAGTTACACAAATGGGAAATGATTATGTTTTGTTTTTCTTATAAAACACTCGAACCTATCTGGAATACATACTATGATGTTTTACAGTATGTATACATTCTGAGTTGAACGAATCTAGCCTTAAAGAAGTAAATTCTGGTATTCTGATAGGAAAGATTTGATATAAATGCTGAGGAGAACGGGAATAAGGAAGAACTTAAAGGGAATACAGCCAAGGGTACAACCAAGTAACCAGTCTCAGTAGACTAGGAAACAGACAGTAAGGGAACTTAGAGCCAAGGAAATCTCCCAACGTTGTCATGGAATGGCTATTACAAGCATGTACAAGTACTCAGAGTCAAGTGGAGCATGACAGAGCAAAGGCAGAAGTTATCCATCCTTATTGGAGGGTAGAAGGTTATAAATGCTCGTAGATACATCACATTTATACAGAATGGTTTGGGCAGACTGGGATTTTGTGGAATTTTTTGGATAATGAAATGGGCTGAGAGGCAGTAAGAACTCTTTAGGTGGGTTGCCGAAGGTCCCACATGAAATATTCGAGTGTCTATACCAGTCAGATTATGTGGATGTGCAACTTTAATCTGAGCGCTTCAGAAGGAGAAGCAGGTGGATCTTTATGAGTTCAAGGCCTATCTGATCTACATAGTGAATTCTAAGTTAAAGGGTTAAAACATGAGACCCTGTCTTTAGATAGATAAGAAACACAGCAACTCCCTGATGTCACTTTACTATAGTGCTCACATGAACAAAGCTTAGCATTCTGGTAAGTGACAAAGAAGAAATGAAATCAAGACCCACTCAGTTATCATAAAGGACAAATGAAGGTGGGTTTGTAATTTAGAGACAACAGAGTAAACCTACTCAGACTCACTACATCATATATACATATACACATATATACATATATACACATATACACATATACACATATACACATATACACATATACACATATACACATATACACATATACACATATACACATATACACATATACACATATACACACATACACACATACACACATACACACATACACACATACACACATACACACATACACACATACACACATACACACATACACACATACACACATACATACATACATATATACATATATACATATATACACATACATACACACACACACACACACACACACACACACACACACACACACACAGAGTTTTCTAAATAGCTCTAAGGCTGTCCCTGTAATTTGGATGCCCTGTGCCATCCTTTTTATCTTGCGTCTCTTAGGTCAGCCTTTGAGTGTATGATTTGAAAGTCTCTCTTAGGAGACATCTTCCCCATAACACATACTATTTTCAGATTCTGCCAGAAGATAGCAGGAGAAAGTCATCATTAAAAAGAACTTCCATTTTAGTAAGAGTTTTGGTACATAATCAGAATGACCTCAGTGTGAAGCAGTGGCTTCTGCCAACAGGACAATGCAGAAAGAGTACTGTATGATCTATGGGCCTTAGCAATGAGAAGTGCTCATGTTTGGTACTCTGATCATCTGTTTGCTCTGAGGTTGCATTTGACCTCCCATTTTCTGGTGAGCCCTTGTATGGGATGGGAGGCCTCTACTTACGCAGCGTAGCCTCCCAGGGTCTTTCTTCAGCCAAAGGGAATCTGTTCTCTGGTGAATATCAAGCCTTATAGTCCATCCACATGTGCTCTCTCCCCATCGGGCTACTGAGCACCTAAGTCAAAGTGGGCTTGTCCTCTAAATGCTCATAATTGTAATCCCTTAAAATACTTACGGGTCAAGGACTGCCTTGTGAGTTTAGCTTCAACACTTTTCTGTGCTTTATATACATTTTAGACATACTTAACTGTGTAGTATTTGGGGGGGGGGTGGCGTCACATTTTATGTTCTCAAAATCATCCTAGATGTCAATGTTTATCATAGACAATATGTGTAAAATATTAATGACTGATGCGGTCCAAAAGAGTGCCTTGTTATATGTCATACTACACCTTGGAGAGTTGGTAGATAGGGGCCTTAAATTTAAAAAGTCTTTGGGCTAGGTGTAAGTAGCTCATTCCTTTAATCCCATTATTCTGGAGGCAGACACAGGAGGATTTCTGTGAGTTCAAGGCCAGCTATGTCTGAATAGAGAGTTCCAGACCAGCCAGAACTATAAAAAGAGCTGCCTCCAAAAAGAATTCTTTTTCTTTTGGTTAGGTTTTCAGGGTTGAATTAACCAATTTTGAACCTAATCCTGAGTTTTCTGATCATAAAATATAGATAATATTTTACACCTCATATTTCCATAAAAATTAAACAAGACAATTTAAAAACCAATTTACACATTTGATATGCGCAAAGTGTTCCATTATAGGAAACAATGACACATTGATTTTTTTAAACACAGATACTCATTTTCCTCGGCTCTTTCCATTTCCTTTTCCTTTTGTGATAAAACGAGGGAGCAGCTAAAGGGAGGAGGGGCAGATCACACCTAATGGAAAGAAATATTTGTCTAAATGGCTTTACTTTAAGAAACAAAAGAAAAAGCTGCCAACCTCATCAACAGTGCTTTCATGATAGTGCCTGCACTGACGGTACCGCCCTCATTTCAGGATTAGACAGAAGCAGAAGGAAGGTGGTACATATTCTCCTCGGGATGCAGAGATTATTGACACCAAATTTAAGCTGGACCAGCTCATCACGGTGGCAGACTTGGAACTGAAGGACGAGAGATTAACGCGGTGAGCACACTCCTCTGGGCAAGCAGAGGTTCAGAGGGCCTGGAGCCATGACCCTCTTCTGACCTATGCTTGTTGGAAGTGTTTGTGGGGCTCCAGTTTACACAGGTCACAGAGATCTTCTTTCAAAGGGTAACCTCTGTCTTCTACACACTTCTCGCTGCCCCCGCGCAGACTCACTTAATCTTCCTAGCATTTTGGGTTCAGTATGAACTGAGCTTGGACTATGATACTCAAACAAGACTTCTTTTTTTTTTCCTAAGATGAATTATTTTTACTCATTAAACCTTTAACATGCTGTTGCATAATTCTCATAGAATACATTTTCAAACGTGGATTTTTCTAAAAATGTCCACGAAGAGTTACAGGCAATCTAATTTAATTATACTTCTAAAAGTTTGATGTTTTTATATCATCTGTGAGAGTTTAGTTCACAGTTCTTTATTTCAGCATAAATTTACATAAATGTAAAAACTGTATATGGGATTTGTATTTCTAAACCTATTTAGACTTTAGAAACTGCAAAGTAAAAACATACTGCCTTTAGAAAGAGAAGTATCAATGTATATGCTGAATGAATGACATCATCATATCAAAGTACTTAACTTTTTAAGTACTTTTTAAACAGTGATAAGTCTACATATTTTAAAAAAGCATCTACACCGTTCACAGTATTAGCATATTTTAAAAACTTGTTTAATATAATTCCCCAGATTCTTAATAAACTCTGTCATGGTGTTGTTGCAAGGCGCTGGCTGACAAAACCCTGTTGACATTTTAAAAGTTGTAATTATTTTACAAGATGGCATTAAAATCTTGAACATCAAAAAATAATTTGTGGTTACTACCTATCAAAGTTGGCCTTTATTTAATAGATCTGCTTTGTAAGCCTTATTGTTCTCCTGTCTAGAAGATGCACTGCCTAGGGGGGTTCTCTGAAACCCTAGGAAATGAAAAATATTCACTATCGCTACATTGAAAGGAGATTTGCTTTCTGAGATAACTTCCTAACTTTTCGATATTGATTGTTGTTTATATTCTAATGCAATCTCTTTTCATCCACAAAGGACGAAACTTTAGAGGCTTATATGTAGAATTTTATAATACCTAGTATACAGTTGGGTTTTTTGTTTGTTTTACATAAGCAAAACTATATATATGAGAACAATAGACTCCCAACACAGCCTCCACAGTAAACCCTATCATGGGAACACTAAAGCATCAAATCTTAGTTCGCCTCCTGGTCCTCTCAAGGCTTCATGCTCTATAGAAGAAATGTCTTCTCCTCCCCTCTGGACCGCCTGAACTTCAGTGATTGGCTCTTCCTTTCTGCTTTCTTTTCTCAATTTCTGTGTCTCTTCCACAAGTACAGGCCAGCCACACTCTTTCTGAACGTTTGTGAGGGAATAACAAATATCTCAGTGACATCAATTTGAGCTGAGGGAAAAATGTAGTGGAATTCTGCCATCCTGGTGTGACTTACAGGACGTTAACAAAATTCTTAAGGACCATTTTTTTCCCTTTTGTTTTGAAGCATCTTTACTGAACCCTCAAAAATCCTCTCAGTAAGCAGATCTTTAGAAGTCAATGCAGTAAAGTTTAAGCATAGAGAAAACATTACTGAGATAACTTTACTGAGCGTGAACCTCTGGGCTGATGTTGCTTTTCTAAACAGGGTATTTTCAAACTCTAACCATTTTCTACTTCTTAACATTCAACACAGCCAGAAAAAAAAAAAAAAACTATGGTTTTCCTTTTGACTTTTTATTCTGGTCTGACTACCTGGGCAGCTAGAGAAGATTTGAGTCATAGAAATGTGGGCCAAACCTCTAACAGATCTATATTAAGTGGTATTTATAATTCAAGGGTGGCCATCTTTGGTGTGGCTTTTTATTGATTTTCCTGCTTCATGTTATTTTATCTATATATCACACTATCCATTAAAACCTGTAAGAGCCAAATAGTATTTTAGATATATTTTATTTCTGTGTCACAGAAAATCATTTTTCTAATAATAATGAAATTGAAAATACTAATTTCCACTCTTTTAACTGTCCCATTTGTGTATAAAGTCTAGAGTTTATATTATAAAATCTTCCCTTGTGAGCCAGCTTAACTTCTGTAGTTATCTTCTTCCTCTTCTGTACTTTTTATCCACTCCTGGAGTTGATCCCCATCCATCCAGAAACAATACAAAACAAGAGTTCTACATACCAATGATGTATAGTAAATACGATTTGCTGGATTTGGCTCAAAAAAAATCATTAAAGTTTTTCTGCTAGTAAAGTCATTGATACATTACTCAAGGGTAGAAGAATAACTGAAAATTATTAGTGCATTAGACATATCCGAATGGGGGCCGGTTATCAGTGAAGTGCTAAAAACCTTCATAGTCTTTGATGTGCTTCATGATCTGAGTGTGTTTCAAGTCAGAAATGAAACTTAATTCTGGAAATGAAAGTCAAAGCGATTCAGTTTTCTCCCTAAGTTGCTGGGTACATTGTCCCACGTTTTACAATCTGTAGAGAAGGAACTCAGTTTCCTAGGAATTTGCCCAGTTCACGTGTGTTTCCTACTCAGGTCATGGTGGGTGTATACCCCCAAACTGCCAGAATTGTTTGTCATGTTAAACTGAGCTTACAACTATATATATATATATATATATTCCTTCACCTATCCAAAAGAGAAAACATTAGAGACTCTCTAGTCAACAATGACAAGTATTAACTTTAAGAGTTACATGGTTGACAAAACCCACGTCAAAGGGCTTAGAACTGCATTATGCAGAAGACTTCCAAGTTTATATTATAAAATTATTTAACATTTATGCATTTTACTTTATACTTAAGATGGGTTTTAAAACCCATCTTATTATATAAACATTCATTATTTAATTTTTTCCACCCTGTGTCACAAAGAGTTTAAGGATCCATTCTTCCACATTGCCAGATTTTTTTTCCTTAAAGAAAGTAAAAAAATGTAAATTTGTACTTATTGATTCCATAAGAACTTTAAGAGGTGTGCTAAAATAATGTTTTTGTATCCTTAGTCAGAATTCAAGGCCAGCTTGTTCAGCTTACTTACTGAGATCTTGTTTCTAAACAAAAGCAAGAAAGGGGGAGGGAGGGAGGGAGGGAAGGAGAGAGGGAAAAAAGAAAAGAGTTTTGAACAAATAACTAATCAAATAGGGCTTGTATTTGAGACTATAGACTTAACTCCATTACTGGAAAATTGATTTAATTTAGTAAATGTTATAATTTTATGAATGTACTTTATAAGCTATATATCAAAGTACTCTGTATTGTTGCTGTTATTTGTATTTGTAAAATTACAAATTATTCCACTCTACGTTCATACATAGAGAGGTTAATAGCATAATAGTTATTATTTTTATAAGAAACATTTTAGTGTGGGAAAAACTTGCAGAAACTAGAAAATTGTAGAAGTGCAGCTTGTATTCTGAATTAAGTATCTGCTGGGTATTTGGGGGCAAGCCTTTAATCCTAGGACCAGTGAGGCAAGGACAGACAGATGTCCCAATAGGAAAGCTAATCTGGTCTACATAGTGCATTCCAGTGAGCCAGAGCTACAAAGTGAGACATTGTTTATGAACAAAACAAAAGGTAGTTGACAGAAGATGCAAAACAGTTTTCTTGTAAATTACCACCATTGTTTAAGAGACTCCAATCATTCATTTTATTTCTCTTCTAAGTGTATGATATTTTCATAAACAGTGGCAAAAATCTCTGAGTTCCTAATACAACACCCTGCAACTAGAATGAACTGTAAGATAACCAATGCCCATGTTACTATAGTAGCAAATAAAAACAATGTGGTATTGTACTCTAAATGAATAACGGATCTTTACTTCCAGATACTCTTCATTTTTCTTTAGACGCAAGGAGATTTTTGTCATCCAGTAAGTTGTGTGGGTAATGCCAAGCTCTGCTGTGATTATTTTAACTTTGCCAGGTGGTGTGTTGTAGATTTTTTTTAAATACATGATATTGAGCATTTTGTTGCTTAATATGCCATTCTTTCCAAGGCCAAAGAGAAAAGATTTTCTTCTTTTGTTGTGTTCTAAGACTGCATGCTGTTGCTATGGTAAAGTTCTTATCCAAATGCACATTGGCTTCCATTGGCTTCCAATGTGCATGTCATGAGAATGCGTTGTGTTCTTATGTTGGCAAAGTTTTGATGGAAAATTGGGTTTACATTTAGATTCCTTTAGGCTTCTTATTGTATTCTCACATCTCTATGACACAAGAGTAGAACTTTCCATCTGATAATGGAGATGTCTCCAAGTGGAGATGTCAATTTGTAAGCATCAAGGCAGTGGCTTTTTCTATCCATCCTCTGTTCCCTGACTGCAGTTTATGAAACTTTAATTTCTGTCTCGATCAGTAGATAACCAACCACAATCACTTCAGGAATTCCCCTAATGCTTGGTCATTCCTTTTTTTTTTTTTTTTGCACTGGCACAAGTATAGCAATATGAAGTTATTAATAATATTATTAATGATAGCAGAGATGGCCCATGGTTAAATTAGAGGTCTAGATATAAATGCCTAGAGGTGAAGAGTTTGGATCAAATCCGAGGATGCAAGGCATTTGACTTCCAAATCACAACCTATTAAAGAGGTGTTCCTTTCCATAAACCATAAGGCAAGGTGAGGTCAGGACTCCTATAACTCTACTTGATAGTATATAATACACGCTATGATTAACGCAGAAGGGGCCTTTTCAACTCTAGGGACTCTTAAAGTTTTGGAATCATAACTAACCTTGTTTTATTTTAGCTTTAGGGAGCAAGTTAACATAGATAGAATTAAAAATTATATGAACTATTCTATTTTCAGAGACTTGCCCTAATGGTATAACGTCTGTAGTGTACAATGCTCTTAGGCCAATGATTTCATTGACCATACATAAAATATCCATTTCCAACCAGCATTAAAAGCTGACCTTTGGGAACTGTAGGTTCGTGGTGTATTGGTTGCCATCATCTTAAAATAGAATAATTTTATTGCAGTTTCCCCTTTATGCAATTAATAACTCAAGGGTTCTCCCAGGACAGAAGAAGACTAAGGACTGCCCATGAAAGAGCTGAACTTCAGATTCTGGGTGAATTTGTTTTTACACAACTCCTCCCCATATCCATATATGCCACTAGCAGATCTGATCTACTCTTGATTTCTACTGTGTGTAGATTCTTTCCTAATGTCTCACACAGAGCTTCCATTGCGTACCTGCAACCCTTGCAGATAGCTCAGGCTGGACAATTTCCTGTAAAGCCTGTGAGGTCTCCTGCCTGTTTTCTTACATCTGCACAGAGGGCACTCGCCTACCTCTTCACACAGCTGTCTACAGTACCTCTTCAGTCGAGTTGCTCTTGAGATAAATAACCTGTGCCCATAGTTAGTGAAATAAAACATCTGTCAAGAATTGGTTTTCAACTGCACTAATGTGGAGAGGCCGTGTAACAAGGAAAATGGGATGCCTGACACACAGGGAGTCTCCTCTGCTTGGCAACTCTCTGAATGCCTCCTTCTTCCTTCTCCTCTAATGAAATAACAACCTGGCATTGATTGCTCCCTGATTGAGGCTGTGTTTCCCTTATATGTGATGCTATAATGCTTAGGGTATTTTTAATTTACATTGAGACCCACAGAACAATTACTGGTTGATTCGACAAAAAGGTGAAAAGGGATTTGGAAGAACACTGGAGCACTGTTTTACAGCCCAAAACAGATTAGCAACATTAGTATAGGTAGAAATTAAGTAATATCTAAAGGTATGACTGATGATACTTTGGACAAGTGACAGAATTTAATCAAAGAGGCAGATAAAACCCTGGGATTAACTAGAGATGGTAAAATACATAAAGTAGAAACTTATTTTTTAAAAAAGAAAAACATAGCAATTTCACAAGTACTTGGCATTTCCCAAATCTTAGAAAATTTAGTGTTCTAAGATTTAATTTTTTATGTATTTTCCTGGAAAGATTATTCAGAGTCATTATTTGAATGTATATGACATGTTCTGTTGTACAATCATTACAATACGTCAAAGCAATAATTTATTATTGTTTTGTAAAAATTTACTCCCAAGTTTCTCAATTTGTCCTGTACCACTGGTAATGCTGATTTGAGCTGTTCCTCTACTCCCATTGCATACTTATCTCTATGAAGACTCTATATTTTGATGCCCTGTAGATTTCAACTAATTGGCCTTGAGGGAAAGCTGAGTCCCTGACAATACGGTCTTTCATCACCACTGCCAACATAAATAAATGGTTCCTCTCTGGGTCTGTAGAGTAATCTGAGCAGAATTTAAGTTCTTGATAGACTTTTAAGAAATGAGCTCACTGTGAAATAATACTCTTTCTACCAAAAGACATCGGATTTAAGACAGATAGAACTCATGTAATGAAAAGATTTATGTAATAAAAGTGTTTAGCCCTTTATATTGAAAAGTGGCCTGTAATCTTACAAAAATCAGGCCAATTCCAAACTTGATTTATCCACTAAGCAACTGAATATAATTTGGCAGTATCCTTCACTACCAGAAGTAAATATGAGTGCTGCCTCAATGTAAAAACGAGTTCAATTTTTTTAAAGTTTTAAAAATTTGCAATTAAAAGAAAATTTCTACTTGAGTGCAGATGCACCCTCTGATCACTGTATTTGAAGGTGTCACTTCTGAATTAATATTGTTGGAATTTGTGCATTCTTGCCTTATTACATATATGATAAAAAAGAAAATGCATAATCTGAGCTTTTAAAGGACTATACAACCACTCTTCCTATTTTTCTAGCCATACATTTTCCAAACCAATATTTTCTAGTAAAAATAAATGTTCAGGATCTTGACAATAAAGAAAAATTTTATCTTAGGTGCAAATGGCACCTAAAGCAGAAATATAGCCATACAGCACCCAAGAATGAAATAGTACTTGTGTGGACAGAATCCACAGAGCCAGGAGGGAGAAATCAGATTTCTATATGAGCTAGCCTGAGCTACATACTCTAAAATATCTTCTCTATTTAAATTGTTATATGAAGATTTCAAGTTTTGATTTACACATAATTTTGGTATAAACAAAGACTAAAAGTTACCCAAAATATTAGAATTCTAGAAGCCTGGGATCTTACATTACATCAAGATAGTTGTGAAAAAAATGATTATGAAAAGTTTATTAAGGTCAGATGAAGTAAGTGATAGAAAATAAACTAAAGCCAAACCAGAGCCTACTATCTTCTGCCTTCCCCCACCTTCCTTCTATTTGTGGGGCTATAGAAGGATACCAGCAATCCCCCTGCTTTAGCTCTGACAGATATGTGCCATAGCTGGGAAGTTCCTTTTCTTTCCACTTGTTGAGAAGGCAAACAGAATTTTGTTGTTCTATTCCTAACTTTCTACTAGTCCGGGAGCTGGTAGATTTTAATGTTAACAGACAATATATATATGTATATGTATATGTATATGTATATGTATATATATGCTTTGTTTAGAACTGACTATTTGTTATTGGTAAATCTAATAATTACACTCATTTCAAGTATTGATTTATAACCTTCTAAAAATTCAGTTTCCTAAGAATTGAGTGAGAAAATCTACTCAATTCTGGTATCATCCCACAATAACTAGAGCCTTTCTAACTTGCTTTGAGTGTGGATGAAGTCTCTCATATTTTATATCTAATATCATTACTATTGTTATAGATAAGGCTCTGAAGGTTATAAAGTAAGCTGAGTGTCAGTCCTGTCTGGACTGTCAAGTATGTATGAATATAAATGCATGCATGCTTGGTTCATGAACTGAAATAGCTATAGCACACAGTACAAGGTTATTTGTTCTTAAAAATCAGCACAGGAAGCAGACACTAATTTCTAGTCTGTGCCCTTAACTGAGGTCTATTGGGAGTTAACTGTTGAATAGGAGGTTAAGAAACAAGTAGAATTCATGTGTGACTAAAACATGTAGCGTTAAGATAAAGCATGCTTAGAAAAAATATGAGGAGCAAAGAAACAGCATGTGAGGAGGATCTGTGGTCATGGTCAGAAGCACCAACTCATTATGAAAACTGCTCACTTGGTGATGGTGGCACCACTGATCTTAGACTGGGAAGGCAGAGGCAGGCTCTGAGTTTGTGAGGAGGCTGATCTACAGAGTGAGTTCAGGGACAGCCCAGGCTAGACAGAAAAACCCTGTGTCAAAAAAATTCAAAAAGAGGGGGGAGAAGGAAGTAGAGAAGGAGGGGGAGGAAGAAAAGGGGGAAAAAGAAACTACTCAAGAGTGGAACAATATTTAAAGTCAGTAAGACCATCACATTTTATAACGAGGCAAGAATGCACAAGTGTCTATCCAGTTTAATAGTTAGGTGGTTGACATTTAAAATTAAAATGTACAGAAAAGTATTTTGTGCAAAAAAAAAAGAGAGAGAGTAAAATTAGAGCAAATTTCTAACTTTTTACTGAGGAAAAAAATGGCCTTAGAATATTTTTTTTATTTACAAGTTGTAAGTGAAGGATGGCGCTTCTTAATGAAAGAGCAAGCATGTGAATATTACATTTTTTTTTGCTAAGGCTTGCATATATGTTTTCTGATTATTCATATTTCATATCTCTTAGGGATTCTACAAACTTGCACTGATATCCTTAATGCCTTGTTCATGAGTTTCCTTAACAACAACAACAACAAAGTAGCATCCATCTCAGCATTCAGTTATCCAAGAGAAATACACTTCTCTAGTACAGCCCTAGTAATCCTGGATCTTCCTGATAAAGAATCAGTCATTGACACTCACATTAAAATTCCCATTTCCACGGAGTGGCATGAAAATGAATGTCTCAAACACAAAGATGCCAGTCATTCCTCAAGTGTGGGTAATCAAGATTTCCCTAGCCTAACACATTTTCCTTTCATGATTAAAAAACAAAACAAAACAAAGAAACAGGGCAGCATAGAAGGTTTGGCAGCCATAATCTAGGAGTGTAGGTGGTCTGAGGCATGCTTGTCACTATCTGTTTTTCTTGCTAGTCTTTGCTGAGGGTAATCGTCTCCAACAGGCACTGGTTACTGCACCTGTCTCTATTACATATGTTACAATGTCTCTGACCTCCAGTGCCTCACATTTTCAGATCTTCTGTTTCACATCCCCCAAACCAAAGCTTTTCTGACTTAACAACCCACTCAGCCGCTTCTGGATCCATGAAGTTATGGTAAGAAGTTCTCCATTGCCTTCTTGAGATCACATTAGGCTGTTGTGGTAAACGTCTTCAGTTTACACAGCAAGCCTCTGCTCGGTGTTTACAGCCTTGTCTTTACCACGTTTGATGCTAGGATAATGTTAGGATGCTCTATGAGGTTACCCCCTGAGAAAGTAGAAGGCTATTTCCTCTTTGACACACCCACCGCCGACTTCAAATTCTAATATCCAGCTTCATAATACCTGCAACTTCATCCCTACAAGTTCCATTGCATCTATTTTGCCATAAGATATGTTCTTGTTGGTTTAAGTTTTCTCTATTAAACATACATCTTTATGATCATTTTCAAAGCATCCATCATGTCTTGATTGTCCTTCAATTCAATGACCTTGTTTCATGCATCCATGATTTCAAAAGTACATATTCCAAGAAATATTTTTTGCTTGAAGGTTATTGTAATTTGTAATATTATCAAAAATGTAAAAGCTCGAAAAGACCCCCTTGTGCATCTTGTTTGTGTATTTATTCGTGCCTTTTGTGCTTTTGTGCTGTGCGAATTTGTTGTGCATGATATGTTTTGACAAGAAACATATCTCTACGTGTGTGGTGCATTATCTATCTGTTAAAATATTTCATGTTTCAGAGTATAATGTTGTCAATGATGTAAATGTACACAAAGTGTACATACCACAAAAAGTGTACATAAAGGAGCTGAAATGAATGTGATTCATTATGGCTGTATTTTAACTCAAACTCAGTCATGAAACAAGACTCGGGCAATATAATGTCATCATGAGCAACTTCTGATTCCCATTCCACACTTTTTATAAATAAAGAAACTATTTCTTGAATCTGTATTAACTCTTTATTCTATGCAATATATTTAAAGGTGGCCTGGTTTTAATGCCGTGTCTTATATTATACTGTTGCCTTTATAACTGGGAAGAGAAGCTAAAAGAGTCTCAATTAATATAATTTTTCAAAAAAAAAATAAAATTAGCAAGTGCATGCTAGTTGCAACCACAATGTACTTAAACATTGTTGATTTGACTATGATTTTCTGATTTTAATCTAGAACTGTTTCAGAATGAGCCATCTACTCTCACACACAATACATCCTAACATGGTCTCTGTTGCAGGTTACTTAGTTATAGAAAATCCATCAAGTAAGTTTGTGAACTTTTTCCCCTTCGTTTGAATATCAACATAAGCTTCAGTGACTCTTACTGTGTGGCTGGCTCTCTCTCTCTCTCTCTCTCTCTCTCTCTCTCTCTCTCTCTCTCTCTGTATGTTTGTTGGAAAGACCTTTAAGCTGGATATAAATCATAAAAGCATGACTAATTGCATGGTAACTGGAGAAATGCTTTCTCTCTCTCTGGGGTGAAGCCTGCATGTCTGTATTTTAGCTTGGGAAGTAATATGGGGATATTTAAACTCCTTGGGGGCTTAAAAGCCATATCATTATGAGAATGAAGTCACTGCAATATTTTATATCTTCTAAAACCTTGTAATGTGTAACATTCTTCTGTATGACAAGGAAGTATTAATGTGCTTTTAGGAGTCAATGATAACTTCATGCTCTCACATTTGCTTCAAAACTTTTGTTCATTAAAATGCTAAACCTTTCCTTTAAAGTCACTGAAAGAAAAAAAATGGAAGAATTTTGTATGATGGATGTAAAAAGAAAGTGAACTTAAAGAGGGAGAACTCCTTTAGTAAACAGGACAGGGTGACTTTAAAGGACTGTGTGTGTGGGGGGGGGCGGTGTTACAGTTGCTTAAGTGTTAACCTTGCAGACAGTGCCCAAGCTTTCTCTCAAGAGAAAGAATACACACTAACACGGTTCCATTTAATGCCTTTCTTTACTTGGAGGCCCATAAGCAAGAAATCCTTCCTGCAACACGTTGAAGAGCTTTGCACAAACAACAACCTAAAGTTTCAAGAGGAATTTTCGGTATGTTGCCAGCAGTTGTCACAACATTGCAAGACCTCCGGTGGTTTCCTGTGTCACATTTCATGTCCATTTTAAGCATGCAAGGCCATGAAGGATTCTGGCCTTGATAATCAATACCCAATTACCAGGTTGATTGTTTAGATAGTAATGTTACCCTGGGTGGCCTTTGCTGCAACCTGATCAGAGTATTCACCTACTGTGTTAGGGGAAGGTGGTCTTCTTTAGGCCTCCCTGCAATGGCAGCCTGGCTCCAGCTCCCTGCTCACCCGCTCTGATGGAGGTGCAAATCCAGAGTGACAGTCATTATTTTGCATTCGTGTATGAGCTTTAGATCACGCTGTAAATGTAGTTTTTTATTTGGATAATCCTGTTCAGTTTAGACACTCGATGATTCCATGTAAGTACGTTGACTATTGAATATGATGAGTGCTAGCCAGTGTGCATTCATGGGATAAAGTGATCAGGGACCAGAATTTGATATTTGCAGGCACTCCAAATGTTACTACTACTTCTAATCCCATCACAATACAGATAAGTAATATCTGCATTCAATAATATCTATTTCTTGATTATTATGAGACAAGTGTTTGATCCCACGTGGAGATATGTAAAACTAAGACCTCACTGCTAAAATTATTTTAAAGTTGAAAATAATTTCACTTTTTAACAATTTTATGTTTCTTTTGATATATCTTATTAATTATTTGGTATATTTCATATCACTAAAATTGAAATTATGTAGAGACATAAAAGTTAGATCTGCAATTTATTTTGAGGTTCCTAAATACCTTATCTAGATGACATGATTATTTTACATTGTGAAAGCAAAGTATATTTTATATTGTATCCGGAAGTCTATTTCTACTTTTTTTTTTCCCATAAATTTCTTAGTGTGTGAACTCCTGAAACAAAGAATCACACAATTGGCTTAAATAATTCAGGATTATAAAATTTCAGTTTCTCAGGGAGTAATAACGATAACTGTGAAAAGATGAAGGGGTGCCCTGCTGCTAGTTGGTCACGCTTCTTAAGTAATGCTGAACCAGACTTCGCAAAGTCAAGGCAACCATGAAGTTCCCTTATCTTTTATATAAAAAGAAATTTCAATTTTTCACTAGGAAAAGTGTAATTTTTCTAGAATAGGATCAAATATAGTCAAATTATTTATTCCCAAGTACATGGATAGTTGTATTAGCAAATATATATTTTCATGTATTAAGAAAAATTCTAGCTTAACTTTTTGGGAGGCCATGTTGTTCTTCTGTAAAAACAAACAAAACCAACCCCAAATAATTCTTATCCTAATTCTTTATTAATTTTTTTAATCAAAATTATCATTTCATAATAAACATTTATACTGAATGCACAAAGTTGACTCATCTTTTAGCACATTCTATTTTATCTTTTATTTACTTATTATTTTATTTATTTATTTATTTATTTATTTATTATTTACTAAGGTTCCTACTATAACAAACAATGTGTGATACATTGGTATACATCCATTTAACATTCACAAGCTAAATGACTTTAGACAAATTACCTAATCTCTCTGCACCTAAACGTCTTCATCTGTGAAAAGATAGCATCTGCCTCGCTGAATTGAGAATACTAAAATTACCATGTACCAAATGGGTGGAAAGTGCTTGGCACAAACATCACTTACTATGTTGATGATCTCCACCATATACAAATTCAGATTAGATTAAGAACTGCAGTGGTGAGACATGCTTTAAACAGGACAACTGTATCATGATTGAGATATGCATAAAGATGCAAGAATCATAAAGATGCTAAATGCTCGTTAGGAACGACTAATGAAAATTGTGATGTCTAAGATGAACAGTTGCATGAGCTGAATTCTAATGAGAAGATAAAGGGAAAGAAAGTATTCCTGGGAGAGAAAAGAAATGAAAAGTGTGGGGAGGCCAAACAATTGGCTCATTTGTTCCCATGAGAAGACATCAAACAGGAGCAGAAAGAGATACCTAGAAAAGCTCACCAAGGCTCTATGTCCTAATCAGAATAAGACCACCCAGTATTATCATGCTGTTAAAACTATCAGCCTGGTAACTGAGTTTTGGTTATCAAACCCCAGAGTCTCTTGAAACCATAAATAGGAACTTGTATGTGGAATAATTCCAAACTGTATCATTTTTCAAGTCAATTTCAAACACATTTTTCTTTGCCTTTTCTCTTTCTGTGCTTCTAAATTTTTGACACAGAAAAGTTATCTGGGGTGTCCTAATGTTGTTATCTTTTTATGAGCCTTGTTGCTTATAGTCTACCTTGGCTATGATACTTATGCATGTGAAAACAACTGTTCAGACTTTTTTTATTGTCAGAAGAATAGGGAAAGGAAAATTCTTGAATCAAATATAATTTATAATTACATTAAAATGGAAACACATGGTTTGATTTCTTTACATAGCCTGAAATAATCTCATGAATGGCCATCATCTGCCCAATAAAATAATCAACACAAGTTCTCACACCAACCTCCTTAAAGATACTTGCATGAGAAAAAGCAAAATAGAGTGCATCATTTTTCTCTCAAATGTCAACAGTAAGTCTTCCTGACCCTTCATCTGTGTCTGATCATTCTAAATCTCACCTTTACATTCCATTATCAATTTAACAAGGCCAACTGAGTGCAGTATTGACCTTTGACATCCTCTCAAATTGACCAGGGTTGTGCCAATTAATAGGCATGAAATCACACTGTCTGGGGCGAAAAAACAAAAAATAAATCATTCAACTCCCTTCTTCCCTCTGAAGGGGTATTAACATATTAAAGAACAGTTGTGTGCACCTGATGAATCTGTGGGTAGCATGTGGCACCTAAGTGCTCTCCAGAGTTCAATGAAATTTTCTCTAGGGAATGTCTTAGTCTCACTAATCAAAATCACTTGGAACAGTAATGGTGATATTTAGGGAGAATCTTTACTATTCATTTGACCTCGTTCTTATATCTATGATAGGAGTTTTAATTAAAAATTTAAAAATGATGCCTGGGAGACTAGCTCTGCAATAAAGATTGCATGTCAAGTATAAAGCTCAGGATTCAAAGCTCAATACCACATACACAAAACTAACAATAAATTAAAAAGAATTATGACTGAAATGATAGCTCCGTCGACTATTCTTGCAAGCATCACAATCTGAATTGGATACCTAGAACTTTTATGTAAAAAGCTGCCCATGGTGGCAATTATTTATAATCCCAGCCTTGGGAAGGTAGGCAGAAATAGGTCCCCGAGACTAGCCGGCCAGACTAGCCTCAGTCTTGGCAAGCTTCAGTCCGATGAGAGATACTTTATTTAAAGAATTTTAATAAAATAAAATTGGCTTATGGCACCTGAAAAATGACACCCAAGGTTGTCCTGTAATATGTAGATGAACACACACACACACGCTAAACAAATGAAGGGTTCAGAAGAAGAAATTGGGCTTTAATGGGCAGAATCTTATATATACCAAGTTTAAACTTTGCAATGTTTTTCTCCTCTATAGGAATTACCAAAATTTCTTCAAGATCTTTCCTCAACTGATGCTGATCTCCCTTGGAACAGAGCAAAAAATCGCTTTCCAAACATAAAACCATGTAGGTGCAATTCCCATTTATAGTCTGACTATGAAGTATTCAAAAATGGCCACCATCTTAACGGTTTACATTTATTTAATGTTTTCTTACACATTCATTGAATTCCAGTAATATGTTTCGTTAATGGTGACTTTCAAGCTGTATCACATTTGCTTTGTTCTTAATTACTAAACTTAATTTACATGGTTTCCAGTTTGTTCACCAAAGTTTCATTTATGCAGGTGCAAGAAACTGTAGATCGACCTGCTTTACAGCTTTGTAATTTAACCCTTTTAACATCTTCCTATAGAACATGTCTCCAACAGAAGGGAAATTAACGCTTAGCTTTCCTTAAGAGAACAGTTGACCTGTGGAACCTAAAATGGCCTTGCAAAAATACTAGTTGATGCTCAGAGTCAACATTTGTTGACTGGAATTCTTTTCTGCAGAGAAGCAGAGGTGCATCTTCCTGTCAGACCACTCTACTTTTCAATTCAAATAAACAAACGATGTTACTGTTTTAAGAATAATGGCTTGTGGAGGAAGATTTGATGTTTCTTTATTACTAATATGTCTGTTGTGGTCTTTTAATGAATGTCCCCCCACTGGATGGAATTCTAATCCAATGCATTTTTATATTGAGAAATTAAGAATTTTGGTGCTCTGAAACTTTGTTTCAATATACACTAGGACACAGGGTGATGGTGATACATCCTTGTAATCGCAAGTAAGCGGGAGGCTTGTGCGTGAACACTGAAAGTTCAACAACAGTCTTCTCTACCTAAGGAATTCAAGATAGACCCGAGCAACTTAGTCAGACCCTACCTTGATTTCTAAAATGGTTTTTACAAAGAACTGGGACTATAGTTCATGGATAGGAGGTTTCCAAACATGCAAAAACTTAGTGCTTCAATAAACAAACATACAAACAAACAAACAAACAAATAAACATAATGAGGAAATTCCTACAGGTCTTGAAAAAACACTAATTTAGAGGAGACTGCAATCCCACAAATAATTTAAACAGGAATAAGTAGAACACAGGCTGATAGTAGAGGAAAAATTATTCACAAAGGCAACCAGATATACAGGATTGTGATACCAGAGGTTATTATCCACACAACCTTGCAGTACAGTGCCCAGGAAGTAAAATAGAAAGTAGAGCAAATAGCATTAACTCCTGGAGATTCTTTCTGCAACAAAATAAATCATAAGGAAACGACTTCAGCAGCAAGATGAGAAAGCCATGGGGTGACAAGTAGAGTAAATGACTGATAGTCTCTAAATGTCTGAAGTCACAACCTTTCTCAGCATGCCTTTTATTCTAACTTTAAGAACATTAACTTGAGTTGGATGCAACTTAAGTTTAAGTGGGAGTGCCCATGTTGCTAGATGTGTTTTCACTAAATTTCTTCTAGACTGCTCACAACATGCTTATTGAAGTGGCGTTCTTTATAAATATCATATTCTTATCTAAAGGCCACTGCCGTGAGTTCATTAACATTGAGTTCTAGTTGCATTATACAGTTGGGACCGGTTTGCATTGTGTCACTTATGAAGTAACTTATAAATTTGAGTTACTTTATAACACTTATAAAGTAACTCAAATAAATCTAACTAATCTCTAAGACGTTTTGAACTTAAAGTATGAAAATCTGAGTTCTTGAGTTCTGTTGTTTCATTTGTTTGGAATAAGATCTTGGTAATTATCCCCATTTTGACTGAAAGAAAACTCAGCCCACATCCATAATGCTTTTATGGAGCGAGGGGACAAGAGTGATTGATGGTAGTAAATGTTCAACCTCAAAACAGTAAGGATCATAAATGTCTCAGCCCTCCATACTGAGGCTAAGATAAAAATAATAAAACTTCCTGGGATGTAATTTTGTTTTGTGGCTGTCTTTCTTTGTGACCACCAACAAACCATTTGTCTGTCTATTCCTCCTAAGGCCATTAGAAGATTCGGTAAAATAATCACTTAAATCGCCTTACCCAGTACTAGAATATGTAAAGCATTCAGCCTTCGTGGTGTGTAATCAATAGATCATTTTTTTAAATGATCATAACTTTCTGAGTGGATAAGGCCATGATACCTCCTGCGGCACTGAATTCTGAAGACACCAATCCCCCATCCCTCACTAGAGCTAGAAGTCCTTTGTAATGTCACAGCCGTGTCTGTAGAAAGGACAGCATACTTTTACATTCAAGCCCACACAGAGACAGTTACCCACACAAGATTTTGAGGTTATGTGTTGCTATTGGGCTTGCACACAAAACAAAACTGGAAAACTGTGTCTTGCCTTGCAGTGAAAGAATATATTTCAATAGAGTCTGAAGTTTTGCTTGAGCCAGCTTTGAGTACCGTGGTTTTTCCCCTGAGTAATAACAGAAAGAGAATTTCAAATATCATAGTGCCTTTTGGAAGATATTAGTTTACAGGGCTTTGGGATACTAGAATTAGCAGCGAATACTTGCAGACATGATTTCCAAATCTCTGTCTGACAGGACACTATGACCTTAATATCCAAATACCATGAGAAAAAGTTTAGCATGCTATTAACTCGGTTCATTATAAACAATCGTATCAAGTGAATAGCTGCCCAGTGGCTTCCCTTCCTGAAGTACAAGGCTAATCATAAAAGGCTCAGTCTCACTGACACATAAATCATTTGCAGAAATTTGTTTAAACATTAGGAGTCTCTGAATTTAAATGCACTGGTCATAACTTCCCACAATATAACTAAAACCTTTTAAATAATTAATATTGGTATCTACTGATATATGCTTTAGTTTGGAAAACATGAAAATAAAAGTCCAAAATATTTCCTGTAAGCTTGGACATTTCTTCATGGGAGTTAAACAAAATAAATATTATAACTGCATAGTACAGTTGAGGCCAGTAACAACCAGAGAAACTAAGTGGTTCACTCAAGACTGTAAAAATTCACACCCAATCCTCTTCTTAGTTTTCCTCCATGAAGACAAGACCCTACTTCTTTTCTTATCCAAATACTGATAACCCAGAGCCTGGGAAAGACTAAGCATGTATGGGTCACTTACATGCACAATCCAGCCAAACCTCTGAATCATTCATTCAAAGATATTTTTAGATTCCCATGTTTAAAGTTATCAGTAGACTTTACAGGTACAAAATTAACTTGGTAAAAATCCCCAAGAAAATTTCTGGCACTTCATTTTGAGAAGCATCACTGGGCACAGAATAACTGCTTAATGATGATATTTCTTTAAAATAGTCCAAAGAAGAATAACTAGATATGTTATATTACAGAAAGAATAGGCAAATGATGGGAGAGAATAAATGGTTTAAAACTAGACCTAAATATATTGAGAATCTAGCATATGATATAATATTTTAAATCAAAGAAAAATGAATGGAATATTGTTAAATGGGACTATTGTGTTCCAGATAATAATAAATAATAAAAGGTAAACCTATACTTTGTTTCTTAAAAACAAGAAATCTGAGTATAAGAAACATCAAACTATTGAAGTTAAGTTAGTTAAGTTATGTTAAGTTAGAAAAATTCATTCAAATTTCAGGAGAATCTATAGGTGAAATTGTAAAAAAAAATATGAATATTAGTATAAAGAACAGGAGAAATAAATAACATATAATTCAAAAGCCCTAATTTAAAAGAATAAAAATCTGGTTATAATACAATAAATATTTAATGGACTATTACACCTAAGAAAATTTTAATATATATGACAAAAATCTGCTTATACCCTTGACATACATGATCTGGGGATTTTATTCCTGGCAATATGTTGTACAAATGCAGTTTGATAGCTATGTCATCAGCTTCATTATGTTTTCCAGCATTTTGGATAACAAGCGGGATCAGTTTAAGCCATAATTAAATAGGTACACTATATTAAAAATACTATCTGTCTTAAGAACAGAAGCTAAATATATTCATGATGGTATAGAAAGATTAAGTAAATAAAAATAAGTTTCAGAATAAAGAATATGGCACAACATTTGAAGTCAATTTTGTAATAATGTGTGTAGGAATTCTATAAATATATCTAAGATCTTATTAATATTTTTGTGTAGTAAAAATATTGGGAAATGGGGGAATGTGTTTTTAAATGTCATACTCATATATGAGTTTGGCTTATTAGATTGTGAACTTTTATATTACTTTCATGGTATAAAGGTCTTGGGAATTTGAAAATCCAATTATGATTTCTTATGTTTTTTTCTCAGACAATAATAACAGAGTGAAGTTGATAGCTGATGTAAGCATCCCGGGATCAGATTACATTAATGCCAGCTATGTTTCTGTGAGTTACTATTTTCATAGATAATATATTTATTTTGATAGAGAGTGAATACTAAAAATTTTATATCTTTAAAACAACAAATTCATTAAATCACTATAGAAGGGAAAGTGATGTTTCCACAATAGCAACCTGATGCACATGTTATCTCAGAGATGGGCATATACAAGCTTTTGATTAATTACTTGTTTCACTAGCTCGTGCAGACAGAAAAATTCTTCCTCTTGCCATACCTTATCTTTGCACCATTTTATACACTTTGTTTATATATTCTTTGAAGGTCAGCTAATCTCTCTGTCAATGAAACATCAGTCAGACCGACAGACATGCTCATACAGTGTAAAAACTTGTTCTATACCTTTCCCTTTGAGATATAGAGTCCATCAAAGGAATAATGATGTTGTAATATGTAGTCTCTTAGAAAACATGAGTGGATCAACATGGAGACAATCGTGATGTACTCAGTGTAGTCTCTTACATATCAGAGATGATAAATTCTTACTGAGCCAGACTGAAAATGGAATGAAGCCAGTTTGTCCTCTGTCCCTCTTTTTCATGATATATATATATATATATATATATATATATATATATATATACATATATACATATATATGTATACATATGTATATATATATATATATATATAGATAGATAGATAGATAGATAGATAGATATAGATATAGATATATATTTATGGTCAATAGTCTTCATCATGCTGGGTACTCCAAACCTCTGTTCATCTAGGACCTCAGCTTGGCTGACACATTCTTACATTTTGAGAGTAGGAAGAGCACATTTGGTCCTTTAATGAGACATTCACCTTGGGAACGTTTTCTGAATACCATTGGAAGTTAATTGCTAGTGTCTTCAGGCTCAATTCATTAATTTTCTCCCAGAGGAGATGACTTCATTTCTAAACAACTCTATTATGTGATTTCAAGGTAGTCCCTTTATGGGTTTTTTTTTTTTTTTTTTTTTTTTTCCTGACTGGCTTCCATAGGAAATTGCTTAATCATCATTGTCTTATGAGCCTACAGATACCGGAAGATTTCCGCTGCTCTGCACACTCTTCAGTTTTATATTATTTTCCTATGTTTAGATGTTTTACTACTCACTGACCTGTCACTTCCTTCAACTTATTCCAATTTATTTGAGATTCTTCTATGATACATCATCCTTTTCCTTACATTAAATATAACGTATTGTATCTATTGTTTCCAAGTTTCTATGAAGTGGTTTATGTGTAGATTATATTGTAATTCCTTACTAGTCAATATTAATTTTAAAATTACAACCAAACTGGGTCTTAATGTCAAGGGACTAAATAATGGAGAAGTGCAGACTTCCCTACATAGCATTTAAGGGAGGGCCTAGAGAAGGTATGGGTTTTATTCAATTTTGATGTTAGATCTGTAGGTCTCTATTCAAATGACCAGGTGAATGTCCCATCCAGCAGGGCAGTGAACAGAGTCTGGGGGGACCACCTGAAAGTGAGAATGGGGAAACAGGCGATCACAAAGAACCATGGCTTGTCTATAGCCTGATCAAACCATTATTTTAATTTTTTCACACAGGGGTTATATACACATAGAGTCAGGATGTGGGAAAGGGGATGATGCAGGAGCGTAGGTGTTCTTCCAGATATCTTCCAGAACAGGGTATCTGCTGGGTGAAGAAGCAGGGAACAGGTCACTATGACTCTGTCTATGATTCATTTGTTTTTATCTAAGCTGGTGCTTTCCACCAAGGCTACCTATCTACAAGACCTATGACTATTTGTTCTTATCCAGGCTGGTAGTTTTCCACTAAGGCTGCCTGTTCACAAGATCTATAGCTATCTGTTCTAGGGTCAGTGTTTTCCCACAGAGACCAAGACTTTGTGTTAGTAGGCATGTATGTCTGACTTAGGCCTATGGCTGATTTAGGCCTTCAGTGTATAAGCAAGGCTGCTCTTGACATGAATATACTAATTTAAGGTTTTATTCATTTATCAAATAATTGAGTCCTGGTGATATGAAATTCTTCTCTAAATAGTATACTGAAGTTTTATGCTTACTAATTTTAACTGTAGATAGGCCTTAAAATCTGCTGAAGTCTCACTTTATGCAATAAAACCTAGATATCTAAATTTTTAAATATAACCATTGTTTTAGTGATCAAATAAATGTCTTGCAATGTTATAGAGTAGGACAAAGCTAAGTTGTCATAATGTTTTCAACTTGCCAATAAGTAGATCTAAATCAATACCTCAGTTTCTGTAATGTTATCTCAAATATGGGATAATGTTAGAACAGGACATGATCTGGGCTCACAGAGACTAAAGTGGCAAGCACAGGACCATATGGGTCTATACGAGGTCATCTGTGTATAAGTTATGGCTATTAGCCACCAACAGTGGGAACAGATGTATGTCTGATTCTTTGGCATATTCTTGGGAATCATTTCCTCTTATTGATTTGTCTTGTATAGTTTCTATGTGAGGGCTTTTGCTTTGTATTCTTCTATCTTCTTTTGTTGTGTTTGGTTGTTACCTCTTGGAGGCCTGCCCCTTAATGAAATGGAGGAAGAGTGGATCAGAAGAGAGAGAAGTTCCGGGGGACAGAGGGACAGAGCTGGGAGGAGTGGAGGGAGGAAAGACTATTTGGAATATGTTGTATGAGAGAAGAATCTAGTTTGAATTTAAAAGAAAAAATATAAGAAAGAAAACCAGGGAGTTCTAGTAAGCATGAAAGAAGCATGTAGATGACGTAGCAAAGTAATATTTATGAAATGCTAGTGTTCTATCTAAATATTATAGTTGTCAATAGACAAGTATTAGCAAGTGATAATATGGTTTAAGTATGGACTGGGGAGATGGCTCAGTAGTTAAGAGCTCCTGTGGTTCTTACAGAAGGTTCTGTTCCAGCACCCACATGCTGGCTCACAACAATCTGACAGTCTCCTTTGGGATTGTAGAGCACCAGGCATGCACATTGTGTATATATATGCACTCAAACTATTTACATACATAAAACAAGCGCACATTTTAAGAAAAGATGGTTTAAACCATCTTTTGCTTAAGTAGAAAGCCTCGTTTATTGTACCATATAGTCTGTTAAAATAAGGTGGTGTTAAAATATATGAAATCCTGTAAAAGAATATTTCCTGTGACTTACATGGCAAGCAGGAACAGGTGAAGAAACTTTGTGTGTAACCACGTTTATATGTGTATTTTGCAAGGTTACTGATTGCTAATATTTACCAGAAAAATGTCCTTTACTAGAGTATACCAGGAATAAGGGGAAAATACATAGCAATGATACCATGATATTTCTCACTTCTCTACCTCCAAGCTAGGGGTTCATTTATCTCAGAAAACAAGTCACACATCAGTTTTGTTTTTACACTTTCAAGGGAGAGTTGAGGAAGCATCCCAGAGAGTAAGAGACAGAGGCCAGAGTGGCCTCACTGTCATTTCTTTGCATCTGGGAGCCAAGGATAAAGGACTAAAAGTAGCGAAATAATTTGTCTATGTGAAGGAAAGCAGGCTCCAGGAAAGGAAAGGGAGGAGCCGGTGACATTTAGGAGTTACTTGAAACCAGGATCTATCACTGGACTCATGTGACAGTACATACCCATGTTCCTCTGTCCTGGGCCAGGCTGGGGAATTGTGTTTCTTTTCCAGGACTTAGTGACAGGCCATAAAATTTTGATAAAGGGTGTACTGTGACAAAGGAAGGAGATGAGAGATTGCAACCTCACAGGCAGCTAATTGTACCAATATATCTAAAAACAGTTCATTGGGACCAGTGGTAAAATGAGATTTCATGGACAATAGAAAGGATCTGCTGCCAAGCATGAAAACCAGAAATTCTCTATCATCAGCTTTTAACCCACATTTACATTAAGAATAACATGTGTGTATTAAGAATAACATGTTATGTTTGGAGTTACAGAGTGGGATTAAATAATTATGTATTTGAAATTAATAAAGAAAACACAGCTTTGTTGGCAATAGTTAAATTACTTTTTTGACATGTTCTATGGTGTCTGGGACTTAGCACACTGTGAGCAAATAGATTCACTGATATGGACACTTCTAATGAATTAGGTGGGAATGTTGAACATGTACTTCAGAATGTAGATGGGCCTTCTTTCTCTATCTTTCTATGTCTGTGACCCTAGGCACTCCAAAATTCTGTATCTATAAATGAGGAACAAAAATGACAACCTCATAGGAAGACCCAGTGTCAAGTAACCTGGACCCCTGCGAGCTCCCAGAGACAAAGCCACCAACCAAAGAGCATATACTGTCTGGTCTGTGGCCCCAGGCACATATGTAACTGAGGACTGCCTGGTCTGGCCCCAGTGGGAAAGGATCCATGCAAGTGCCTAATCCTGTAGAGACTTGATGCCCCAGGGAAAGAGGATGCCTGGGGCAGGGGTACACTCTCTCAGAGGTGAAGAGGAGGGATATGGAAAAAGAACTCTGGTAGAGGGGACCCAGAGGGCAGGGGACAACATTAGAGATGTAAATAATTAAAATAATTAATTAAGAAAAACACTTTCCTAAAGGCCGCTGCAGGTTTAAAGGCATTAATGTATGCAAGCACCTAATAAATGCATGTTACTCCTACCGCAGTGGATGTTTATTACAGTCCTCTTTATAATTCTTGGCTGGTATTATTCCTTTAAAAGTTTTAGCAAGTATTTACAAAACAAAAGGTCACACTACATTATACTGGATGGTAAATATGCTTTGTATACCATTAAGTTTATTGTCAGTCTTTCTTTTTCTTTTGCTGTTTCTTATTGTCAAAGAATAAATTTAATTAATTTTTTTTTAAAAAATGTGTTAGAAAGCAACTTAAGGGCAGCCATAAAACCTGCCATGTACTTAGTCAATGATGGTGACAAGCCCTGAATGAAACTTAGAATTTATTTTTTCCTAATTACTAGACATTGTCAAAACTGTATATTCCAACATGGAGAAGCTGTCTAGCTAATAGGTCTCTTCTCAGAGGAAGCGAGTTTTATACGCCAATACTTAAAACTAGCAGCTAAAGTAGTAGAAAGAAGCAGCGTGCTTCTATAACTCTAACAAGATATGAGTGAGGAAGGTGTCTGGAGCATTTCCCATTGGGCAGCAGTGTTTCGAATCTCCTTAGCATCCTTCATAATCAGAAAAAAAAGGCGTAAAGCTACTTATCCTCTCTATATGAAAAGCAAGGAGCAAGTGGGGATAAAAAAAAATGGATGTATTTAAAAAAGAATTAAAAATAGGATGTCTGCATTTAAAACTCACCCAGGGAGTGAAAGAGGCGATTAGAACACAGGCCACCTTCATGGAACACCCACCATGAACCTTTGCCTTCTTTTATAAAAAAATTAAATTTACTCTTTGACAAAAAGAAAAAGAAACAGCATTTTTATGTATTTATGTTTGAGCTTTTGCAGAATGGAGTATAGTTCATAGTGTGTAATATTAATAAGTAATCAACCTAGTTCTGCTCTAGGGATGCCTCCTTCCAAACCTAGCTCGGTAGTCTATGTCCTCACCCACGGTCACTAAACATAAAGGATTAAGCTGCCCCATTCCTTGCCGCCTATGTCTCCTCCTCCTCACTGAATCTACCAACTTGAGTCCATGATATCAAGTCCAGGACACAGTATCTGTAATATGGATTGCCCTGATGCTGTTTCTATTTTGATGCTAATTCTGCTTCCTGAAGAGAGGCAGATCTCGTACTCAGGTGACTTCATGTGAACCTTCTCCCCATTTTAACTGGTCAAATAAAGGCTAGAATCTGTGATTGGGCAATGGAAGAGAAAGGTGGGGCTGGATGTTTTAGAAAATGAGAGAGGAAGGAGAAAGAGAGACAGAGGGACAGAGAGAGAGGAAGATGGAGGAAGAAGAAGTGGAAGATGGAACAGAACCACGTGGCCTGGAGAAGCTGCAATCAGCAAGAGATCTCATAGCTGGGGAGTAGAGTAATGTAGTGGTAAATCTGCCCAATCTAGGTGCGCAGCTTATAAATATTATAACTGAGTTGTATGTTCTTTGCATGGGCATATTGGGGTTGGAGATTTACCAATACAAATCTGGCTGATATTAAGCCTGTCTGCTGTATTTCATTTGCGATGATTTAGGTGAGCAAGAGAGAGGGAGAAACTGCAGAGCAGTCAGTGGTGGTTCCTGTAGCCAACCCCGGGGTGGTCAGTCTGTGGAATGTGAGCGGTAACTTCAGGTGCTCGCAGAAAAGACAAAGTTGGGTGGCTTAGCAAGCCAGCCAAGGGAACCAGGGCCAGATGGCTGTTTTCCGCATGAGCAAGTAGGAAAAGGCAGCTACCGATTCTAAAACCTAGCCGGAGCTAGTGTGCATTTTTTAAAATTACATGGAACCTATCTGCTTCTTTTTGTTTTAACCGGTACCTCTATGATTCTTACATTTAACTCCAGGGCTACTGATGACCTCCAAACAAGTACCTCTCTCCTAACTCTTGGTGATGTCAAAATCCATTTCGAATCCTGATTTACTGCCTCGATCTCTCCCAGTGGCTTGTCCTCTGGTTGACATCATCACAATGTTCACAGCACAGACCCTTTCACGACCTGCAGTACAGCCTCTCCACAGTCTTCAGAATCTTTCTTCCCAGCTCACTGGAACTTGACAGTTTTCTCTCTCTCTCTCTCTACTGTAACCTCTAACCCATAAATTTTATCAGAATTTCAGTTTTTCATTCCAACCAATACTTCACCTTCTTCCGAAGTTTATACTTCAGAATCCATTATTTTGTTCCTTCCGTCTTTTATTTCTTTAATGATTTTTCTTTTTCTCTCAGTCTTGATAATTATCCTATCTTGTTTATAGAAAACTCAGCGTCAAATTTGATTCCTCTAGATTAGACTGGAGAAATATTCAAGACAGTACATCGTCTTTCTCCCTTCTGTACCATGAGTATTATTCTTTGTATTTATCATTTCGACCATATTGTGATTCCCTTTATCCTAAATAAAAGAAATACGATAATATTATATTAGAGCTTTCTAACTATTTCCATATAATCATTCTGTTGTACATTTCCTTTTTGTTATAGACTTTTTAACTTTTTAATTTTATGTCCATATGTATTTATATGCATGCCTGTGTTGGGTTGGCTGCTCATGGTGACCCGAAGGGTCCTGAATACCTTGGAGCTTGAGTTATAAGTGCTTGTGAGCAGTCCGAGGTGGGTGTTAGAGACTAAGCTGTCTTAGTTGTTGAGATATCTCCATCGTCCATCCCCACCTCTGTTTTTGAGACAATGTTTCTTGTATATTACAATGGCCTGGGACTCACTGGGTAACTGAGGTAACGCCTGATGCTCCTGCCTCCACACCTCAGGTGCTGGGATTACATACCTACACCATTATACTTTTTCCTGTAGGGCTGTGCCCCATTCACACTAGAGTCTTCCACTCTGTGCTCACATCCCATTTTTCTTCTTCCATAGCTATTCAGACTATTCAAATCATGTTTGATGCCAAAGAGGGTCAAACAAACAAACAAACAACAAAACCCTGCTAACTACTCAGGAAACTTCCATCTGATGTCAGCACATTTTCCCTTTCATTAAGTCTGTTGGAAGTTCTGCCGCTCATCTATTACACACCTATTGCCTCTCATCACCTTGATCTGTAAGCCTTGGGATGGAAAGGATAGAGGTCCCATCTTTAAATTTACCATCTCCTCCTAAACTCATTTTCCTGATGCTCTCATCCATTCAGATGACGTTATGTCATATTATCTTCCACTTAGAACTTCTTAATTCCAACTGCATATGCTTAGTTGTATATCATTTCAACTTAAATATCTAATAATTCAAATTTAATATAGTCACTTCAAATGACTGATTTTCCATACGAATTCCCTTATCTGTAAGTTTTCCTCTTCTTCCTCTGGAGAGACTATTCAGTTCATCTGTTTATCTAATGCCCTATATACAGTCTATTATCAAAGTCCTAGCACTTCTTTAGATTGGGGGGTTTCTAGCTCATATTCAAATGTTGGAGTGTCTAAGATTATTCACCATTCAAAGGTAAATAATACTTTTAAGTAATCACATCATTTTACAGCCAACATTATTTCTAGTATTGCCTCAAAAGTAAAAATGTGCTACTTGAATGTACATAATGATACTGTGTGTGGAATTGCATCCTTCTAGGGATACTTATGTCCAAATGAGTTCATTGCTACCCAAGGCCCATTACCAGGAACAGTTGGAGATTTTTGGAGAATGGTATGGGAAACCAGAGCGAAAACATTAGTAATGCTCACACAGTGCTTTGAGAAAGGACGGGTGAGTTATACGACATATCTTCAACAATGTGCTGTTTTATGATTATGCTAGTGTTTGTGAATGTTCCAGCTAGTGCTGTGTATAGGTCTTCAACTAAATCTGTGTATTATGCAGCCTCGACTTAGTAGAACAGTGTCACCATGGCTCATGACTCCTGATTTTCTCTGCATGCAGATCAGATGCCATCAGTATTGGCCAGAGGACAACAAGCCTGTGACAGTCTTTGGAGACATAGTGATCACAAAGCTCATGGAGGACATTCAGATTGATTGGACCATCAGGGATCTGAAAATTGAAAGGGTAAAAATACAGTTTTTATAAAAAGGAGAAGAATGAATATGATGTAAAATATGGCTGAATTAAATGTATAAACTAAAATTAATACTTGAATTATCCCTTATTCACATAGATATGTATTTGACCATGCTTTTCTTTTTTTATTGGATTTTTTTAATGTATTTACATTTCAGATGTTAGCCCCTTTCCTGGTTTCTTCTCTGGAACCCTTCTATCTCATGCTCCCTACCCAGGCTTCTATGAGGGTGAACCTCTTTCCACCTACCTACTCCAGCTTCCCCACCCTGGCATTCCCCTACACTGGGTAATTGAGCCTTCGGAAGATCAAAGGCCTCTCCTCCTATTGATGCCCGACAAGGCCATCCTCTGCTACATATGCAGCTGGAGCCATGGGTGCCTCCAAGTGTGCTCTTTGGCTGGTGGTTTAGTCCCTGGGAGCTCTGGGGGGGTCTGGTTGGTTGATATTGTTGTTCTTCCTATGGGCTTGTAAACTCCTTCAGCTCCTTCAGTCCTTTCTCTAACTCCTCCATTGGGGTCCCCGTGCTCAGTCCAAAGGTTGGCTACAAGCATCTGCCTCTGTGTTTGTCAGGTTCTTGGAGAGCCCCTCAGGAGACAGCTATAACAGGCTCCTATCTGACCATGCTTTTCTATTGCTTTATAAATGTCTCATTTTGATGCATGCACTGCAGTGTACATGTTACTATCTCATCTTGAATCATGTGATTAGAGTATATATCAAACAATTAACATCAAACTCATAGGTTAAAACCTAAATAGGAAAAGGAAGAAATTATTGGAGTACTGGGTTTCTTTTATGTAAGGAAATTATATTATTTAAAATATCAATTTTTCATAACATGTATCTCTGGCTCCTAAAGAGACTTGGGGTGTGTGTGTATGTGTGTGTGTGTGTGTGTGTGTGTGTGTATGTTTCATATACTTATGTACAGATATATGTGTGCTATGTGCACTGGTTCACCTGTACATTCAGGTATACATGCTTGAGTATACAAATGGCCAGTAGTCAATGTTGGAAGTCTTTCTTTGATTGGTTGTCACGTTTATATTTCAGACAGAGACTCAGGCTGGGTGTCCAATGAGCTTCAGTGGTCCAATTGTCTCTGTCTCTGCCTGCCCACTGCCACAGCATCGGGTTTACAGAAATATATCACCATGCCTGGCTATTCACATGGCTGCTGGGGATCTGAAACTGTTTCTCATATTGTCATGGCGGCCGTCTCTCATCCTCTTGATTTTCTTTTTCATCTAGAACTACCAGAGAAGAGACAGTGCCAACAACAACTGGATTATTACATAACTAACTTTTTACATAAGGTCTTTCTTTTTCTGACATACTAGACACTCAGTGCCCTTGTTTTACATAGATAATGTATTTATTATGTACTAGTTTTATGTAAAATTGTTTCAAAATATAAGCCCTGAAGAATCTCATGCTACATTACAGTATATTCTATGATCTCTATTCAAATCTGTTTGAAGCTCTTTTACTGATAGCATTCACACATAAATTTGTAACTTACTATAACACAAAATTTCTTTTTTCTTCTTTTGTTTTGCACTGGGAATTGAACCCAGACTCTTCTTTGTGCTAAGCAAAAACTCCGCCACTGAGCTATGTAGACTGCCTCAGTCCTGTTCACTGTAACAGCAGATTTTGTCCCGGTTAGTAAAAGGTCATCTTTATGAAGCACCCCATGAATGCTAAGACATTGGTTACCTTTGTCCAGCCTATCATTTTAACTCATGTTATCACTCATCAATCTGCCAACTTGTCTAGCATGGAGACTGCATGACTGTCCGGCAGTGTAACTTCACTGGTTGGCCTGAGCATGGGGTTCCTGAAAACACCACCCCCTTAATTCACTTTGTGAAGTTGGTACGAACAAGCAGAGCACACGACACTACCCCCATGGTTGTGCACTGCAGGTAAGTAAGATGCTACAGAGCTCACCAGTGCTCTGAATGCTCTACAGTCTGATGTGGCCTTATTATATTCATGATGCTATTTCATTTTATTATAGAAGATGGATTTCTATTTGTTATCGGTAATATTTTAAAATGGTGGCACCCAATCTGGCTTGTAGTTACAGAGCCACCATGTTCCTGACTAGGTTAGGCCTGAGGCCACAAGCAGCAGTGTATTCTTGCCACTGCTCAGCTTAGGCCACTGGTTCAGGCAGCCAGAGATAACGATGCCAGTGTGGGAGATGCCACCCACAAGATGCCAGTGTGGGAGATGGCTCTGCCTATCTACCACGCTGTCTCCACAAGGTTGGGCTGAGCCCAGACCATCTCACCATCCATGCGGTACCCAGTAGAAGTGAGACGCTCAATAATCAAAATGCCTATACAATTAAAGTCGTAACCCAATAACTAACTTAGATATAAGTTGTTACCCAGGACTGCTCTCGATACATGCATGGCTCTCCATGGCTCCTACATCTCTCCTTAGCTCCTCCTCTTCCTTCTCCTCTTCCTCCCCTCACTCTGCCAACCTCTCATATAGCCCAATCGCTGAGCTTTATACAAATGTAGTGGGATGATATCCCCCTACATCTATTCATCTCAGCTTATGATTTTCAAGCATTTAATTGACTAGGATAAGCCAGAATATAGCTTACTGAAAGTCCAAATGGCCGAAGAGAGGAGACAGGGTCATATGTCACAAAGCCAAGTTAAATCTCTATCAGCCCAGAGTTTTTTTTTTTTTTTTAAATCTAGGACTAGATTATGCTTCTCAGAGGCCTCTAAATTGTTTAAAAATCCCAGCCCATCTCTTGGCATGTGTGCGTATTTCTGATAAAAAGCAATAGAATAGTGTCTTCCTTTATCCAAACATAGTTTTGATTAAAAAAAAAAAAACAACATCCAAAGAATCTCCAAATAACATCCTAATTCCCAGATAAGAGAAGAAACTTCATATATCACTATCATCTACACCATCAACATGACTTAGTCTTTGCTGACAAATGTCCCCACAATCTCATCTTTCTTGCAGCGCTGGGGTTGGAAGAACAGGAGTTTTCATTGCTCTGGACCACTTAACACAACACATAAATGACCATGATTTTGTGGACATATATGGACTAGTAGCTGAACTGAGGAGTGAGAGAATGTGCATGGTGCAGAACCTGGTAAGATACGCAAGCTGATGCCCAATTCATAGTTGTCAGTCTAGTGTTTGTACATAGGAGCATCTTCCTGACACAGCCTGCACTGTGACAAACTGTTTTCCCCTATTGTAAATGTTGAGTGAGGGGAAGAGGGCGAAGATTGTAGAACTAAAGGTATGTATGCCCGGGGACTTGTACTGACTGTGCATCTTAATTAGTGCTGCTGGTGGGTGTGTAGAAAACAACTTATAACACAGCTTAGTATTTAACACTTAGTGACTTTGAAAAGTGTAGAAAATAAATTCAGAGGCATTTCTTCAAAATGCGCTAAAAGCCGTAGTTGGAAGAAAATGACTAAAAAATTGACTTTAATGAGTTTCTGTGTATTTCATTTGTAGGAATTTATGTCTGTTGCACATTAGTATTAGCGATTATTGCCGTTTGTTATCAGCTGAATAACTAGGACTTTTCATTTACTACTTTGGGTAAGATATCTATGATACAGATTTCTTTTGTTATTAATGAAGTACACAGTATAATGGAAATGAGACCAATAGTCACCCAATGCCTGTTGTGTTCCTAGTAACGTATCAGATCCTTTACATATATCGTTTTATGTAGTCTTGGTATAATCCTTATCAGCAGATCAGGAACAGAAAACAGCTCACCAGCCTGGCTTTTACTGGATCTACTTTATATGTAAGGTAGCAGAAGTTCCCAGAAGGGAAGTGATATTTTAAGTAGTTAAAACCAAGATTCAAACTTTCATCTTGTTAACTAAAACATACAAGTTCCTGTCTATTTTTTTTCCATTAACTTTGTACACTGTATAAATACATAGATTTTCTACCAGCAAATGCAAAGGTCTTTTACATCAATGTTTTTCAACATATATGCTGAAATATAAGTGTTACCAAACTTACTAAAATTTGAAAAAGCAGCTCTGGCACTAAATGTGAGAATGGAACCTGCTTTTGAATGTCGAGTGTCTTAGAGCCCTTAAGCGACTGTGCATTGACAATACCAAATGAAGTTCCATTTTTTGCAACATTTTTCTCACACTTGGGGTGTGCCTCTCAATATTTTGGGACTGCAGAGCTGTGATGCTTACCCCATGGTCCATTCATTACTTGTTTTGGAAAGCTGATGCCATAGGTTTCAGATGCCCAGTGCTTATTAGGGAAAATGTTTTAAGTATTTAAATCTAGCACAAATTATTTCTTTTTCACAAATAAATTGTACAGTTATGTAAATTATAAATGTAAGCAAAGTAGGAAATTGTAAGACATGGAAGATCAATAGGGAACACTTCTCTAAAGCTTACACTAACTGTTAGGGTTAATGCCATATGGAGAAAAATTTCTTAAGCATATTTTAAGTTAGTTATAATTTTTAAGATGTGATGGATCGGCAGTTAAGAGCACTGACTGCTCTTCCAGAGGATATGGACTCAATTCCAAGCACCCTCAGCCTTTTGTAACTCAAGTCCCAGAGAAGCCAACACCCTCTCGTGGCTTCCTCAGGCAATGCACATACCTGGTGTGCAGACATACAGGCAGGAAACATCGATACACATCAAATAAAATAAAGGTTAGGAAAAGGAGTTATAAGTTTTTGGTGTGACTTATTATAGCATTAGTGTTGTTACCAATGCTGTTATTTTTACCCTTGTGATATGGTGCAATACTGCCTTAGAAATATGAAGAAAACGGAGCATATTTCTTCTCGTTCACTGGAGCTGGCATGTGAACTACACATTTTAACCTCTAGTGTTTTTATAGGAATCATTCACTGCCACTCCAATTCTGGAAGAACTAGCTAGCTAAAACCAGATAATGCCCATGTCCATCCCCTTGTGTGCTGACAGGGGACAAGTGGGTGAAGTATCATTCTTCCGTCAGAAACAGAACATGACATGTGACGTGAGCTGCCTTTATGAGTATGCTACCTAGATAGTCTACAGATCCCCAAACTCAAAAGCACCATTCATTTGGTTTAATTTTTACATTACTGGTTAATTTAGATAAAAGCAACTTTTGGTCAGTTTAATCTAAATTCACTATTATTACAGTGTTTAACACATTTATAGACACAAAATTCCCACCACATCCTTCTCATTAATTTATTTATCTAGAATTCTAAATTCTGTAATTCTAAATTGCCATCCTCGTTTTCTACGATTATTACACACACACACACACACACACACACCACTTCTGAGTCCAATTCCTGTTGCCTGTGTGAACATGGGCTTAGGGATAACCAGTTAAACTTTGGCAATCTTAAGGAAAACTGGCTCTCTTTCCCTCTGCAGTCATTGACGGCCTGTAGTTCTTCAACTAGTGGTGGGCTTTCTGAGCCTTTCCCCCCATCCATATTGGCATGGTAAAAGACAGAATATGCATTTTGTAGTAGGCCCTACAATTTAGATGGCTGTTCCTTATCTTCTTGGGGTCTTATAAAGACTCTAATATCAACCCAACTCTAAGCCATGATAGAAACTCAATTTCCTTCTTAATTTTAGTTAAAAATTGAAATAAGGATAGAAAGAAAACTAATATTCTCTATTAGCAAATCCTTAAGGGTAAACACTGGCATCCAACAGCATTGACAGAATTAGTAGTTGGCTCTCTTGTCAAGGACAGAGTGGAACTGATTGTTTCCTGGATTCCATCTTCAAACAATAAGAGTTGAATCCTCTGCCAGACTGTGCAACTCTGTGGAAGTAACCTTTGTGAAGAGTGTGTTCAGTCAAGAACACCAATTAAAAATACTCCCAGTTTTGTACTTGATATATATTATGAACTTCTTACATCATATTTGTTAGCCATCTGGAGTAAACTTGGGTTGGATAAGAGAATAGAATGTTCAAATTTTCACAATGACTTAAACAGAATGTTTCAAAGTCAGAACTGAGTTCAAAATCAAGCTCTGATGACTTTTCCCTCTGAGACTTTGAGTTGTTTTTCTTCATTGAGATTTAACATTCACACAAGCATGCTATTAGCACTGAGTAAAACCAAATATCAAAAGCACCAAATATCATATCCAGGAGGCAGTACGCATCCTACAAGATTTCCCTGCGTTCTCTCCTTGCAGGAAATCAGTGTTCTGAAGGTCTCATCTGTCTTAGTGACCTGAAGTTATGTCCTATCTAGCTTTTCTCTGCAATGCAAAACAGGAAAAAAAAAAAAAAAAAAAAAAAAAAAAAAAAAAAAAAAAAAAAAAAAAAACGACTATATCCTGTCTCCAGTCCTTATAAAATGGTGTTTCCTTGCTGAAGAGCCATGGTTTATTTTCTTCTGTTCCACTGAGGAGTGATTTCAGTTTCTATGAGGGATGCTCCCATCTCAGCATGCACTACAGTTAGTGAATACAGGAGTGGGAAGGCAGGAAGCTCAGCCACATCCTGCCACTGAAAGTCACCAAAGGGACACAGATCATAACTAAGGGACATCCAAATGGCCATTCTGAGAGAAGGATCTGAAGCGTTATTACATCCTGAAATACTGTTGATGCCTGGATTAATGGTTGATAAGGATTAGTTTCTTTCCTGCTTTGGGTCCTCCTGGAAGTTAGCTGGCATAAACTCACATGGTAGAAGAAAAAAATAACTAATCATACGTTTGCTACATATTTTATGTATGTTATGTCCTTTAAATCTCCCAGCGCAGGTTTTGTGATTCCTAGGGACCAGGAAATTGAGCATGGGGGGAAAAAATGAATTCTTAAGGTAGTATAGTATGGTTGTTAAAGGTAGAAACAGCAACTTTCATGGCATTCCACTGCTTCTTGGCAATAACACGCGATGCCAGAAGGTTCTTGGAGCCCACAGGACTATCTCACAGCTTGGCTTGCTCTCCTGGCAGAGTTTACAATCATCATTCTTTCCAGCAGAGAAGATGAGTTCCTGACAGCTCAAAGCCTCAAATATCAAATGTGACTTCAAGTTCAAATGTGCTTTTGAAAGACACCAAAATTCATGAGTGTAAATTATATTTGAAATAATTGTGTTGTGTTGATTTCTATTAATAACGTTACTCACTACATGCTATAAATTTGAGGACCATTGTTATTATGACAAGGAACGTACTGAAATTTTCAGTAGAATTGCTATTCCCTGACTAGATTTCATGTCTTAGCAAAATGAGACGGTGTAATGTGATCATCTGTGAGTACAGAACTTGATCTCTAGTGACTTTTTCATGTTCTCTAAATTACATCTGCCCTCAAATGGTAAAGATTGAGTAGCTGCATAAATTAAATGAGATGAAGTAAACAAATATTTATTACACAACTGCTATGTTTCAGAAACTGTTATGGCCAATTGGAATTTAGCACTAAATATCAAAGATTTCTCTCGTAGAGCCGTCCCTTCTAGTGGTGAAGCTTTTGGAGCCCTCAAAGAAATAAATATTGCTATTTATGGTAAACAATTCCAGCAGAGAACTGCAACTGAAAACCTCCCAAAGGCATTTCAAAGCGTTATGCTAACTGATATGAATGTAACCATTTAAAATTATCATTATTTTCTCAAAATCAGTTTTATATAATATTTAGAAAGACATTTGATGATATTCTTTTAACACCAGGTGCATTCTGTTAGGACGAGTAAGTATGGTTTAAAATATACACTCTCTTAGTCTGAATAATGTTCCAGCAATGCTAACAGGTTGGCATTAGCATTAACCATATAGATGCCACTGGGTTCAATTTTGACCTGCAGTTGGAGTAGTAGAAGTCTTTGCCCTGTGCTTACATGTTAAGATTCTTCAATGTCCAACTAACTTGTATTCACAAATTGAGAAACTGTCTTTGGAAATGGGCCAGCCAAATGTCCCAGTAATTAGCAGGATTACCAAGAATAGTTTAAAAGTGCTATTCGATATACAAAGATGTTCATTCATAACGTTCACAAGTATATATAGCATCTGTGTCTTTAAAAGAAAGGTATTTTTAAATACACAGAAATTACTGAATTATGTCTTTTGGGAAAAAGGAAGCTCACATGTAGATTTTTTTTCATACAGGACACAGGTACATTTTCATACAGCAAGACAGAACTTACTAATATTTGACACTGAGTGGCAAATACCTAATAAAACAACCTCTTGAGCCAATAAGAAGCTACATGAATTTAGAAAATCTTGTGATGGAAATAGAAGAAAATGATTTGTAAACTATAATTCCGTTTCTAACTTCACGTGTGTCAGATTCAGTCTGTCTTCCATGATAACTGTATAGCCCACTTTATAAGAAACATTGATGCACTCTGTTCACTTCAGTGTTTCTTCCTTCTTCCCCAGGCACAGTATATCTTCTTACACCAGTGCATTCTGGATCTTTTATCAAACAAAGGAGGGCATCAGCCCGTTTGTTTTGTTAACTACTCCACACTTCAGAAGATGGACTCTCTGGATGCCATGGAAGGTGGGTAGACACAGAGCACACACAATTCACTAGCTTACAGTCTACTACAGGACTATTAACTTCAGCATAACCACAATTACTAAAATACTGGAGAGGCTAGTTGGGTACCTGTATCATGTTTTTCATGTCTCTATTACCTAAGTTGAGATAATAGCCTTTGCAGTCTTGATCACGTTTTACCATTAAAAAAATCCAACAACAATTTATGGTGGGGGAAAGGAGACAATGAATTTGAAAAAAGAGCGAAAGAAGTATGTGGAAGTTGGGGGGGTGTTGAGGGAGGAGAGGGAAAGCAGAAATGATATAAATATAACCTCAAAAATAAAATAAGGAATTCAAACTTTTGAACTGTTAACTACAATACTGTCTTTGACATCTCACTATCTGCTGTAGGTGATGTTGAACTTGAATGGGAAGAAACTACCATGTAAAATTCGGACTAAAGATTACAACTGGAAGACAGAATTCTCATATCCCAGGAGCCAAAATTATTCCTCTTGCTTCTGAATTGAACTAGGCAAAGGAAATCTTCATACTTCCCAGGCTGTGCCTCAGTAACTGGGCTGATTGTTTTATGGATGGATGGTTGTAGGAAAACGCTCATATAAGATAGTTATTTGTTTTATATAGAATTAAATATTATGTATTTTAAAATGTTTAAGAAAACACACATCATGCAGGTTTTTTGAGGTCCTTAATTCTTTTTTGAAATAAGCCAAATATAAAATTATTATTATTTTAGTGTACATCTTTCAGAATACATTTTCCCTATGTATCGGATTTCATTTTGAACAAAAGCTGTAGATGTTAATTTGGTAGTGTTATTTTGGCCTCCAGGGTGGTGCTGATGTTTCTTATGGACGACTTCCAAGACTGTCATAATGATCTGCATTTCACGCACACCCCTGGGTTTTGAATCCTCTGTTTTATGAGTGTCGAGATATCATCTACTGATCCCAAACAGCTGAACAATAACCTCCTGACACTGCAGAGACCGCTCTGCCTTTATTCCGTGCACGGTAGCTCTCTGAGAAAACTTAAGGCTATTTAAATTGTACTGTGATCTTCAGTTTGCAAAAAAGGAAAAGAAAATTTCAAAGTACCACCTCACGTATGAAGTCATAGCTTATCTTTCTAGCCTGCCTACACTGGCACACCAGCGGGCATAGGTTGCACCCTCTCTTGTTTTGAAACACATAGTCAAGTGAAGCAGAGTATTTTTCAGCTAGATTTACCCTCAACACTAACAATTTTGAAGCATTTCTGAATAGAAATGTATAAAAATAGCAATAAATCCATACAGTGTGCTGCACTTCTGTGGTACCAGCAGTAACTTCTTCAGAGGTGACACTGAATAGCCTGACCTCATACCAGCGGGCTCATTATACAGAATACATAGTATGACTTAAAGAAATTAATAAGGCTGGAGCAAATAAGACATTTAAAAATAAAATCATTTTAACTCCCTTTTCTCTGCATAATAATGTACATAATTGAACTATATGAAATTGCTTTGTCACAGAATCAAAGTCATAATAACTAAATAGTATTCATTACTCTAATTCTATTATAAGAACTATACCTTGTGCTTTATTTCTGCCGAACTATACATACAGAAAATGTGAGAGCTACTAAAAGTGATGAATTGGGTTACCATGAAGCATGATTTGAAATATTAATTAAATTGTATATATATTAAGACATCAACAACTAATTAATTATATTATAGATATTGCAGATTAACATAAAATCTTTTCTATATTAGTACAATATAATTGTAATTTATATGCTGTATGTAATTCACATAAAATTATTTCCAAAGGCATTCTTAAAAATTAGTATTGATACAGAATGCAGTATCCAATTAAATATTCTAAAAAGCAGTATCAAAAAAGTTCAAAATGTGCGTACTGTTTTTAATGGGAAGCATACACAAAGAAATAGAAACTACAACTTCAATCAACACGTTTATGCAATTAAAAGTTACACAAAAGCAACAATAACAATTGAAGAGAAGGCTAAGAGGTTCAAGTTTCACCTAAACACTCTCTATTGAAAATGTACAGCAGCCAGCAGGATTTTTTGTGTTCATGGAAGACAGAAAGCAGTCTACCAAAAGTACTTTTAAATATAGTAAATGATGATGATGATGGTGATGATGATGATGATAAGGAAAATATATAGTTTGATTCAAAGGCTAGATCATTGTCTATGATATCTGCAAAATAGATTGATGAGAATAGTTTTTTTCTGGGTTGCCCATTGTGTCCACATGTGAATGTGAACTGAATAATATCATCTCTCTTTTAAAATAGCCCTGACTGAGCTGTAGGTTTTTATTAAGCCACCTGCAGGTTATTTTAAAATGAAAGGCTTCTGTGGTGAAAATAAGAGAGCCTCGAAAATCACTTTCACTTATATGTCAAGTATATCACTGTCTGATATCAAACCATATTCTAAATAATAGTGAATCTATAGAAGACACTGGGGTTAGAATAGTTTTAGATCTCCCACAAATTAGTGAAGATAATTTTCAAAAGGCTTTGAAGAGATTTTAACCAAGAGTAGATGGATAAATGGTCTCCTAATTAGATTGTGAAAGGACCCATGTATATAATGGTTCTACAGGTGGCTACTAAGTGTGAATTAAAATGAAGAACACCTGTAGCCTTTTTAGATACAATTTGTCAAAGTTCATTGAGGCATTTGTACTCTAAATGAGCAACATGTGTTTCATAGGAATCAAATGAAACTGGAGCCTCTCTGAATGGTTCGCCAGAGACCAGAGCAGCTGTGGGTAGCGAGTCTCCCTTCACGCTGCACTTAAATGCATACTTTAGGGTTTTTGTTTTTTTTTTTTCTGTTACTGTAGAGGAAATGTATGTAATAAGTCTTTTGCAAAAATACTAATTAAACTTTGACCTCAACATGAAAGAATGAACCGCACCCTGCGAACTATGTCAAACACTTGAATTTTAAAATTAGAACTTATGTTCAGCAGAGTATTCTGTAAGCTCATGCAGTCATTGAGATAACCAAGTCCATTTACAAGGTCATTCAGAAAAGTCAGAGTAATATTTTTAAGAGAATTGAAACACAAAATTACTTGAGTTACTCAACTAAATGATAGTAATAATTGAAAATTGAATGTTGTTTTAAGCATAAACTCAACAAAATACCTATTACCTATCTTCTTAAATTAAAGAATATTTCATGATAAATGATTTATTGAATATGGAAGTTTCCAGGTAGAATCCTATCTAGTTTACCTATTTCTGGAGATAATCTAAATAGCACTTATGATTACACACATGAAATGTTTTGAAACAAAAAATAAACTTTATGGAGTTAGAATGCTCTTCTTTTCAGGCTGACTTATCTGTAATATAAAAATAAACCATATTATAATGACAAAAGTAAAACTTCCAATATTTATTCTAAATAATAAGCCAAGAAAATCTTTCACAATGTCACATTAACAATACCTAACGTAGAGCTACAAAATGTTGGACATGTGAAAAAGTTTATGATCCAAAACTAAAAATAATAATAATAATAATAAATAAAAAATAAAAATCCATCAATTGAAACAGGAAATATAATTAATAAGGCTAACCATCCCACTTAAGGATTATATTGAATTTTATAATTATGGTTTCATATTTTTTATATGTTTCACGTGGACAGATTGCACAGAAAATGCTAAGAGATATATTGATTTCTGCTAAATAAGATCATGAATATCTTCATTAATGAGTGATCCAAAATCATTCTGAAGGAATGTTTGTATTTAAATCAATATAAAGACACATACACAGTATACAATTGTGATTTGGAAAACAAGCTGAGAATGTTTTCATTTTAGACGACTCAACTTGACATGTTGAAACATGCCTAAAATATTGTCCTTTGAAAGTAACACTAATGCAGTAGAAAGTCTCCCAAGTATACTATTGTCCTCTGTTAATAAGATTATGTTTGCAAAGTCGCATCCTCTTTTAATTTAAATTCATCTTCACCTAAATTGTTTGTAGATTGAAAAGTCATTAAGGTGATGTATAGAGCTTTTCACAATATTTATATCATCATTCTATTTAATCCTTCCCAAATCATTTAAGCTTTTCTAGGTCCTAGATAATAGTTAAAGATGATAAAATCTTAATTGTTGTGCCTTAATTCACATATAAAGGTGAGTATTAAATTTAAAACCAAAGATCCTCTCAGAGTTGAAAATATCCTATTGCTGTCTGCAGATATCTTTTTAAGTCACATAGATGGCATGCCTTAAATAATGTGAATGTTCATTAGGAAGGAAAACCATAATTACATCGTCTCCCAATTTCCAATTAGCTAAACAGAGACTTTCTGTTAATCACAATAAGACAGCACAAGGATAATTGTGGCTATGGGGCATTTTTTTTTCCAGAAAGTTTATCACTCTGAGATAAAGCATAATATCCATGTTAATGAAAAATTATACCACAATCTAAGAGAAAAGACTATATTTGCAATATAGCTGTTCTTTCGAAATTCATTTGTAAATTATTAAAGTTGTTTTCTAAATTCAAAATTCCGAGTCTGTTTCTTAAGTAGAAATTACCCGAGGCTTGAATAGAGATCTCCAGAGCCCTTAATAAAACTAGACTTCCCCAACAAAACTCTAAGGTTTGAAATATCAAAAATAAACTACATGACACTGGAAAATCCCCTAGTCCTTCTTAAATTAAGAAGCCAATGAAACACACTTTAAAATGTCTCATTAACAACACAAAACATCTAACAATGAATTACCAAATGTAGGAAAACGCATGTGATCAGTAGCCATGATCACGATACATTAATAAAACAGATGCTGTAGGGCTGCATACATGGCTCAGTGTTCTTAATAAGAATGCCTGCTTGTTTTGCAGAGGATCTGGGTTTGATTTCCCAGAACCCGTATCAGGAGACACATAACCTGCTGTATCGCCTGCTCCAGGAAGCCAACACTTCTGGCCTCTGTGGGCATCTGCACTCAGGTGCACACATACACAGAGGTGCACACATACACAGGCAGGCAAATATGCACACACAACAAATACAAATAATTTTTAAAAACATCATAGTGCCCAGATGCTGTATTTCCCTTTACTCTTGCTGCGATGAAATGCCATGGCACACAGTTTAAGGAAGAAAGAGCTTACTTTGGCTCACAGATTGAGGGTATCATGGCAGGTTAAGTCATGGCAGCAGGAACCTGGGAAGGCAGCTGGTCACAGCGCATCCACAAAAACTCAAAGAGTGCTGAATGCTGGCGCTCTACTTACTCTAGGGCCCAACTTCAGAGGACCAGGCTGCCCACTCTTAGGGTGAATCTCCACATCTCAATTAACCTATATAGATAATACCTAAAAAATATGGCCAGAGGCTTGTCTTTAGGTTATTTTAGATCCTGTAAAGCTGATCACGTTAACCATCAAAGATGAATAAACACAATAAATAATAAAAATATCTTTAATACAGCTGTCTCAATGTGTTAACAAAGGACAGTGAACATAACTGTTTCTGGAAAATAAAAGATATTATCAAGAAAGTGTATTTGTTAAATTTGTATTTTTTTCTTAATTGATTTAATTTGATCTTTGTCAATTTATATGTGTATAGAGTAAATTCTGCCTACCCTTGCCTTCCCAACTCTTTATCTTCTATTCATCCCTGCCTTCTTCTTACAGGTAAGGGTATGTTCTAGCCATTGTCATCACAATATTGTATCAGGTGAGGTTGATTGCCTGCACTTGGCCTGTACCAGACTGGGCCTGTTAAGAGTCATTCCTAGATTTCAGAAAAGCTCATGGGATCCAACCACTTCCTGCTGAATCATTGGCTACCGATGGATTCTTGAGGGAAGGCAGTCTTTGTCTTTACTTGAGTACTGATTGGTGAGCCAATGGGTCTCAGGGGATAGTTCTGAACCAAATATCACAAAAAGAAGGTCCTGGCAAAACTCAGTAAATATCACACACACACACTCACACACACACACACACACACACACAGAGGAACAGAAGGAGCAGAAAAATGAAGCTTTTAATGATGCAAACCTTAGTATCCAATGTTTGGGGTTTGTAAAATTAAGAGCATATTGCACATTGCAGAACAGAAGGAATGTTTATAAAATTTAATATAATGGAAATTCTCAGGAAAAATTAAAACAAACATTTGGAAAAAACAGCAGTCCTCAGTTACCTAAGACATCATATCAAACAGCACAACACAAAAATCAAAATTACAGAATTCAGAGGCAAGTCAGAAAATATGTTTTTAAAAAAATAATGCCCAAGTATACCTCACATATTTCAAAAAATATGTGTTTATAGGTTCAAGATACTCTCTCAGATCTGATGGATAAACACACACACACGCATCCCAAGTCTTATGATTTATCAAAAAGAAATTAAACTATATTTACAAGAAAGGACCTGGTTAACTGATCTTGGTAGCTTTATTTATTTATTTATTTATTTGGTAGCTTTATTTATAATTACTAAAAAAATAAAGAAACTGAATGCTCACCTCTGGAAATGGACAAATAAATCATGGTTTATTTGGGCAATGAAGTGTAACTTGGTAGAAAAATACTAATGAACTATTGATGTCTTCAAGAATAGAGAATTTTCAAAAACATGCGCAGGGAACAAAATAAGTAAGAATACTTACATATGATTTGTATGCAGTTTGCAGATATATCAAAGTAATCTATAGTATGAATAAATAAATGTTTATGTGAGTTTGATAATGTCAAGACTAAATGGACCAACTAAATGTGAAGGATGATGAAACAGTTTCTCCTTGGATAGAGTGATGTTTATGTGCCGATCCATGTGCAAAATGCATTAAACTATAGGCACCCAATCAATGCATTTTACTTTATATAAATTGTATAAATAAATACAATATAATACATTAAAGAAACAGATGATTAATAAAATATTTACAAGATATTTAAAGTTTGTCACTTATATAACAACATTAGATACAGTAAGTCCTATGTATTTATGAACATACCATTCTAAAGGAAACATAAATTCTTGAGTGGAAAAAGTTTTAGCTTCCACTGTGAGGAAGGAGTGGAGGTCAAGAGATTGCATAGGATGTAATCAGGAAAATATGTAAGGGTTTTCAAGTCATTTCTAATTCATTCTCTCTCTCTCTCTCTCTGTCTGTCTCTCTCTCTGTAAAGCACATTTGACTACATTATTAGATTTGATGAATTAAGTTTCAAGTAAAGTACTTCATTCTCTATAGATTTCTTTTTAATTCAAAATATTCTCTAATGTGCATAAACACAAGATCATTTATTCAAAGCTGAGGTTGTTAATCTCAGAGAAGTCATGGAAAAGTGGTTCTCAGAGGATGGGGTGCTTTGTTGGGTAGAGGGAGAGGGAGATGTTCCCTTCAAAGCTGCACAATAAGATTTAAGAGAATATACCATAGTGACTCTAATTAATAATGTATCAGAGTCTTACAAAATACAGATAGTTGGTGTTTGCTAAAATTATCTCACAATGTGAGGAATTGTAGTTGGTAATTAATTGGGTTTATGTATTCCACAGGGCACATGTACTCTGGAACATTCAAGTACATGACAATTGCATAAAATTTTATTTTACAATTAATAAAGGTATCATTTTAGAAAATGTGAAATAATAAAAATATTTAATAATCATTAAAAGTGAATAAATTTTATACACTACTGATTTATTGGAATAAGTCATATGGAATGTCTATGGATTTTTCACAAACCTATCATAGTTACATGCTGGCCTGTTTGCACGAGTTTAACGTGGAAAACATTATTAATTTGCATTTGTTACTTACTTATTTCATCCCCATAGGAATTTCCGGTAAACAACTGATACTCTAAATATTAATATAGTACTTGACAGAGTCCAAGTACTTTCCAAAGAGATCATTTGATGGCTACAGAATATTTATAACGTCTGAGTTTACATAGCCAAGATGGTACATTTACTAAACTAGATTCCAACAAACACATATTCATCAGACTGTAGCTTGCTCATAAAGTTAAAGGACAGTAAGAAGATTAGTATCAATGCCCTGGTCTATTAAAAAAGAAGCTATACACTTTTAAGGAATGTACTTAAATGAGGATATGAATCTATATGTAAAACACACTGCTGTGATTTTAATTGCCATAAGTAACCTTACAGAACCACTACCAAGTCGAGGAAAACTTCCAAAACTTGTATAAGAATTGACTCATCTTGTGACAGTTTTTATGATGAGGTTCTGCTATTTGCCTTTTACAGATTCATAAAGCCTCGTGGTCACAGGTAACCATGTTTTCCACTATATTCTCCTGTATTACATTGAGACTACCATGTTTGTGACCATACCTTTGTTCTTACCACCATGGACTTAGTACATATACATGAGCACTAAACTCATGCTCAAAACAGATGCTCCTGGGTATTGCCTGCTGTTGAGGTTTGATCTTGCTGTCTATTGTAATGCTAAGCATGGGCCCCCAAGACCTGGTGTGCACATACACTCAAATGACACTATGTGACCCTGCCCCCAAGTTATTTCTGACAGGTAAATTAAGATGCAAACAGCCAATAGCTGGTAGAAGAGACATAAGTGGGGTTTAGGATTCCTGGGCTTGAGGTCAGAAGGGGTCTACGAGGAAAAGAAGAAGGTGAAGGAGGGATGGAGGAGAAGCCACTATGGATTAGGTGAGTCATAAAAACGTGGCCAGTGCTTCTCAGTCTCTGTAATGCTGTGGCCCTTTAATACAGTTCATCATGTTGTAGTGACTCCCCAACCTTAAAATTGTTTCTGTTACTACTTCATAACTATGATTTTGCTACTGTTATGAATTGTAATGTAAATATTTGTGTTTTCAAATAGTCTTAGGTGACCCCTGTGAAAGGGTCATACGACCCCCAGGTTGAGAAGCACTGGTCTAGACTTAAGTCAAATTGGTTTATGAACAGAGAGGTACAGAGGTTGGTACCATTAAATTAGAGTAACAAGTCCTGGCCTTCTGTTGCTTGCTAAACTATACCCTTCACATTCCCAATTCAGCAATCCACTGCCACATTTTTCTCACGTTTCTCAGAATCTTTGAGGCATTTTCTCTGTACTCTTCTCTGATGGAATTATTCACTTACTATTCTCCATCTGTTTGCTTCTTGTAATCATGAACTAAAAGTTTCTTGTGGTTTTACCTTTGTCGCATCCAACATAATTACATAAGAAAGAGGAGTGTAAACAAATACGGCTAAAAATTCACTCTCGCATAAGTGAAACAACTTGCCTGACTGTTTACAAACTTTTGTAGGAACACTTGAATGTTAAAAAAAAAAAGTATCTTTTTGGTCAGAGAGAAAAACATTTCTGGATCAATGATAAACAAGGGTGAGAAGCTGGGGAAATTGACATCTAGAACTATATCCATCGTTCTTATCTATCAGTTACCAGATTAAGAAACAAGAACTTAAACTTGTTCAGTTTAGCATTAAACCAAAACTATCCAAAACCTTAAGCAACAGAAGCTGACAAAAAGGACTGGGCAATTTATATTTTCATAATGATCTGAGTTGTTTTGATCTTGGTTTTACATCAGAAGAGTGACTTCCCATTGGACAAAATTGTAGACGCATCAAAACCAAAAGCTATATTCTTAAAAATATTTTAACTACATATTTATTTATGTGTATAGGTATTTTGCTTCCATGTGTGGCTCAACACTCCATGTGCATAGTAGCAGCAGAGGCCCAAAGAGGTTGGATCTCCTGGGACTAGACTTCAATATGGTTGTTAGCTGCCATATGCACACTGGGAATGAAACCTGGGTCCTTTACAACAGCACCCAGTGCTTGTTAAGTGCTTAGCTATCTCTATAGCCCCAACAGATAAACTCTTAAGTGTTATAAAATATTCATAGTACACAAATTTTATTAAAAGCAAGACAGTGTATGTACATGTATTTGTATGTATTCTCTGTGGCCCAAATACAATTCAATTTTTCTTTTAATCGCATTATCTTTACATTTTAAAGAGACAAAAATAAATGAGGATTTAGCATCTTCTCTTCAAAACATTCTTGTCAAAACTAAGCTTGACTCAAAACCAGGATGAGGCAGTGTCAAGTTATCCCCAAACAAGATATCCCTGCATGTTAGACAGGTGCTGGAGACGTAGAGGCAGGTCTGGAATGAGCTGCCAGTGTGCACATGCGTAGAGGCTGACACTAGGTCCAGAGATTACAGTAATGAGCAACAGGTGGCAAACCAGGGTAACGGGTCACTTGAGAGGCACTTGGTAGGAGGTAGTGTATCATAACAGACAGGTGAAGCAAGGCTAAAGAGAGTCGGAGAACTGGCACTGTGCTGATCCAAGTAAAGCCAGGGCCACAGAAGTGGGTCAGCAGGGAGCAGGACTCTGCCCACCAGCTAGACTTTGGGGTAGCTCTTTTCTCAGTATACAGAGAAGCCTGGCAGTGGTCGCCATCTGCTCACCTTCTGCATCTTTATACACTTGCATATTTGCACATAGATACATACACATATCCTTCACGACTGAGCATCAAATAAATGTGAGAGAATGAATGTATAAATAAACTTAGATTAATATCTAAGTGTGCTTGAGACATTTAGAGTACTCAAGAGATTTAGGTTTATGGCTAACCTAATCAATACAATAATAAACGGAAATGACAAGAGGCAAAATTGCCAGTAGTTACTTTAAAAATATTACATACTGAGAAGATAAAAATAAATAAACTGTAAAACTGTGTAAATAATTCAGACTGCAAAATAAATACAGTCCAACCAGGAGTAGCCATCTATCAAGAAGAGTAAAGTTGATTTACAGACAGTACCTAAAATATAAAACACAAAAGGCTAAAATTATCTATAATTATTGAAGAAAATTGCAGATCAGAGAAATTTTAAAAATACTTTTTTAAGTCACTGATACCTGTTTACAATTGTATAACAACTTCGTAGAACAATTCTTCCCTTATCTCATAGGTTAAATGTGCCCATTAAAATAATTTTGAGTTGTCTTAAGATCTATTAAAATATTTTGTGGCTATAAATCCAAGACTTTGTGAATATGAATATTGAAGCCCACTAGGAGGTAAAAATAAAGATTTCCCATGTAGAATTATGTTCTTCCTCAGGAGCCAACGGGGCCCAGAAGGTAGGGAGTTAGCAAAGTCGACTCTTGGAGAGTGTTTTGGAGAGAGGACAAAATAACAACACATCCTGGGTTCTGGGCTCTGCCAGCAAAATAATGATACAGAGAGGAGGAACATTAGTGAAGACAAAAAATTCAGGAGCTGGATGACTGACCAGAAACCCACCACTAGATAGACAGCAGAGCACTTGGGAGGCAGAAGCAGGCAGATCTCTGTGAGATTGGGGCCAGCCTGGTCTACAGCGTGAATTCCCTCTCTCAATAAAAACAAACAAACAAACAAAAACAACCAAAGGAACAACAACAACAAAAAGAGAAGTGAGCAGGAGTGAGGGGGAGATGAGGAAAAATGAGAGAAAGAAAAAAAAAAAAACCACCATGCTTTTAGAACAAGCAGTTGATAAACATTCCATTGACCTCTAACGGGTATTCTGAAATTGAGCCTTAACAGCCACACTTCTGTCAAAAGCTTTTTTTTTTTTTTTTTTTTTTTTTTTTTTTTTTTTTTTTAGCAACAAAAGAGAAATCTTATTATAAAATATCTTTTCAGTTAGTAATTTCCATAAAAGTTCCAAGAAGATTTACACTATAGATTTTTACAGACACTATAGATTTTTTCAAAGACAGTAAATATACATTATGTATTTCAATGATTTAGATATGAATTTTGAAGTCACACTGTCAATAAGATTGAAACAAATACAAAATAGAAATAGACATTTAGTAGGTGATATTGATACTTCATCTGGGAGAAAACAAAATTTTGAGAAATATTCTCTCTCATTCATTTCCTTGCAAAGATTGTGCCATGTAAATTTTAGATTGAATAGTCTTTCAATCTAAATGAATTATTCTATGCATCTTATCCTATATAGGTAATGTGAACAAATAAGCATGGAATGCTGGTTGGTTAGTGGTAAAATATAAATAACCATAGAGCCTGAAACTGTTACTGCTATGAACCCTGGGAGAAGACAGGTAAGACAACTGGGTAAGCTATAGTAGTCCACACTCCCATAGGAGTCCCCTTGCGTTTCCTCAAGTGTACTCTAGAGTGGGAACAAACAAGTATATTCCAGCTTTCTGTGATTCACTGTTTTACCAAATTTGGTTCAAGAAGGCAAGCCATCTAAAAGAACTTTCCTACTTGCAATTTGTCTCAATATTAGAGGCATTAGATTCAATCCTTATCACCATAGATCAAAGATAGGTAGATGGTAGTTAGATGGATGGACAGTAGATAGATAGACAGTAGATAGATAGATAGATAGATAGATAGATAGATAGATAGATAGATAGATAGATAGATAGTAGATAGATGATAGATACAGGTAGATAGAGAGAAAGAGAGATAGATAGATAGATAGATAGATAGATAGATAGATAGATAGATAGATAGATAGTAGATAGTAGATAGATGATAGATAGAACAAAAAAAGTTGGATACTTTATCCTAAAACAGTTTTCTGTTAAAGCAAACATAGTGAATATTCAAATCAATTGAGAATTATGTTTGGATTTTTGAAATCTTTCAATTTTGTAAAGGGCTGATCTTGGTAGTAGCCTAATTGCCAATTTTGGACTCAAAATGACTTCACAGCTCCACTTTCCCCCTTCTAGTCTCTCTTCCTCCTCCTCCTCCTCTTCCTCCTCCTCCTCCTCTTCCTCCTCCTCCTCATCATCATTATCCTCTTCTTCCTCCTCCTATTCTTCCTCCTCATCATCCTCTTGCTCTTTTTCCTCCTCTTCTTCCTTCTCTTCCTCCTCTTCCTCTTCTTCATCCTCCTCTTCCTCTTCTTTCTCCTTCTTCCTTTCTTTGTTTCTGTCTGTATTACTGTTTTTACTCTAATAGATCATGCAAAACCCCTGAATCCCAACACAGTCCTGCTGCCCACTTCTGAAGCTAGACTTAAATCTGTGCTTCCTCACAAAAAATCATGCTAACCTTATAAAATCTTCTACTAGCATACTTTACTTTTCTTCACGTTAAGGTTCTTATTATGAAAACATATTTATAAACTGTAAAATGCTTTAGCTAACACAACCTGACAAAAAATAGCCTAGAAGTAATAACATATAACCTCATGATGATTCTAATCATGACTTTAATCTTCAAAACATACTTATTCCATTGAAAAAGCTGTAATTTCCTTAATCAGAAGAAAAACGAACAACAACAAAAACAAGTATTTTTGGTGAATTGATGTGGATCAGACACAAGAAAAAATCTGTTATTAAGGTTTTAAAAAAATATTAAAAATGCCAAATCCTCAAAGAGGTAAAAATGCAGTTTTAAAATATGAGAAGTCTAGTTAGAATCATATATGTAAGAGTAAACTTTTGATATCTGGAAAGAACGGAGCTCCTTTTTTTAAGGCAGAATATATTCTTGGTGTTATTCTATTGAAGCCAATATTCTGAAAAACTAAGCTATATTAATTTATCCGAACCAAATGGTAAAAGAATGTCAGAACAGTCACACATCACAATTGCAACCCCTTTTTAGTATTCCAACCATAAAATAATTGCTGCTTTTTGGCAACGCTCAAAATGTGAACTTTTCCAGGAATAGCAGCACAAATTGATAAAGTGCAAAGCAATGCTGTATTCTTGCATTCCTTCTTTGTGAAGTAATGAGTCTTGGTAACTGAAAACAAAAACTGAAGAGACAAATGCTTGTTGTGTCATGGGAAAGGCCAGCTACTTGATTGTGTGACTTTATTTCATTACCAAATACTGTATGCAACTGTAGTCATTATTAAATACTGATTATCCTTTAAAAAGAGGGGTATGTTATGATTTCAAATAACACCTAGTGACACTGGCCATCTTTTACAAGGAATAAGATCCTTAGACTCCTGCCTGGGATCTGCTTGTACTCCTAGCAATAGCTGTGAAAAGGTCTCACTTGCACAGACTTGTGTTTCCAAATGAAGTAATCAAATCTGGGAACAAACTGTAATCAGAGATCTCTTGGATGCACTCGGGCCAGGCATGCAGATGGCAACAGGAAAATGAAGAAATGAACCTCTTGCATGGATCTACTGTTCTCGTAAGTGATGACTTCTCATCCAGAGAACTACCAGAGTTAGCTCTGTTCACCTTTTAAGAGGTTAATCCAACTTTCCCATTAGTAGAGAAATGGGGTGGAACTAGAGGTAAACTTTGCTAATGACTCTAAAGACAGACTGTTGTATGTAGTTGCTGAAGGCAAAAGAATCTTCAACAAAGAACCCTATCAAAGAGTTTGTAAAACCTTAAATTGCCTCAACAGCTGAGAGAAGAAAATAGTCTCATTAAAAGGAAATTTTTGGTAAGTATCAATGTGGAAAGTTGGTGTCAATTCCAAGAGAATTTGAAAACAAGAAGAGTTGAGGTAATCACATTGAAAGAATTCCTGATTGTAGGAAACACACCTTACTTTACTGAATATCCATCATATCTAGAGATTCTGCTCCTCACAGTCTGTGCTGATTTACATAGAAACAAAAAGTTTGTTATGAGCACACCAATACCTTGATTTGTTGTGTTGTTGTTGTTGTTGTTTCTGCCCTCAGGCTTCGTGGCTTTAAGGCAATGCATCTGCCTCCTGTGAGAAAGTAAAGACCTAAACTGGACTATTTTTAAGTGACTTAGAAATAGGACTAATGTTATTTTAGGTTTTAGCTTTTTAATTCTCTCTATTCTGTCAACTACTACAAAAATAACAATCAGATTATGAAAAGGTGTTTTTTTCTCTTTTTTCTTGATTATTAAATCTGATAAAAAAAGTGATGACTAAGTCTAGCTGATACTTTGAAATACACTCCATATCATTCTTGAAAGATAACGTATGAAGCAGAAGGCACTCTATGAAAGGGAAGGCATGAAAGGAATTTGTAGGTAAGGTTCTTAGGAGTGACTCACATGGCGTGCTTTGTTTAACTCAGTGGAATCCTGTTCATAAACCAAATATGTACATGTAGTTGAACTGCAGTTAACATTCTTTGAGTTTTACCAAAGTTATGGGTGTTGTAGTAATTATTTTAAAAAGGCGGCCACCGGTGAAGCCGACTATCTAATCTGCAGCAGCTCTGCCTAGCTCAGCCACATGGCCACTCATGTGTGCTCACTGCAGCTAGAAACAGCCAGCTAGAAACACCAGCCCTGCCACACACGAGATGCCAGTGTGGGAGATGGCTCTACCAATCTTCCACGCTGTCTCGGCAAGGCTGGGCATTGCCCAGACTATTATCCAAAGGCTTATATATTTGGTAATGATCAATAACAAGATGCCCTTACAATCCGAAGTGTAAACCAATACCCAACCTAGATATACCAACTACCTTTGACTGGCCGAGAAATGTGAACATCCACCTCCATGTTCGCCTCTCTAGTTCTGTCTGTCTCTTAGCTCATCCTCTTCCTTATTCTTCTCTTCCTCTCCTTTACTCCTCCTCTTCCTCTCCTTACTCCTCCCACCTTAGCTCCTCCTACATATGGGCACCTTCTAAAGTTAAGCTACTCCTTGGAAAGATCTAGAGAACCTTCTTGCAGAATGGTACAGACTGTAAGGAGCAGACTCTCTAGAGGTGATGGATATTGCATGGGCTTTTTGGAATTTTTCATCTGCTTTCTGCTTTTCTTTATAGCCATTGACCACATTTGAATTTTGACATCTCAATAATTGAAAAGGATCATGATATCCTGAAAGCATGCTACACTCAATTGAGAAAGATGTCCCTCTAGGTAATCTGTAGCTTTTGGTCAGATGTTCAGAGCATCCTTGTATCTGGATTTATACACTTCCTATCTACTAGGACCCACTACTCATCCCCAGCCCTGTCCCTATGGTTTCTATAAATAGGCCTGAGTGATGGGGAAGAGAATATAGGCACATACCCCATGACTCCAGACTTGATAACACTGACATCACATTCCCTTCCATCTTCAATGTGCTGTACTTTCCCATCTCTGTCTGTTCTGATTGACAATGTTTTAAAATATTGTATTTTAAGTAGACTTAGAAATGATGAAATAAACATTGTGCCTTGAGACAGTTGTTGAAAACACTTCAATACAAGTCCTGTGACTCGTATTTCTTCAGAGTTAAATAATAGATACTTTACAAGATATAAATATGTGCATGTGTTATTGCTTTCCATTCTACTGTCTTTAAAGCAGCAACTTTCAAACCTTGCACTAAGTTATTTAAGTCTCAAGATAGATTCTTCTTAATTACAAGAAAATAAAAACATCAATGAAACCGTTTCAGTGATATAACAAAATATCATGCTAATATTGTGAATCTATACAGCAAAACTTTTCTAACACCTAAATATCTAGAACTAATCATGAAATCAGAGATCTTGTCACTTTTGTGATGAATGTGATGTGCTGACCATTTGATGTCTACACAAATTTCCAGATTGTATAGAATTAAACTTTGTATATGCATTCATATTTTAAAAAACATTTACCTAAAAACTAATGCATAGTGCCCATTCCCTAAAATATCTTGCTTTCTTAAAGCAATGGGAGATGAAAATATGAATAAATGGTTAAGCAACTATTTCCTGAACTGGTAGTGAAGCTTTATGGAATAGTGTGTTTGTACAGTGGTGACTATTTGTCACGGTAGGCTCTGACACTGGCATTCAAGCTCCAACCAAATTGGGCAATATGTCATAAGAAGCCAGTTGGGGGGCAGTAACAAAATACTTGGATAACCATTCTATACCAGAGACATCTGCTTATCTTAGCATGATAGTAACTCCAGGCATCTCTATAACCTGGATATTGTAAATATCATAATTCATGTATTTAAAAGACATAAGCAACCTAGAAACTCTATACATCTTACACATTTTAATTATTAACCACAAGCAGCAATGTGCAAAAGTATTTATGTAATACTTTAAAACAATATAGTTAAATAAAAATTATGTAGCATAAAATTTGCACATAAAAGCAAACAAAATTCTGTTCAGAGAATTTATTTGGATGATAGATTTATTTTGTCCTTTCTAATTGGAGGCTACATAATGCAACACTAATTATAATCACCTTACTATGTGTTTGACACTGTATAGTTGTTTTGATGAAATTCTCTTAATCTTTGGAACAATCTTATGAAGTGATGTTATCATTTTAAGATCTAGCTAAATGAAACTTAAGAGAAATTATCTTGCTTGTTCAAGGCCAAATGAAGCCCCCAAAACTTCCCCCTTTAATACCAAACTTCACATTTGCAATCCACAGTAATTATTAAAGGAAAAGCTTTCTTTGTGTATCGTGCACTGTATACATTATTCTCCTAAATGAAGACACACATGGAAATATCCGTAGCGTTTTTCTGGACATACAACCAGTTTGTTCTGGTGGCTCCAAGACAGTCCCAGTTACAGAGGTTTCCATCAGGAATCCTAAGCACCTGCTTAGAGCTAAGCAATCCTACATTGATCTGTTACTCACCCAAAAGGAATACTTAGCCTGGAAAAACGCCGATGGTTCACAGAGTTTTAATCTTAAATTCAGAAATACAGGTGCAAGGAGAATGAGTGTTTCTCAGAGATAAGTCACCTATCATCTTCCTGAAAAACCATGCCTCCAAAGGAAGAGACAGGCAGCATCGTGAGGGTTGGTGCATAAACACTGGCATGTAGGAGCACGTGTTAAGGGTGATGAGAGCAAGGAGCGGAGTGTTTCATGAAAGACCTAGAGAACAGCTTCCGGGAGGGCCCCTTCCTCTGGGCTTCACGACCAAAGTGCCCCCTGTCTAGGGACTACCCCATTTCTTTGCATCACTTTGAGAGCCTAGAGCATTGGATTTTCACAACTTTCCTCTCCTCTGCTTGGTAGAGGCCCTTCCCCCACGTCCCCAGAAGTGACTCAAATGTTCTCTCAGCTTAACTGCAGCACTATTTTTACCGTCCTGTTTGGGAATCTCTGAGCCCACATTGCTGGCAGCTTAAGTAAGCCCTGAGTGTCTGGGGTTCATGTTTCTCAGTGTCCACAAGTTTGAGGCAAGGCTGCTTCTGCGGTTTGCCTTTTACTCGCAGGCTGCTCTTGTCCTTTTCTTCCCTAGGGCCACTCATCCAAGTATCTGCCGACTCGTCTTACAATCTGTCCACGTTTCTGCTCTCTTCTACCCGTTTCCTTTCATTTCACTTCATCGCTAGCCCCGAGCTCCGCCCTCTCAGCTAATAGTTTCTTCGGATCCAGTTACATAAGAATGTAGCCCCAAACCCAAGTGATAGCCCACAGAACCTTCTTTAACTATCTCTTCATCCATTCTCTGTGGCAGTCTCTTCTTTGAACTTCTTCCTACATTCACTGCTATCCCAAAACACGGTTTTCCAAAAACCCCAGCTCTTCCCAGAAATATCAACTTAACATCTTAAAATTTTTGTCTCTAAGTCATTCCTTCTCAGATTTTCTGCTCTGAGATTCTTTATTGTTGCATACCCTGAAAGGATTGCATTCTCCTTCATTTTTGTGTGTTTTACTGTCACTGTTACTGTCCCCAGTAAATTGAAATTTGTTACTTATAACACTTTCACTTTGATATCTTTAAAACAAAGCTCAAAATCTATCTTAAATGTGTTCTGTGCAAGGTTTTATTTGGTAGGAGGAGCATGATTTGCTTCATTAACGCCTCATGAATCGGGACTGGATAGTTCCTGAGTAAGAAGTGTACATTATGTACACAGTGTGAGTACAATATGTTATTTAATGTCAAATGCTAACACTAAACTTATGAGATATGTATCCAGTATACCATTAAGTCTCTTAAAGAAAAAAAAAAAACAATCCAACAACAGCAAAAACTAAGACTTGGGAGTCCTAAGAATGTCTTGCTCCAAAGATTCTGTTCCCTCTTACCACGATACTTGACTTTCTTAAAGGCACATCGTTAGAATCTGCTGCTTACCACATTATCCATAGACTTTTTCTTCCTTCTCCTTTTTCTTAGACAAGAATCAGACACATTCAAGCTTTTGAAGGACAATGACCAAAAGAAATACATTTGAAGATAATCATGAATGACAAACGACAGCATAAACTGTTCTACAATTTACCTACTGTAACATTTTATGATGAATGCACTCTGGAATCTTTGAGGTGGTTGCTAATTCTTATTACTATTTATGTGCTCCAATTTTTTTAAGAGACACAGTTTAGCTATTTAAAATGGGATACTTTGACTTTACACCAACCTACCTAACTAGTTGCTAACATCTGTATCTCCCTCATGTTCTATGGAGATATAATCGCAATTACAAGCCTCTCACATTTTGTAAACAATTTGCGTTCCAAACACTACTTAGTTGTTTGGAATCAGTGCAGATTTTCCCACTAAGCTAATCTGAAAGGACAGTTATTGCTCATGCTAGAATTTCCTTATTCTTAGGCCCCCTTTTCCATCTACAACTTCCAAAACAACAAACAAACGAATAAACAAATAATTGTGAATAAAGTAAGAAGCAAAAATAGAAATCTCCTTATGTCCAGGAGAACACTGATACTATTTTATTGGACTACAGAAGTTCAGCCACATGGTGGGAAGACACTTTTACAATTTAGCAGAGAATAATTCAGTAAGAAAAGGCTTAACTTGACTGGAAGAAAAGCCACCCTTTGCACCTATTCATCACCTTCCTGAATCTTTTCTATTTATAATTTAGAATCTTTTTTCCTATATCTATACTGGCTATAGAATATACAGAATAAAGTGAGAGTTTCCATAGTCTTTAGTAGGTTTTTAATGTATAACATCCAGTTCATACAGCTTAGAGATAGCAGATTCTAGAAATTCCTTTACCTTAGTGAGGCCTTCTTCAGACCACGCTTTGAAATTCTTTACTAGTGACTCAAGTTTTTGTCTTGTTTCTCTATTAATGTCAGTAATAAAAATACTTTATGTACCATGCTACATCTTTATATGAGTGCATATGTGTGATGTGATGTGTTTTGGTATAAATACAGGTTCTATAACATTCAAATGAAGTTTAACCTATCCTCTTAAACATTCAACATTTCTTCATGTTAAAAACTTCTTCAACTGTATGCATCTGCATGCATGTATACATAGGCTAAAGTCAACTTCAGATATTTTATTTCTATATTCCCCTCCTTTGTTTGTTGACAGAACCTCACTCTCTGATCCTAAAGACCCCTGATCTCTTTTTCTGCTTCCACTGGTGGGTCACCAACCCCCAAAGAACCTCTTGTCTCCATCTTCTCCCTTGCCAGGTTTACTTACAGGAATGTATCAGCCTGCTCAGCATTTTACATAATCTGAACTCAGGACTTCATTTCACAAGGCTGGTAGTGTCCCCTCTGAGCTGTCTCCCTAGACTCTTCTAACTGTTTGACACACCTGCCTCATTGTTTTCTGTGGTCTCCAGTTCATGCCGTTGCACACCAGGACTTCTTGTTCCTTTGTCAAAGTAATTAATTATTCTGGATTTAAATTCCACAAGAAGAGACAGCATTATTAGAGTTATGAGAAGAGGGATCCGGACACTGTTTTAATTCAGTGCCTACTGGTCAAGCTCTTCCCTTCCCATACTCAAAGTTGCTGCATTTTAGAAGTGATGTCACAATTTTAAAAGTTCCATTTTTTTTTAATAATAAACCAAAAATGGAGTCATTTTTTTCCTACCCTTATACAAACCTAAGGACAGGCTATGAGAAATTGAGATGTTATGTTTGGGTAAATGTCTTTCAGGTTTTCCCCCACTCCAGTTTCTTTGGCCATTTTTTGCCTTCTCTCTTCTGCTCCTGTCCCTTTGTTGGAGTAATTAATTATTCTGGGATATAAATTCCATAAGAAGAGATAAAGTTATCAGAATTATGAGAAGAGGGAGCAGGAGACCATTGTAATTATTTGAGTAACAATGCTATATGATTCCCCTCTTCAAAAGTTGACTTTTCAAGTTGTCTTCTATGTATGAGACAGCATAGCACGTAGCTAAAAACAAAAGTTCATACCCCATAAGAAAAGCTAGGTTGGACTCTGAGTTGCAGAAGCATTCAGTCTACAGCCTTAATCTCAGTGACCAGGTAGCTAGTGGAAATCACAGGAAATAACACAATAATAATTACATTCTCCTTCCTCTTTCTAGTGATTTCTACCACTGCAGAGTGTAATGATGATTCTCTGTCTTGATAAGGAACTACACAGCTACACAAGAACAAATATACAAAACTGGCCCAAATTGCTCAAAATTCAGCTCTCAATGGATGTTGAGAAGGACTAAATAAAGCATCTTGGGTTAACTTTTTAACTGACTCCTAAATGATATGAAAGTGATTTTTGCATGGCTTTTACTGTTTTATTAATTTAGTTTAGTTTTTGAAAAGGGAAGCCACAGGAAACATAACCCAACATGAGGTAGAATAAATAAAAATAAAGGTACCCACTTTAAAAGGTAGCTACTATAAAGTGTGACTTTTATTTTATTTTTTTTTAAAAAAAGCTACTTATTCTTATCAAAAGCTACTTATTGTTGGTAGTGGAAGAACTCCCTCCAGAATTCTCACGAAGGATTGAAAATCAAAGAAAGAGGAACAAACATTTAGGGGAGAAGAGAATAGCCAAACAGAGAGAAGGGGGGAACACCAACTGTAGTTTATTTGCCTTGAAAAGCTTAGTTCCAACACAGTTTTTATGTTATACACGATAACTAATGTTCTCTGCACAGCTACATGCTACATAAGTCATATTGTGATAATATTTTATTGAACCTTTAACTCACACTCGATAAAACAACCACTATCATCTTGAAGTAATTAGATTGTACTTATCCATAGGCACAGAAATAGAGCTCAACCCAGCTAGGACTGAAAGAGAGTTTTTTGAAATCTGGAAGCCCTCTCTATTCCCTTTTTGCATTAGGAACGACATGGGTATATGTTGGACTGTGGACACCATACAATAAAGAACATTTGTTTCATTACATGTGCCTTGGTGTCTTACCCATCTGAATCCCAAGCAACCAACTTCGGTGGAGTCCAGGGATAGCTAGAATGTGAATTAAAAAAAAAATGGTGCAGAACCTTTTGTTATTTCAAGGTATGTTTGCAATATCAAGAAACTGTTGTGCGTCTTGTGTTTAACCTCAGCTATTTTCGGGGCTTGTTCCATGTTTATGTTCCTTCTTGTATCTCAGTCCTACCTTTATATGCTATTGCTCCAACTGGAAAAAGAAGCAGAATTCATATTTTAATTGCACTCTCTAAAATAACAGGTAGCCAAGGAAAGTCACTCTGAAAGAATCCCGAGTCACTGCATACAATAGCATGGGGTGTGAGCACCCTTCACCCACTCCCCAACTCCCACATCATCTTACAGATGTAGTAAAAGAGAGGAAAGAGATCATTTACCTGCTTCTATTGAGGCTGAGGCCTGAAAGTCATATGTAACCTTTGAAGGACTGGTAATGGTTTTAATCACAGGGATAGCATCGGGGTTTTTTTTTTGACAGGCCGAACAGAGAAAAGAGCCGAACCACACTGGAAATATTAATGAGGCTATTTTGGAGCAATGGCTATTGCCTATGAAATCTCTCATCATGAGTCTATACTTAGAATTCAGTTGAACTCTGGAGGGAGGGGAGCAGGGCAGTGTTAATCCCCAGTTGTTTTTGAAGTTGCCTGGTTAGCAGGTTAGTGTCTAAACTGTCCAAAATGGAAGCACCGAAGGCTTTCGGTGCTGAGACTCTTTGTGTGTATTTTGTTTTAACCTGTTTGTCTTATAGACTGTCGTATTCACTCTCAGAGGTGACATGTCTCCGCTTTCTTTCAAACTAGATGTTCTAGGGAGTGCTAGCTGTAATCACTTTGGGAGACTGATGCTCCATGACAGCTAGAAGTTGGATTGAGTTTCAGTAGCTACTATATATAAAGCTGGGTCGACTTATGTCACCGCACTAATTAAATGCCATCTGGGTGGCTCCTCTGGGTTTTTGAGTCCATCACCCAGTTCAGATCAGTCAGAGGCCAAGGAGGAGAACATGATGATGGACCTTTTTGAAACTGGCTCCTATTTCTTCTACTTAGATGGAGAAAATGTGACTCTTCAGCCATTAGAAGTGGCAGAGGGCTCTCCTTTGTATCCAGGGAGTGATGGTACCCTATCCCCTTGCCAGGACCAAATGCCCCAGGAAGCCGGGAGCGACAGCAGTGGAGAGGAACACGTTCTGGCGCCCCCAGGCCTGCAGCCACCCCACTGCCCGGGCCAGTGTCTGATCTGGGCTTGCAAGACTTGCAAGAGAAAATCTGCCCCTACCGATCGTAGGAAAGCAGCTACCCTGCGCGAAAGGAGGAGGCTAAAGAAAATCAACGAAGCCTTTGAGGCCCTGAAGCGTCGGACTGTGGCCAACCCCAACCAGAGGCTGCCCAAGGTGGAGATACTGAGGAGCGCCATCAGCTACATTGAGCGTCTGCAGGACCTGCTTCACCGGCTGGATCAGCAAGAGAAAATGCAGGAGCTGGGGGTGGACCCCTACAGCTACAAACCCAAGCAAGAAATTGTAAGCCCAGACACTACCAGGACAGGGAAACGTAAAAGGCCTATTAAACGTCTTCCTGAGACCATAACCTCCACCTGCCTGGTGCCTACCCGCTTTCTTGCCCGGCCCTTGCCCTCTCTAATGAACCCCCTGTGACCCCAGAAGACTGAGCCTCTGCTCTAAGCAGGAAATGCGGTCTGGCCCAAGGAAGCAGAGGAGACACCCCCAAGCCTCCTCCTCCCACCCCTCACTTCCCCTCATCCCCTCTCCCACCCCCAGTATTTGTTTCTTTCCTAATCTGTTGCTTTGGTTTTCCTTCCAGCTTGAGGGTGCGGATTTCCTGCGCACCTGCAGCCCCCAGTGGCCAAGTGTTTCGGATCATTCCAGGGGCCTCGAGATAACTGCAAAGGAAGGTAACGTAAAAGAAAGGGCACTGGGCTGTACTAGAGACATCAAGCTCAGCACAGCACAGGGATGCTCTGGCTGAGCACAAAGAGCTCAAAGCGAGCTCAGAGAGGCAGGGCCAAAGGTTCTCTCTCTCTCTCTCTCTCTCTCTCTCTCTCTCTCTCTCTCTCTCTCTCTCTCTCTCTCTCTCTCTCTCTCTCTCTCTCTCTCTCTCTCTCCCTGCCTCTCAGCCCCCCCTCTCGGATGCAGTCCTCCCTCGTGGCCTCGGTGGCCTCCTTTGGGACACACTGCGGGATGCTACATGCACGGTCTCTGTTTGTTTTCTGTGATCAGGAGGAGCAAGCGTGGGTGCGTCAGCCTCCAGCAGTCTCCAGCGCCTTTCTTCCATCGTGGACAGTATTTCCTCGGAGGAACGCAAACTTCCCAGCGTGGAGGAGGTGGTGGAGAAGTAACTCAGCCAGCATTTGGAACATTCTTCACTCAGCAGGAAAACCCCTTTCAGCCTAATCATTTAGATTAGGTCTCACAGACCCCAGAGTTTATGAAAGGCAAGAGACTTAGTATTAAAAAAGAAACTTCAAGTAAAAGTCCTTCGCCTTGGGGCTTTTATTATGATAAATAGTATTATTTTATTATGATAAACTGCTAGTGGCTTAGCTCTAGAACCTTAAATTTGTTTTTAGTTTGGCTGGTTTTTATAACAGATTAATTTTTACTACGATCACGTGACCCTTTCCCGTCAGTTGCAAACGAAGTTCATTCCTGTCTAAATCAAAGTGGGAACGTTTAATCCTAATAGTATTTAAGGTACTTTTGTAAATAGTCTTAGTACTTTTGTTTTTATGTACAACTAAAGGATATATTTTAAATGTGGAATTAAGCGTTGTATATAAAATGTGTGAAGATCCTGATATTGTAATATTAAAATATTAATATGTTTCTACATGTACAAAGGTGGCCTTAATTTGATTTAACTGGAAAGACCATAAAGACATGTGTGCAAAACTAAAGAATAGCCATATTTTAATTTAGCTAATACGTGTGACCACTTATTTGGACATCTTCTTTCAGCGTAATTTATAGTGAGGAAAATGAGTTTTGGGGCCGTAATCTCAATTAAACTGGGCACATATTTTCCACATAGATTCCTCACTTGTCATTAGTAGGGGGGAGTATCCAGAAAGTGTCTCTTCTCTACTTTCTGTGGCTTTTTCTTTTTCTCTCCCACACTGTTCTATGGTTGGTGAACTGAGCGGGATTTGCTTCCTCTAAAATTTAATTTTAAATATATGAAAATCAAATTTCCCCAAAAGATTTCTTTGTTCATTTCCCTAAAATATATCCAATTAATTCGGCCCAATTTACTTTTTTTTTTTCTCTCCTTGGTGTTCCAGACTGTTTGCAAGTGTAGATCTAAAGTATCCAGGACCTATACTGGCCTGATAGCCAATTTTCTTGAACTAGACTAGCCACCCCCAGACTGGAATATCTTCAAGTGCTCTTTGGTTTGAGTTTATTTTCCAAACAGAAAGATAAAAGAGATGTGCAATCTGTCTCTTGCAGAAGAGTGGGCGTCCTTGAAGGGGGGCGGGGAGGGGTGAAGACGGCCTGCTTCAATAGATAGAAGGGTTAAATGCTTGGTAGCAAAAAACAACAACAACACACATGAAACCTCTTAACTGGACCAAACAGCAAAGCCCCAGAGAGAGCCGGAAGCCCCAGGAGCTCTACTCCATGAAGATTTTACAACGTGTGCCGCTTCTGTTTTTCCTGTAACCTCAGGGGAAAAAAAAAACCGACCACCAAGAAACACAGTGGGAAGGAAAGCAGAGCAAAGCACTCCGGGGCTGCTAAACTGTGACTTCGGTCTACCATTCTATGACCGGTACCTTCACCATCATCCCTTACCTTCTACTGTTTCACCCCTTACTCCACTGTCACTCTGTAGCTCTCATATAAAAGTCAAACGGAACCAAACATTTGCCAACTTGGATCCATGTCCTAACCCTTTCTGTGTTGAGTAACACAGAAGTTCCAGAGAGCACCACAGGACACTGCACCCTGCAGACAGGCAGCTCTGTTTTGCAACCCTTTAAAAACCCTTCTTGGAGCTAGCACATGTTAAGAATCCCTTATTCAAAATGTATAGTATTGGAAATATCTCCATCTTCAAGATTTTTCTGAGTTTCGGATATTTATGTAAATGTGGAGGTTCAATCTCTCTAAGCTAGAAATCCAACCAAAACCTGAAACTTTCTGGACATGAATTGTCAGTGGGAGTGGGGGTGGAGCATAGGAATTTGGGGGGGGTGTCTTGGAGCAGTTTAGATTTGGTGTAATGTGGTTGTGTCCTGCCTTATCTGTAACTAATTTATTTTCTGTTCATATGAAAAAATCTGTATTCTTTTAAAATACTTCAAAACCTCAGAGTGTTTGGTTGAGGATACTGATATTGACATATAATAATAAAAAAAAAAAATGTTTAGAGAGAAGCAGGTGGCTCTGTGGTCCAGGAAACTACTAAGTCTCTTAGTCTCTTTAAGGCCGATTTACCTAAACTAAATCCAGACTGCTGCTGTACAACCTGGGCCTATCCTCTCCCTGGTTAGTTCTGATTTCTTGTTTATAAAACAGTGGGAGAGAACCTAAGCCCTTTCTCACGGGCTTGTGAAAATTCACAGAAAATAGCACATGCTACACATTGAATCAAAAAGACGCAAACTGACACCAAGATCAATTTTTTTTTTTTAATTTTATATTAGTAACTCTCAACTGGCCATCAAAAGATATGTCACCCCAAACCATAGTTTCTTGTCCTTGCTGACTCCAGCCAGGGAGTAAATCATACTGAGCAAGAGGATAAGCCATCCTTGGTCTTGTATTAATGCAATCCAGCTACAGTCAGCGAGAACTGCATTTATTACTTCTATTTTAAAGAATTCTTTGAGTAAATTCTTTGAGTAAAAACATCTGGTGAGTAAGTTAGGACTCAAAGTCAGGGAAAATTATCAATGGTAACGTCCTCGACCACTTTGCATCCAGAAAGAGATGCCATGGCAAAGATAAGACCAGCTACAAACCATTATTTGCCTCTCTTTGACAATTGTTCCTGCAAACCTCTTTCTCAAAGCACAGCGAGCCAGTAAACTCCAAATTATAGCATAACTTTCAAAACTAAATGCCAAAGCATTCCCTAGTCAAATTACCCAGCCAAAATATACGTAACTCAATCTGGGTGGTCTCCATCTTTACTAATTGTGCATATTCCATATCTCTGAATATTTTTGTCATCCAAAGGATTTGTCCTAAAATGTGCTTCTATACCATTATTTTCAAAGGCTGAATTCTTTGTGCGATTGATATGTCATAACTGATCAAGTAAATATATTCATGTTAGATGATTTATAAGAAGATTTACAGATGAACTACTCTACATCTGAATACTTTTAACAATTTCTGGTCTTCCCTTGTTGATGGATTTTATTCAGTCTTTGCAAACCAAATCCTCCCTCTCTTTCTTAGCTATGTAACTTGAGAAATTGTTTGGAGTGAGGTTGCCTATGAAGGACTCTTCATTAAATAGAGAAAATATTTTCCAAAGAGTTCATGTGACCTTCGGTGCCATAGCTGACATGTTAGGATTTCCAATGAAACCCTAGGTGTGTTTGTGATGAAACTGTTTTTGTTTGATATTAATGATGATAATCTTTAACCAAGGTCAAGGCCAAAATAAACAAGACTATGGAAGCAGAAAATTAAGACATAATAACTTAGTAAAGATAAAGATTTGGGGATTGAAATCAAATCTTTTCTCAGAGATTCATATGATGTCAAATATTTTATAATGAGTGGTTTTCTGTTATGCTATTCCTGAAATAATTCATAGATATCAAATATCAATAAGCTCTCTAAAGCTAACTTTCATCCTCATAGCAGAGCCACCGACTTACGGGAAATTTGCTTATATCAAATGATCTCAATTCTCTTTCATCTCTTTTAATTGGTTTTTTTTTTTTTTTTTTTTTTTTTTTTTTTTTGACAGAAATTCAGGGGCTCCTAACAACTATTAGGAGGGGCAGAAAAAATCAGGATGATGAAAGTCACTTTAAAAATTATAAAGACATCTCTCTACCATTTATAGTCTTCCTTAGGAAACATTTAACCCATTTCCCCATTTGGAGACCCCTCTCATATCACCACATACAGACTTTAAAAGCACTTAATTGTAAACATTATATTGTCTCATTGTCTGATTGTGAGGAAACACACAACAACATGATATTTCCTTCCACAGAATCTACCATTTATTTCAACACACTAATTAAATCTTTCAAAGATGATTCTTGGTTCTGGCGGATTGTGTCTGCAGAAGGAAGTGTTTTTTGCAAGCCTAGTTCTGAGTCATTCTGTAGGAAGAAATGGTTCCTGCCATATACAGCAACAAAGGTAATGTGGAAGAGACAGGCTACTTCTCTCCTCTCAGGGCTGCTAAATGTCCTTACATGGCCCTTTGATCTCTCCTGGGAGTCTTCGAATTCAAGCAGAGGCCAATGTCTTCCTCAGCTGTCTGGTTCGCAAATTCTCACTGCTCTGGCAGGTACTAATGTGTTTACATAGGTGTGCCCAGCTTCCAGAGCTCACAACAATTTAAAATTGTTTAGCACATTGAGAAGTCCTTATAACACGCAGAAGCAGAGTTCTGCAGGTAGGGGTAGAAGTAAAGAGAAATGGTTTCTTCCGGGGGGTGGAGAGAGAGAGAGAGAGAGAGAGAGAGAGAGAGAGAGAGAGAGAGAGAGAGAGAGAGAGAGAGAGAGAGAGAGAGGAGGAGTGTATATGTGTGTATGTGTGTCGTTATATCTGTATATTCACTATATAAACCAAATATATGTTTCTATACTTCCCTTTTTAATTTCTCTGATTTTGTTTTGTCTTTTAGTATAACGTTCACACAAATCCCGCACTTCCTCTCCTGGTCTGTCCTGAGAAATAAAAGTGGCTCTTCTCTAAGTGGAGACGGAGCCGCCTTTCTTGTCTCAGGAGCTAGCTTTCTTCCCTTTTTGCAGACTACCTCGGGGTTTTTTGACCTCCCTCTTCTGTAGCTGTGGCAATGGCTTAAAAAGTTTTGTCTCATTTTTTATTCTTATGGTCTGAGACCCGATTTTCAGCACTTGCGTCCCAAAGGACCTTCGACATGGACCCCCTCTCCCTCAGCCGTGCTCATTAAGCGTCAGGCGCTTGTGTTTTGCCTGCTTCTTTAGTTCCACTCAGCCTGCTGCTCTCTGGTAAATTTGTTTTGAGATCACCTTACCAAAGACAGCCCTAACCTCTGAGGACTCCTGGTACTGACAGGGGCCTCTGAGTGACAGCGGCTTTCCAGCCCAGGAGCCCAGAGAAAAGATTCCGGTTTGTAGGCTTTTCTGCTTGGCAAGCCAAGGAAGCCCCCTATTCCACCCTCCAACACTGAGCAAGAATGACTGCATGAAGCAAACGGGATCACTTCCAGGGGCTCTGAGCCATTTCTAAGAAAAGGGAGACTACTTCAAATCCTGTGTGGACAAGGGAAAATTGCTCAGCTCTAGAGTTAAAGTTTACCTTAAAACAAACAAACAAACAAACAAACTTAAATGGTGGAATCCTTTCAAGTACCGAGTTACTCTGTGGAAACGGTGAAGAACAGTAAATCAACCGTGCAGGGCAGATTCGAGGCAGTAGCTATTAGATACATACAACAGTAAGTAAGAGGGGGCTGCCTGGGTCGGCAGCATGGAACCGCTGTCTTCCACTTCCACTGGAAGGACCACTTTGCATCCAAATCCCTGCTGTTTTAGTTTTCCCCAAATATGAGACATAGGTAAGGAAGAGGAAGGTGGAGAGAAAAGAAGGGAAGGAGGAAGGGTGGGGAGAGAAGAAAAGGATGGGGAGGAGACAGAAGGAGAGGAGAAGCAAAGAGAGGAGAAGAGGAAGACCATGGCTTTATGTAGTGTAGTTGCTGACCAGATCCTCTCTATGGCTTTTGCTGTGAATTTGAGGGTGAGAATATTTACCTCTCCAAGATAGTATCACATAGGTTCCACACGTGCTATATGTTCAATCAGGAGCCTTGTCTTCAGGAGTGTGTGTGTGTGTGTGTGTGTGTGTAAATCTAGTGTTGTCCCAATACTGTATTCATTTCAAAGGCAGACATTTGTATTTCGGCTCCAATAAGGCACAGTTGGATTTTCCATTGGCCAGATGATTAAGTAGCCCCACAGTGTGAGACTGGACCTGATTTTCAGAAGAAATCTGTCTTCAAGATTACAGGACAGAGTAGAGGGAACAGAGACAGTTACCAGCAAGTACAGTAACTGACACTTTCACGTCTCTTCCTTGGAGTACTTGCCTTCACAAACTTATAATTTACCTGACCCCCTGTAAATACCACATCTGTCAATCACGGCTGCTTTAGAAAAGTTACTCTGATTCTTCATCATCATCATCATCATCATCATCATAGAAAAATAAGTGCACGCACCACCCCTTCCCCCCAACACACAGGCACAGAAAGTCCCGTTGGAGCCACAACACTTACTTAATTGGATGACACTCCCAACTGTGAACAGTCAATGGGCTACAAAAAAAAAAAAAAAAAAAAAAAAAAAAAAAAAAAAAAAAAAAAAAAAATAGGTTCAAAGTCCCAGAGAACTTGTGCTGACCTTAAATAACGGTGTTTCTTGCATATGATTAACATGATCTGAAAGCAATTACCGTGGAGAAGAAATTGTAAAAGCTGAGGAACAGGTTAATTTTTTTTTTTTATCTCAATGGTAGCTTCCCCCTTTTGTCTTCGGTCCACCAAAGTTTCAAAGACCTGTCTGCAAATGGCATTTCTGAAAAGCTTTTGTCACCAAAGTGTGTGAAGCCACTCTTCTAGAGGAGGTAGAAATTTTACACTAGCCCAGGATCTCTCCGAGTTAGCAGCTGGGACCCATCTGTAACGGTGTTAGCTGGCCTGAAAGCAGAAAATTAGCGACCCCCGAAGCCTGGCTGGCTGTTTAGTCTGTAGAAATGCTTGGGCGGAGCAGCAGACTCTGGAGAAAAGAAACCCCACGCTGGAAGGAGAGCTTATTGTGAGAAACTGGACTGCTGCCGGTGCCCATCCTCAGGCGTGGGAAACTCCCTGTGCAGGTATTAGCCTAGGTCTGACACAGAGGAAGAGACAACAAACAAGTGTGTGGGAAGAAGTGGGGAAGAGGATGGGAGCTCGGAGGGAAGGGAGGGTCACCTGGTCCACCTGAGGCCATCTTCTTTTCAGGGCAGCAGAAGAAAAGTGTGACCTCTGTCTGACAGAGCCAGACCTCGGAAAGGAAGCTCCAGCTAATGTCATGCCCATGAGATGATCATCTCATCAGAAACTTCACTCCTAATGATCTTTATCAAAGAGGTTTTGAAATACCAAGCTCTAGGGTCACTCCATCCATGAAAATGTCACCTCACTGTTTTACCAACTATTAACCAGTGTACGAACTGATGCAATCTCTTCAGGTGAAATTCGTGAAAATGAGAAGCAAGCACCACCGGGGAATCCAGAAGCTAGGTTCCCTTTAGGTGTCAGATGGAAATACAGGAGTTTAAAGTCTTGCTGCGATGATGCAGCTCATCATTTTAAAGTGTAATTAATTTCAAGAAGCCAACCCCCAACCTCTTTAAGTGATCCCTAGGTTTAGTTTACCCTGAAGATCACTGAGCAAGTTGGGCTGTAGTAAAATCATTACCGTCAAAGGGGCCAGTAAACAGCAAATTGCCTCTAGAAGAAAGACAAGAGGCTTGCCCAGACAGCCCCTGTGGGGGTTGTGGTGGGATATGCTAATAACGCCCAGCTACAGGGACCAGCCTCCCTTCCCATCCCCCAGGAATATATAAAGAGCCCCAACCTCAGCCACTGACCGACCCTGGCCAACAGGCGTCTGTCCTTGCTAATTACAGAGAAACAATCCCAAACCCGGGAGCTCCGCCTGGATTTACTGGCCTGCAGCAAGCCAGGGACTGGCGTTTCTCCCTCTCCCGCTGCATCCAGGTATTCCCACTTGGTTCTCTGAAGAATGGACATGACGGACAGCTGCCAGTTCTCACCTTCTGAGTACTTCTATGAAGGCTCCTGTATTCCCTCCCCAGAGGATGAGTTTGGGGACCAATTTGAGCCGAGAGTGGTAGCCTTCGGGGCACATAAAGCTGAGCTGCAGGGCTCAGACGATGAGGAGCACGTGCGTGCGCCTACAGGCCATCACCAGGCTGGTCACTGCCTCCTGTGGGCCTGCAAAGCTTGCAAGAGGAAGTCCACCACCATGGATCGACGCAAGGCTGCCACCATGCGCGAGCGCAGACGCCTGAAGAAGGTCAACCAAGCTTTCGAGACACTCAAGAGGTGCACCACAACCAACCCTAACCAGAGACTCCCGAAGGTGGAGATCCTCAGGAATGCCATCCGCTACATTGAGAGCCTTCAGGAGCTACTGAGGGAGCAGGTAGAGAACTATTACAGCCTGCCAGGACAGAGCTGCTCTGAGCCCACCAGCCCCACCTCCAACTGCTCTGATGGAATGGTAAGTTTCAACTCCAGGACCCACGATCTTTTCCCATAGTCTTTGTGAAAAGTCCTGGTACCTCTTCTAAACCAGGTATAGTGGGACCATTGCTTTCAGAGTAGTATTCACAGAAAGATTAAAAAAACAAACAAACAAACAAACAAACAAATCTGTTGCACAGGATTTTAGCTTGATTTCCTAGCTGTTTCCAGATGCATGTGGATGGTAATAAAAGGTTGGCATGTTCTTAAGTGACCAATGAAGTGTTTTCTCTGTTATTTCTGCCTTACAGCAGTCACCCAGTGTATATAACTCAGTAAAGAATTAAAAGGCAACCCCAGCATCATCCTAATTTCTGCTCTGAGGCGGGGATGGTAGGAAATGTTGATACATTGTATTCAAGAGGGCATCTGCTCCAGTGTTGGAAGGTTTTATAATGGGTTTTTGCCCTGGGAAAGTGTTCTCTCCCCGAATTAGTGTGGCTTCCTTCTACCACAATCCATTTTGCATGGTTAACCCAGTGCACATTGCTGCGGGATTTCGTCTTCTCTCTGCTTCTGTTTTCCTCTTCTCTCAGCACCGAGACTGACCTTGGTGCCCTGGCGATTTGGAGACAGCAGCCCCTTCCTAAATCAGTGAGGCAGAGAGAACTAAGACCATTCAGTTTCCTGAGCTAGGGAGCTGGTATGATCTCACCCTAGGTCTGTTTGTCTTTTGCCAAGGCTTGAAAATTATATTTCTGTGTGGTTTGTGTTACAGCCTGAATGTAACAGTCCTGTCTGGTCCCGAAAGAACAGCAGCTTTGACAGCATCTACTGTCCTGATGTATCAAATGGTAAGAACTAATAACTTCAGACACATTTAAAGATCTGTTCAGTCTCATAAGTCAGTCTGTCATGGCAGTCTGTCCTTCCCAGTAGTATTTGGTAAAGGAATAAAAATGATGGCTGTAATGGGGGAGGCTTTGGACCATTTTCTGCTCCAGATTACCCTGACAGACAGACAGACAAACAGAACCACATACACACATGCACGTGCATGCACCCCCCACCCCCCTCACACACTCACTTTTGCTTGAAGTATTACCAGGGGTCTTCCACACCTCTACCCCGGGGAATCGCTAGTTATTTACTGCAAATTTTTACATCAGTCTCTCTGTGATCACCTGACCTATGCGGTCAAAGGTGCTGACCTGCAGTTTAAAAGGGCACCACAAGCAAGCCTGTCTGCGTGGGGATAGTTTTCTTAAAGCACTTTTCTCCTTGTGCTGTTAGCATGTGCTGCAGAGAAAAGCTCCGTGTCCAGCTTGGATTGCTTGTCCAGCATAGTGGATCGGATCACGTCTGCAGAGCCCTCTGAGTTGGCTCTTCAGGACGCAGCTTCTCTCTCTCCAACTGCCAGCACCACTTCACAGCCTGCAACCCCAGGATCCTCCAGTTCCAGACTTATCTATCATGTATTATGAACTATCTCCTGATGATCAGTCCTGCTAGCGGGCAGTACTATACCCGAGAAACGAAGCCCCGTGACTGAGCGGAAGACAAGCTGTGCAGAATATATACTTTTCAGTGGTAGATCCTGTCTTGCCACTTTATAAGAACATGTATTTCACTGAAAGTCACCTTTGCAATAATGACTGCTTCTCCGCCTGTTCTTTTTGTTTTCAGTTTTAGCGTTTGTTTGCTTTAGATATTTTCCAAAAAATATTTTTCCAATGGAAGGGATTAAGTGACAGTTGCTTATAGTAATTTTTAATTTATATATTGTAAATATTGCTCACAAAAATAACTTTGGTTTTTAGAGCTCTATTTTGTTTTCTTCAAAAAAAAAAAACCATTTTAATAGCTTGGAATCCATTACAGGGAATAAAAAATTATATTTAACTTTTGCTTCTCTCTTTAAACTTTTGTTAATAATGTATCAAATGAAAATATAACAATTCTGCCTAATGATATATATTTTCATCTTTTCTTATAAGAACTACTTCTTTCAATGTAAGCAATAAATAATATGTTGTGGATAATTTCAAACTATAAAAAATGTGTAAATTTCACTATAAATAAAATTGTTAACCGAGATAATTACTTTGTTTCTTGGCCTTTAAAAATAACATCCCTAATGAAATTAGCAAATCAAGAACACGAAACAATGAAGTATGTGTTAAATATAATTACACAGTTAGCCTTCTAGATAAGTATGAAAATAATTTAGGAATTTCTTTTAGACTTATTGATATCACTTATAGAAATATCACATTTCCATTTTAAACATATTTCAAGAATGCCTGGTAAATGAAGTCCTCTTTTCTTTGTTGTTATGCCATACAATGTCAAGTTGTATATAAAAAAAGAATAGTAAAAATTTACAGGATAATATCATTTGTTTAAGCAAAAAGCCTAAAAGATAATTTGTCATTTTACTATATGCAGTACTTGACCAATCCTGAGCCATGAGAAGGTTTTATTACCTTCTTGCATATGACTGAAAATAACTTGATAAATAAATATACTATTATTATAAATAAATATTTAAAGAAGGTGGATATTTTCCTATTATTAGAAAGCCAGTATAAGAAATCTTCAAAACCATATCTCAAAGTGAAATATATAGTATTGTCCCTCATTTTTATAGTCTTTTAGAAGTTTCGTTGTCCACATTATGAATGTGTGTACATATGCATCTGTGAGAAGGACAGGTACTTTTTATTATTCCCTTGAATCTCATGTGAGAAAATTCAGATGAAAATTAGATGATAAAACAGAAAATTAAATGGAGATAATCATTGAGACATTTTTGGGGTAAGTATTCCACCTGTGAGGGATAGAGAGTAGATGTTAACAGAGACCAAATATAGAACATACTCTCATCCTTTTAAGTTGCTTGTTTTTATTTATTTTTTGAAACAGTTTTTGCTCTGTAGTCCTTGCTGATCTCAACCTCACCTCACGGGGATAGCTGTGAGCCTGCTGTGATCGCTCTACCTGTGCCTCTCAACTGCTGATATCACAGTGGGCATCCCAACTCAATCTCTTGACTTGACTATTTGTGTAAAATGGCTTAAGGTTTTGCATGTAGACATTACTCCAGGTTGGCAGTACTCCTGTTCTCCAGAAGGCTTCACTATATCCAACTGGTTTTGTGTGAGTGTGTGTGTGTGAGAGAGAGAGAGAGAGAGAGAGAGAGAGAGAGAGAGAGAGAGAGAGTGTGTGTGTGTGTGTGTGTGTGTGTGTGTGTGTGTGTGTGTTTGTTCAGGCATGAGGCTCAAAGGCGTATAAGCCATTACATAAACAAGGGAGAAGTCCTGAATTAAGATTCTATTGTGGCCACTGTCACTAGATTACCATGGTGATACCACAGTATGGGTGGTTGCTTCTACACAGAAAAAGTCTTTCTTTTCCATGACTAGGGATCATAAAGATTCTGCATGAAGAGGATCCAAGATGCAAGATAAAGAGTTCTATGTGGTTTAACATAAATTTGACTTATTAACTTGTACTATGCAAATTTCTTCACTCACTGTTTCTACAGAAAATGGAGAGGTTCATTGTTCTTAGTAAAATAAGGAAGGACAAACTTACTCAAACGCTGGTTTTAAGGTCAGGTTTTAAATGCAACCACATCTGTTCCATTAAATTAGTTTCTCTCCTACAGGAGAGCACACCAATTAGTTATCTAATACCGATGGTCAACCAGTAAAGCATATACACACAAGTAACATTATATGGACTGAGAAGATTGTATTTATGTGTTTAGAAATATGTGTTACTATATAAAAATTATATATATATGTATATATATATACATAAAAGTGTTTATATATAATTTTTAAGGGTTATGAATTTGAAAAAGAGAAAAAAGGGAAATATATGGAAAGACTTGGGAAGGAAAGAAAGAATAAAAGTGATATAATTTTATTATAATAAAATATTAAATATTAAAATCAATATTAAGTAAATATATGGCAATGGTTTTAATATTAAATATTAAAAACTCTAGGAAGATACAGTTTTATAATTCCCTACAAAACTGAAATAAGATGATGTAGAAAATGTAATGAAGCTTTCACTTAAATGTATTAACACTGAATTTGTCTGTGAAATCTATTTTTACAAGTGCACAAGTGCACTTGATATCTTCAATGAGTAATAGAAAGTATTTCTTTAATTCACATATGTATTATTTCATAAAGTATTCAGAGTATTGAGAGCTTTCCCAGTGATCTAGATTTAACTCAAATGTTTAGCAAAACTCCCAAAGCCAGATTGTTCAATGAACCATGCTTTTAACATCACTCAGGAGGCTGGGGGGGGGGTCTGTTTAGCCAACAGCCCACCACAACACATTACCTTCAGCCCATCCATTTCTTCTTGCAAGAAGAAGTCCCCTTCCCCTTTGGGAAATTGGTCCCTTAATGATTGTGACCAAGAGAAGACTTCTTTACTCCCTGGACACTGCAGGGCAGGAGAGACAGCATAACTGAGAAGCAAGCAGTAAGGTCTTTTTCATCTACAACACTCAGGCAGTGAACGCATCATTTGGCTGCCTCTGACTTCGTATTAGACCACTTCGCTTCAGCTGAGGGTCTAACCTACAGACAAAGAAGTAATAGAGTTACTTTAGTTCCTTGAACTAAAAACATTCTGGGGAGGAGTTTTCCAGGGAAGAGGCTGGAGAGCTCCTTTTTTCTCATACCCATGTTGCAAGTTCACTGAGATATGTACGAAAATTGAGTCTGGGATACTGGAGAGCTTGGCAGCCACCATATGGAATGTATGAGTAGCTAATTGCTATACTCAAGATCTATATTGTCTTCAGTTTCCGTCCACTTGAAAGATGTGAGAGAGATGAAATTCGTGGCTATTTAATACCCATACATTCCTGTTTAGAATGACTTCCTTACTATTATTTAATCTGAGAGTGGTATTTCCTGGAACTCTCCCTTTGGGGTTATAACAGTTGCTAGATTAAAGAAGAAATTTAATTCTCTGTCCTATGAGGAGGTGGTGTTTCTGGGAATAATATCAATGTACAGCTATTTGTTACCCCAGGAAAGCCCTGCTTGAATAACAAAGGACTTCTAAAAATATTAGCATCTAATGCCCCCACATTGCTCACAAAGCACAGACTATTAAATGTATTTACCCACAAAATTATAATTATAGGTATTTTAGTTGGTTACTGATTTACTTTGTAATAAGATTATAAAAATTGACCACTACAGTTGGTACACTTATAAAGTCTTTTAAAAGTTATCATTTGCAAAGCAGAAAGTAGGACAGATCCTAACTTCATACCAGTTAACACACATCACTTTAGATGAAGCAGAAAATAATAAAAAAGCAATGACTAACAAATATTGAATTTTTATTGTACAAATAAGAGATGCAAACCATAAAGAGAAATAATGCCTGAGAACACATACCTAACAGAACTGCTTCTTATCCCATGTTTCAGGAGACTCAGGCAAACGTTTGTAAGGCTTCTTATAACTTGACAATAAAAAATAATCAGTATTTGTGCTGTATTTTCTGAACCAGTTACTTGTCTTACTGCTGTAGCATCAACAACAACAAAATATTGAAGAAGAAAAATGAGAAAAGAAGTGTTTATTTTGGTTTATACTCTGTCGTGGGTGGATCAGCATGGTAGCAAGAGAAGGCAGCTGGTCACACTGCATTTCCTCCGGAAGCTAAGAATGAGGAGGAAATGGGCGTGGATTACAAAGCATAAGGCCAACCTCCAGTAGCACACTTCCTCTAGGCAGCCTCACCCCCTTAAAGAGTCCACCATCTTCCCAACTGTTGTCACCACCTTCTGAAATTGTAGTGTTCAGACATATGAGATTGTGGGGCCATTGTACATCCAAACCATAATTCTCTTAGTAAAGCAAGTTATAAAAGTCAGGCAAGCGTTAGAAAGAAGGAAGTAAACCCACTACTTTTGGTGGTGGGAAGAGTCACGAGTTTGTCTCTAACTTATCACAGTGACTGGAACTCTCCCTTCCTTGCTTTGTACTCAATTCATTTCTTGATTTGTGTTTCTAGCATGGCCCACGACATTTGACAGTCTTGAAATATGTCCTGGTCAATGTTATCCTGCTCTGGCAGATAACCTCTATCTAAATATCTCTAACTCAGCATACTTCAAATTAGGCTCACAGTCAAACGTAACTCAGCTCAATGTACAGCTTCGGGAGTCAGATTATATGTCAGATTCACAAGGTGTTCCAAGATGCCAGCCATTCTGCATTTCCAAACTTGGCTCCCAATACTGACTCATATAGTAAATGACACCAGAGGTTACTTCTGCCATTTCTGTCTCCCTTCCTCTTACACTCTTGTTTAAGTCAGTATACAATGCTCTTAGTTTACTTTCTTAAATACTCTACAAATCTGCCCCCCCCCCCCATACTATGACTCTTTCTCTCCAAAGTTGTTATAGAACCTTGTCAGCCTTCCATAGTTATCTACTTCTGGCTATAATGTGCACATTTTTGTGGTAAAGACTTGATATTTCCTCTTCTTGGGTCATGAGGTTTGTGGGATTGACACTATTGGCTGTAAAAGTGAGCAGGACATGTGTTCATCCTCTTCTGTGGCAGCAATGATTATTTAATGAATAGACATAGGACCCAAGTTGCTCAAATAGTGCCAGCCTTGGGATCTCTCTTCCTCCCTCCCTCCCTCCCTCCCTCCCTCCCTCCCTCCCTCCCTCCCTCCCCCCTCTCTTCCTCTCTATTTGTCTCTCTCCCAGTTTCCTCCCTACCTCTTCACTCACTTACTCACTCACTCACTCACTCACTCACTCACTCACTCACTCACTCACTCTCTCTCCCTCCCTATTTGCTTGCCCCTCAGTTTCATCCCTCCTTCCCTCCCTCCCTCTCTCTTTTGTTTTCTGCTGACAATATTGTGGATAGAGCCTAGGGCATCATGCATGCTAGACAAGTGCTCTTCCACTGAGTTGTAGCTTTAACCCTTGTTGGAACTACAAGGAAAAAGAATTCTCTTTCTGCTGGAGTAGTAATATATGAGATTTTTATTTTCTTCAAAGCAGGCATCTGTCTTCCCCAATGAGGGCAGCTCCTGTTTAATGATAAAGCCCACCCAGTAGACACATTCCTGAAAATGATCATTGGGCAAAACAGATCCTAAAATGTCTCAATATGTGCTCTTTCCTGTATTTTATGCTTTTTGGAGCTGACAATTTTTTTTTTAAATTGGTACGTGTGTGGATGTTATTAACTGAAACAGGCATAGTTTTATATAATTCCACTGTCTGAATACTCTTAGCAATTGTCTCAGAACAATTATCCAAACATATCATTTAATTTTCCTTCCTAGCTAAGGAAATATACATAGGGTACACAGGGCAATAACAAAGCAAATTCGGTAGCAAAAGCTACGGAAATGTTTGTTTTGCTCTTCTGTCTACCTCTCATGAGTTGCTGCTTTCTAGCTGAGTCCCTGTTACTTACACCCCTGTAACTGCAGTTATTGTGATCCTTTACATTTTCTCTTCTGTCTGTTAACTCTGCACCTTTTCTATTTCACCTGTATAATTCTTAGAGATCTCAGCTCAGACACCAGTTCTGGAAGACTCTCTGACTTTGCCCTGACCTCTGTAAAGAACTTCATTGCCTTCTTCTTCTGGAGAGCCTCACATGAATGCCAAATTTAGGGTAGGTACTCAATGGCCCAGAAGTCCTGAATTCAAGTAATTTTCCCGTCTGTCTAGTGTAATTAGGATTGCAAATGTGCACCACGTCACATAGCTGAGACATCAAGCACCAGACAGGCTCCAGTCTCCTTGTTCTTTTTTCTTGGAATACATACCCAGCTCTTTAGTTCCATGGAACCAGTGCTTGTTCTTTATGCACTCCTACATTCTGCATATGATCTGGTTCCAGAAGGCCCTCAGTGAACCAGGTCATGTTTGACATCTTCCAAATGCTTATCTGCGGGTTTTTTGTCATTAGACCACTCACCATTGGAAGAGAAATATGTAGATGAAAATAGGATTACAACAAGGGTAGAACTGACAGCAATTGGAGTCTGTTTCTGTTCCCCAATTTGTTCGAGGCAATTAATTATGTGGAGCATAAGACAAAAGACACATAAAAATAATAGCAGTAGTGATAATAAAAGCAATAGCACCTGTCCTTAGCAAATATCATTTTCTCTTTCTTTCTTTTTTTCTCTGTCTCTCTGTCTCTTCTCTCTGTCTCTATCAACCTCTCTTTCCTCTTATCTCTGCTTCTCTGTCTCTGTCTCTCTGTCTGTTTCTCTGTCTCTCTCTGTGTCTCTCTTCTTCTCACCCATCCACCCTCCCTCCTTCCCTCCCTCCCTCCCTACCTCCCTACCTCCCTCCCTCACTCTGTAACACTAGCTGTCCTGAAACTAACTATATTAGACCAGGCTGGCCTTGAAATCACACAGATCCAAGATCTGCCTGCCTCTGTCTCTGCTTCCTCTGCTGGAACTAAATCACCATTACTCCTGAATCAGCCGACTTCATATGTGAAATCATCCTGAGAGTTTTCCTGTTTGTTCACATTCAGGAATAGCATTCTTTTTCTCTTTTTTCTTTCCTTTTTTTTCTTTCTTTCTTTTTTTCCTGAAAACCCTTTGTCTTCAAATTGTACATCTTACAATCAGCAGGAGTTTGTAGTGAAGGAAATAAGGTGCCAAAGCAATGGATATGCATTTTTATTAAACAAACTTTTCACTACAAAGCATGGCTTATGTGTATTAATAGAGCAACAAATGATTAAATAATCTCTATTCATTGAGCTATTACCATTACCTATTTTAAAAATTCTTTTGAGAGACCCCTTGGAACTATCATGAAATCTGATACATATTAGATGCAGTGAAGAATGAAAACTGCTCAAAGACTTGGATAGTACCCATTGGTTTTACTGTCTGTAATCACAGTTACCCAACTGGCTATTAATCTTTGCTGAAGAAGGACTTAGAATGTATGTAACATGATTAGTTTGCAAATGGAGTCATTTTAAAGCATTCTATTATGGTGTTATTCAGCAATGAGTGTTCAGTGGAAGCCCAAGGCAAGGCTAAGAACTAGAATCAAGTGACTGAGACTTTGCAAATGGTATTTCAGTGTTCTGATGCCACCGGAATGGGTGGGTAGGGAGAGCGATTTTGTAATACCCCGTGCAGGAGGTGACATTGTCTAGGACTAGGTGTTCCTCATTGAAAGTTGTCTATTGGACCACTGATGCTGTTTCTGCATGATTCTAGACATCTGAAAATAGAGGGTGACATCCATCTGTTACAGTTTCATGACATGTCCCCCTCAAGCCTTTAGAAACGTCAAACTGAGTGACTATCATTTTGCTCTCCCATCCAGGTGAGTACACCGAGAGGTTCTACTTAAGCCAATATCCAATACAATCACTTGCCTACTCCTAGTGAATGTCTAACCAAGTTGCCATTGCTCACAATCACTAAGGAAAGAATGGGTGGCCACAGCAGACAGATCAATACCAAAATAAGAGATCCACTAAATAATGAAGAAAGGGAAAAATTATTATCATCGAAGTGTTATTTTCAAGATTAGTTGTTATAGCTTGTTGCCTTCTAATTCAGAGACTTTCCATTGGTTAGCTTTGTGCCTCAAGCTTATAGACCTACAGTTCTCAGAGTATTATTTTTCTTTTCACATCAAAGCTAACTCTGAAAATATTTCACAGATAATTAAATGTTAACACGTTCCTTCCGTTAACATGTTGTGCACTCAGTTAAAATGCGATATGGAAACAGCACCGTGAGCCCGCCTGTCCCTCATTGAATGTGTCATCTTCCAAAGTAACCAAAATAACAGTATGTTATGAAATTTCTTGACTTAACAAAACCATGTTATTAAAATTAAACACTAGTAGTGATGTAAATATATTTTCCTTTGAGGGAAAAAAAATCTATAAATAAAACTTGAAAACATGAGAATTTATGATCAAAGATAATTCATACCATTTTTATGCTCCAGTGGAAGGCCACACATGAAGCACTAATTGAATTTAGTGGGTTATTAAAAGAAAGAGGGACAGAGATAGAGAGACAGAGATAGAGAGACACACACAGAGGGGACACATAAAGAGCAAATTTGGCAGAAATTACAGAGAATTAATGGGATGATTTTATTATATGCATACAAAAATTCTCAACAATAAAAAAACATTAAAATGATAATTTCTTTAAGTTAATCCAGTCTGATTGTAAGTCAATTATATCCACCCTGTTTGAAATGGTATAACCTGTTTCAGAAAGACAAGATATACTATATCAATAGTCTAATATAAATTTAGAATCTACTCATCATGAAAAAATCTACTACAAAGACATCATTTTACAATCATGGAGTTAGAAAAATAGTCTATGAACATGTGAAGGATGGGAAGAATTTTCTATAAAGTCAGAAAAAGAATTTCAAAGTCTTTCATGCTGGCTGTGTTTGAGAGAGAAGTGTCTTGAATTGATACGTTGCCAACTCAAAGCATCTAAGGATCCTTTTAGAATTACATATAAATAAATAAGAATCATTGCACCCACCTCTGGGGTGGAATGTGACAGCTGGTTAAAGTAAGCATAGCAACACTGCACAACTGTGCCAAACAGGATGACTGGCTTAACTAATCAAAAATAGAGCCTCAAAGTAAAATTGTTCAAACTAAAATCCTGGACAGGATAAAACCCAAATAGTCTCCATTCCTAGCATCCTTGATAAGAGTTAAGTGTCATGTTAACATTGTCAATCAAGTTCAAGGTATGCACTCCCAACCTGAGACTTTGATACTGTCACACTGGGAGCTTTGTGGTCTTCTAAGCCAACTTAGATAATGTGGGCGGCACTGGGTATAACAGCTAATGAAATCAACTTTGAAGTCACAGTGACCCTGGTCAAGTTACTAGGTCCCAGTTCATTAATCAAGCTATTTCCCCCTGTTGTATGCTGTCTTCCTCGATCCTAACAGCCGGGTTTCAATACTCACATCCTTAGTTGGAGATTAGTGATCATGTGTTTTGGGCTCCAAAACCCATTCCTAGGTATTTATTTATGTAGGTGGAGACAAAAAAAAATGTTACATGCACAAATAGCCAGAAAAATAAAGTGGGAGGAGACAATACATTGCACATATAAATATCCAGAAGAATTTCTTAGATGGAGACAATATGTATAGCCAGACCAATTCATACTAAGCCTGTGAGAGGTTTAGAGAAACATTACCCATACAATAGCTTATTCTTCACCTAGAAATCTGATAAGTCAATGGCTCAAGAGATAATGTGGAATTTAGATGGTTGAGCAATAATGAGAAATACTGTAGCCAGAAATTAGGTGAATGAAGAAGAACATAGAATATCAATGTTTCCCCTTCCTTGTTTCTGTCAACAATACATTTGTGTTCGAAATTCAAAAATGAATGGTTTAAAACTGTCTGAAGCTAATTGCAACCCCATAGTAAGAACAATATCAACTAACCTGACCACCCAGAGCTCCCAGAGACTAAACCACCAACCAAAGAGTACACATGAAGGTAGCCACAGCTCGAGATGCATATGTAGCCGAGGATGGCCTTATAGGACATCAAAGGGAGGGGAGGCCCTTGGTCCTGTGGAGGCTGATGCCCCAGTGTAGGGGGATGCTGGAGTGGTGATGTGGAGTGTGTGAGTGGATGGAGGAGCACCCTCATAGAGGCAAAAGGGAGTGGGGGAGGGGCAATGCAACAGAGGATTGTGGAGGGGTAACAGGGAAGGGGGATATCATTTGAAATGTAAACAAAACGATTAATAAAAAAAAAGAGAGACAAAAAACTGTCTGGAGAACTCTAGAATTTCCAGCAAAACGTAAGGACTCACAGAAATCACAGCCTGTCCTGTTACTAAACACACTCAATACATTATCTAAAAATTATTTCTTTTACTCAGTAAGTTTAAAGGGCTTGATGAATTTTACTTCAACGTAAAAGACGGTTACATCTAAACTGTTTTCTCAACTCTGAATAGCTGAAGATGTTAGGATTTAAAACACTTCTACAATAAAACATTCTAAGATATCAATAAATGTGTGATTACATTTAATATTAAAGTATTACAAAACTATTTTCTAATCACATTTTGAGGAAAAAAATTCTGAAATCATTTATCAGTGTTGGATCTAAATGGATTGTATCTCTATTGCTGTTACAGTGTTATTTATTATATCTGATGCTACAGATATTGAAGCATAAATAAGATTATCCCTTCCAATTCTTACCACAGGATAATGGTGAAGTCCTTCATTTCAAATGTTTTATGCAACAAAAGAAAAGTGTTGTGCCAAAGCTCACGTTTTGAAATCCGAGGACATGAGATTGTTACTGCATTCGTGGCCCAGAGGTTGGTTGCTAAAACTACAGCTACTGCTTGCCTGTGTCAAATTTACTTTTGTACTTGAAACACTGAGTATCTCTACTTGATTCTGGCTTTACTATGAGTGTGTTCACTTGCTGTTCAAATTTTGTGTGTATGAGGGTTTTGGGTTTTGCCTGAAGCTAATGCAGGTATGCATTACATGTGTGTAATTTTCACAGCAGCTAGAGGAGGGCGTCTGATCCCATGAAGCTGTGGAGAGGTGGTAATGAACAGCCTGGCATGAGTGTTAGAAGCCCAATTCTGGTCTCCTCCAAGAGCAGTACATGATCCAGACTGCTGAGACATCTCTCCAGAATATCTTTTGTAATATTTTCCAGCGATCTGCTATATTAGCTCCCACTAAATAATCAGTAAAAGGTAATGATATTCCCCAGAGCATTTCAAAAAATCTTATACATGGTACTTAGTCTATATGGACAAGGGAAAAAACTATAGATATTTAATTTTATTTTTCCATATGTATTCTAAATGAACAAGGAAATAATGTAAACAAAGTAGGTGTAGTGACACAGTACTGTAACTTCAGCAGTTGGGAGGCTGAGCCAAGAGGACTGTGAATTCAAGGCCAGCCTGGATCACATAGATGTCTCCAAACAGCAGCAACAACAGAACACTAGATAGTGAGAAGCAACTCATATTAGCACATCCCATAGCCACACTGTCCGTGTGAAATTTCTCCTTCAGGTAGTTAATTCCCCAACGTGGATCTAATGCTTATAGTAGGTGGATATACAAAATATCTTTATGTTTACCTTGAGGATGAAGGCTGCGTTGTGAGAGAAAGGAGATGGATACATAAGTAAGTGGACACTGGTTTACTTACCAGGCGCTTACTAAAAACCCAGTAAGCTCCAAGGAAACCCTAATAAAAGGCCTGTAAAAGCTAATCGTAGTGAATCTATTTTGATATTGCTCCTCCTTTAGACTACCTCTTTCTCAAACATATTGATTATATTCAGGCAATTTGGAAGAAAATATTTAATACACAGAAATATTAATTTCAATCAAAGAATTTATCCCCAGTATGTTTTATAACTAAAAATAGGTACTGGTACTTTTGACAAAAAAAAAATTCTTTTTCTGTTCAGTCATTAATTTTACAATTATATTTCTTTCATATCTTCAAAAGTATGATCAATACTTATATTTGGGTTTTTTGACAGTATATTTCAGAGTGGGAACCAATTTCTCCCTAAATTAAATTGTTAGAGTCATTTAGTGAATATACCAGAAGTTGAAAGAAAGAGATTATTCATTTTTTTTTTGTCTAAAAATAAGTGACTAGCTACATTTTAAAACCACTGATAGAATATGAAGGCATATTTCAAGTAAATTTTTCTAATAGGATTTTCAGAAAGCTTTTTTTTTCTTTTTATAATAAAGTGGATGGCCTGGCTGTATGTTATGATGAAAAGAAAGTCAACGACTAAAAGTACTTTGGTGCATTGTAGCTCGAGTAAAATGTACGGAAGTATCAAAAATAATACAAAGTGTGGCCAGGGTAGGAAGAGACCAAAAACTACATCTTCCATTACTCTCTCTCTCTCTCTCTCTCTCTCTCTCTCTCTCTCTCTCTCTCTCCCTATATAAGATCTTGTTCTTGTTCTCTTGTTTTCACTGACATAACTTCCATATTTCAAATTATCTTCCCAGTGAATTATTGAGTCACAGACTATGTTGAGTAATGTCTGCCGTGCTTGCCTTCTGAAGGGCTTAAGCTAGTCTGCATGGTTTATAGCTGATAAAGTAGGCGTCAACCTTTCACGGTAGTGATGCATTCACTGCACAAAGAACCATCTCCATTGTAAATTAATTCTTAAAACATTAGACCATAAATGTCACCAGTACCATTACCCGTTCCACTCCATGCCCAGAAGCAGAGATTGTCAGTTGGATACAGGTGCTTGGTTCCTAAAAAGAAGGTTTTCCAAACAAGGCACATTAAACCATGACTCCATTCTAAGGGCAATTCCTTTCAAAGGCGTCTTTACTTCATGCTGCTTGGCAAAAGATTAATGGATGCTATTTCTGATATGCAATTGGCTTCAGGGGTTTTTCTGTGCCCTTTTAGAAAGAAGTACTCCTGAGTGTTCTTTAACAAATATGTTCTTAAACATTCCTTTATAGAAGCCTGCACTAGGTTTAGTCAGAGTTCATCTGCTTACGAGTCCCTCTGGAATATACGGATTTAAAATACAACCATTTGACATGCCTTTATTGAGTCATCAGTGGGCATAGAACTTTCCAGGAATCATGTAAGGGACAATAAAATCAAGTTCCCCTTGAGGAACTCAAGTTTTGTAGAAAAAGAAATAACCTACTGGCTAAGTTACGAAAGACGGGTAAGCAAATTTCATCCTATGAAGTCTCATTCTTTCATTCTCCTACCCTTTATGATGCTGGCTGTATCTGAATAAGTTTATATGCTATGTGATAATTTCTAAGGAGAAAATATTAAATTCTTAGGAATTAAGGAGAAAATATTAAATTAATGAGAATTACCTGAAGGTATAATTACTTCATATAAATGATGTTGACTGGTACATCATTTTAGAGTATTGGATTCCACAGTTGCCGTATCTGCTATGTTTATCTGCAGCAGAAGACCTCAAAGCAGTTGTCTTTGGGTGTTGTATTTGGGTGGTTTTTTTTTTTTCTTTCTTTCCTTTTTGGCAGATGATAGAGATTTATTTGGCAGAGTGTTCAGGAAATCAAAAGCTCAGGATGTGACCACCTGGTGAAAAAGCTACCATTGAAAAACATTTTCATTTCTTTAACTTATTTTTGGGATTCTGCATCCAGGATAGTACAAGAAGTACTCCACCCCTTTAAGAAGTCAGTAAGAAAAAGTTAAAGGGACATTCACCCAAGAGAAGAATCTGATTTGAATCAACTCTAAACTGTCACTTTAAACTGAGCTCATGATGTGGTGACCTCAACCATAAGATTATTTTGTTGCTACTTTATAACTGTAATGTTGCTACTGTTATGGATCATAATGTTAATATCTGTTATGCAGGATATCTGATATGTAATCCCTATGAGGCTTGTGACCACAGGTTGAGAACCACTGCTTTAAAATGTTATTGAAGATGTGTTGCCCCTCGGTTCTCAAATATGTTTATATGCCTATAGTTAGGACTCTATGAGTAGTGCTTTATCTTAGGAATAATTATTTATTGAACCTGTTTCAGATAGTCACTGTAATGGGCCCTTGTGTGCACTATTTTATAGATGTTGAAATGAAGGCTAAGATAAATTAAGAAATTTTGGCCAATTTGAAAGAAATAGTAACAGATAGTGTTGTTTGACCATATTGCAATTTATTTAGATTTTAAATAAATACTATATATGTATAAAACCACATATTACAGGATCCCGAAACTATACTTTTAAATAATTGAAAGGTAAAGCAAAGGTTAAAATGGATTTGGAGAAATACTATAGATAAACATTAAATACGATGCTAAACATGTGGGACACATTCAATTTCAAAATACCATTTTAGAAATAAATTTAATTAGCTATGAATGTAAATTAAGAAATTATAAAAAGAATAGAAAAAGCTTCTAGCCCTCAAAATTCAACTTATAACTCAATGCCAAATGATGAAACAGAGGTACAGAATAAATAGATATTTACTAACTACAATATAATGAAAGATGTCTCAAGCATTTGAAATGAGGACGAATTTCAGGGGACACTAGTTTTGGAGTTTACTGTTCAGAAACATGTTCCAGTGAATGTAATGGATGACATAGGCAGTGTCCTAGAGCATGATTTCTCAAAATAGAGGAAACATAGAAAAGACTTGTATTTAGCAAAACTAAATCTGTAATTATAAATCTTCCAAGGAGGAAAACAATTAGTATCAAATTATCAAACTTAGAAGTGTTGCATATTCTTCCATTTAACGGCACAAAGTTCGTCCGTCCTAATTTGTATCATATGGATGAGAGATAGTAGCAGTATCAGAAAAGAGAAACTACAGATCAGAGGAACCCTAAATAAGTATTGGTAAACTAATGATAGGTTGCTACATTTTGGAGATGTGATGAAAGAGGGAAACCTCAAATCACCATTTTATAATAGACACAGAAAACCATTTTACATGATCGACATTCGTTTATAATAAAAAAACAAAAGAAAAAAGAAAAGACACTGTTATTATCCTGATAGTCATGTCCATAAAGTCTTAATAACAAACATCTAATTTAATAGTCAAACAGTACAGGCCTTCCACTCTATATCACAGTAGAAGCCCATTTGCTGTCCCTGCTCTTGTTAATAGCCAAACTTGATATTCTATGTGTAGAAGCAAAGTAAGGAAAACAAATTATATATGACCCAGAAAACAGGCAATAGAGGGATGGCAGCTGTGTGAATCTGGCTGTAGAGGAGAGAAAACACACTCAGCACAAAAGACCAGCCCATACAGAAAACACAGATAGGAGTGAAGGATCAAGATTCAGGTTCCACGCAAGTGGTAAACATCCACCCTTCATTTCTTAGAGTAAGAATTTGCCACTCTTCCAGCTAGAGCCCAAGACGGAGATTTGTGAAGAAGCTGTCTATTAAAGAAGTGTTCCCATGGAAACCTGGTACCACGGTCAACAGATCCGGAAGAAAAAGAGGACGAGCAATCATATAATTGCAGACAGAGCTCCTGTGTCAGTTTGATCCCACAGACAACTATAAAACGTGAATTTCAGCTCTGAGTCTGTTCTTACTAAGGAAAAAGAACTGATTTCTGCATTTGAGCATCAAGTTAGCGAGCGAGAGCCTGCATGAGAGCTATGACCTTTCCGGAACTTCTTGCTCTGCACTTCCAGGTCAACTAGGTCTGGCTAAGGGCAGCTTGCTCTGAGTAGAGAGAATGCATACAGACCTGGGAAATGGCAGCGCAGGGTTTTGTGTTGTGAGCAGGTGAGTAGTAGTGCCTGCTATAATTTAAAATGCTTTTCTCAAAGCCACCAAGGTGGCTCCGTACATAAAGGTGTTTGGACCCCAAGCCTGATGATCTCAGTTTGATTCTCCAAACCCATGTAAAGGTGGGTGGAAGGAATAGACTCCACAAAGCTGTGACCCACTGATCTTTCACCTCATCTCATGCACCATGGTACGCATGTGCTCAAACATCTCACCTTTTTCTATGTCTGTCTGTCTCTCGCTCTGTGTCTCTCTGTATCACTTTCTGCCTCTCATACACACGCTCACACATACAACTAGTGATAATAATACGATTTAAAACTCTCTTCTGCATTTTACTTTTTTTTTTTTTTTTTTTTTTTTTGGAGAATTTTAACACATAAGTACTCTCCTCTGCCTCTTACAAACTTTTGTGCCCTCTTCCGTGATGTTTCCTGGGCCTTCCCAGGCACAACGTCTAAGGGTTGTGTTGTGGATGTATCAACTGACGATGGGTACCCCGTGGTCAGTTGCTGTCTGAATTTTGACCCAGTTGTAAGTTTTTGTTTCTGTGTACTGTAAAAGGAAGCTTCTTTAATAAGAGATGAGAGCTACACCTAGCAGTGAACATAAGATACGTTTTTAAAATGCAACTGGTAATTTGTTCTAATTTAGGAAAAGGCAGTAGAAGGTTCTCCCCTACGATCCATGACCCCATCAGTTACAAGCAGTTAGCTATGCTTATAGTGCCACATGTGAATTCCCTCCTGTCGAGCGGGCCTTAAGTCTAACTAGGTGGCTGTCAGTTATTTCAAAGACACAAGTGCCCCTACTGCACTCTTGGGTACATCTTCCTGCACTGGACATAGTGATGGTTCATAGGCTTTGCAGCGAGGTTAGGAAACAGTGATCTGGAGAGGCTCGATGAAAAAACAGACATATAAATAGGAAAGTAATCAGTGGATCCAGGGAAAATTGATATCACAAGTGTTTGCATACACATGTGCCTGCGTGTGTGTGTGTGTGTGTGTGTGTGTGTGTGTGTGTGTGTGTGTGTTGTGTTTGTATGTTTGTGGGTATTACCAAGCCTGGTTCTTTACCTGACAGGTAGAGATCTGAATTCACATTCTTACACTTACAGGCCAAGCACTTGACCGACTTAGCTATCTTTCCAGCTTCTCCTGGAAAGCTAAAAATATAAACAACCTGCCAATAAGATAATTTTTTAAAAAATATGACCTAATACAAGAGTTAATGTGTTTAGGATTTTATTATTCTAGTTGCTTCAATTTCTTTACAGACATAGGAATAAAATAACTTTGCCATGCTGGTAGTATTAGATGAATATGATTTAATTACACCATACTTTATAAGTTTTAAGTGAAGGACCTATTTGGCTTCCTGTGGAGGTCACTGAAAGGTCATCAGATGCATGTATTTCTCAAGTCAATACCAACCCTGTGCTTAGACCCTCCCAGTTTACTGAAGAAAAAACTTCCAGAAGCAGTGTCTAGGTAACAGTATTTCTTGGCTATGTCAACATCACATGAGACGTCTAGGAATCCAGGTATAAATAAAAACGTTTGACTGAAAAGCTGGGGGCTCCTTTTTTATTAGATTGCTCAACTATAATATTAGTAATAAAAGCTGGTCTTTACAATCATATTTTTTCATGAAAGCAACAGAAAAGTAGAAGGGCAGACTAGTTGAAGCACAGCTTCTGCAGACATATTTTGTAGGTCTTTTCTGGGGATAACTAAATTACATTGTTAACTGGATGATTTAGAATCACATAAGAGATACATCTCTGGAATGTCTATAAAGGGATTTACAAAGAGGTTTCACACAAAAGAAAGAACCTTGTACTGGCTGGTTTTGTGTGTCAATTTGACACAAGCTGGAGTTATCACAGAGAAAGGAGCCTCCCTTGAAAAAATGCCTCCATGAGATCCAGCTATAAGGCATTTTCTCAATTAGTGATCAAGGGGGAGGGTCCATTGTGGGTGGTTTCATCCCTGGACTGGTAGTCCTAGGTTCTATAAGAAAACAAGCTGAGCAAGTCAGGGGAAGGAAGCCAGTATGTGACATCTCTCCATGGCCTCTGCATCAGCTCCTACCTCCAACTTCCTGCCCTGTGTGAGTTTGTGTCTTGGCTTCCTTTGGTGATGAACAGCTATGTGGAAATATAAGCTGAATAAACCCTTTCCTCCCCAACTTGCTTCTTGATCATGATGTTTTGTGTAGGCATACAAACCCTGACTAAGACAGACTTGTTTACAATATGAGAGGCACCATTTCATGGGTCAAGGTTCTGGATGGAAGAAAGGGAATTATTTTATAAGGGAGAAATTTAAGCACTCACCTCTGGTCATACAGTGTGAGCAGCTGCTTCATGTTCCCCGTCATGCCTTCTCCATCACGAAAGATGGATCTCCCCAGACTATCAGCTAAACAAACTCTTTATTCCTTAAGGTACCCTTTTCAAGTATTTTGGCCATAGTAATAATAAAAGTAATTAGTGAGCCTATTAAACTTCAGAAAATCATCAAGTTTCTCAGTATATGCACCTAAAACGTGGGGTGCAAGCAAAGTTGTAAAGCATGTAAAACGAGCGAACTGTGCCTGCAAGTACACGGGGTAGCTGAATATAGTAATGTATAATTAAATAGCTCAAAATATGCTTTGAATTTTATAGGGAAGACAGGAGAACATTTTTAATGTCATAGATCTTTGTTAAATGGGAAAAAAATAACCAAATTAAACACGGGAAAAATTAGTGAAGGAGTAGAGACTGTTTTCTCCATAATAATCCAAGCTCTGTTTGTTGCAGTGGATTTTATGTTTCTGGCCAGTTAAGCTGTATTGAAATGTGGCATCAGACACTTTATTTCTGTCTTATATATATTTTTTAATTATTTTATTAAACAAACTGAGCTACTCATGTCCTGGGTATCTGCTGATAACAACCCCCCCCCTTTCATATACATTGGTGTTTTGGTTAAATGTATGTCTGTGTTAAGGGCGTTAGATCTCCTGGAGCTGGAGGTACATACAGTTGTGAGCTACCGTGTGGGTACCGGATATTGAACCAGGGTCCTCTGGAAAAACAGCCTGTGCTCTATGCTCTAAACCTCTGCATCATCTCTCCAGCCTGTTGCCTTATATCTTAATTAAAAGGTAATTTGGGTTTTTGTATGTATGAGTCTATTTAGGCTTCTTTTCTGCTTTTAAAAACCATTACAATACAGATTCCATCCTTTGTGTAGTCATCTCACATTGATTAACGTATAGATTATTTACTGTGAATACTGTAATGAAAGTGTTTATTTGGATCCTTCTTTGAATACATCCAGATGGCAAAACTAACCAATAATATGAAAAAAAAAAAAACCAAAAAACCTAGGATTGACTATTCTAAACTCCACTTGGCTACTCCCACATAAGCAGCCCATTTCCAACAACCAAAATGACAATAACAACATCAACAATAATAAATGAATGAATGAATAAATAAGTAAATAATTAAATAAAAATGAAAATAAGACAAAGCACACAGAAAAATGTCGAAGTAAAAAAAAATACAAGAAACACATACAGTCACTGGCACACACATTTGTACACAGAAAACTTATAAAAATAAAATTGAAAACCATAATATATAAGTAAAAGTTCTTTAAGATTTTTAAAAAGTCCCAATAAAGCATTATAATGCACACACACACACACACACACACACACACAAACACACACCCTCCCAAAATACCACTGAGTTTGCTTTGTGTTGGACATCTATTGCTGGAGATGAGGCCTGACCTTAAGTGTAGTTTGTAAACCCAGTGAGACTTTGCTGGAGAAAATTATTTTTTTCTTTTTTAAGTTGTGCTCAAATGAAGATTGCTTCAGAGTTAGGAATGGGGGCTCATGAAGACTTCTCATCTCAGCTCTGGAACCCATGTGGCTTAAACCTATTCAGGCTCTGTGCTTAGTGCCAAAGTCTCTGTAAGTTCATATGTGTATCAGTCCTGTTGTGTCTAGAAAACATTATTAAAATAACAGTATAAATCTTATAAACAAAAAAGATAGAAGATTTCAAACTGACACGATCTATTGAATGTCTAAGGTGATGAGCAAACACCACTCCCTACAAATAAACAAGCTTCTTTTTCCAGGAGATTTTGTCAAAGAACATTCTATAAGCCCCCAGTATGAACAGAAATCAGGACTCAGTCATCTTAAGAACAGAGGGAGGCAGTGAAGTACACGTCCTTGATTCTATGTGAAAATCTCTTTGTGTCTAGACTTTTTTCAATTAATTCTAAGAGTGGAATGAGACCAATGTTCCATCTTTTGCATGATTTTAAAATTATTACCTTCTGTTACTAGAGAACGTGCTTTATTGCTGCGAAATGTTCACAAAGAACAAGACGTAAGAATTGTGATAGAGGACATCAGTCACAGGAAAAGGCTAAAAGCTAGATCTCAAAGGCATTGGTGCTCACTAAGGATTGGCCAGACAGAAACTTCTATCAAGGACATCTTCAGGAAGATGAACTGAAGAGTGCCTCTGTTTCTAAAAGTAATCACAGAGATGCATAAAACATGGGAGAGTGAGGAGTGAATTAAGTCTCAACCAGGAAAATAAAACTATCATTAATTCGATAGGAAAAAAAAAAGCTTTTCCAGGAAAAGAAAAATAATCCAATCCGTCTCATGATGATCAGGGCTGGAATTTGTAGAGCCATACAACAAAAGCCATCAAAGGCCTTATAAATGGTTCTTCGTTCAGATTTGTGTGGTCAATCTTTGCTCCTCATGAAGTATCAGAGTTTACTGCGGTTTTCATTGATCAACAAAATGTGCTGTGAATTTTTGTATCTGAGACTGGAAGGTCTAACTTGTGTCATGTTTTCCTACGTGGAACCCCCAAGGCTATCATGCTGGAAAGATATTTAATCAGGGTTTGTTGAGAATGAAAGACTGTTAAAGAGAAAATGGTGCAGCTTCAGCATCCCAGATGAGCAGGGGCCCTAGCCATCGAATAGCTAAAAACAATCTTCACAGGGCATATGTGAGCCAATAGAAAAATCCCATTCAACCTGCAGAATTCAGCAAGTTAAACTGCTACAATACTAAAATTTTTGAGGCACATGCATGAATAAAAAACATTTGCTTCTTTCAGTAATATACATCCCTTTCTTCCTCAGACTGGTTTAGTCAATCTTACCACAAATGTTGTGAGCTGCTGAGATTTCTAGTAGGCATTAAATATATCCATCGTCAAATCTGATGGGGCTCGGTCTGATGCTGCTATGTGTTCAAAAGCAAAATTCTGTACCCCAACATCTGGCTGCCCCAAGACAAGTGAATTCCCATGTATACCAGCTTTTGTTGTGTAAACCTTGCTTGTCAAATTAAAACTATTGGTTAAATAAAACTGGCCACAGTCAATTACCAGGTAGAATAGAAGGAGGCAGGGTTTGAGTTATTGGGATCCTAGATAGAGAGCACGAAGAAGACAGAGGAGAATGAAGGAGGAGCAAGATGGAGAGAATAGGATGTTTCCATTAGAAGTGATGGACCAGGAGAGTGTGCCCGAGTAAAATGTTCCCCTAGAACACACTACTGGAGCAAAAGTAACCCAGGCAAGATTCGAACAGCAAGTTCTTAGGTAATGCATCTGGGAAGTAGACAGTCTAGTGTTAGAAATATAGACTTAGAGGTAATCTTCTGGTAATTGTGCTATAGATGATTTTAAAAACAATCCACAGGATTCTGCCTTGATGATTGGGAGCTGGCCATATCATACTAATAACTAATAGAGTTTATAAACCCCGTGTACAATTTTCTTTCCTATTTGTTTGGTTTCACACTCTCTTCGAATATATACTTAATGGTGACTATGGATTTAGCAGATAATATAAAAGACGTACCTTCTGACTTCATCCCTGACTATCACCCCATTCTATCCTCAATTGCCTTCTTCTATGTGACATCTGTCCTAGGCCTTTTAGTCTTGGAGATATAATTCTTTTTCACTGGAATAATCTTCCTGTCTTGTTATACTATTGCTATTTTCTTGCAATGTTTAATGTTTGCAATACAGAGAGTCTCCACTGAACTAGCTTCGTTATTTGTTGTTCAGCAGACTCAAGCTCCTTCATTCCAACCCCCCACCTAAAAAAATTTCTTTACACTGTACTTCTGCACCAATTGGGAATGTCCCTATTTTCTCACAAACATAATGGCTTCTGTCACTGGCTTGGGTTTATTATTTTTGCAGGCATCCAGAAGTTAGCTCGCTAAGGAAACTTTCACTTCATCTGCATTTATTCCGCTGAAGACTCACCTCAGTTGACTAATTTATCCTGCAGCTGGAATATTGATAATTGTGCTGGAGTTCTCTATAATGAAAGACCAATACATACCCCATTCCCTAAGCTATCCTCCTCCCGAAGACTTCCGTTGCTTGGGGTGTTCTGGCTTTCTGTTTGCTATATTCTAATTTCCCTCTGACGTTTCCCTGCTCCTTTGGGAAAACCTAAGTTCAGTGTTAACATTTTAATTGATTCTGAAATTGTTCCCTTTTCTACTGATACGGGTAGAACTGTGAAGATTTTGCTGAATTGGAGTGCTTATTATTTTTGTCTTAACTGGCTCAAAGTTTATTCCTCTAGATTTTGTTTTGTGCCACACATGTAAGTAGGAGGTTTGAAATACTGTTAAAAGGTTGCAACACTCATAGAGCTTTGCACACCTCTATACGTCTAAACCAGGTAGTCAGTCACATGCAGGAGATAGTCTTCTATCATCAGGAACACACATAGATCAGGTGGGCCTGCGTAATCATTCTTCCCAGATGCCTTTGTATGTCAGGAACTCTAATTTTCCCTGAATCCATCCATGCCAACTCTCCCTAGAGCATGACTCCTTTAATGTCTATGTCATGTATGTGCATGTGTGTGTATCCTTGGTATCAATCATTTTCATGTCAACAATTCACCAAGAGATTCTTGAGGGATATATATATATATATATATATATATATATATATATAGAGAGAGAGAGAGAGAGAGAGAGAGAGAGAGATCTATCTGTGTGTATGTATATATGTATATATATGTATATATATGTGTGTGTATATATGTATATATATATATATATATACACACACACATTGTCCTGCTTTCTTTGTCTCAGATCAGTTCTTCCATTTGAAAAGTTATCTTTAGCTTTTCTGTGGTTCAAGAAGTTTTTCAAGGATGCTCGCTTTGATTTTGTACACATTTTACGTGAACTGAATCTTGCTCAAGAGCAGTAATTTCTTCTCTTTGTGGAGGAGTCATTTTATCTCCTTCAAGATCTTTGTTCTTTTCTTCTATTAGAAATCATTAAACTCTAGACATCTTGTACGAACTGATGCAATTCCTCTATTTTATATGTCAATTTAAAAGAAAGGAGACTGGAGTCTTTGGCTCTGTTTTGCTTCACACCCAGACAGTGTGTTCTAAAAATTCTAAATAATTTTCATTTCATATCTAAGGTTTTCTGTATGATTTGAAAATTAAGTAGCTTTCCCCCTCATCAAATTTAATTACTTGTGTTCTTTTTGTTTTTGTTATTTCTTTGCTGCTGTCTGGTATATTGCCTATGGTAGTTTCAATATGCTTGGCCAACGTGGATGGTACTGTTAGAAGGCGTGGCCTTGTTGGAGGAAGTGCATCACTGTGGGGGTGGGCTTTGAAGCTCTGACCAGTGCAGAAGAGTCAGTCTGCTCCAGGCTTTCTTTGGATAAAGATGTAGAACTCTTAGTTCCTCCTGCACCATGCTTGCCTGGATGCTGCCATGCTTCCTGCCTTGATGATAATGGATTGAACGTCTGAATCTGAAAGCTACAAGTAAATACTGTCTTTTATAAGAGTTGCCTTTTATAAGAGTGTCTCTTCATAGCATGGAGGCCCTTGCTAAGACATTACCCAAACCTGCTATGTTGAAGTATTTCTTAATTGTTTTATAACTACTGAATCCACGACAAATACTTTTCAAGAACAGAACACTTTTATTTCTTGACCATTAAAAGTTTTGCAAGATTTTGTTAAAATTTTTTTTGTTTTTCTTTGTTTTTGTTCTTTTACCTCTAGACCAAAAATAGTCTATCTTCTTCATATTATAGGTGCACATATACATATACTTATACATAAACACATTCACTCATGCATACACATATGTACACACACATACACACACATCAATACACATGTACGCACTAACATACATACACACAGAGCCACACATATATACATATGTATACACAAAGCCATACCTACATACACACACGCATATACACACAAAACACACATACATGCATATACATATATGCACACATAAATACATATACTTATAGACCCACATACACTCATATACATACATACACACAAACACACATGCATATACATACACACAACAGAAGGCACACACACATACAAATACACATACACCATGCACACTCATACATAGATGTACACATACATATGCACACACTTATACAGACTTGTGAATGGAACTTTTATTTACCAGACATTATTGTCATCTTGGAGGCTTACTGTTGAACCAATTCTAGTTCTTTTTGAACTCTGGCTGTTTAATTCAGCTCCACTGTTCTGGCTCAAACCTCCTCTTCAAGCTGACTTGATTCAAATTGGCTTCACTCAGCCTCTGACGGAATTGCTCTGCGTGGCCTCAAACTAATTCTGGCAATCTGTTCCAATCTTCTGGTTTCTTTTCATTCTCTGGCTCCTTCTGTCTTCACCTACAACCAGTTTATAAAACTGTCCCGGTGAAAACTGCCTCTGAACTTCACAAACTGCATGCACTCACTAATGAACTCAACTCCACTGCACTAACTCCCAACTCACGGACTCTCCCTGCATTGCTCTTAAATACTCCCTTTCCTATGCTGTTCTCTGACTCATCCTGTCTAGTCTTTTCTGATTCTTCACTTTGTCTGTACCACAATTTGATGTTACTTTCAAACATGGTTCTTTCTATAAACTAACATTACCTTAAAGGTGTGTACTAAGGGTATGTCTTCGCTCCAACCAGATCACATGGACTTTGAAGGTCTTTGGATGTGATCCTTTGCCAGAGTAGCTAGGTTGCTGGATCAAAATTCCTCTACATACATACATATGCACACACACACACATACACGCAGGTGCACACAGTTACACACACATACACACACACACCATGCACACACACATGCATACATACGTACACAAAATACATACATATGTAAATACATATGCAAAACACACACATATATACATGTACATACCCACACATACATACACATGTAGTGGAAATCTTTTATGCACTATATGGATACCTCACTTGTCAATAAAAATCTGATGGCCTATTAGCTGAGGTAGGAAACAAGAGGAGGGAGTTCTGGTAGGAAGAGAGGATTCTGAGATAGAGTCAGGCTTGGGGAAGATTTGCCCCAGAATTTTGATGTAGACAGTTGCATGAAGCTGAGGAGAGGGAACCATCCATGTGGCATTCATAAAATAGAATGTATGGGGTATTATGTTATGAATTATTTGAAAAACAGACCCAAACGATTGTTCTAGGCATTCATTCATATATAAGAAGTCAATGTTTCAGGGAACAAAGAGGCCAGATGGAAAAATATAAGGTTATATATGGTACCAACTATATATACATACATACAATACATGTACATATACACACAGAGACATAGGTATCCCACACATACATACATAGACACACATACTCCCAATATGTACATACATACATATACATGCATCATACACACATACATATAGCATGTACACACACATGCATACACATACACTGTAATTAACAAAATCAACTTTCTGAGTAATAGTACAGAAGGAGCTTATGAAACCTAAACCAGAACTTGTAGAATAATCAAGACTATGGCCAATTTTGCAACCATAGTGGTAGGGGAGGAATACATGCAGCTATGCAGACAAGGCATTTGGAGCTTATTTTACCAAGAATGAGGTTCTTCAAGATATCAGAAAGGAAGAGGAAATTTCAGGCAGAAGATCTAGTACTTTCTCCTTGGAACTGGAGCTAATATTTTAAAGTTAAAATTCTCTGATGAAATCCACACAGCTCTCAACACTTGGTGTGGTTCAAAGACTCAGTCTGAGAAGCCTGGCTGATAAATATAAGAAACCAATATTTTCCCGCCTAACAGTGTTCTACAAGAAGAAGACATTCCTCCACCCTCTTTGCGGTGCCAAGATGAAAACCAGTTCCTGATCAAATTGCTGATATTTGGACTCTAGACCAAGAAGTTTATATCTGCCCAGTCCCTTATGGGGCCTTTTTTTTCTGAGATAGAATTAATTGTCTGAGACTGGAGGCATCCTAAAAATGATAGCATGCCAAGTTGTGCTCATCAAAATTTCAACTTCTAAAGCCATCCATATAAATGCTGCCAGATAAAAACCAAGTAAGCAAACCAAGTGTACCCCATAAGCGAATCACACAGTATGGTTTTGAGTGTAATGGAGTTTTTGCAAAAGTGAGCACTTATGAAAAACTATTCCCAGATGTGTGTGAACAGAATATAATGTATTTTCTGGAGCAAACAAATTCCCAAGGGAATTCAGTAGTCAGTAAGCCTTGAATGTTCAGTTTCTGCCACTTTATGAAACCACACTTGGAATTCTCTCATAGGGCAGTCAGACAGTTCTACTAGATTTCAGTGAAGGTGGTTGTGTCTCCCAGCCTAGATGCATGCGGCAACTGATAGAGGAATTTGAGGTTGCCATAACTGAAGGGGTGTTCCTGGCATCTAGTGGACAGATTATAGGAATGTTGCCAGATGTCCATCAAAGAATGACAGGGATTAATGTGGCAGTGGTGCCACCGAGGTTAACATGGCCCACTGAATCAACTAAGCAGGGTTCATATGGACTCCCATACACTAAAGCTGCAAACATGGGATCCTCATGGGCCTGCACCATGTCCTCTGCATATCTGTTATGGCTGTTTGTTTTGTTTTTGTGTGATTCCTACAAATAGGAGCAGGTCTAGCTCTTACTCTTTTGTCTGCTCTTGAAACTCTTTTCCTCCTACTGGGTTGCCTTGTCCAGCTCGTTGTATCTTCTTTTGTCACATTTGGTTGCTGTCTCTTGGAGGCTTGATCTTTTCTGAAGGGAAGACAGAGGACCATTGAATCTGGGGGAAGTCGGGGGAGTGGAAGGGAGGGGAAACGTGGTTGGGATGTATTATATGAAAGAAGTGGTTATTTTCAATGAAAAACAAATTAAATCACAGCTCATACAAAGAAAAGCATGTGTGAAGAATAGTATTTTTCCCTAGCCCTAGATTTATCATCTCATCAAAATAGCATACTAATGATATGCTGTAGTGTTATTAGAACAAAGGGAAAAAAGGGAGAGATGCTACACGAAAGAATGGCAACTGCCTCTTTAAGAGTTTGTACATGTGTGAGCTTCATAGAGTCACTGAGAGCAGCTGTCCATGACCATCGTTTTAGATGACTTTAACCTGGATGTTTGCGTTTGTGCTCACATGTTAACAGTTCTTGAGTAATTAGTGTTTTTTTTTTCTTGGTACATTTTAAGAAGAAAATTCCTTACTTAAGACTTCTACCTAATTCAAGGGAAAGAAAATGTATATTATGAAACTATTCAGGAGCTTCCCAAACACAGCAAGAAATGTATGTTCCAATTGTGAATTCTACAAACCATACTATTAAATTCTTTGAGCCCTGGTGGGACTAGAAAGGTACATCTTATAATTATTGTTATTTATCTATCATGTGGTCTCAAAATTTCTCTACTCCGACAAGTATAAAAGAACACATGACTCTTCAAATTCTTCCCCATGAGTTTCTTGACTCTTATTTTCTCCTTTTTTTTTCTAATATAAAGGGAACGACAGAGTTGCTTGACTCTTACCATATTATTAACCGTAAGTCACATCTGAAACGGGAGCCCAGCAAGAAGGCTGCAGATAACAGCACATCAAAGAAAGAACGGAGTCTAAAAATATTTGGTTTGAAATCTCATTCACAATATGCCAGGTATTATGTTACTTGACATCCTTTCTTGACTGCCTTTTGAAAATTATAATTAGAATGACTTCCCACTCATATGCGGTTGAGAAGAGGGTGGGGAATCTCATGACCCAGCTGGCGAACTTGTAGAAATTGAGAACACTCTAATTCAGAGAACTCTAAAGTCACAAAGTTGTAAAATGAAAAGAAAATTAGGAACATCCAGACTGCTTTATATTTTAGAAACATAGCAGGTGATGCCCTGGAGTAAGGCTCACATAGCACTATATGCTGTTCCCTACCTGGGGTAATCTCTTTCCTGCTCAGAGGCCTTCTTACATATTTTACAACATTTTTTCATTATATCTACCCATCATCCATTATGAACTCTAGAAATTCAAAAATAAACAGTCAAACTGTTCTGCCCATAATAGCTAAACATAGGGAAAGGCTTTCAAGATTCTAATTTAAAGAACAAACTGATATACACAATGAAAGAAGAAGAAAAAAGTATCAGAGAAATAAAGCCAATCCTTTATAGAAACTGGATGGTGACAGAAATGAGACGAGAGGTCGTATGGTTAGAATGAATGAAGGAGAATTGCAGCCATCGATAAAATTTGGAACATGTGAACTGTTAGCTCTGGGTATAACCATAGAGTGACACAGGTTCAGTTGCTCCAAGATAAACTAAGCTTACATAAAAATGGTCTTACTTAAAACCTCTGATTTTGTATATGTGTTGTGAGAAAGAGGATAATGAAATAAAAGAGGAGTAGAATAGAATGATAGATGGCTTTGGGGTTGAGCATCACAAACATTAGCATGTGCTCTTGTCCCAGCATCCTTAGCATGTCCACATCGGTTTTCGTTTAGTTTGTTTCAGCATGAATTAATGAGGTATTTTTATTATATCATCTCATTATCTTAGTAAGTGACCCAGTCTCTGGGCCTCATAGGCTTTACAAGCATACTTGGGCATAGTGCATTCATTTACAGACTGATATGTGAACATTTCTGCAGCTTGTGGTCTATCCCTCCGATGGGCAGTGAATCTCTTTTGTGACAGCCTTGTTCTGAAACTACACAACAGATGGAAGTTGGCTAGACATCATAAGGAACAGAGAGAGATCGGCCATGAATTATGATTGCCAAGAAATCCTCCAACGATATTCATTAAGTAGCATGGAATACACTGGAACCCAGGATGCTGAAATAATGAAGTTTATTGTTTTCTTCAAAGAGTAGTGAAAGCTTTTTGATATTTTTGATAGATTATGAGCACCTGCTTTCTTTCTCTTCTGATGGAGATAGATAGTGGTCTCCATTCTGTCATAATGTGGAGGAGGACCTGATGGATACTCTGGCCCTCTTCCCAACTTCAGTGTACCACTCAAGTCAGAAGTGTAGGTGCTCATGGTACTGTAGAGAATACCTAACTTGTATCTTTTAAGACACTTAAAATACAATAATTCCTCAAAAATTGAATGGATGCTGTTTTAGTTCTGTGTTGATAGAACAAAAGGAAAAATCTCCACTTCTCTGGAAGTCACTATAAATTTTTTGTGGATAATTTCTATAGTTATCAATGGAGAACTTACAACTATTGGAGCAAGCATTTATTAAATATCAAGCATTTTCAGGTTTTTACCATTGTCTACCAGCTGGGATTTACTAGATAGATAAAGAGGTTTTACACTTAGACCAGCTAAAAGCTGGGCAGGCTGGAATGGTTTTTTTTTTTTTCTTTCTTTCTTTCTGAAATGTAAATTTTATTCTCCTCCTACGCTGGATTTTATTTTATGGGATTCCTTCCTTTAGAAAACAAGGCTGGATTAAGAGCTTTGCCTATAATCTCATTAAAGTGCTTTTGCCTCTGGCATAGCCTTGGATGCCTTTCTTTCCTCAGTAGACTAACATGAGCAGAACTACATTTAGTCTTAGCATATCACACATGCTTATATAAATATTTGAATGGTTGAATGGATAAGTGGGTAGATGAACCACAAAATAGATTGTGGATAGATGGCTAGGGGATGTAGGTAAGTGGAGAATAATAAGATATAGTCTAGATTACAGAACGTGGAGAGTGAGACTCACTTCACCTGTAGGTGTTGATTAAGAACATCATTTTGGAATAGATATAAATATTGATTCAAACTGTAGACATCCTTTAGCTCATGTAGGATAAAGACTTTTTGCATGTTGTAACAGGACCACATACTTTCTGACCCTTCTGTCCAATGAGAATCTCCCTGTTCTCAGACCTTACAGTTGAGTACAAGGAGGCTAAATGTTTACATACCTATCTATGCACACGTGCAAACATGCACTCATGGCGATGATTAGTACTGTGGCTAACATAATATAATATTGTATAAAAGGGAATGAGGGAGAAGCAAAATGAACTCACTTGTTTTCAGGGGTAAGCTAAACCAAAAGTCTATAACTTATTCACAATTTATAGTTAAGATTTCTAGCTTCTTGCCTACTTGAAGCTGTCTTAGAAAATTCATACCAGTCTAGTTTGGTAATCTCCTTAGTATTTGGGGGCCGTTTCTTCTCCCTGTTTTGGACTTCTTTTTTCTACTTACCAAAACTTTTCTTCCTTATCATGTTAGCCTAAATTTCTTAGGAAGCACTTGTATGTTCTGATATCCTTAATCAAGTGATACAATGGTTATTCAAAGAAACAAAGAACAGAAGGATGTATTCTGATTGGGCTTACTTAAAAAAAATGGGTTATAGGTCTATTTGTTAATTCTATCGTTGTTGTGACAAAATACCTGAAGAAAACAACTTAAGAAACAAGAGGGTTTTTTGTTTGTTTGTTTTTGTTGGGTTTTTTTTTTTGTTTTGTTTTTTTGTTTGTGCGCTTGTTTGTTTGGTTTTGATTATCATCATTTTAGGGTACTCAGTCTATCATTGCAGGAAAGGAGAGCCCAGTGGCCGGAGTAGGAGGCAGCTGGCCATGCTGTGCCTATAGTCAAGAAGCAGAGAGAAATTAATGTTGCTACGTAGCTTATTTTCTCCTTTTTATTTGACAGGACCCTAACCTAAATTAATCTAATTTATAAATCCCCTCACGGGTGAGTCCAGAGATTTGTTTCCTAAATCCTATCAGGTTTAAGATAAATATTAACCATCATATTGGGTATGAGAGATCAGCAAGTACAAAGGCAAAGTCTGTGAGATGTGAAAGACATTGCAGAACAACTGCATTACACTGAAATTTCTGTACAAACATGTAATAAATTTTGCCCAGATAAAGATGAATCTAGGTTTTTAAAGTCCTCTGGTAGCTCTGTTTAACTAACAAACTAAAAGTCAGGATGGTCCTCAAACCATTTAGTCCAAATTTTCTTTTGGTGGTGGTGGTGGTAGTGGTGGTGTTGGTTTTTTGTTTTTTTGTTTTTTGGTTTTTTTTTTTTTTTTTTTTTTTTTTTTTTTTTTTTTTGTTTTCTGTTTGGTTGGTTGGTTGGCTTTTGTTTTTCTGTTGTTTTTTATACACAGTTTCTCTGTATAGCCTTAGCTGTCCTGGAACTCACTCTGTAGACCAGGCTGGCCTCGAACTCAGAAATCTGCCTGCCTCTGCCTCCTAAGTGCTGGGATTAAAGGTGTGTGCCACCACTGCCCAGCAGTCCAAATTTTCTAGTGGGAATACTTATGTGTTGGCAAATATAGCAAAGTTCTCCTCCTCCTCCTCCTCCTCCTCCTCCTCCTCCTCCTCCTCCTCCTCCTCCTCCTTCTTCTTCTTCTTTAATATGACTGAGCTCTGGTTTAATTCAAGCATTATGTGACTTGTACCAGAGACACCATGGATATGTTCTACAAAGACTCCAACTTTATTGTAATTATGATGCTTAATAAGCTGAGTTCCAATCACATTGATTACTTAATTAGCTGTACTCTTCCAATTCTAATGCATTAGGTTTTAGTTATTTGGGATAATTAATAGCAAATCATATCTGTTGTCTAAAACATCACTAAACATGAATTATGATGTCCATTATTCTAACTTCTGCATTACTAAGCATGAGGCTCTCCCAATTCCATAGTAAATTTAAGATGCCCGAATTATATGCAGAACTACTCAAAATAATATAGTGCTTCTAACCTACTTTATGTTTGTTTGCTTGCTTGTTTTAAAAATAACAAATTATAATGTTAAGGAGGCTGTGCCCTTCCAGCAGCACTCAATGACAAGTCCTTTGTTTGTATGAATGCATTCAGCATAGATAAACAAAAACCTACAATGCATATATGTTAGTTTCTTTTCCTGCTGTCCTGATAAAATATTCCTCAAAAGTGGCCTTGGGGTGAATGGGTTTATTTTAGCTCAAGTTCCAGTCCATCAGGATGGGTAAGTCAAGGCAGCAAAAGCTTGAAACACCTGGTTAAAACAACATTCACAGACAAGAAGCAATGAACACATGCTAGTACTAAGTTTGCCTTCTCCATTGTATACAGTCCAAAACTATCTGCTTAGGAAATGGTCACACCCACAAGTGAGATGTGGCTTCCCATATCAATGAACGAAATCAAGGTAATCCTCTGTCTTAGTCAGGGTTTGTATTTCTGCACAAAACATCATGACCAAGAAGCAAGTGGGAAGGAAAGGATTTATTCAGCTTACACTTCCTCATTGCTGTTCATCACCAAAGGAAGTCAGGACTGGAACTCAAACATCTCAGGAAGCAGGAGTTGATGCAGAGGTCATGGAGGGATGTTACTTACTGGCTTGCTTCCCCTGGCTTGCTCAGCTTACTTTCTTAGAGAACCCAGTAACTACCAGTCCATGGATGGCACCATCAACAATGGGTCCTCCCACCCTTGATCACTAATTGAGAAAATGCCTTACAGCTGGATCTCATGGAGGCATTTCCTCAAGGGAGGCTCCTTTCTCTGTGATAACTCCAGCTTGTGTCAAGTTGACACACAAAACCAGCCAGTACATCCCTCATAGGTTTGCTCTGGTGATTCTACATCCTGTCAAATGGACACCACCAATCACTATAGTAATATTGTTGGGAAACAATATAATCTACTTTCTAATTACAAATTAGTAGTATGAAGAGATACTTACAAACTATATGATGGCCATGCAGTATTTCGTACGAGTGTAAGAGGGCCCTGGTATAGGCTGGAAAAATCAGAAATTTTTCACTGAGAAAGACATAAGTGACCTGAAACTTTAGGGACTTCTTTGGGATACTGAGCATAGCTGGAATTTGTTTCATACTGTTATGATTTGTCAAAGTAGTCTGCTCTCTTTCCCCTTCTGAACATACCTCAGATCCAGTAGCTTCCTGTTGCCTGCAGTGCACATTTGTTCTAGGTGCTATTTTACTTCAAGACCGTAGTCGTTAACTGTTCTTCTCAACTATTCTTCCTTCACATAGTGTACAGCTTGAAGAAAATGTTCAGCATGCTAGTTGGAACTGTCACCAATGTGAAACACACATCCAACCGCACTCTGTCTCTGCTCCAACACTTTGATGCTTTCTCATCCAAGTCAACATAAGAGTTGCATTTCCTTAAGTGACAGATAAAAGCCAAGATACAGTCCTGTTAACGTTTCTAATCTATATAAGCTTTATTGCCCCCCCCCCCAACTGCTTCTTCTGTCTTGAGTTTATCTTTTCTGAAATTACAAAACACCAACAAGGGCCCACACTTTTATTTCACTTCTCTTTCTTCCCATTCATTAATTTATTCACTTTGCATTCTGAATGCAGACCCCATCTTCTCCTGTGCCCCCTTCACACAGCTCCTCCTCTTGCCCCTCCCCCTCATGTCTGAGAATGGGGAAGCCCCCCTGGGTACCAACCTATGCTGGCATATCAAATCTCTGCAGGGCTAGGTGCATCCTCTCCCACTGAGGTCAGACAGGGGAGCCCTGTTAGGGGAACAGGATCTACATGCAGGCCACAGAGACTGGGACAGCCTCACCCCCTCCCTGCTCCAGTTGTTGGGGGACTCACTTGAAGGCTGCATATCTGCTGCATATGAGGAGGCTAGGTCCAGCCCATGCTTGCTTGCTCTTTGGTTGGTTTTGTTGTTGTTGTTTTGTTTTTTGTTTTTAATTTTTACATAGTATTTATTTGATGTGTATTGGTTTTGCCTGGATGCCCATCTGTGTGCCACTTGTGTTCCTGGTGTCCACAGGAGCTGGGAAAGGCCAGGTTGTGGGTTACAGATGGTTGTGGGTTGTTATGTGGGTTCTGGGAAGGAAACCTGGGCCTTCTAAAAGGGCAGCTAGTATTCCTAACCATGAAGCCATCTCACCAGCTTGTCCCCTTATTTAACAAAAATATCACTTTCTCAGAGCACAGACATGTTTCTCGATCATCTCTAACTCCTCTACACTTTCTGCATCTCTGTCTTGTTCTTTTCCTCCTCTCACCAGGAACATCTAACATCATTTAAATGTTATTTTACATCTTATTTATTTTACCGATAGAATATAAACTCCTAAGGGGCTGGTATAGAAGCATACTCCTTTAATCCCAGCACAGAGGAGACAAGTAGACTTTTGTGAGTTCAAGGCCAGCCGAGACTATAATAGTGAAACCTTGTCTCTATAAATAAATTATTTTTTTTAAAAAAATAAATATTAAGTGGACTGGTATTTGCCTACTTTTTTTTATTATCATCATGATTATAAAATGTAAGCTTTTATATTTGCACTTACAACATGAGACCTAGCCTTAAAATATATTATTATGCAGAGGCAACATTTTCAAAAATTAGGGAAAAAAATGTCCAAAGTCTGAAACACTGAGTCTGGGGAAGGAATGTAGTTGAGATGCTCTAGGATTTGGATATCTGCTTGATATCCACTCCTATACATTAATGCCTTGGCTGAGAAAGAGCTTTAAACCACAGTGAACATGATATTATTCTATCTAATCAATATCATGTTACATGCAAACTAAGAAATTCATCTGTAGAAACAATTCAATTCATTGCACAAAGCTACATTTAATAGGACAGTAGTTGATATGAATGAATGCCTTTTCAAACTAGAATCTGACTGCTAACTCATTCCACCTTCAGAATATTCTAGCATAGGGGAAAAGCTTTCACAAGTGGCTTTAAAATCCTCCTTTGTGAAGTAAGACACCTGTCTCTCTCTGTGAACAAAAGTCAACTCAGAAATGGATAAAAACTCGAATGTGTGTTTAAAAGCTCTGAGACTACTAAAAGAATCCACTGGCTGGCTGGTCATTATATCTTCCATGACAGTTGTAACAGGTGAGGGAGGAAGGGAGGGAGAAGCCAGCAAGTGACAGGGGTTAGGGCAGTAGTAGCATGTGAGAGCTAAGGGACTAGGAGGGTCCAACAGACAGGTCCAAAGATCATTTCAGCTGAACTCTTTATAAAATGGTAGCTCTCCTTTGAGAAAGGACTTCTAAGTAAAACCTGGGGAGGATTTTTTTTAGCATTCAGTGATTGATGTCTATAAATTAAAGGTATATAATATGGTGGGTACATACATCTAAGAATAGTTCATTTAATTTTTTGGTAAGTGTTTTGCTTCAATTTTGTTGATTTTTATAATTAATGGACTGGGGTTTAACATAAAACTGACCAGAGAATAAACTGAGCGTGGCCTTTCTGCACCAAGTCATGTACTGATTATTATTTTTTTAATGCCAGAAGGCTCTGTAAGGATAAAACACACCTGTAAAGGAACTTTGTCTCAACAGAGAAGCTACAGTAGTTTACAGTGTTTCCTTCAGATGCATCAAGCTATTCCAGGAACTAGGTAGAGCACATGCAGACATTTGCAGTTTAATAAATACTCGCCCACCTTAAGAGAGGGAAGTTTCCCGTAAAGATACAGTTGATAAAAATTATCCAAAATATTGAGATAGATTGATTTTTGTTTTAAAATATATCTCTGGATTCTTTCTTTTAAAATTAAGTTTTACTTTATTGAAAATGTATTTTTTTCATGCAACATATTTTAATTATGGCTTCCCTTCCTCCATCTTCTTTCAGTCCCTCCCCACCTCCCCTCTTAGCAGGTTCCACGTCTTTCTGCCTCTCCTTAGAAAACAAACATCTAAGGGATGATAATAATATAATAAATGTGGTGTAATATAACATAGTCATATAATATAAAAGATAAAACAAAACAGACTAATTTGAATAGGATGAAGCAAACGAAGGAAAATGGCCAAAGAAAAAACTCAAGAAAAACAGAGATGCAGAGATACACACATTTGCACTCACAGAATTCCCATAAAAACAAAAAACAGGAAGTTATAATATATATTCAAAAGAATCTGTAAGTTAGAAAGAAAGATAGAAAGAAAGAAAGAAAGAAAGAAAGAAAGAAAGAAAGGAAGGAAGAAAGGAAGGAGAAAGAGATGAATAGAAAAGAAAAGGAGAAAGAAAAGAAAAAGAAGAAAAAAGGCCCTGACATAGCTTATGAGACAAAGAGTCTTCAAAGATACGCTTGAGTTTTTTGGTTTGTTTGTTGGTTTGTTTGTTTGTTTGTGTTTCTTTGTTTCTGTTGGCTGTCTATTGCTGGACATGGGACCTACCCTTTAAAGTAGTTTGTTTCACAGTGAGATCGCCTTGTAGAAAACTCATTTCTACATTTGTAAATAGTTATTAATTGAAAATAACTTCTGGGTTTGGAATGGAAGAAAGTGTCTACTTATCCTTTCAGCTCTTGGATCCCTCCTGGTACAGATCCATGCAGGCCGTGTACACGCTACCTTTGTCTCTATGAGTTTGTATGTGTATCAGTTCTGATGTTTAGAGGTCAGTTTTCTCCATCCCTTCCAGCTCTTATGCATTTTCTATCTTTTTTTTTCTGCAGGGGTCCTTGAACCCTGAGTGGAAGAATTGTGGTGGAGACATCCCATTTCTGGCTGAGTGTTCCAAGTTCTCTTACTTTCTGCATGATACCTGGCTCTGTGCCTTCCCTGTCTGTTTCCATCTGTTGAAAGAGGAAACTTCTCTGATGATGGCTGAGCAAGACAGAATGCCATTAGGTGTCAATTAATTGCCATATTTCTTTAGTAAAACGGTAGTATTTGGCTTTTCAATACATCCCTGGGCTATCTAGTCACAGTCGTATGGTCACCCAAACAGTGTCCAGTGTAGAGTCCAGCTGATGGACTAGGCCTTAAATCAATTCAGATAGTGGTTGGCCACTTCCACTTTGTGCTACCACCACACAAGCATATCTTGCAGGTGGCACACCACTGTGGGTCACAGGGTTTATATCTGGGTCAATGTACATGTTTCTGCTTTGGTAGTATGTAGAATAATTTTGGATCCAATGATCCAAAACCGGGGGATGTGCTCCTGAAGAAACACTCACAGACAGGGGATTCGCTGCAAAAACATGAGGTTTAATGATAATAACCAGTGGACTGGGGCTCCCTTGCACACAGGCACGAGGAACCCCAAGCCAAAGTTGGGAGCAATTTTTATACAGAGTTCACGAGGGCAACTACAAAGGCTGACCTTTCCAGGTCTGGTCTCTAGGTGATTCAGATTTCCACTTAATTTTTATGACAATGAGTGTTAACTAAGTGGCTTCCATAAGCCCAGGTTAAGGGCCTGGCTTCCTGACCACCTCCCATCCTGGGCCCCTCTCCTGGAATGTGTCTACATGCTCTGAGCCTTCCTCACCTGCAGGTGGGTTCCCTCCCCTATGGTCTGAGGAATGTTAATCAGCCTTTCCCTTCTTCCTCTGAATGTTAATCCAACAAGTGTCCTGTGACTAAGGAATGTACTCCTCCTGGGATGTGTCCTGGGACAGTGAGATTTTTTTTCAATTATAAGTTTAGACTGAGACCTGAAATCCTACAATACCTTCTGGTACCAAGACCAATTAGCAGATAGGGATGAAGGCTCTAGGTAGGTGCCAGCTCAACCTCTTCATATTCAATGAGTTCTGTAGATGTTGTCAGCAATGGGGCCTTGCAGTCAGTTTATGGGGAGCAACCTATAGCCATTGGCAACCCCCATGGGACCTTCTCTGACTGACAAATCAATTGGACTTAACCCATTCTTGGTACTGGAAGTTCTATTTGGTGATGAGAAACATTCACTTGGGACACAAGTCTCCCACATAATTGCGGATTTCAATTAGATTGCCTTTCTTGTATATATGGAAGCTTCTACTGCAATGGGTTTCCAAACAACCCCTCAAATGGCTCCAAACTTAGTTTCCTCCTTGTCTTCCTCCCTCTTCCTTCTCTTCCTGCCTACTCCCAATTTGCTTCTCTGGTTCCACTACCCCTCCCCATCCATTTATAACTATCTATGAACTACCTATTCATCTTCCAAGGGAAATCTCTTCCTCCTTATCCTATATTCTGTACATAATCTCTGTGGTTTTATGGATTTATAGGTTGCTTAACAGATAACATCAACAGATAATCAAATACATACTATATTTGGGTTTCTGAATCTGGGTTACCTCACTTAGGATGATTTTTTTCCAAGCTCTGTTCATTAACCTGTGAATTTCATAATTTTACTTTTTCATAGATGAATAATATTCATTTGTATAAATGTACCACATTTTTAATTCATCCATTGTTGGTTTACAATTTATAGATATTATGACTGTAGCATCAGTAAACACATATAAGTGCCTCGGTGGGAGGAGAAAATATCCTTTGGGTACATGTAAAAGAGGTTAAGCTGGACCATGAGGTAGATCAATTCCCATCTTTCTGAGAAAGTGCCATGATGATTTTCATAGCAATTATACAAGGTTACACTTCCACTATCAATGGATGTGTGTTCCCCTTACTCCACATCCTTGCCAATCCACGCTATCATTTGTTTTACTGAACATGGGCATTCTGATGCAGGTAATCAAAGTAATTTTGATGAGCATTTTCTGGATGACTAACAATATTGAACATTTAGGGTTCTCAGTCATTTGTGTATCATCTTTTGATAATTCTGTTTAAGTCTGTAACTCACTTCTAATTGGGTTATTTGTTTTCTTGATGACCAGGTTTTTTGCTTTTTTGCTTGTTTATTTGTTTGGTTCTTTATACATTTTTATTTAGTCATATATATATATATATATATATATTAGTTAGAAAGATGTTTTCCCATTCTGTAGGCTGAAACTTTGTCTGAATGATGGTGTCCTTTGCCATACAGAATCATTTGGTTTCATGAGGTCCCATTTATTGTTGATCTAAATGCCTGTGCTAAAAATATTTTGTTCAGAAATTATTTTCCATTGTCAATGAGTTCAAGGTTATTTCTGTTCTATCAGATAAAATGCATCTGGTCTTATGTTAAGGCCTTGATACATTGAAGTTGTGTTTTTTTGTTTGTTTTGTTTTGGTTTTGCTTTTGCTTTTTGGTGGGGTTTTTTTTTTTTTTTTTAGTTGTTTTTTTGGTTTTTTGATTTTGTTTTTTTTGTTTGTTTTGTTTTGGTGTTTTTTTGGCTTTTCGAGACAGGGTTTCTCTGTGTAGCCCTGGCTGTCCTGGAACTCACTCTGTAGACCAGGATAGCCTCGAACTCAGAAATCTGCCTGCCTCTGCCTCCCAAGTTCTGGGATTAAAGGCATGCGCCACCACTGCCCAGCTGAAGTTGTGTTTTGTAAAGTATGGTGATAAGTTTGAGTCTATTTTCATTCTTCTACATGAAGTCAGCCAGTTTGACCAGCACCATTTGGATAAGATGCTATCCTTTTTCAACATATATTTTTGGATTCTTCATCAAAAATCCGATGACTGTAGGTGTGTGGACTTATTTCTGGGTCTTCAACTTAGTTTCATCAGTTGACATGTCTGTCTTTGTACCAATACAATGCTGATTTTGTTACTATAGTTACTATAGATCTGTAGTACAATTTGCGATCAGGATGGTGATAACCTCCAGCTGGATTGTTTCATGAGCTATCCTGGGTATTTTTGTTATTTCCATATGAAGCTGAAATTGTCCTTTCAGGATCTATGAAGAATTGTGTTGGAATTTTGACAGGGATAGCATTGAATCTGTAGATTGCTTTTGGTTGAATGGCTATTTTTATTATATTAATTTTAGTAATTAACTAAATTACTAAAATGATTAATTTGTGTGCATGGGAGATCTTTCCATCTTCTGTTATCTTTTTCAGTGTCTTTTTAAAATGTCTTTAAGTTTTGATCATACAAGTCTTTCACTTGCTTGGTTTAGAGTGACCCCAAGATATTTTATATTATTTGAGGTTATTGTGAAAGGTATTATTTCCCTGATGGCTTTCTCAGTTCGTTTTTCATTTGTATTCAGTAATACTACTAATTTTTATGAGGTATTCTGTTCCCAGCTACTTTGATAATTGTGTTTATTAGCTATAGGAGTTTCTTGGTGAAAAATTTTAGTGTCACTTATGTATATTATCATATCATCAGCACATAAAGACATTTTGGGTTCTCTTACCATGGTATTCCCTTGATCTCCATCAGCTGTCTTATTGCTCTACATAAGACCTCAAATGCTATACTGTAAATAGGTACAGAAAGGGGAGTCAACCTTATTTTGTTCCTGATTTTAGTATAAATGCTTTGCTTTTCTCTCCTTAAGTTGACATTGAGGATAGGCTTGTTTTTTGTGCTTATTAGATTGAGGCATGTATGTTTCATCTCTAATTGTTCCAGGACTTTTATAATGAGGGGGTGTTAGACTTTGTGAAAGAAAATCTTTATTTCTAAATGAAAGAGACATTGGGTCACCCAAGCCTACTATTTATTTTTCCTGTCATTTAGTCATGATTGACGAGCCTTTCTTTCAAGGCTCTCGTCTGCTACCTGGTGGTCAGAGAAAATATTGCACCCTGAAGCTCAAAGTTCAAGGCTACATTAAAATGATTTTAAATTTACATTCCGAACGCGTTCCTTCAAGTTTTGTTAGAAAGTAGGTCTTATCATAAATTAAACCATTGTTGTATTTATTTTGTTGATACTCTAAATGTCACTCTGATAATAACTTATACAGAACAATTTCTATTCACATAATTTCCAGTACGACCTAAACAATTAAGCTAATTGTTAAAAAATAATGAAGTAGAAAAGGAAGATTAATATTTATTTCTGGATCTATAAGGATACTTTGCCAATGTTTGTGCTTGTAAGGACAAGATTTTCTGTTTTTTTGTTTTGTTTTGTTTTGTTTTGTTTTTACTTCCATGCACACACTGGACAAGCACATTTAACACAAGGAAGCAATGAGCCTCCTTCTACAATGATTTGTAACTTTTCTTAATTTTTCCATACAAAGTTTGTTACATTGATTTATATATTATGTATATGTGAGCATATCTGTGTGCGTGCATATGTAACCTTATGCCAAGGAATGAATGTGGATATCAGAAGACAAATTGCCAGAATCTGCTCTCTCTTTCTACTACACAGGTCCTGGAACTTGAACTCAAGTGATCTGGTTTGACAGTGAGAACCTTTGTGTCCCCAGCCATATTTCTGTGCCCCACTATTCTCTATTTTGATGTTCAATCTCTAACAGAATGGGTACTGCTCAGAGTCTAACCATTACCTGGAGAGCTATCACTTAAGCTTTTCCTGTCTAGTTTTTATCTGCTGTATTCTTGTTTCCTGAACAGAGTCATCTATTTAGAAACCCACAATTTCCAAGCCAACCGCAAACTACTGAAACCTCTACCCCAGGAGCAGCAGAATGAGATGCTGATGAGACAGTGTCTACAGTCACCTTCCATCTGCTTCCTCCAGGTTGCCTTCAGGGTCCATTCACATTGGGCTTTCATGTCATCTTACATTTCTACACAGTTTGCAAAGTGTAAGGCATTTTAATGCATTAGTTGAAATCACTAGACACCCTGATACTACCACACCATGGAACCCAAGCAGGGAGTTCATAATACTTTGTTTATTAGAAATGGGCAAAGGGATCAGATTTTAAATGTCCTCAGTGCCCTCTCTTTCAATTCCTTCTCCCAAAGGAAACTCAGTTTTCTCAAGTAAAGCCTAATGGCAGTGGTTTTGCATTTCAATAACCACATAAAGTTTTACATCCCCTATACTGCTGAGAGGTCTATGTGCATAACCTACTTGTGCCTTTAAAGCTTGCTTAGGTACTTAGCCTGCAACAGACACAACAAAATCTAAAATACTTTAAGTACTTCATTTGCATTTCACTTCTTAAGACTCAGTTTGATTTGGTTATTCTGTTTCATTTCAAATATATATACATGCATATATATAATACATAATAATTATATATATAATTAGTAATATATATTAATATGTATATTATATATTATATATAATATAATAGTATAATATATATTACTATATTATATTATATATTATATATTATATTACTATATTATATATATTATATATAATTATAATAGTATAATATATATGTATATATTATAATAGTATAATATATATTACTATTATATTATATATTATATATTATATACATATTAATATATATCACTATTAACTCTGTCTAATAAAAGACAAAACTACTACTATCGGATATTCTCATGTCAGATTTGTAGTTCAGTGAGACATGAAATATGTGTTTTGTTTTCTTTGTTCAGCAACTCCCTGTGGAGATATACATGGCAATGACATGAGAATGCTATGAGGTATTTTAATCCATTAGGAAAATGAAATGTATTAAACCTTTGTTGCACAGATCTTTCTCAAAGAAACACTAATGGGCTCTCCAAAAATGTATGTCAATCTAACAGATACATTTTGACAGGTCCAACTTCACACACACACACACACACACACACACACACACACACACACAGCACCCAGAGAGGGTCTTGTCAATTTGTTCCCCAGTACAACTTTCTGCCCACAAAACAGTCTAGTTCAGTAGTTTCTCTGTATCATCAGGTCTCCCCTCTAGGTGCTGGTCCACGTTATTCCTTTAGCAGCCTGGACACCTTTCTCTTTCTTGGAATCCATAGGATCTGAGCTGAGAACTTATCTAAGTAATATAAGATGAATGACTATACCAAGGAGTTAAGGCAGAGTCCTAAGAGGGCTGACCAGAGATTCTGTCTTAGACACAGGAAATCCTACATGAACGTCTATGTGCTGAAAGAGTTTCACTTGGGATCTATACTTGTATGGACTCTAGCAATAGACCACACTATTGATTAATTTGTTCTTTGCAAAGGCAATGAGATGGATTAATTAACACATTGGCTTCATCAATGCTTAATGAAGGAGACATATACACCAATGACCTAAGATGTGGTACTTTTATTACAGAAAAACAAAATCCAAGTTTGTAGAACGACAGACTTACCCAGTCTCCCAACTTCTTAGGATTGGATTTTGTATGCAATCTTTCGTTCCAATCTTCTAATAAACTTAGGTCCTTAGGTTAAGAAGTGTAGGAATGGATACAAGAAGAAACATTTTAGATTCTTATGCTTATGGACCTTAAACAGCAATCAGGCACAAATAATTTGTCATGAATTGATTAGAGTTTACCTGTAGGTTCAATCTTTGATTTTCAGTCTTGTAGCTAACAAGCAAGATTAAATGATTTGTCCTAAATATTGTAATTGCTTTAAGAACTGAGATTTCATTAATAATTCACGAAGAATCATATACTGAATTGCGTAGAATCAATCTTAGAGAGACTCTGAATTAGTCAAGATTTCTGACCACACGTGAGCCAGTGTGAATTGGTGGATTGGCTCAGTACTCTGTAGCCGTCTTGTGGAACTGGATGGGGAAGGGACACGGAGTCTCTTCAAAGACAGCAAAGAAATTCAGAGATACAGAGTTTATTTCAAAACTCTGAAGAAGAGATTTTAATATTTTAGAGACTAGAGATTGAATTCATGCAGAACTTAGCATTCATTAAATGTGTTTGGTCCGGCATGGTGGCACACATTTTAATCCCAGCACTTGGGAGGCAGAGGCAGTCGGATCTCTGTGAGTTCAAGATCAGCCTGGTATACAAAATAAGGCAAGGATAGCCAGGGCTATTACACAGAGACTGATGGTTTACAGGAGATTTGCTAGGCTCTCCCCATGGACTTAGCAACAGCTTACATCATCTTTTGTGCTGTCTCCAGGTGAAGGTAGCCGGACAGTGTATAATAGATCTGTTTCCCTTCTCTGCCCTCCTGGCTTTGCACTATCCCTTCTCCAGGCCCTCACTCTCTCCCCTTACCCCAACTAAACCTTCTTTATACTGGGTCTGTAGCATGGTTTGATTTCTTAGGGGGACACCTTGGCATGAGCCTGCCAGGTACACCTTGCCTGCTGTCATCATATTTCACAACAGAAACCCTGCTTCAAATAAAACAAAGCAAAGGCAACAACAACAAAAGATGCCTTCACCTGAGGGATCTGCCTTACTCCATTTTGAAGGCAGGAGCCATTATGCTGTGTTGTTAAAAATAAGTTCCCAGTTACTGTAGAAGATGAGTTTCTGTTTGAAGTCTGTTTCCTGGAGCCTGACCTGCCACAAACTTATTTTTGAAAGCACCCAGACCTCAGACCTCTCTAATCTCTATAACCCTTACTAATCACCTAGTGACCACTGGTGATAGCTTGGTTTTTGGTAGCTTTGTTTGCTGTCTTCTGTAAACCTGCTTTGAAACTACTAGTGATACTCCTCTCTTAAAGGGCCCTAAGAAATGAACTTACGGCTGCTCCCCACCTGACTTAGAAGGCGGTCATTTGCTAGCTCTTAAGTGTACCACAATAAAAACCAAGCTTGCTTCCAAGTTCCTCAAAAATTGTGGTAGTGGTAGTGGTCTTATTCTTGCCCTAGGAACTAAAATAGCACATGCAGGTCAATTATAGTTTTTGTTTGTTTGTTCTTGCTTTGGTTTTGACAGTAACAACAAAACAATCCCAAATCTCAGTCTTTGATAGATGAATTCTTCCCTTTGGTTAAATCAGTGCTGAAATATTTAAAAATCCAAACATCTTTTTAAGCTAAGAAAGAGTGAAATCCTCACCACCTTCTTCTTCTTTTTTCTTTTTTTTTTATTGGATATTTTATTTATTTACATTTCAGATGCCATCCCCTTCCTTTAGACAAAATACATCTGCAGAAACAATACTTGGTTGGTCCTGGAGAATTATTCAGATTTTTCTAAATTTTCAATTAAATACTGAACTTTTTTTTTTAAGAGTTCTGTCTATGAGGCTGACAGTAAATCCACTAATTTTGTTATTTGTTATTCCTCACCCATAGCAGCTGTAATGAACTATGTAACCCAGTCTTTATGACCATTGGTTTTGGAGCTAAGGTGGGTCTTTTCAAGCTATTTCCTGGAAACATAGCAGTAAGTACATAGAGAAATTGTGAGCCTGCCAAACACTGTGTGGGTGGCATCCTCAATGCACATCACACACACACACACACAGAGAGAGAGAGAGAGAGAGAGAGAGAGAGAGAGAGAGAGAGAGAGAGAGACCTATACACACACACACACACACACACACATCCCACGCAAACAAATGAATAAAGCAGGCACACTGGGCAGGATGGGGTGAATATATAGGATGCAGATGAGATGATCTTGTCTGTTTTCCGGAAGTTTAGGGGTCTGAGAAACACCCCTTTATAAGTTCTCCTTTATAAATCCTTGATCTGCTTTAACTAGGGGAAAGTTGTTGCATTTGCAAATGAACCTCAGAAGGCTGAAAGTCAGATCCTTTTCTAAGTTAGATACCAGTTAACTGATCTAGGAAGAGGGAAAGGGAAGAGCCCGTGTGTAATCTCTCCCCTTTTGCTTCTCCAGACAGAGCAACTTCCCTCTTCAACATTTGCTTTTTACTGGCAAAGAGGGAAGCCTTGGAGGGAAGCAGAGACCATCCACCCTGATTGGCAACCCTCCCTTTTGGCAAGGAAAAGGTAGTAACTGTAAAGTGAGTGCCCCAAGCTGGGCTGGCCTCCAGCTCACCTAATTTCATTCTGGATAAGGCCTGAGCTTTTCTGCCGAGATCAGCATTTAGGAGGCAGCCCTCTGGCACTGCTAGAGTGTAGAAAAAGCAAGAAGTAGCTGAATGTAAATGGCTAATCTCCTGAGTAATCTTTCACTGACCCCACTCCCTGTATTTTGCCCCAGGCTAGCCTTCACCTTTCTTCAACTGGTTAGCTCAGGAGAGCCTTCTTTCTCACAAGGATTATTGCAGTATTATTTTCCAAATTCTCTTCTCTAGACGGCTTTTCTAAGAAAGGAAATGTTCAAACCTAGCCTATTTTACCATTTTGGCAGGATTCTGAATTCCATTAGATTTTTAAATGACTATTATAGACTAAAGAAATGCTGACAGATCTGCTAATAGAAAAAGGGACTATACATTTTGAGGAAAAATACTGTATTTTTTTTTTCTGCTTTTCTATTTTGTGCCTGCCAAAGTATATAATAAGCAAACCTGTTACTGCACTTGATTAAACATTAGAGCAGGCAAGTTTATTGCTTTGGCTTGATTTTATTCAAATATAAGTATTTGCATCATGGTAAGATAATGAGACTGTATTACAGTTGGTCTATGGAATAGGTTTATTTGAGGCTCCCTGCACCTTAGAGTTTGAAAATGCTTCTGTTCTTTGCTGTTCCTGTTTCTTGGCATTGTTTTTAACAATGATTTCGGCAATTCCTCCTTGCACACACATTAGGCAGTACCACAGGCTAAGTCTGAAACGTCCTGGCCCTTAACATTTACAGAAATCAAAACCAGTTTTATTTTAAACTGCTAAGTTTTTATTTATTTGATCTAAAGTTCTTTAACCCCAAAGCAAGTATGCTTTGTAGTTGCACTGGTTAATTTCTTATTTATTTATAACTTGACATAAACCTAGACATATCTAGTAAGAGGATCTCTCAACAAAGGAATTGCCTTGGTCAGATCGGTCTGTAGGCAAGTCTGGGGGGCGCATTTTCTTGGTTACTAATTGATGTAGAAGAGTTTAGCACGCTGTGGAGCATCCTGAGGAGGTGGAGGTAGGAGACTGAAGAAAGATGAATGACTGTGAGCCCAGAAACAAACTAAAAAGCAGCGTTTCCCATTCTGTTCCTGCTCCTGCCTCCAGGCTCCTCTTATCTTGAGCTTTCTTCTTGGCTTCGCTTGAACACAGACCGAACCTGTGTGTTGAAATAAATCCCTATTCCCTATGTTGCCTTTTATCGGTGCTTTTTATCAGTGTATCAGCAACAAAGAATAAAACTGGGACACAACTGTAGGAGGAGCTAAGGTGGGAGGAGTAAGAAGAGGAAGAGGAAAAGGAAGAGGAGGAGCTAGAGAGGGCAGAGAGGTAGGAGGATGAAGAGCCATGCAGGTATGGTGAGCAGTCCTGGGTAACAACTTATATTTAGATTAGCTAAATGGGCACACCTCTAATTGTATGGGCATATTGTTGTTGAGCTTTACCAAATATATAAAACCTTTGATTAATCTTTAAGCTTTAGAGTCTCATTTCCTACCAGGCCCGTGTAGATGGTGGGATGGTCTGGGCACAACTCAGCCTTGTAGAGACAGTGTGGAAGATTGGCAAGGCCATCTTCCATGCTGGCATCTCATGGGTGGCAGGGCTGGTGTTTCTGGGTGGCTGTTTCTAGCTGCAGTGTGCACATGGCCTCTGGCCACGGAACATGGCAGCTGAGCTAGGCAGAGTCGCTGCAGCTTAGATAATCGGCTTGACCAGCAGCCGTTTTAAATAATTATTACTTCAACACACAATGTTTCTCAAAGTGTGGCCCGTGGACTCTTTGGGGGCAGGAATGGTTTCTAATTTGTCAGAAGCTAAGTACTTACTATAAGCATTTAGAAATCTGTATGTAATCAAATGTACCCTGTGTGTTGTTTTGAGGTAGGATCTCACTATTAGCCCTGGCTGACCTCATTCAGCTTGGCACAGACCTATTCAGTGTCTTGATTTTGAATCAGCCCTAACCTGGGAATCATCTCAAAACAGTCCAAGAACCTTCTAATCTCATTCACTACAATGTGGAACTACAGATATTTGCAATTCAACATTATCTCTATCTATGAAGAGGTCAGCTCAGGAACTTTGGAAAATTCCACCAGATTGCTCTTCTCCTGGAAGAGAAAGGTCATAGAACACTCAGGCACCTCTCCACCCCTAAGGACTATTGGCAACACACAGACAAGGGAAGTCCTCGACGCCTCATTCCCTAAAGACTAATCAGTTTAAAAGTCACACTGTTCTGCCAATCATATTGTGCCTAATTGCTATTTCTCTAAAAACTGTATAAAAGCTCACTGACAGGGCTGCCTGGGGTCCTCGTCTCTCCTTTTGGATGCAGAATGACCCCAGCATGCTGGAACAATAAAATTCCTCTTGCTTTTGCATCGATCCCTGGCTCCAAGTTGTTCACTCAGGGGGTCCCCAGTAAGCTAAGGTTCTTCAGAGTCTTATAGCTAGAGGCAAGTTTCTTCTCTTTATTTTTCTATTGAAACTAGATTTTTATATGATGTATTCTGATTACATTTTCGATTCCCCCAATTCCTTCCCACTTCCCCAAAATTGAAACCCTATCTTTCTCTCTCATGATGATACAAACAGGTATCTATGATGATGATAATATTTAAAAATAAGATAGAATAGGGCAAAACCAAACAAATAGAAAATAAGAAACACAAAAACACATACAGACACTGAGACACACATTCATACACTAAGAAAACTCACAAAAAATAAATTGGAAACCATAGTATGTAAAAGATCTGTAAGGAATAATAATAATAATAATAATAATAATAATAATAATAATAAATTTTAAAAGCATTATGAGACAAAACACCTCCAAAAATACCATTATGTTTGTACTGTGTTGGCCATCTACCACTGAGCATGAGCCTGCCTTTGAGTGTGGTTTTTATACCCAGTAAGACACCTCTGGAGAAAACTAATTTTCCTTTGTGAGTAGATATCATTTGGAAATAGCTTTTGTGTTAGAGATGGGAGTTTGTGCCTACTCTCACCATGGAGACCCCTGTGCCTTGCTCAGCCATCATCAGAGAAGCTTCCTCTTGCAAAAGATGGCAAATACAGAGACCCACAGCTTGACAGTGTGCAGAGAGTGAGACACCTTGGAATATCGAGTCTACAAGGGAAGTCTCCATCAAATCCCTTCTCTGAGGTTAAGAAAACTCTGTGGAAGAGGTGGCAGAAAAATTATAGCTAGAGAGGATAGGGGACACTAAGCAAACAAGGCCTTCTAAACACAGAAGGACTGATGTACACTTGAACTCACAGAGAATGTCATAGCACACATGGGGCCTGCACAGGTCTAACCCAGAGGAAGTGCTTTTCTTACAGTAGAATTGTTTCTCTAGAGACCATGATATAATTACATCATTCCCCCTTTCTTTCCATCTGTCCAAGTGTCCCTCCCAAACACCCTTAGTTGTTCTCATTCAAACTCCAAGCCTCTTTTTCCACTAATTGTTGTTATGTGGATATAAATAATGTATTAAAATAAAATATATAATCAGCTCACCTTATGAAGTTACTTGTATTTGTTAGGTCTCAAAGAAACCTGGGACAAGTCTCACTACATACCTGTAGCTCCTCACCACAGCCCCTAATCTAAATCTCTCCCTCCCAGGAGCTGGGCCTCTGTTTCTCTTCCCCAAGCTTCTCTTTCCCATATAAACTCAGCCATTTTGGCTGCATGGACTCTTGTTCTCTGGGCTCCTGGTTGGGTCTGCTCTTAGGTCCCTCTTGGTCTATTTGACCCTGCTCCCTCCTACCTCATGGCCTGCTTCAGTCTGCTGGCCCTGCTCAGTCTGTTCTCTCCCTCACATCTATAATAAACTGTCTCCTCAGCCATACCCTGGAGCAGATACATCCATATTTTTTTATTCTTTATTATGTTTTAGCGATTTCAACATTCTTAATTTTAGAGGAACAAACCACTGGGACAGTCTAGATGGAGTTTATTAGTAAAACTAATGCCATCAAGTTCAAGATCAAAAGCTCCTTGCATTTTGAGTTCTTATTCTTTATCAGACATTAGAGCCCTTCGCAAAGTCACTGCTTGGGTTTGCAACTGCACACATTAAAATCGACAGTAACTAGAATGATTCAGCATCTTTCCCCTCCTAAACTAAAAGTAATCTAGAAAGGCAATTACGCTACAATGATGAAGGGAATTCATTTTTCATTAGCTCAGAATTAGAGCTAAGAAACCAAATTGAAATCAAATGTACCACATATTTTCATAATCTAAATAGAGAATTAGACCCTCAGTAAGGGGTCTCCATGGTTTCCCTCTGCATCAGCCTTTGCCATCAAGTGTGACATGAGAGAGGTCGAGCCCAAGCTAGGTGAATGAGAAGAGCTTTAAGATAAAGTCTCATAGCCGAAATGGAGGCATATGCTTGATATCCAAGCACTTGGGAGGCTGGAGCAGGAAGATTGCTGTAGATTTAAAGCCATTGGGATACATGGTACATTCTAAACCTGCCTGCACTACAGTATGAGATCTTCTCAAAAAAAAAAAAAAAAATCAAAACAACAACAACAACAACAGAAATCGATGAACTCTAAATTTTTATGACGGTGGGTGAATGGTTATAAAAAACACATTGTGTGCACGAGCATGCGCCCCCACTTGAGGAAACGTTTTATTATAAGTAAGAGGGAGAGTACAGCTAGAGGCATCTGGAAGGGTCCAGACTGAACATGACTAACAGTCTGAACCTGGTCATGAGAGGAGGTGAGAGAGAGATCAAGAAGCAAGAAGAGGAGATGGCAAGTGGACCAAAAGAGATCCAGAAGCAGAGCCAGCTAGGAGTAAAGAGAGCAAGAGGGCAAGAAAGAACAAGTCGAAAATGGCTGCCTTATATAGCGATAAGAAGTTAGGGGAAGGGATGAGTTAGCCTAGCCCTTGGCAGGGACAGGTTTCAGGTAGAGGGAAGGGCAAGAATGGCTGGGAGGAGCCACAGGCCCAGAGTTAGACTTTTCCCAGGTTTCTTTGTGACCGGGCATTGCAGATATTTGTCGATGACAAAGGAGCAATGTAATCTCTTTTATAACTATTTCCTGCGAAATTTGGCTGGTTTCGTAGGGACGCAGGATGGCTGGAATGATGGTTGAAGAATCCGAAGGCAGAAGTGTAGGCTGGGGAACATCTGTTTCTCAGGTTGCTAGCTGCCCAGATTCTGTGGCAGGACTACCTGGGGTTAGGGAAGTGCAGGCAGCTTTGCAGCCTGGGACTGGGGAAGTGTAGGCTGTTTTGGAGCCATCTGGGATCAAGAGGCCCAAGCTGGATGAAATTCCATTAGAAGTACCTCAGGCTGGCACAGTTCAGAGCACTTTGCAGTCTATAGTTGATCTGCTGGAGAGATATAGACTAGGGAAGAAGGCAGAGCTGAGGAGTTTAAGGTGTTTAAGGGAAAAGGTTTATTTACCTTGGGTGTATATTTGAAAATTCCAAGCTGATGTTTCTGGTAGCAGGGTAGGAGTTCTAAAGAACAGGACACACACACACACACACACACACACACACACACACACACACAGAGAGAGAGAGAGAGAGACAGAGACAGAGACAGAGAGAGACAGAGGGGGAAGAGAGAGAGAGAGGAAGAGAGAAAGACAGAGGGGGAAGAGAGAGAAAGAGAGAGAGACACAGAGAGAGACAGAGACAGAGATTGACTTAATAATTGGCAGTAGGCAGGAAAGATTAAACCATGATTGACAGGAGTACTTATCTGGAGTAGGCTTGATCTGTGAGAAGCCTATCCACATCAGTGACTCCCTGAAGCTTACTTGAAAAAAAAATTTTTTTTTAAGTTCACACAAACACACACACACCAAGATAAAAGTTTTAAATACATTAGTACTATCACTGTTTGTAATCGGTACTGAAATCCACAATGTAGAAAAAGCAGTGGGCTCATGCCTTTGAATCATAGCTTTTACTGTAGAAATTATTTTGGGTTAAAAGCATTAATACTGTTTCCTCTATCCAGAGGGCTGGATATATAGATTAGACAGAGATGGTTTCAGCACAGAGAGAAGCTCTTTTTTTCTATTCTTAGAAAACAACCAAAGGACATTTAAAGTTTTGATGTTGTTAATAATAGTAGCCGTGTTTTGCCAGGGCCAGGTGAACCTTATCAGAACTCCATTGATAAATTTTAAAATTCTGGGGCTGGAGAGCTGGCTCAGGGTTTAAGAGCACTGATTGCTCTTCAGGAGGTCCTGAGTTGAATTCCCAGCAACCACATGCTGGCTCACAACCATTTGTTATGAGATCTGATGCCCTCTTCTGGTGAGTCTGACGACAGCTCAAATAAATAATAAAAAATAAATTGTAAAAAAAATGTGAAAAAACAAAAAAAAAATTCAATTCTGAACTTTTGAAGTCTTAGTGTAAGAATAGCATAAAGAGGGAAGAATCTGTCAGCATCTCCCCACCCCATGCCTTTACGACTTGCATTTACTTTCTTAGAGCTTTACAATTTACAATTTACTCTAATCTTTTCTTTCTAACCAGTCATTTATCATGAGACACAGTGGCTGATTGTTTTGTGTTAGCACTGCAAATCAAGTTCCTTTAAATGAAGGAATAGATAGTTGTGTGTGTGTGTGTGTGTGTGTGTGTGTGTGTGTGTGTGTGTGTGTGTGTGTGTGTGTGTTGGAACCTGCATTGTGAGTTTATCTCTTTCAGAGTCTGCCAACAAGGTAAGCCATCTGTGCCTGCTTCTCTCAGCAGGAGTCTAGCAGCTCTTGTAAAGAGAGGTCTGATTTTTACATATGAAATGAACTAAGAAGGCAGCTGAAGTGATGGAGAAAGCTGTTTTGCTTGCTGCTGTTAACATTAAGTTACAGTTAGATGTCAATATCACCCACCAGTGGTCTGCAAAGGACAAATTATAGAGAAGTATGATCCAAATAGCTATGTATCAGTTAGAATGACAGAGAGACTTACCCATTACCTAGATAGTTACCCTCGACTTCTGTGGGCTCCATGGCTTCATTGGACACAGTGGTCATAGGTCTTTGGCTGTTGCATAGGTCAGCATTACATCTTCAGCTGCTGAACAGGACAGCATAGGCCTTTAGTTGCCAGACCCAGAAGGTCTCAGTGATATTAGTGTGGAAAAGGAACCTGGCAAAACTGAGCAGATGTGGCAAGGCATAGCAGGGCAGTTAATCCAACAATGCCCCTAGTATGGGGAAAGTCCTGGCAGCAGATACGGAATGGAACAGTTCCTCCCAATGGTTAGCGTTACCATAATCCAAGTGGAGTCATTTGTGTCCCATCTTCTTTGGAAACCTTAGAATGGCCTCCAGGGGCTGACATTTCTCTGTATCATGGAAATTTTTTCATTGAACTTTTAAAATGCCATATTCACCAGATCTCTGAAGAGTTTGACTACTGTTATCTTTTATGTATACATGATTTTAAACAAGATTTATTTGTTTTTAGTTACTAGTGTAGAGTGAAAAATTATAAAAATCATTTTATAAAATATATACAGGCTTATTCTTTACCCCTAGACCTGAGCAAAAGAATCCAGAAAGCGGAACTGAATGTAAGATTTCAGGTCTTCACAGCCCCAGGATACATTCCGGGAGGAGTATGTTATCCCTGAGTCAGAGGATACTTGCTGGATTAACATTCCTCAAGTCTCAGAAAAGAGAACCCACCTGTGAGGAAGGCCCAAAGCAGGAAGACACATTTCTGACCACAAAGAAAAATGCAAGTCATCTAGGTGAGACTGAGAATAGTTGAGCAAGTGACAGGACAAGACCACATTTTTGAGAGGAATGGGTATACAGAGTATTTTCCACATGACCCTGATTCACTTAGGTTGCGTTCCTCTGGAATTCTCTGCTATTTTTATTGTTATATTTCCTTAGCAACCTTTCACCCCCTCCTTACTCTCCAGGTTTGTGGTTTCCCCCTTTAAAAACCCTTCTCAGACTGACTGGCTTTGTCAATTCAGCTCCTCCATGAGCGAATGAATTGACCTTGGCTGGCCAACTCTCCCTAATAAACCTCTGCTGATTGTATCCAGGTACAGTGTCTTGTGATTTTTGGGTGGCCGTGATTTCCCGAGACTTAAATAAGGGTCTCCTGAGTTTGGGGGTCTTCACTAGCTTTAAGCTTAACCTTTGCAAACATATACAGCAGGCTAAATAAAGCTGGTTCCTGTAAATGAATGAATTGCATTGGTGGTTTTAAGCACATTAAAGAATTTGATCATTTATAAGGTGACAGCATTCATTTATGTCTTATTTATCTGTAATAATTATAACAAGCTAGTAAGTTTTCTGCAATGAAAATTTCACAGCTTTGTCCCTGTTAAGTTTAAACAACTTAAGCTTAAAAAACTGAGTTGAAGACTTAATTGAAGATCCTTTTGTATCAAAATAAAACTTTAAATGCAGTCCATAGAGAAACTGGGAATTTTACTAGATAATACTTACAGTTCATAGAGAGATTGGGAACCTTACTTTTTTGATCCGTTTTATAGGGGAACATTACAGAGCATTATTTTCAAGGCAGTTACTGTTAATCTGAGAAAACATCAGGAATTTATAAGCCTTATTTATCAAATATATTATTTATTAAACATATGTTGTTATTTATCTAAACTTTTCTAGAATCTTGGTGTTGAATATAGCAAAGATGTAAGTGTTTAGGCATTTTGTTAACCTGATTATACCTTAGAACCTTAAGAAATTATCATCCTAATCTAAACTATTTTGGAGACCTGGTGTTGCCTCCTTGGTTTAAAAAAGGAGATACAATGATAACCAGAGACCTCAGCAGGACTAAGCTATGCTCCTCTCGCATAGCTGTAGCCATTTTGCTCCATGCCTGTTAGCTATTTCATATTGTTGCTGTAATATGCCTGCCAATCACTGATGCAGAAAAAATAACTTGACTCAGAGCAGAATCATGCTGAGCCCATACTCTGCTATGTTCTGTATGTCCTGAGGTTTGTTAATCTTTAAAAATTCCACAACCATAAGCTTTACTTAGGACCCATCAAATTAAAGGTCAATCTGAACTGTTGAGTAAAATAGCTTGAGTCAAGGCCAACCACTGGACAGCCCTTCCAGCACCTGCATATGAGATCACTGTTGGTTTTGCAGTTTTAGCTGGCCCTGAGAAATGTTCAGGGTCATAGATTCAGCTCCCAAAGTCTGACATGTGCCCATGGTGGATCAGTTTTGGAGTATGCATTCAATAAACTATCCCTGTCTGGTGGATATCAGTGTTTGTGTGGTTTGTGGGGTGACCCCTGAACCCCAACACTAAGAAGTTTTCTAATTGTTGCTTTAATTGCTTTATATATGTGATCCTCTTACTCAGTATGGTGGTGAAGTCACATGGCATGTACTCTTTAACACTCTTTAATCTTAGGAAAGATGGTGGCCAGGCACATGTTTGCTTTCATCCTAATTAGCCCATTAGCCAAGACAGAGACAAGTCATATGATTGTTGTTTAAACATATCTATTTTCCTAGTAGATCTATTTTTTAAATGAGTTAAATCCAAGTGACATGTGCCTCCCCCACATGCATATAAAGAAGAATTAAATTATACATAACATGTTCTAGCAAATTAAGAATTGCCTATGTACAGATTTTTAATTATCAGCTTTTGGTTAAAAGTTTTAAGTTTTTTTGTTACAGATTTTACAGACTTCTTTTTTTTTAAACCACACCCAATGAACTTCCAAATCCTGAGATCGTGTTTACATAACAGCCTTAGCAGATTTCTTGAGGCAGAGCATCAGACAACCACAGATAAGAGACTTTGGGGAGTGTAGAACAGCGGAAGTTTATATATAAGAGATTTTGGGGTCATTTGTGCAGTACCAGAAGTTGTTGCAATTTGGGAGAATTTGAAAATCCAGTGTGCCAATTTTTGGCCATTGATTGATTGAGCTGTATTGAGGCCAAACCATTTTTTTAATGGTGAAAAAAAAATAGTGTATATTTAGAATTAGTCATCTGGACTCAGTTTAGATGACTGCAATCTTGTTGGTACCATCTAGAGCTTCATAATCAGGAGTCAAGCGAACACACGCCTTCTTCTCTCCATCAGGCCTTATCAGGTATTGACTTTGGCCACATCAATGTCATAGAGTTTCTTCACGGCCTGTTTGATCTGGTGCTTGTTGGCCTTGACATCCACAACGAACACAAGCATGTTGTTGTCTTTTATCTTCCTCATGGCTGACTCCGTGGTCAGCGGGAATTTGATGATAGCATAGTGGTCAAGCTTGTTGCTCCTGGGTGCACTCTTTCGAGGATATTTTGGCTGCCTCCAGAGGCGCAGAATCTTGGGCTGCCGGAAGGTGGGTGATGTTCGGATCTTCTTTTTGTGGCTGTGGACGCCTTTCGGCACTGCCTTCTTAGCTTTCAAGGCCTTCGCTTTGGCTTTGGTTTTCAGAGGGGCAGGAGCTGCCTTCTTCGCTTTCGGCGCCATCTTGACGGAAAAAAAAGGAGGCCAAACCATTTGTAGTAAGACAGCTAGGCTTTGATGAAATCTCTGAGTCCAGGAAGGAAAAGGGGGCCATATAAGGCCCAGGAGGGTGTGAGGAAGTTAGAGGCATGAGAAAGAGGCAAAGCAAGCAGCTCAGAGGGAGAGGTAAGGAAAGGGTGGCAGGCCCAGAAGGCCTTAAGCAAGCTAAAGACTTGCAGCTTCTAGGAAGCAGATAAGAAGTTCCAGGAAGAAGCTTAGAACAAAGGGAGGAAAAGAGGGCTCAGTCTCAAGGTGAAAAGAATTTTAACCCGGGGCATCCCCAAGCTGTTTTGAGACTTGCCCAAGAGAAATGCGTCATATCACAAAGGACAGTCTTACCTTTCCATGGGATAGGGACCCAGTAGGTCAAGAGGAGCGCGCCAACACTGGTATGATTTTTTTTTTTTTTTTTTTTTTTTTTTAATAAAAATAGACAAAGCACGCAACTCTGGGTTGACCCTTATCCAGTAGAGGAGGAGAGGGGAGTGGCTTTTGGGGAAAGGGTGGGTTCCAGTGGAGGCAAAGGGGTGTTTTAAATAAGTAGAGAGCTGCCTAAGTGCTTGAGATGCCCGTAAGGTAGTGAGTGCTAAGAAGAGTGTAGCGCCTCTAGAATCAAGAGAGAGGCTACTTCCTGAGCAGAGGCATCTGGATGGGTTCAGCCTGACTTAACAAGGCCAGTAGATTGAGCCAGGCCCTGAGAGGGGGGAGAGAAGGGGAAAGTGAGAGAGGAGGGGCTAGGGGCAAGTGGTCCCAGACGGACTCAGGAGCAGAGGTAGCAAGACCCAGGAGCAAAGAAAAAGCAAGAGACCACACAGCCCAAAGAGCTGCGGTTATATAGGGATCAGGAAAGAAAGTCCAGCCCCTGGGAGGAAGGGAGAGGTTTAGGATGAGAGACAAGATGAGAAGTGCTACAAATGAGACTTGTCTCTGATTCCTTTGATACTTGACAATTAAGAGATGTGAAAGTTTTGGAAGGTACCTGATATTTAGTAAACAGTCTTGAAGTACTTGTCAGCTTTAAGTTGTGATGACATGCTAACCAAACAAGTCGTCACTTTTTGATACACCTTTCAATTCCCTCACTTCCTCAAGGTGGCACATTCAGACATCTGTATTATCTCAGAACTTCCTGGTGATCGATGATCATTTTCGTATTGGTCAGTTAGCTGCTGAGCTCTTTAGAAAGCTAGAGTAACACAGAGATCGGCCACTTAAATCCAGAACAACTCCCCAGCTGATACCAACTGAAACAGCCCTCTTTCATAAGTGTGTGTGTGTGTGTGTGGGGGGTCCCACTAAGTCGACAGCGTGCGTTTGCTTGTATGGTTTCTGTTCCGAGAAGGTGTTTCTAAGTTTTCAGGTAAAATGTTATCTCAGTAACCCAACGTTACTCTCTCTCTAGGTTTCTCAGAGACAATACATGATCCTAGATGTGCAACAGTGAGGACTAGACTAGTTACACAGGGAAGGAGACACACGTGTGTATCCATGGGCAGCCCTCCATGTGTCTCCTTCCCTGTGGTGGCCAGTCTGCCTCTCACTTGTGCAAGGCCCTTTACAATTTTTTAAATACTGCAGTGCAGTATTTAAAATTTAAAAGTTAATAAACCCTCACAGGAAGCTTCTAGGTAACAATGAAATTCTTTGGAACGATACTTGTGTGATGCACTTCTTTATGCAATCTAACTTAAAGAATAAATATATATATATATATATATATATATATATATATATATATACATATATATATATATATATATTACATCTCATGTATGAGTATTCCCTCCAGGGTCTTGTAAGTTTTCATCCTTGAAGTAAACAAAAGGACCAAAGGATACTTTGATACTTTGGGTAGGATCAATGTGAAGTAATCTGTGTCTGTGTCAACTTTGTCGTCATTATGAATAAATACCAGGCAGAAACCAGTGTACATAAAGGTACGTTTGCTTTCCATACAGTTTAGGAGGTATCAGTTCATCCCTATTGGCCCTGTAGCTTTGGACCTGTGGTGAAGCAGCACTGTGGTATGTAGGGGAAAACAAACCCATCAGCAACCATGTGGCTGAAGTCTAAAGAGAAAGGGGCTGGAAACTCACTACCGTCCCTCCCTCCCTCCCTCCCTCCCTCCCTCCCTCCCTCCCTCTCCCTCTCTTTCTCTCCCTCTCCCTCCCCCTCCCCGTTTCTCATTTTAATAAATATTTTATTGAGTGTCCATACAGCACAAAGTGTAGATTATGGCCATCTTATATGTATATACAACATTAGTAATTAAGAGAGAATGAGATTCTCCATTTCTCCAAACATTATGGTTTGATTTAACTTTTAATTACATGTATGTGTGGGTATGTGCACATAAGTATACATATTCATCCATGCAGGCCAGTAGAGGGCATTGGATTCCCTGGAGCTCTCATTACAATGGGTGTAAGCCATCCAGTGGATGTTGGGAACTGATATTGGGTCATCTGCAGGAATTGTTTGCATTTTAAAAAATTAATTTATTTACATCAAATGTTGCTCCCCTCTTAGTCCCTCCTCACAGAGACCTTCCCCTCAATCCCCGTCCTCTTCTCTTCTGAGAGGGTGGGGTAACCCCTGGGTATCCCCCTATCCTGGCACATCAAGTCTTTGCCAGGGTCTACTACCCACTTCCAAGGGAACTCTGACAGCTTCCACTAAGCGTTGACATCTCCCAGTAGACCATGCTGTCATTATGCTTTACCATTTGGTCCCCTGTGGGACACTTGTCTAAATTATACTAAAATATAAATGTTGATCTCAGGGGAAACTTAATGTTGACAACATGATAGAAAAGTTAAGGATAACTAAATCTTTTACTCTTTATTAGTAACTTTTATTCACCTCAGTAACCAAATAGCTATGAAGATGGTTATTATCCTCACAATTGGAGCAGGTTGGGAGAAGCATCCTATAGCTGAGCTGATGGCTTCTCCCATGGAATAATGCATGTGGGGAAAATGGGAGATGGAGATACTGTCATGAAAGATATTTACATGAAAGATATTCACACTCAGAGGATAAAACTCAGGTCAGGAAGGCTGAGTGAATAAGAGAGGAGGCTCAGTCTGTGGACCCAGAGGTTAGAATGCTATAAAAGCAAGAGGACCCCAAGTTCAAATCAACAACATTCATGTCAAACAACGCAAAGCAAAGTAAATCAAAACAAAACTAAAGCTAGGTGTGGTTGCATGTGCCTAGACCTTAGCACTATGGAGACAGGAACACTACTGGAATTTGTCACCCAGTGATCCATCTTTAGGTTCATGGAGAAACACTGTTTCAAAGGATTGAGAAAAGAATGACAGTGCAAAATCCCTGATGTTGTTCTCATCTGGATCAAATACAGACAACACACACACACACATACACTCACACATACACACACACACTCATGTACACACTAACACACACATTTTAAATGAAGATAAAGATCACTTTTATTTTTATATTCTTCAATTAAACTATTCAATATTTAAGTCTTTAAAATTGTATGAAACTGAGTTTTCAATTCAGATGAAGTCTGGGCTTAAATACGAAAACCTAAGTGTTCCTAGAATTATAGTGAAGCCTTCTAGACACACACACACACAAGCACACACACAGACACACACACAGACACACACACAGACACACACACACACACACACACACAAAACACCCAAATACACAGAGACAGACACAGAGACACACACATACATATAGACACAAACACACAGACACACACACAGAAACATCCACACACACACACAAACAAATAGAAACAGACACATACACACACATATACACACACACACACATACATACATATATACATACATACATACATACATACATACATACAGATACATAATACACAAGGAACTAGTTTAGAATTGATTCATAGTCTGATATAGTGGTAGAGTGTTTAACCTTATGCTGAAGAAAATGCCATACCATTTCTCAGTTATGTGGCAAATTTTATTCTTATTGTGTTTCATGATCTACGACTTTCACATTTATGAATAAGTGCACCATGTAATGACCTCCTTTTCTGATACTATATTCATGTCCAAGTTTAGAGAATCTTAAAAGTCTGACAGTTTTTATATAAATGATTAGTTTATGTAAACAATTAGAATTTTGAAGAATTCTGAAAATCGGAATAACTTTTCTATAGAAAATCTTGGAGAGGTGTGGCAGATAACATCTAAGATGAGATTTCAAAGACCAGATTGGTGTCTGCTCTAGAATGGCTTCAACTCCCCCAAACTTCAGCCTCAGAATTTATGTGGAATGCAAAAGAGGAAAGAAAAATGTGTGCTCTCTCTTTCCTTACAGAACCTCATCCCTCCACAAAAAGATTTCACTATGTGTTATGAATAGAAAAACATGTGAGACTTCACTTGGGAGCACACACATCTCAGCAACTGATGACTCCTCCCCCCCACCCCTGCAATGATAATAAAAACAGTACTTCCAGTTTGGTATCTAATACGTTTACTTCCCAGCAGCATAATACCACTTTGGTCAGGTTGAACCACTGCACAATTTTGCAGCTCTTTCATAAAAACAACGCAAACAATTGGAGAGACACGATGTACATGCAATGGTGAGAAACGGTACAGTTGGCCAGTCCTCCCCTATAAATATGAAATGCCCTTGGTTCATCTCCACACTGTGTATTTATAAGCCCTTGGATCAGGGGTTTTTGTTCTTTCTGGTTTTTTAGTAGCACCAAATAGACACAGTGGCTGACAATGAATAATTCTGAAGTCATTGAAACATTTTCACAAGTAGAAATTTTCTGGATCAGAACTTGTATGGACGTCCCTGGCTTGAAGTATTGTATTTCATGAGAGTATGCTATCGTGTAAGATTCCATTCTAATCCTGTTTTTGTTTCTGATGTGATTTGTTTGCTATAATGAGTTATAATTTACTAATATCTTTTAGTAACTACTTTACAAACTCAAGATATTTCTATATACAATGATTCATTCGTTTTAATGTAGGAGTGCCCCCCCTCAAGCCTACAGATAATGCTTAGGTACATGGACCACTGTGTTGGACTTTGTGGGTTCAAACCCCCAACTCTGCCAGCTAATCGGGTGACCTTAGAAAAGTCAGGCGTCTGTGCTTCAGGTTTTCTGCGTGTAAATGGAATCCAGTGAATAGTGAGTCCAGTGAATCAGTGAGCCCTGGTGGGAAATGCTCTGAACCTGCAACCTGGCAGAGATGGATGCAATTTTAAGACTGTTAAAATTGCCTACCGCCCTGCGTTGCAACTCTGCTTTATGGCTAAACTGTCGGGCAAATTTGAGTGGTTATGTTCAGAAAGGCAAGCTCACGTAAATCTGTGCAGGAAGTATTGACAGGTTCCCACGTGGCAAGGGCTTGTTGCTGTTGCTTCTCTAGCATTTGTGATGAGGACCCAGTGGATGATAAACTGGTTAGCCAGAATTAGAGTCCCTTAGGATGGGATTACATTTGACTTGTTTCATATTGTGTTTCTAGAATCTAGCATGTACTGGGAACACAGACATATTTGTTAAAAAAAAAATAAATACACGGAAAAGTTTGGAAGGGGGTGGCAAGTGAGTAATTTTTAGCTCAGGTATATTCTAGGAGTCAGGGATAAAAGAAGGGGCATATGAAAGCCCACATTTAGAAATGATGCTTTCAATGACCATGGATCCTTTGAAAAATACAAGTGTCATAGGGCAATCTAATATGCTTGATGATTTAACTGCTTAAAAAAAAAACCCTAAAGTATAGTGTTCTGTAAACTTTAGAAATAAAAATTTATTTTTGAAGCCTACATGCCAAATTAGCCATGCGCTTTTGTAAAGAGCTAGAGAGATTTCTTTTACTCATTTTGTGTGTGTGTGTGTGTGTGTGTGTGTGTGTGTGTGTGTGTGTGTGTAAATTTTCAAGCATTGCTCCTGACTTAAAGGTCCTGGAACCTTTGAGATATTTAATTTAATTAGATTCCTGGATGTATATTAGAGGAAATTCTGGTTCTGGCTATGGCATGCAAAATTATAATGCTAATTAACATATGTTAGTCAGAAGTCAAAACGAATTTATTTACCCTCCTCTTGAATAAACTCACTCATTCAACAAATATTCATTGAGTGCCCAGAGAGTGCCAGCTCATGTGCAGGACCAGAGTCACATTCCTTGGTCTTATGGAGTTTGGGGTCTAAAGGAGGATAGGGTGCTCTTGAAGGGCTTACTCATAGGGGCGTCCTGAATCTTCAGAGAACGCTCTGTATCTGCCGTCATTTTGTTTGAAGCTTAAGTATAGGCAAGGTGTGCTTACAAGCAAAGTCCAGCTAAGCGGTGAGAAATCCAGGGACTCATTCACCCACAAATGGTGACAGATACTGAAAGCAGTGCACCACCTTTGGAGTCCTGAATGTACAGCTGTATAAAAGGAAATAAGGTCAGCTAGATACCACGTTTGCGAACTGCATTTGTAAATGGGCATAATTTGTCTCTAGCTAAAGTTTAGAGACAAACTCCCCTTAACAGGCCCCTGAATGCTAGATTTTTTTTTTATTTAGATCTTAGCATTGTCTTGAAAGGTAGCGGTGGCTCTCTTTGCTAGAGAATTCCCTATTGATTACATGATTGAGGAACACAAGAGTCTGTTATTCTTCCAAAGTCAATTGTAATTTAAGCTCATTATCTTTCTGCAGATGTTCTGTTGCAAATGGCTACAGAATCAAAATGTAAACGCTCCAGTGAAAAGGTTCAGGAATTCTTTTACCTTTTGTGCTTGCCTTAGAATCATAGCAGGGAAAAGATGCAGAAAGAGCTACTTGCACTTGACCAAAGGAAAAAGCTGAAATTCACTACATGAGGTCCCTGTTGAGAAGTCACAATCATTTCTCCCTAACTTTTAACACCCCATTTATTATATTTATATTGAACTGCATGGATGCACAGTCTATGTAAGATGCTTTCTTTTTTTTTTTTTTTTTTAATGGATGACATCAGACAGGTCGGAGGCTCTGTATGTGACTCTTGGGAATAGAGAAGTTCCGTACAAATCATGGTGGATTTGTTCCTCCCTTCCTATCTTGCTTCAGTGAAACTTCAGAGATGCTCCAGGGGCTTCTGTAAGTCTTTGGGGGGTGGGGGGAGTCACTTTTGATTAAGATTCTAGAGAAATGCTTACATTTCAATGAGCTAAACTTCACTAAAGAGAACCAGCCATTTGTATGTAAGACCATGGAGACATATAACCTATCCCTTGGCTTCTGTACGTGTGATGGATTGCTTCATTTCGACGGACAACCTGACATACATTTATCAGCACTACATGTGGTACAAATGAAGCATAAAATTCAAAGACTTCTAGAAAACACCAGCATAAAGTATCTGCTTATTTCATAGTTGCTTCTGACAATACTTGTACTGATGTGAAATCACATGTTAAGTTTGGCATTAACTAAACACTTAACGGCTAAGGGAAAACATTTATCTTAAGCTCCAAATTTATTCAGTGTACTGAAACTCATTGAAATGACCATTTTCTCATAATAAGGGTGAGATGATTTCCTTTTATGAGATTTTTGTGGCATCTCCTGTATAGCTTTAATATTTCTTTGTTAAATGATAAGTAAAATATATGTTTATTACCTATTTTTTTTATAAAAATGAGAACTATCTTTCAAACTGAATAATACTCAAATAGTCTGCACTTATTTCTTTTTGTCATGTTTGTTCCTTTTATCGACCTATTTTATATAACATTCTGGGTCCTCGCTGACCCCTTCCCTAACCTCTCTCTAGTAAAAAATGATACGTTTTTGAGGATGGGAATTTGTTACCACAACAGGATAGTGTTGAAATAAATTGGTGTAGCTCTTGGATTTCTGACTGTTTGTCACCCGGTTGGGAGATGCACTATCTAAAGCAGTAAGAAATTGCTATTGACAATAGTACCACCGGATGGTGTGAGACAGAACACGCTGGGTACATCTAATTGGTTTTCTTTAGTTTCAAGAAGATGGCTTGTAAGCTGAGCTTCACAAATTTCTATGCTGGAGGACTATCTGAAATACCAAATTCTTTGTATCTTGGGAAACCATTTTCTGCTTTTGAAAAAAAATGGACATATTAAAATAACGGACTCTGTTTTGATGATCCATCTGGTTGCTTTAACTAGACAGTTATTCTTTTTGGTGTGTGTGTGTGTGTGTGTGTGTGTGTGTGTGTGTATACACTTTTGTGCTTAAGGTGTTTAAGTGCCTATTCATTACATTATGGAAAACCAGATTACGTGTCTAGATTTACCCTAAATTAAAAAATATTGTGTGTACGGGAGGTTCTAACAGATCTTTGTGAAAGCTGAAATAATTGATTGCTTATTTACAAATGGGAATATGCAAAAATGAAACAGATTTCCCCTTGGAGAAAGCAGTATCTGTCATTTACAATACTGGTATTACTGGATTCCACATACTTCAATGTAAGAGGGCCAGTATCTTTGATCTCAGACTGTCAAAAATATAAGATTTATATTACAGGGTTACTGATCTAAACTTTGTGTGATATATTCCTTTGGATGTATATATATGTGCACATATTATAATTCAGTTTTATAAATCTCCAAGATTTAAAATATCAACTAGATTTCTATGAAAGTACATCAATGTGTGCAGGATGGGTTTAGACTTCTCCAAAGCTGATCAATGGAAATGAATAAATAAAATTTAAGAGAAAATATTGAGGGCAGGTTACATATATCAAGTGAGGAGGAATTCATAAAGCTGAGAGAATCTTTTACCAGAGTTGTGACCCTTGTTAAACAAAGAAGCAAGTTATAACATGTACTCTGGTCTTATATATTGTGTGGAACGAATATATATTATATTCTGTCTAAATTAATAATAGATACAGGCAATATTTAACTTTTTAAAAAGGACAGCATTGAGTTTCAACCTTTACTGCTAATAAATTAAAAGTTCAGCTAAAATATCCTAAAATAATAATAATAAAAAAACTTCTGCTGATGCATTTGGAAATTGGTAGAAATGAAAAATAAAAAGCCAACTGTTTCCAACTTCAGAACAGATTTATGTAGGATAAGAACTTGGCATTTTCAGGAGAAGAGTGGAGGTTATAACTAAATCAAATTCCAATTCAGACAGCTCAGCAACATAGACTGTGGAAGGGTTAGGGCAGAGGTCAAAGTGTAGGTTCCTTTCACGTGGCCACAACCTTGAACTGATGCAGTTTGAACTATAGCCTAATGAAGGGTTTGCTAATCTCTGGAAGAGCCTTAGACCAAAGATTTACTTAATCCTAGCCCAGGTGATTTGTTCAAAAGTCACAGACTTTATTCTTACACTGTTTCAGTCTGCAGACTGGAATACTTCTCTCCCTCAACACACTGCGAGTTTCCACCTGCCGTGAATGGAAGGTCTGAGTAGGTAAAAAAAAGCAATGAACAGGGGGGCTGGTGCCCAGAGGAGGAAGATGTTGAATTGCCTTGGTAAAGAATGGAAACACCATGTGTTCACAGCTTTTGTGAGAGGTGTAATTACTGGTGTTCTTTTTCCCTTTTTCTATGTGCTGGGATTCCGGAGCACGGGGTCCAAATTTGTGACTGTTGGATGATTGACCTGCTAGCTTTCGCTTCAAGTGCCTGAAACGGGATGGGGTCAGGTAGGGTAGGGTGGGGTGGGAAGAGAGTAGAGAGAAATCAATGATTAGTATTCATTTTTAAACTATAAATCACTACAACTTTCAAGAGCATGTACTATACAAATGTCTTAATTACTGGTCCATCGCTGTGAAGAGACACCATGACCAAAACACCTTATACCACAGCACCTTATAAAAGAAAGTAATTGGGCAGCATTGACCAACTTTGGAGAGTATTGTGGCAGGTAGGTAAGTATGCAGCTGGATCAGTAGCTGAGAGTTTGCATCTTATCCACCAGCAGGATGGGGGGGGGGACTGGTCCTGATCCTGGTGGTAGGTTTTTGAAGCCTCAAAGCCAGCCTCGTCTTCTACTTTCTACCTTGTCCCCCAACAAGGCCACACCTCCTAATTCTTCCAAAAATAATCCTACCAACTGGGAGCCAAACATTCAACTGTATGGGCCTGGAGGGTGTGCTGTCTAGTTGTACACCATTTTGACACAGATTGGAGTCATTTGAGAGGAGAGAATCTCAACAGCAAAAATGCTCCCAAAAGACCAGGTTGTAGACTAGGCTGTAAGGCTGATGGGGGTGGGGGTGGGGGAGCCTGTTGTGGGTGTTATCACCCCTGGGCTGATGGTCCTGGGTGCTATAAGAAAGCAGGCTGAGCAAGCCACTAAACAGCATTCCCCCACAGCCTCTCTGAATGAGCTCCTGCCTCCAGGTTCCTTCCTGGTCAGACAGAGTTCCTGCCTTGGCTTTCCTTAATAGATTATGATTCAGGATATGTAAGTCAAATAATCCCTTTCCTCCCCAAACTGGTTTCATCACAACAATAGTCACCCTTAAGAAAGAGAGGGAGCCATACTCATTCACACCCACAGTGAGAATGGCTGGAAATATTTGGAGTGTCATCCTTTATGGCGCAGCTCCCACACACGGAAGAAGAAATGCTATGAAGGAAGTAGTTGATGAAGAAGGCAGGAGAAACCACAGCATCTCCACAAAATAAAATAAAGAATTTCAGTTTGGAAAAAGTTCAAATGTTTAACATCTCTCCCTATCAGTTCTAGATGATTCTAATTCACTCCAGGAATGCAAAAGTTACAAATGACATTCATGGTGTAACTATAATTAATACGAGAGCACTTAGTAATGCTTTTACTGAGATAGGAGCCTGCAAAGCCTGTCACTCACCAGGAGGGAGCACCAATATCCCTTCTATGAAGAAGAAATCGAGGTCCTCCCCCAGGGTCAGCCTGATACTACATATAACAGGCAGTGTCTCGATCTGAAGATGCTGCTCCCCCAAACACCTCAGAACTGTCACTCATCCACTAGTATAGAGTTATTTCTCCCAATCTTTGTTTTTTAAAGATGTTTTAAAATTTTCAATTAATGCCCCCAAAATATGCAAAACAGGTTTTAGAAAAATTGTTCCACCTACTTTGCACCTACCCTCTGGCGGAACATCTTCTAATGATGTGCCAGCAACTCAGGGGCTACAGAGTAAACAGCAGACATGCAAGAAGCTATTGTGGTTCTTCTCAAGTTGCCTACCTGCATCGTGGAAGCAGGATTGCATTAACAGTTTTAACCACTGCAGCATCGGTAGCAGCAGCGTTGTCGTGACTGAAATGTATGATTAGATGGCTACAAATTGACACATTTTAGTGAGTTTACATCATTTTCTCTCTTTTTTAATCTCCCCATGAGGACCTTTTACTGAATTTTAGATTGATGGCTTCCTATAGCGACAGAGCTAGAGACTGATTTTTTTTTTTTAAGTAGCCAGATTATC